>NC_064564.1:10970946-11584271 GCF_937001465.1 Orcinus orca | reverse complement strand
CCCGCGGACCTTGGGGTGCTCCGGGTGGGTGTCCCTTCCCACAGGTGGTGCCTGAAGAAAGTTGAGGTCCAGAGGGCTCTTCTTTAGCCTCAAGTAGCATCCTGGATGACTCTTTGATGTCCAGGGCTTACAGCCTGCAGAAAAGGGAAAATGCACGTGAAAGCACTTCTTCAGCTGTAAGGGATTAGATGACGCTACTACTAGGTGTATCTGAAACTTTCATGTACAAATATGGGGACAATTGGTAAGAAAATTCTCGGTAGAGTTCTGGTTCCATTTCACTGAAGTTCTTGGCCACCTCTCCTTCACTTCCACTCTCATCTGAAGTTGACATTTACTGAAACTTCACACAGTCTTTGCAAAATACAATCCTGTTACCTTCCTCTTCCATTGTACAGTTAAGCTGCCTGCAAACTTGGCATTAGAATTAACCACGGCTCACCCTCAATTCAGAAGCGTTACTGTGTGTACAGGGGTATGCTTCAGGGAAACGTCCTCCAGTGCAGGCCTGGAGATGTGGGCTAGCAATTTGCAGGGAGTGAGTCGCGGCTATAACTCAATTTTACTTATCACTTTAACGTAATGTAAAAACTAGACCCGGTAGGCTTTTCCTTCCTTCATTTTACAAATTGTGCAAGTAAAGACTCTGCCCATACCTTGCTACAGGGAGAATGTAATTTAGGGAATTTATGGCATTACATCTTACCTTTGTACCCTAGATGAGTATTTATCAGTCTCTTCCTGTGCAAAAATAGGGGCACTAAACATCAGTATGTATAATAAACCTTGTGCATAGATCTGAGAACTTTTCTTGCCTGAATTTGGAGAAGAATAGACAGGCTTTATGAAAGTAACAGAATTCAAGATGAATATATGTTAGGCATTATTATTGGTATTGGTGACAACAGAAGCCTTTTAGAATAAAATTCAATTAAACCAAACATTTTTATAGTTGACACGATCAGAAGAATAAAGTACTTTTATACAAGAAGAAAAACTCTATTGATTTGGAGACAGGAGCTCAGTTGACCAAGGCAGGGGTGGGGAGGTGGGGAAAGGAGGGGCAGGTGAAGACTACCCCCTTCCCTGACAAGCCATCAGCCTTCCTCTCTCCTTGGCTCACAGACGTCAACTTTCACAGCCTAGGCTTCCTGTCATAGCCCTCTATTGCTCAGGGTTCCAATCCTTTCCTTCTTTTCCCCTCCCCTGAAACTTACCAGGTTTTCTCCAGACCCCATTAGGTCCCATGAATTAATAAACAACCTTATACATATGAAAGTGCTAATGGATGACTTAATGTGTTCTCCTGGCCAATCTATTCTAGTTCCCCTAAAACTGATGTTTTCAATGCCTTAAAAAAAGGGTGGGCCTAGAAGTAGAGATTCTAGGCAGTTTTGTCACAAGGGGAGATGTCCTGGGGGAGGTTGCTAATAAAGACCCTTTCAACGACAATGACATATTGTCCATCTGTGGGCTGAACTGGCCCGAGGACACCTGTAGTAGTGAGTAAATTCAGTTACCTTCTAATTTAGTAGGGAAACCCCTTCTCCAAATGGAATTTTACTTGGAAGCTCAATACATGAAATACATTCAAAAAGAACTGCTCTGGTTGACAGGGTGGTGCTGGACCCATAATCTGACGACTAGACTGGTAGCAGCCCGTCCCTCACAACTCTTCCACTTCTTCTCCCTGGGCTCTTGGGGAGAACAGTTTGAAAATGATTACTTTGCCTGAGTTGGATATGGAAGCCATAGACATAAGAAACAGCTGGTTGGAAGGAGAGAGAAATTGTATAGTTAGAAGGATTATCAGCGACCATGAATGTGAACAATCCTGTATGTGTACGTACTATGTATAGAATGAATAGGTTCCATAGTCATAGATTCGTAAATATACTTATAAACAACGACTACTGGAAAGGGTTCCCTTTTTTTTTAAAATTTTCTTTTTAACATCTTTATTGGAGTATAATTGCTTTACAATGGTGTATTAGTTTCTGCTTTATAACAAAGTGAATCAGTTATACATATACATATGTCCCCATATCTCTTCCCTCTTGCATCTCCCTCCCTCCCTCCCTCCCTATCCCACCCCTCCAGGCGGTCACAAAGCACCGAGCTGATCTCCCTGTGCTATGCGTCTGCTTCCCACTAGCTATCTACCTTACGTTTGGTAGTGTATATATGTCCATGCCACTCTCTCACTTTGTCCCAGCTTACCCTTCCCCCTCCCCATATCCTCAAGTCCATTCTCTAGTAGGTCTGTGTCTTTATTCTTGTCTTGCCCCTAGGTTCTTCATAACCCTTTTTTTTTTCTTTCAGATTCCATATATATGTGTTAGCATAAGGTATTTGTTTTTCTCTTTCTGGCTTACTTCACTCTGTATGACAGACTCTAGGTCCATGCACCTCACTACAAATAACTCAATTTCGTTTCTTTTTATGGTTGAGTAATATTCCATTGTATATATGTGCCACATCTTCTTTATCCATTCATCTGTTGATGGACACTTAGGTTGCTTCCATGTCCTGGCTATTGTAAATAGAGTTGCAATGAACATTGTGGTACATGACTCTTTTTGAATTATGGTTTTCTCAGGGTATATGCCCAGTAGTGGGATTGCTGGGTCGTATGGTAGCTTTAATTTTTAGTTTTTTAAGGAACTTCCACACTGTTCTCCATAGTGGCTGTATCAATTTACATTCCCACCAACAGTGCAAGAGGGTTGCCTTTTCTCCACACCCTCTCCAGCATTTATTGTTTGTAGATTTTTTTGATGATGGCCATTCTGACCAGTGTGAGATGATATCTCATTGTAGTTTTGATTTGCATTTCTCTAATGATTAATGATGTTGAGCATCCTTTCATGTGTTTGTTGGCAATCTGTATATCTTCTTCGGAGAAATGTCTATTTAGGTCTTCTGCCCATTTTAGAGTTCAGTTTTATATTTTCCTTGAACCCAGGGTCTAGTATTGTCACCATCTGTGGTGAGGAATGAACATGAGAAAAGCACAACGCGCAGTCTGAGAAGAGAGCCACGGGAATGAAACACTGTGAAAGTCATGGAGGTGCTTTTCTCTGTTATCCCCATTCACAGCAGGTCAGACTGCCCAGATAGCAGCTGCAGAAACAATTGGGGACCTTATTCATAAAATCAAAGGCATAATGCCCATGGCAAGCCACCAAAGGAAGGGAGGATGGAGAAGATTACAAAATGCTGGTGAAACAGGGAAGGAGTCCTTTGAGGAATAAACATCCCTGTGTTTTCTGCTAAATGTAGAAATCAAATTTTTTGTGTGAGAAAAATCATGATAGAGTATCAAATAAAAACTGTAAGTGTTTGCTAATTACAAAGTTTATCTGGGGAGAAAAACAATTTTCTTAGTAGAAAGTTTGATGGGCTGTTTAGGCTCCTCTGTCGTTTTTCTTGTCTGTCTTCATAAGCTCTATGTAATCCAGAAACAGCCAGTAAAAGAAGAGAATCCTGCTCCTTTAATTATTTCCTGTAAAGTTGACAACTACTACCTCAGTCTCATTGGCTGTTTGACTTATAAATAGGCCACTCTTTCAAAGACAGCGTAATTATTTGGGGACACTCACTTCCCTAGCTATATATCATGCCTATCAAAGCTAAGTAGTTCCAACCTACCTTCAGAGTGTCTTAACATCTCACTTGAGCATTATGTTCAATTGTTAAATGTTACTTCATTTCTTAGCTGGCAAAAGTCCTAAAATAAAACCCAAAATTTATCCAAGTTGAGGATAAAAAATAAACTCAATCATTTTGAGGATGATCAGAATTATTGAATCCCACTTAATCTCACTCACACCTGAGTATTTCATCACTTACTATGAATTTCATACTTAGGAGACTCTCCTAGGTAGAAGGTCCATAGGAATAAAAGCAAACTTATGAATATTTGTATGTATTTAGGTGGGAAGGACATATGCCATTAAGAAAAAAAACATGAACCAGAACTGTTACAATTAGGGTGATTTAATGTGATTTAATGAGTCACTAAAATTCTTAGGCCTGAGATGCTAGTGTTTTCCATAGAGCTCTGAGGAAAACAATTTCAAATTTTAAAAAGCATCAGTACTAGTGTAGATAAAAATAATCTAGATTAATTTTTTAAAACTAGAATTTTTTTTATTGGTTCAAGACACTTTTTTTCTAAGAAAAATTAGGGCTTTATAATTAATACTTAAACCTTGGATATTGATTTAAATACAAGATTAATCAGAAAGAAATATCGTAATTCAAGGGACATGTGTGGGGTATACATTAAGTTTCTGTTTGGTATGATGTGAACTAAAGTGAGTATCTGAAACTATCTATTCAGTTTGATCCATTAAAAACAGCCAATTCCATAGTTAAAGACTCTTTACCTAATGGATTCTGAGGGATTCTGGCTTATCTGCTTTGTCTCCGTATTGACCAAACAAACCATTTGATTACAAACATGTACTTTCTTCTGTACTAGGTAATGCTTTAAATTAGTACTGCTAGGTACAATGTTTAGCTATGAGTGAAACTTTCTTTGATTCCAATGCTTGACTCCTAAGGTATTATTTTATAACTGTATTTTAAAAATTTGGGGGCTTTATCATTTCACAGTTTGGTGTAAATGTTTAGTATAATTATAGGAAACTGTAGGGCACTTAGGAAGCAGTAACAAGGTGGGTGGGCTTTCATGTCATTTCTCATATGTGCAATGTGAAATGGAGATGGACGCAATTCTGAAACAAAAATTTCAATGCAAACATACCTTTGGTGAACTCGGAATGCTGCAGGAATGAAAGATTTCTAAAATGAAACAGAATCACCCATTGCAAATCAGTGATTTTGTTAATCTTTGTATCAGCAGATGTATCAGAACCAAAGGAAATATGATAATATGTGCTTGTATCTGGAATGCATTAAACTATCGCAGTAAAACAATGCACATCTGCATATGTGATTAGTCATGCTTTAATTTTCCTTTAATGGCGGCATATGGGGAGGAAGTGTTTAAAAAAACCTATTGCTTACATTTTTATCCTTAATTGAGGAGGAGGTGGTGGAGATTCAGTCTTACCATTGAATACTCTATCCCAAACTTGAAAGAAAGAATTGCACAATCAAGGAATATTTGTGTGACAGAGTCTTTTGTATAGAGACGCCAAGACACACAGTCTCCATAAGCGGGAAGATAATACATTAGTAAATAAGATGTTAAATATCTATAAAAGGAGATAAGTAGGTACATATTGTTTGGTACAAAATGTAAAACATATTAAAGGGCAGTGAATTTTATTTGCTTCTAATAAAATATCTCGAGAAGGCTACACAAGAAGCTGACAACAGTGGTTACTTCCAGGAGGGAGCCTAGCTGGCTGAAGGATGGGGATGAGAGAGAGGCTTTTTTTTTTTTTTTTTGGTATATGCTTTTGCACCTCTTGATTTTTGAATACCGAGCATGTGTTACAGAATTATTCCAAAACTAAAAAAATAAAAGAAAACCGATATTTAAGTACATGGTTGGTCTCCAAAACAATGGTGCAAATGGACACCATTATACTTGAAATTTTTAAATTATGAACTCTTCTTAATGAAGAAATAGTAATCTGGACCGAATATTAAAAGATGGATACTATGTGGACAGTCTGAAAGGAGGGGGAAGCATTCTGAATTCAACTGACATTAAGCGAAAGTCCTACAGAGGAAAACATAAGATATTTGTGGTCTTAGGAAGTAGACCCGGGTGACTAGAAGTAATTTGGGTTGGAGAGATTAAGATACAGATTGTGAAGGGCCTTGAATGCCAGGATAAGGAATTTAGACTTAATAATACAAGCAGAGAGAAGCTTTGAAAATTTTGAACAGGGGAAATGTCTCCTAATAATGTTCAGTGTGGATTGACACGAGGGAGATTGGGGTCTAAGACAACATCCCAGGCAAGGAGGTTGTGGTGGAAACAGTGGGGTGAGTTTGTAAAGTTCATTTTTTGAATTTTTTGGGCTGCGTCATATGGGATCTTAGGTCCCCGACCAGGGATCGAACCTGGACTCTCGGCAGTGAAAGTGTGGATTCCTAACCATTGGACCACCAGGGAATTCCCAGGGTTTGTCAAGTTGACGAAGGAGACAGAGATGAAGCCCCAGCGATTGGAATGCAGGGAGAGCCAGTGCACTGGAGGGTCCCCAAAGACAGTGCTCATCAACCTCCGATTCTTGAGGGTCATAAAGAGAGAGGGCTGAGACAATGCTTTTGTTTTTATTGATTTGTAAGTAACTGTTGAGAAAGTATAAACCATGTATTTTTGATGAGTGTACATTTTCATGTGAGTGGAAACCAGATTTTCAAGATTTACGGTGAAATTGGTAAGAGGAAAAAGAAGCACTTATTAAAGTTAAATAATCCAAAAAATAATCAATGGTTTTTGAATGCTTACCATGTGCTAGAATCTGTATTAGGCATTGAGGGTAGAGCCTTGAACAAGACAACTTAATCTCTGCCTGTACAGAGTTTATAGATCTTTTGTGAAGATACACAGGAAACCAGTCATTAATGATGTATAGATTATGTGCCATAGAAGAAGAATGAGTGCTTGGGAAGTTTATAGCAGTGAAAAGGATAAAAACGGAAAAATAACTGGAGGAATGTGGTAGAAACACACGAAATAATTTTGTTTTTCCAGTTGGATCCATGTGTCTTGGAAGACACGTTGGGAGGGGTCCTTGGGGAGGTCAAGGGCAGATAATTGATGGTGCAAAGTCCTCGGGGAGAAAAGAGAAGATGGAATTAAGCCCAGGTGGAGATGTTTACTTGTGGAGAAGACGGACGTCGATTTTTTGAGGCAAGGGGAAGAAAACTATAGCGTAGAGATAATGCTGTTCAGAGCTGGCAGGGTTCAAGACTGGGTGCCTCACCCTTGGGGTAAAGTTGGGGCTTCGAGAATATGGGTTTGGGAAGCCCTTGGGGGAGTATGCTGGGACTAACTGGCCTTATTCTGATGCAAGGGTAAAGGCTGCACTGTCAAGCCCATGTCAGCTCGAGGTAGTGGGGAGGCGAACGGTTCACAGAGCCTGGGGTGTGAAACACTCTGACATCCATCAACACAAATCTCCCACAGAGCATGCCCTCAGTGGAAACCGTTAAAATCTATAGAATGGAATCAAAGGCATTTTCTTTCTTTTTCATATTGTATGAAAATAGGATGCATTACTTACTGGTGTATGCAAAGGTCTCACGTAGTCAGCAGTCCTTGCGTAGGAACAAAAAGGTAATAATTTTAAAATGGATCGGTGAAATCAATAAAGAGATTTTCAGCTAGCTTGGGCATCTCCCTCCACGTGTGATATTAACATAATCCTCAGCTACCGGTGGCATGACCCTCCTGATGAAAGGATATGGTTAAGAGTGCGTTCCGTGGCTTCTGTCTGAGGTGTTCTGGAAGGAAAAGAACACAGAAGATGGAGTAGTTTGGGGGCCTGAGTCCACAGGTCTCTATGCCCAACCCCAGGTTCAGATAAGAGCAACTGGAAAATGGGAAAAGTCTTTGTGACGGATGTTTCCCAGTGATGGACAAGGTGGAGGTGACTGGAAGGGCCGTGCTCACGTCTGCTCTGGAGCAGCTGTGGAAGGAAAAGGGCAGAAAGCAGCCCGGTTACCCCACTGTCTGCTGTTGGGGGCCCCCCTTCCTGACCAGGGGAGCCCCCCTTCCTCTCCCCTGCAGCCAGAGAAGACAGCCCACCTCTCCACAGGCCTGGGAGGATGCAGCATACAATCGTGAAGCTGTGCAGCTGATAATCAACATTTATACTAGTAACTGAATGCATTGAATAGTTCGGGGAGTGTAATCCAGATCTGAGTATCCAGAGAAAGGATAACTTCTGGCTGGAGACCGGACAGTATAAATCAAGCAGTTCACTGGAAATACGGTGTTGATAAGGTCGCGATAGTTCATGAGTAGATACATTAATGAGAAAAAACTACACGTTATGTTGTCATAACACTCCCTGCAAAAAATATCTCTTTGCTATTTAGTCGTGAATGCATTTCTATTTTATTAAAACGTGTTGCCTATCATTTTATATCATGTGATAAATTGCAGCTAAGTTTAAAGCGTTATTGCCATTTAAAAATAGATATAATTCCATTATTGCCACATTTTATACGGCATCAGAAGTCAGACTGCCCTTGTTTTTTTTTTTAATTAAATCTGTCTATCAGATAACCTAAGCCTTTAAAGCCATATATCCTATTTTAATTAAAAAAATTCTGGTTGTGATCATTGCCTAGAATTAAAATCCCATGTAAAATATGGGAAGAAGGGAGGTAAGGGGAGGTCATATAGTGTTACCTGATAAAAGGAGACAGTAATATTTAAAATGAGGTAAGTGTTGCACGGATTTATGATGTATTTTATCTTCAGGAGAAACCATAGTTTATCGTGCTGTCATTCAGCTTGAATCGTCAGCTGTATATCTTTGACTTTTTGAATGTAACTGTTGAAAGGAAAAGACTTTCAGCCATGTGAGCTATGAGACAGATCAAAAGCTTAAAGCAATTTTGCTTTGCTCGTTCAAATATATTTTTATTGAAACATATTTTGTTGTCATGCACGCATAAATATTCCATAGCATCAGTTAAAGAAGGTGAGTCCCAGAGTTTCTGGGTGTTGTTAACAGAAAGGAAAGTAAGAATTAAAATATCCTTCTAACTTCTATCATCTCAGACTCTTTGCTCTCTCTATTTTTCTTAACATCTAATTTTTCAGTAGCCACACTTATCCACAGGGAATTCCTATTGAAGAAAAGAGAAATAAATTCGTGATGTTAGATTCACAGACTCAATGTAACAGTAAATTTAAGGAACATAAATCCTTACGAAATAACAGTAAACACTAATTAGAATGTCTTAGGAAGTTGATTACAGTTCCACATTCTACATGAGCCCAGAAACAAATCTGTTAGTTGTTGTTTTTTAAATTTATTTTTCCCGCCATTATGCTTATATTTCTTTGTTGCTTTCAACTAGTAACACTGTAATTAGTCATGAAACAGTGAAAGCTTTTTAACAATCAATACTTTGATAATAACTTGTTCACTGGAGTTAGGTCCAGTTTTTTAGCTTCAGATTTTCTTACAATATTAACATGCCTTCCCTAGGTATTTTTAGAAACCAAGAAAAAAATTCTTTTCTTCAATTAGTGGACTAGATTTTTAACGTTTTCTTTTTTAGGAGTTGGTTTTAGTTTGGAAGTGAATGATAAGAATAAGCTGTGAAAGAGTCATTAGGAATAGGGCTGAACTAGCATCACTACAGTCTGAAGACAGGAAGGGGTATAAGTTCTTCAAACAGCCTTTGTGGAAATTAATCCCAAAGGATTTAAGTGATTGATTCAGAAGTATTCAGTAGAAAAGACAGGTGAGAACAAGAGGAGATAGTCTACTGTTCGCTCTGAGCTTTTAAAATCTAGTGTCTTTTCATTTTAGTTTTGGAAGACTACGGTTAATAAAGTAATCAGAGGTTAACTGGCTTTTCTGTGTCCCCTTAGGAACCTCTTTCTTAAGAATAAATGCCTAGAATGTGCTTGTGCCCATGCCATCTCCCTCAATAGAGCTTAAGACTTGAGGTTTTAGGAGGAAAAAACAGAGACTGAAATAGGGCTCAGAAATTAAATGTACTGACCACCTTTCTCCAAAAAGCATCTTATAAAATGTAGATTCTTCGCTGCTGTGTTCTCACCTCTCTATAAAGTGGAAGAATAATGCAGGTTTCTTAAAAAGATTGAAAAAATGATAAAGCAGCCTAGTGTTTTGAGTTGGTGTAGCAATTTATACAAAGAACTTGGAGACTCTCATATAATTCTTAGTATTATTTAAAGAACAGCAGCTTGAAGGGTTCTGATGCCTTGTGTATCTTACCAGAGTTTATTAGAATGTTTACAAAAGGACTCACTTCATAACTCACATCCTTTCTTAAAGCAGTAACTATAAAGCAGCAAACGTATGACAGATGTGTGTCTGTGTGTCTTTTCTGCCTTGTTCAGGCTTTATAGAAAGTTTCTTTTCTTTTTTTTAAAGGAAATCATTAGTGAAGGATCATTTCACATTAACATGCAATTTTGATATTCTTTCTAAAATCTTACTTAAAAACTGTATTTTCATTAGGTCCATCAGAGAATATATTGTATAAGTTTCTGTATTTAATTTAGGTCACTCTATGCTAAATTCACATTTACTACACTCTGTGGTAATAAAATACCTTTCAACATTTTCACCATATTTTATACTTTGCTTGTTCAAAGACTTTTTTTTCAAAGTTTCTTTCCTTTTTTGTTGGGGGGGGTAGGTGGGGATACTTCAACTAGGTGAACATCTGATTGTATAGCTTTTTTAAAAATCAAAAAACATAAAAACTTTTGAACAGGAATTATCATAACTAATGCATATATCCAATATATATACTGAATGAAAGCAATACATGAGGGAAGAGTAAGTGGTTCAACAAGTCCTGAATACTAGACTTTGTAAACAAACAAAAACCCATTTATTAAGAACAGATTTATTTATTTGTGATATTTTGTAAATAGTTGTTATGTGGTAGATGTTGCATTATGTATTTTAATTTTACAACCTAAACAACACTATCAAACTATTTCGATTTTTTGTTTTTCAGAAAGGAATTGAATATGCCACATATGATAAAATAGCACTAATTCATATTCTACTCGTTTATCCAATGATTGGCAATTACTTAGTCCACCAATTAACACTATTAGTAAAATTAGTAACAATTCAGAGCAAAATAAGTTTATTAAAATGATTAAAATAGTAAGAAAAAACCCTTTATTTTATGCAAATGTTTGATTCCTAGTGCAAAGAAGGAAATAGAAATTTTTAAATGAGATGTTTCTACAGTGTGTTCTTGATGTTAGGCTATAGCACATATTCTTTCCCTGTAAAAGCTTTTCTGTTAGATTGGTTATGTGTTAAATTCTAATGGACTAAAATGTTTTATTATAGAATAATTATAACATAGTATCATTATAATATTTCGTTATATATTTCAAATTTTAATCTAATTAGATTTATTGTATTTTGATATATCCTGTATTTTTGAATCATAAACAACCATTTCTTAGAACATGGTATAATTTTGACTTAAGACATTTCAACTAGTGATTTTTCCTCTGCCTTTTCTTCACCAACTTAGTCGTCTCCTTTTTATTTCTGCATTCTCCATTTTCTATGAAATACAGTTTTCATCATCATGGTTTCATTTATGTCTTTTGCTTTTCAGATATATTTTAAAGTTTTCTTTCAGTAAATTCTTCCTGGATATAACAAGAAGAGTCAGTTCATATTCTTGGAGCTGCTTGATGGTTTAGGAGGGAGTTTTTCTAAATTTTTCCTAACAAGTTAATTAAGTACCTTCCAATTAACTGAGGCCTCCAGACTTTTGATAACTCTTTAGTAAAAGGGAATAGCATTTCCTGGATGAGCTCATTTAAAACAAACAAACAACATTTTAAATAGTGAAATTTGTTAATAAAAATAATAAGATGGTTACAATGATTGCAATGATCACAGTAATGTATTTCCTTGCTAATTTATAATTATTGCATGAAGTATTTTTCTGAGAAATTTCCATTGCAGTTACTTGAGACATATAACTTAGCTGTAGCATATGCACGAATACTATAATTTGCTGAGGTTTTATGTGTAATTAAAGAAAAAAATTCTATCAGCAAGTGATTTTTCATTTTCCCCAGGTGGATTATTTGTGAGTAATCAAAATTTTAAAAATCACAATAATATTATGAAACTGAAACAAAATGATGAATCTCCAAAGAATGTTTTTAAGCACATCTGATTTTGGAGAATATCCTCCAATACTTCTTTTGTTTAATAGTTTTAAAGTTTGTAGTCATTATATTCTAAAAATACAAAAAACAAACAAACAAACAAAAAAAAACAAAACCCAATGAAACACTCCCACCTTTATCTATGGCTCTCACCTACTTATGTCTGTCTACTAATTCATCCATTCATCCATCTATCACCTGCCTTGCTATCTATCAAAATCAATCATTTGCTGATATGAAAAAACAATTCAAGTCTTTCAAATGTTATGAAACTTGACTATTATTTGCATTTTACTTCAGTAGTGCTACATTGGAGAGAAATGTCACTAGGTGCTCATAATTCAAACACATTAAAAAAAGTAAAAATTCTTCTATTTTAAATCATGTTAAAAAGATTGTTTTAAAATAATCATTATGAAAATATTCCAATTAAATTATTATTAAATGTATAGTTAGTACCAGATGTCAAAGTAAAATTTCAAGTCTAGATGGCATAAAAAGAAAAGTTGCCTAAAGCTAACCAATTGATTATTATGGGACTTACTGTCTTTTCCTAGAAGCAGAAAGTTACCATGTTGACTGTATGATTTTCTTATTATGTATATTTTTCTAGTCATTAAACATAGATGCTTTATAAGGAATGGCATTTTATGAATTGAAATAAGTCATTGCTAAAAGTGAAAGTTATCGTCAACTGTCAGTCTATTTAATAGCTGAGAACAATTGTAAAAAATGTATCACAATTTTGAAGTTTGATCATGGGCCTTTTGATTGTTATGAAAAATCTAAGCCTTTCTGCCTGTTACACTGTTAAGATTCTTCCGTAGGAAGACAGGGCTGTGAAAATCTGCAATGGCCTTCAATGTGACTTGATGAATAGCAAGAGAGCTTAGTGGAAATGCTGAACTCCTTCATGATTAAAAAGCAAACCTTTAATGTAGTTTTTGTTTACCATGTCGTAAGTGCAGCATTGGAAGTTACTGCCAAAGAGTCATTGGAACAGGCATCAGTGAGACAATGTCAGCCAGCCAATGCTTTGAAAATGATTCAGTTCCTCTACCCTTATGACTAAAATAATATCCAGTGGCTCCAGCCCCAAGCCTGGTTAATGCATCTGTCCAGAACACATAATTACTCGGTCATAACATTCCCCCGGCCACCAGCCAACAAACCAATCAGCATTTCTTCCTAACTTACCAGAATTTTTGCAGTGTCAAACTGTTTGATCTCTAGGTAGTAAAAATGCAAAAAATGGAAGGACACTGCACTGGAAGGTTTTAATTTAGAATAGTTTCTCATGGAAATTAAATTTGAAGAGAAACATGTTTTGTTTTGTTTTGGTTTGGTTTGGTTTTTTTAAAAGTTTAGTGGTATTTTTATGGAGGAAGTTTTTAAAAATTAATTAATTTATTTATTTTTGCTGTGTTGGGTCTTCGTTTTCTGTGCGAGGGCTTTCTCTAGTTGTGGCGAGTGGGGGGCCACTCTTCATCGCTGTGCGTGGGCCTCTCACTGTCGCGGCCTCTCTTGTTGCGGAGCACAGGCTCCAGACGCGCAGGCTCAGTAGTTGTGGCTCACGGGCCCAGTTGCCTCACGGCATGTGGGACCCTCCCAGACCAAGGCTCGAACCCGTGTCCCCTGCATTGGCAGGCAGACTCCCAACAACTGCGCCACCAGGGAAGCCCGAGAAACATGTTTTTGTTGTCATGACTGAAGTTGAGATTTTAATTTGGTGTCCCTTTGCATACTGCGCCATTTATTTTTTCATCATAAGCTCACATTTTTAGTCATTTTAGTGAGGAAATTTTCTAACAACAAAAGAAGAGCAAATATATCTCCAGTGACTATTAAATATGATTTTGTTTCCAAAATATTAACAAATACAGTGGCAAAATTTTCCTTTTGGTTAACATTAATATTGTACGTGCCTATATTTATGTACATGTGTGTACACTGAATCCCTCATATCATCTTCAGGGAGAAATTATGAAAGTATATATATATTAATAGATGTGTGTATGCATAGTCTAGGGGTTTTGTTTTGTTGTTTTACAAACTCATTGCATTTGAATAAATGTTAATGGAATTGTTAATATTATTCTGGGGGGTGGGATAAATTGGGAGATTGGCATTGACATATACACACTACTATATATAAAATAGATAACTAATAAGAACCTGCTGTGTAGCACAGGGAACTCTATTCAATACTCTGTAATGACCTATATGGGAAGAGAATCCAAAAAAAAAAAAAAAAGAACGAGAATATTATAATGATACTATGTTATAATTATTCTATAATTCTCCTTTGGCTTTGGCTTTCTTTGCATATGTGTAACTGATTCCCTTTGCTGTACAGCAGAAACTAACACAACATTGTAAATCAACTATACCCCAATAAAAATTTAAAAAATGGATTAAATTAAATTAAAAAATTATTCTAGATCGAATGACATTATTTCGCCCTGTTTTCCACTGCCCTGTTTTAAAATGGATTTCAAAAATCATTTTTTTATGAGGTGAAGGTTTACTGAGCTGTGAGGTTTGAGCTTCCTTATATGGAATAAATAGATGCAAGCCACCAGGGGAAGTGGTGAGGTCACCGCAGCAGGAGTCAGGTTGTGAAGGACCTTAACATGCAAAGTAGAAGCACAGATATTAGGACTCGTAATCTGAAGAAATGACATTGGAATACTTCCAGGGGTTAATTTATGGGCACATGAAAGTGTTTTCTCAATCACTTCTCTCCCTTCAACTTCTTCCTCTACCAGGTTTAGATGACGATGTGCCCCTTGCATCATCTCCCTGGCTTCAGGTTTGGTATGAATTGAAAGAAGCGCAGAACCACTCTGTTCCCACAAAGAGTTGGTAAGATTTCTATAGCATCACTGCTTTATCTCGGGCACACACTGACCTCCAAGGGAACAGAGTCTGGTGTAGATAAAAAAGATAATGTCAGGGACACCAAGCTGCCTCTCAGACAGCTGATCACTGAGCACTCTGTGAGGAAGAGCACATTCAACGTCCTTTCCAATTCAGGACGGGAGACTTGTGCATATAGGTAATATACATACCCTTACGTATATACGCACCTGGGGCTGTGTGTCTGGTTTCTCTGCGCAGGGCACACTCACAGTCACAGTTTATGGGCTGGTCTTCGTTTCTCATTTCATTTCCCATGTGCTGTTCACATGTCAAAACCTTGAAGTATTTACCAAGAGACTGTAATAAATAAGAAACATGAACCATCCCTAAGTCATAACTGCTTTCCTTTTTTAGTGGTTGAATGTTTTATAATTCCAAAGGTGACTGGAGCTTCCACCAGTGTGGATATGGTTAACTCCCACCAGGCATAGCAATTCAAGGGAGAGATTCTGTGGTGCTGGGGATGCACCTACCCCTGCAAATCTGCATATTTGTGTACAACTATGTCCTTACAAGCAAGCAGATCTAGTTTGTGAAGGACTCTTGTTTGAAGGATGGAGGTAGCTCTTAAAGTGATAAATAAGTTTAAGAAACGACTTTATCTTAGAGAGGAGAAGTCACAGTGTTCATGAATTACTATGTCTCTGCTATGAATAAACTCCATACAGGGACTTCAGAGAGTAGATATCAGATAGGAAACTTTCCATTTGGAAGTAATGGAATTCATGCTCTCAGGCAGCATTGCCCAACAAAAACAGAATGAGAGTCATATATATCATTTTGAAATTTGTAGTGGTTTAGTAGTCACATTAGAATAAGCAAAAAGAAACAGTGGAATTAATTTCAATAACATTGTATTTAACCGAATAGATCCATAATATTATCCCAACGTTTAATCAATGTCAAATATTAATAATATATATATTTGAAAAAATTAAGCTCTCTAAATCCAGTGTGCATTTGATATTTACAACCTATCTGAATTTAGACTAGCCACATGTGGCTAGTGGCCACTCTATTAGCAGTGTACTCAAGTGAGAGAGCGGAACTCTTGATCACATGTGCCAGCTTAGACGCACGATGGAAACTGATGTATGCTTCTAGCTTTTAGTTCTTGGAGAGCAAAAGCATAAAGACATTCACCACAGAAGTCTTTGTTTTTTCTCTTGTCTTTTTTTTAATAATTTTTATTGGAGTCTAGTTGATTTACAATGTTGTGTTAGTTTCTGCTGTACAGCAAAGTGTATCAGTTATACATATACATATATCCACTCTTTTTTAGATTCTTTTCCCATATAGGTCATTGAGTATTGAGAAGGGTTCCCTGTGCAATACAGCAGGTCCTTATTAGTTATCTATTTTATACATAGTAGTGTGTATTTATCAATCCCAGTCTCCCAATTTGTCTCTCCCCCCTCCCCGCTTTCCCCCTTAGTAACCATAAGTTTGTTTTCTACATCTGTGACTCTATTTCTGTTTTGTAAATAAGTTCATTTGTACCATTTTTTAAGATTCCACATATAAACGATATCATATGGTATTTGTCTTTCTCTGTCTGACTTACTTCACTCAGTATGACAATTGCTAGGTCCATCCATGTTGCTGCAAGTGGCATTATTTCGTTCTTTCTTATGGCTGAGTCTCAGGTGCTAAATTCATTTAGATTTATCCTCATATTTATTGGGTTGTAGTCTTTATTTCTTCTTGAATATCTGAGTTTCCCTCAGAGGTAAATTGTATTCAGCCTGAAAAAGATTTTAAATGTAAGTCTGCAGAAGATAAATTTTCTCAGTTTTTGTTTTCTGAAAAATGTCCTAATTTCATCTTTAGTTTTGGAAGGTATTTTTGCCATGCATATAATTTTAATTTGAACTAATTTTATCTAAATACTTTATAGCTTTCTGGATTTTTGTTTGCTTTTTTGTTTTTGCTTATATTGCTTCTGCTGAGAAGGCAGTTGTCAGATGTCAGTCTCATTGTTGCTTCCTTTTTCTTTTAATTGCTTTTAAGATTTCTCTTAGGATTGGTTCTCAACATCAGTTTTATCAGGCTGTGAACAGATACTGATTTCTTTTCAGCTTTTTCTACTTGAACTTTGATGGCTTCTTGAATATGGGCTTGATTTATTCCATTAGTTTGGAAACATTCTCAGTCATTTTCTCTTCTCGTTCTGTTCTTATTTTCTCCATTCTCGTTCTGTTCTTATTTGGGGACTTCCACTACATTTATGTTAGGCTTTTATACTATATCCCTTTATAATTCTTATTTTCTTATTTTTCATTCTTTAGTTTCTCCATGCTTCATTCTGAAAATTTTCTTCTGACCTACATCTCAGTTCACAAATTCTCTGTTCAATATCTTTAGTTTACTGTTTATAAAACCTGCTCACTGAAATTTTAACTTTGGTAATTGTTTTGCTGTTGCTATTTTGGAACTTCTATCTTAAAAAATTGATTTTAGTTTTCTGCTAAAATTCGAAGTCTTAATCTTTTATGTCCTTGAACAGAATAAGCTTAACTCCAAATTTGGAGCTCCTGTGGGACTGTTTCTATTGTTTATTTTTGTTATTTCTTAGTAGTGTCACTTTTCTGTGCCTGCTCCCTGCATAACCCCTGCCCATAATGTTTATAGATTGCTTTTAAAATATTCTGGAAATGGGACTTCCCTGGTGATCTAGTGGTTAAGATTCTGCACTTCCACTCCAGGGGAGCAGGTTTGGTCCCTGGTTAGGGAAGTTCCACATGCCTTGAGGTGCAGCCAAAAAAAAAAAAAAAAAAATTCTGGAAAAGAAGATAATGTTGTAATGGCCAGAGAGGATTTACTTTTCCCTCCAACAGGCATCCGGGAGCACTTGTGAGGTGGGGATCATGTTAATCCAATTTCATGTATGGAGATGATTTTAAGCTGAGCTGTAGATCCAGCAATGGCCACACCCCACACCTCACTCTTATCTTATTCTTCACCCTTATCACCTGAAGGTGTGGTCCTTCCAACCGAAAGGGATGGGATTCAACTGGGAACTCCCGTTGGCAGGCTCTGGACTGTCTCTGTTCTGTCAAAAGCACCTCTCACTCTCTCATTCTTCCTCTTTCAAATTAAGAAAAGAAAGATGAAAAGTGGTCACAGAGCTGTGCTCACTTTTCTGGTTCCCTTTTATACCTCAAGATCCTGAACCAGTAACTTTTCCCCCACATGTTCGCTCTCCCATGCCTTAAAGCAGATGTTTTATATGTTTGGCCCACCTTGCCTAATACATAGCAGAGAACTACCCTAAATTATCTAGCCTACCACTTTCCCTTTAATTCTTTATAATTCCTAAGACTGATGTTATTTTTGTCCATTTTATGATCAAACTTACCTCGATAGAGTGGCAACTTATCTACCTTTGGTTGAAGCTGATCTAACAGAGTAAAGCAGAATCCCTCTGGGCTAAGCATTGTCTTTTAAAAATCTTCATGTCTTTCACCCTCCAACTTCCATTCACATTTTTAAGATTTTTATTTTTTATTTATTTTCACCTTTTCACCCTTTCACCCTTTTCACCCTCCAACTTCCATTCACATTTTTTAAATTTTTATTTTTTATTTATTTATTTTTATCGAAGTATAGTTGATTTACAATGTGTTAATTTCTACTGTACAGCAAAGTGATTCAGTTATATATATACACACACACACACACACACACACACACACACACACATACACACACACACACACATATGTACATTCTTTTTTTATAGTCTTTTCCATTATGGTGTATCATAGGATATTGAATATAGTTCCCTGTGCTTCACAGTAGGACCTTGTTATTGGCCCATTCTATATATGGTAACTTACATCTACTAGCCCCAAACTCCCACTTCATCCTTCCCCCATCCTTCCATTCAAATTTAACCAGAATACACCTCAAAAATTTCCCATCATTTTACATTTCCTTTGTGGTAAAGTAGATATTCTCTACTTTATAGATAGAGAATGATATGATACACCCCCAAATAGTTCTGGTTTATATCTTGGGATCATAGTATCTCAGTAAAATATGTGTCAAATATTAACTTGTATGGAAGGCTTAAATATACTTTTCTCTACGCTTGATTTAATAGGAACAATTTTTAGCATCACTCTTGAAAACAATAATTGACATGGTTTTTGTTCTTCACACATAACATATTTTCTAGCTGCGCGGCTATAGACGGTTTCAGCTAATTTGGTTTTGGTTTGTGTTTGACTTTTTGTTATTTTGCTCATTCACATGCCAGAGAATGAAGTGGCATTTGAAAAGACTGAAGCTTAATTACAGTAGCAGATGTTTTTGGAGCCTAATGGAGATGCTCATATAGAGTCCACGGGTGTGTGCTTTAGATATTCAGAGAAAGTTGATATACCCCAGGCCCAGATAATTTAGAAGGGAAAGAGACATGATTTGATTCATTTAGGAATGTTCAGCCCTAGCTCCTTAACTCTGAGCTGCCTTAGCTAGTTTGTGTATCAGAGTCAGCTTGTGCACGACTCTGACAGGAGGTGTTCCTGCTTTTCAAGCAAATAGGCCTACAGTGGCAGCTGCTCCCTGCTTCCCCGTGTGGTTCATGGATGTGCCCCTAAAGCATCAGCTTGCCCTCCTTCCTCGGTTCCTCTTGCTCTATCCCTGTGGCTTCCCTGTTACTGAGGAGCAAGACACCAGTGCATCACTGGGAGCCCATGCATGTGCTACACATAAGTGTCAATGACCTTGGGCAAATTTTGAACCATGGGAAGGTTAGTGGATAAATGCTACTCTCTTCCTCCATCATAAAAAGACTGTGTAGACAAGTGAACTTATCTACGAAACAGAAACAGACTCACAGACATAGAGAACAGACTTGCGGTGGCCAAGGGGGAGGGCAGTGGGGAAGAGATGGATTGGGAGTTTGGGATTAGCAGATGCAAACTAGTATATATAGGATGGATAAACAACAAGGTCCTACTGTAGAGCACAGGGAATTATATTCAACATCCTGTGATAAACCATAATGGAAAAGAATATGAAAAAGAATGTGTGTATGTATGTATATATATATATATATATATAAAGAATTATATATATGTATAAATGAATTACTTTGCTGTACAGCAGAAATTAAAACAACACTGTAAATCAATTATACTTCAATAAAGTAAATTTTAAAAGAAAGACTGAGTAGAGACTCAGTAGCTTTGTAAATGCCCACTGGAGATACCTTGTGAAAATGGGTGACTAGCTCACGATGAAGCTGTGTCCAGCATTGTTTGTATTTGATCTCCTCCACGCCTGCCTTTCTGGATTGCAGTCCTCAACAAACATCAGTACATCTGCTTTGGCCTGGGGCTCTGTTTCTGGGGAACTGGGATAAAACAGGGTGTATCAGCAACATCATGAATATTTATGACTGTGATATCGCTAACTTAGTAGATTCTTGGTAAACACGTGTGGAATATTTATTAAAGACTTACACTGGCCAGAAGAGATTTTGATTAAGATGTTTAGCCAACTGAAGTTTAAAATGGTAATGATAGCAAAGGTTTAGTGAGAATTTACTGTTTGCCAGATACTGTGATAAATGCTTTGCAAATGTTATCTCCTTTGGCTTTCCCAACTGGTTAATACTACTATTACCCCAGTTTTTACATATGGAGAAAGTGAAGCTCCTAGTGGCTAAATAACTTTTCTAAGATCATGAGTTAGTGTCAGAACTGAATCCAAATGATACAATTCCAGAATTTATGTTCTTGACCACACATTATACAGCCTGTCCAAAGTTTTATTTTTGTTTGTATACTTCTATTTTGTTGTGTCGGTCATGTTATGGAAAGTTGAAAAAAATCTATTCCATTTGACATATTGAACAGCTGTGAGATATCAAAAAATGATAAATGTTGTTATCACAATTAACGAATAAGACATCTGTTAATTCGGGACTTCCCTGATAGCACAGTGGTTAAGAATCCTCCTGCCAATGCAGGGGACACGGGTTCGAGCCCTGGTCCTGGAAGATCCCACATGCTGCGGAGCAACTAAGCCCATGTGCCACAACTACTGAGCCTGTGCTCCTGAGCCCATGAGCCACAACTACTGAGCCCACGTGCCACAACTACTGAGCCCGCGAGCCACAACTACTGAAGCCCGTGCGCCTGGAGCCCGTGCTCCGCAAGAAGAGAAGCCACCGCAATGAGAAGCCCGCGCACCGCAACGAAGAGTAGCCCCCGCTCGCCACAACTAGAGAAAGTCCGCACACAGCAACAAAGACCCAACACAGCCAAAAATAAAATATAAATAAATAAATAAATTTATATAAAAAGAAGACATCTGTTAATTCGTTAATTCGGGTTAATTCTCAAAATCAACAAGCTGATGTTTTTCTGAGGGGGAAAATGTGAATACAAGTAGATAGTTAAAATAAATTCCTTGTTCAATAGCTCAATCATCCCAAGAACTAATATATTATTTCATTAGATTATCTAGGAGATCCAACCTGGTTTTCCTCCTCAAGTCACCTTACTGAAACAGGTAATTTTTTTAAAGTATTAGCAAATTTAAAAATTAGTGTATTTGTTTGAAGCAATGAAAGCAATACAGTCAAATGACTTTATGTGTTTTCTTTTAGTTAGAAATATGATTAAAAATAACATTATCTTTAGCAAAATGTCTCTAATTCAGGAAATGGGTGATATTTAAATTATAGGTAGGGAATACTCTTGGGATCCATTTGACTTGAAAATGGATTCTAAGTAGGTAAGCGTGCATCTCAGTAGGAAATCTGAGATATCAAGTATCTTCATAATTAAACTATAACATGCAGCACATATCTATCTGTTAGGCACTATTTTATTTGCTAGGAATATGGAAGCGAAAAAGACTCAAAATCCCTGCCCTCATGAAGCCTACGTTCTACTGAGGGAAATAAAAAATGTCCTTTCAGATTGCAAAGATTACTATGAGAAATAATAAATCAGTGGGGGTTGACAGCTTTTGATGAGGTGATAGTGATAGGAACCAGCCATTTTAGCCAAGGGGGTCATCTTGAAGGGTCCAGATTCTCAGGTACAGACATTATTGATGCTGAGGATCTGAAGATTTACTCATATGTGCCACAGACTTCTGCAGGTGTACATCAGCATGGAATCACAGAGGCAGGAAGGTCTTCACATGTACCTCGTCTATCCCCTTCATTCTGTAGATCACATTGAGAACAGGAAATTCCAGTTGACTGTATCCTAGTTTACACAAATGGTCAGGAGCAATGCTGGCTCTCTAACCCCATTTCCTAGTTTTCAGTCAAGTATTTTTTAGCAATCTTTTATTCACTCTGTTTCTGCATGAATAAGAGAATGATACAACTCCAGATATTCAAAAAGCTTCTTCCAGTCTTACATTGTTCAGGCCTTATTCTAACTTCTCAGTCTTTCCCTGTCACTTTATCTAAAATTGCGACCCTTCATGTGTTGGGGCTGCCTTGGAGGACTGTCACCCTGTGCTATGTGACCTGCCTAGGTTCCACTTGGAGAGCTCTGACCATTGCAAACAACACTTTCTTTCCAGGGGCAACACAGGCACTACTGGGAACAATACTTTTATACTTATTGTACAAAAGCCAGGCATTAACTTGCTTCTCTCCTCCCAAAATGGTAAGTTGCATCATCAGGGTGATCACAAGTGTCCTTCAAGGGTTTGAAGAAACACCACCAGTAGATTATGCAGCCGTCAGTTGGGGGGAAAGGTCTCTCCGAATGAGATGGCTCTTTCTTGAAAGGTATCCTACAGGGATGATTGACTTACAATGTACGCACTGTGGGAAGTTATCCCTGCCTTGGGAAAAATCCATTTAGAAAAGGTGGTATGGAAATTGGTGCCTAACTCTAAGTAAAGTGATCAATGACACCACCTTGGTCCCTTCTAGAAGACATTCAGGCCAGCCTCAACTCACTGATCAGGTGGTTATGCTCTCAACTTCCTCTTTGTACCTGGATTAATGCCTTGGGTGAAGAGGAGAGCTCAATAGAGAAACTTTAGGGGAAAGTCACCTGCTTTTCCTGCATAGACCCTGACGGTTTATGGGATTTGTTCATATGCTTGGGTCTTGGGCCATGGGTGGCATGTTGAGGTCAAGGTTGGCTCCATCCTCCTTCTTCACATTATGTTGGTAGTATAATAAAATGCTGTAGTGCAATAAAATGTTGATAGTGTAGAAAAATGACTTAATAAAGAAAGAATTCAGGAAGAGTCAGGGAAGGTTTCTCAGAGAAGGTGACCCTTCATCTGAGACAGAGCAATAGTAGGGGTGAAACAAGCCGAGAGGGGCTGTCCCAAGGTCCACTGCCCAAATGTCATGACTTTTAAAATTCCATCTCAGTTGAATAGTATCAGTCCTTCCTTGGACCCTCATCTCCAACCCCAAAACTCTCTACTTATAATTTCTTTCCTCTCATAGCAGAGACATCCTATACTACAATATATCATAGTCATTGCCGTACTTCTCTCTCTACCAGATTGTAATGGCGGATCTATGACTTGTTCCTATTTGCGTTCGCCATGTACGCAAATCGTGCTTGTTTATGGAATCAAATCCTACAATGAAGTAGGCTAATGAACTAAATGGAAAGTGAAAAATTATCGTGTATTTTTGACTTGTTTGAGTCAAGGTCCAAATGTGCTGAAATGAAAGGAATCTTATTTAACGCAGACAAGGACGTTAAGTTGGTTTCCAGGAATCCCAAGCAAAGACTTTTCCGTTTTCTCTTCTCTCAGTTCAGCCTCCTCAGACATCCCATCACCACATACCCAAGGAAACTACTCTTTTTTGCCGAATCTTGACTATTCCATGAGCCTGCCTCTGCGACAATTACTTCTATGTGATCTGGTAATTGAAAATTGCAGTCTAGGTTTCTTTAGGTCAGAATGATGTCTAGGATAATTTGCATGGAAATCACTGTGATTATATAGCTCTATTTCAACTGAGAAATTCTATGTCATGTAATAGTTGTTATTATTCATATAGCTGAACATGAAAGTATTATACTTCCATGCTGGCTTTACAAGTAGTAGAGTGACATAAGTGACTCATCTCAGGGAAGAATATCTAGGCGGGAAAATTATTTTCAAAGGTATATTTTATTTGAATAAGGATCTGTGTAGAATGGTAACATTAAAAACAAACAATAACTAAAAGTGTCACCAGCCAGCAGTACCTATGCCTCACCTCCCCCTGGCCCCACCCTGCCCCACCTAAAGCATGTGCAATGCTGTGGAGGAACATTAAATTACAGTGAAGTATTAACGTCTGGGACTTAACCATCTCCTGGGAAGTCTTCCGCCGCCTGGCCTGCCTGGATATATGTCAGGGCTCTTTACCTTCAGCACTTCTGAGTACCAATGACCAGAGGTTTTTCTTACTGTAGAGCCAGAATCTCAGGAGTCTGTGTATTGAAGTCACAAGTTTTGATGAACTTAAGAGAGTAAAGAAAGGCCTGTGATGATTTCTGTGACCACCTTGGTTTTCAGAAATTCATGTCATCTAGTGCCTTGAGTCAAATTCTCAATTCTTGAAGAGATTAGGAGAATTTTTACTTCCTTGGTGTTGTCACCACAGAGTCCCAGTCAGTATTGAGATCTTAAAAAAGTCAGAAAAATTTCTAGAGAGTGAAATTGTTTTCCATCAGAGAACCAATGTAAGGTCCAGGATCTTTGACTTTGGCTTCAGACAGAGCTGTATTTGAATCCCCAGTAGGCTACGCACTAGCGGGGTACTTTGGACAAGATACTTCACTTCTCTAAGCCTTAAGGTTCTCATCTGGGAAATGGGAGTATTAATATGACCAGCTCCATAAGGTTGTTTTGAGTATTATATAATATGATGCTGCTTAAAAAAATCCTTCTCTTCTAGACATTCAGATTTACGGATGAGGTCACATGAAGGTTATGGTTTACGTCAAAATAGTACATTTGTGAGGACATGGGTGGGGATATAGAAATAACTAGATTGGCCATGATTTTGTAATTGTAGAGAATGGGTTATGAGGTACATGGGAGCTCATTACATCATTTTATTTTTGTGTATTATTGAAAATGTCCATAATAAAAAGTTTAAAAAGATAAAAAATAATGCAAGTAAAGTTCTTAGCACAGTGTTTGGCACATACTATATATTAAGCAAATTAATTATTTTAATGGTAATCTTCACAAAGTAATGGTTAACATCATGAACATGGTGAAATATTGATGTAAATATGTCATCTTTAAAATGAACAGTTTTAACTTTTACAAGTTATGTTTTTTTAACAGGATAACAATCAAGTATATCCCTGCTATATATGATTTTTTTTCCTGTTTTAATTGAATAGGATATAACTTTTTCATTATTTATCACAAATAGAGAACCCATGAGTAATTACTTTTTCATCTTGTCCTAACCAAGTCAAGAATGGGTGAAAAGGAAAAAGAATAGGCAATTTCTGAATGTTATGACATGATAGAAACCAAATTAACAACACTTGCAAAATTCTAAGCAAATCGAGAACCATTTTTATTTGTTCATTTAGTAAAAAAGATATCTGATAATCACATATGTTTTAGCAGAATGATAATGAGATCTTAGTCTGTTAACAGAAATATTTAAATTAATGCTCCTTTGTTAAAGGCTGCTTTTTCTTGTTCTTTTGGGAACCTGGGCAGCCCTCTGCCCAAGTCAGGACCTTGTCCCTGAGAGAGGCTCTTCCGTCTGCAGGACAGGTTTTGTACTCCAGCTCTGGATAACTGTGGAGCTCTCCAACTCACTGGAATGAATGACTGTGGAACAGCATGTTTCCTGCCCTGGTGGGATTTACTGACGGATAGTAGACTTCTCATTCTCTAAGATCAAACTTGAACAGTAAAACACATACTTCCTGTAGAATCTCACCAATCCTTCTTTTTGGAGATTTTCACTTTTGCTCCCTGTCTGAAAGTCAAGCAAATCTCTAAAGCCTGTGTCCTCCAATGGTCCTGCTTTTTTCAGGGACTTCTGGAAATAATTATCTTTGCACTTCAGAGATGAAAGCTTAGTTAAATATGTGAGAGACCAAGCAGATGTGGCAGGACAGATTACACTGCACATCATCTTGTGTCACAGCTGTACAGCTGATGGAGAGCTTGCCTGCAACCGTGTCGTTTAGAGATACTAGCAAAGATGGCTGTTTGGAGGAAGATTAACATCGCTGTTACCAAGTGATTTAGGAGTGAACCTTAGGATGCATGCATCTAAATGATTTTTTTTCATCAAAAGTTCACCTAATTCGAGCGTGGATACAACATGAAGGCGGTCACAGACAGTATTTAGAACACTCCCGTTGTTAATATCCATAATCAGATAAGAAACAATTGTTTAATAGCAAACCATTGTGCCATTAGTTTAATAAAGAGTAGGATGTAGCCATTCTGTGCACATTTACTCCATGATTAGATGATTTTATTTTTATTACCGAGCCTATGATATAGGATTTTTATACTTTGCTTTTTATTCTTTAAAGAAAGATTTTTTTTTTTTGAAGAATACTGCAAGTTAGATAGTAATAACATACAACTAGGTAGTAGTTTACACCATTCAAATAATTTCATGCCTATTATATTACAAGATGATTTAAATATATACATATATTTTTTATTTGGCTGCAGCACATGGCATGCAGGATCTTATTTCTCCGACCAGGGATCGAACCCAGTTCCTGGCAGTGAAAGCGCCGGGTCCTAACCACTGGACTGCCTGGGAATTCCCTAAAAAATATTTTAAAAAATGTGATGCAGCGTAAGAAAGCATTCCACATGTGCCTCTCAAGCCACATAACACACATCAAACCTGCACTTGAATTCATCATTCACTGATGGCTGAAATGAAATGAATCCTTTGTTTTCTCAAGGCTGCAAAGAAGAATAGGAAACACATGTGGTTCTTGATATCTAGATGAGAAGTCTCACTGCGTGGTTTGGGGACCTGATGGTCAGTGTTCTAGAGGGCATCACAACCGTGACTAAAATGGTCCATCCAGAACCTGGGGAGATGTTCGTGATGGACCTTCAGAGGTCTCATGGAAGGAGGACAGAGCTCCATTCTGATGCAAGATAAGTTGCTGGAGGCTTGGTGGTGCTGTGGGAAGACCTGTTCCTACAGCACATCCAGACACACATTGCTGTCTCTCTCTAGTCAAAAAAAAGAAAAAAAAGAAAAGAAAAAGAAAAGGAGCAAACACCTGTGTGTGTGTGAAAACTGAAGCATGCGAGCATCACTTTTCAATATGCTGCATAGTATATATTCACATATACTGTGTTACCAAGTAATACATTTTTGAAAGTGTTTATTTCCCTTTGAATTCCATCTCCTTTAATACCCGCAACAACCATGGGACAATGATGGAGCAGGTTTTATCATCTCCATTCTTTAGGTGAGACCCAGAGAGTCCAGTAACTTCCCTCCAGTCACTCAGCAAATGCATGGCACGATTCGTATTAGAATTGTCTACTGACCCTCGTTCATTTTACCATGTTCACATTAAAATGGACATTAATGACTTCTCGTGCTTGGTGGTGAAGTCAGACACTTAGAAAAGGTTTATGTTTTATTGGCTTTTATTTTAAATGATTGATACAGGATGCTCATGTATTTAATTTGCATTTTAAAAAAGACCGCCCTCACCATAGTACTTGAAGGATGTGTCAGCATTTGAAGATGTTGTGATTTAGGGCATTTGGTGTTTTCTGGATAAATCATTTCACTCTCCTGCCTTTTCAGCTCTTTGTACTGGAAAGGGCCTGCTTTGCTTCACCTGATCACTTCCTGACCAACCTGGAGGCCCCATGAACTGGCACCTGCATTATAAAATCATCTTGATGCCCTCAGGCAAACAGTACGTGTTCCTCTTTTGAGCTCAGATCAAACTTTGTCTTTGCTGCCTTTTATTCAGCTTCTCCCTTAAAATAGCCATTCATATCTTATTTTCTTTATATGTTTTCTGATGACTGTAGATTTTTATATTCTCCTACAGAATTTATTGTCACCATAATAGGTCATCAACACATATTCGTATTCATTGCCTGGATATAGTAGAGAGATCACTGTTAACGTACGCTAAAGAACAGAAATATCAACCTTGTCTCTGCTATTACAGCCAAAAAATTATAAAAGGATCAATAACCCATAACAAAAATAATAACTAAATAATTTGGGGAAGTTAAAAGCATTTTGGGAAGTGTTCAATTACAGGATCCATCCTTATCTGTCTTTAACAAGTTTAAAAGAGAATTAAGCCAGACTGTCCATGGACGTTTCCTCACTGGATAGTAAGTTACATCTGCTCTGGAAGATTTCTTAGCACTGAGACATTGAACATACCCTACAAGCAAACGATTACATTTTTGGTAAACATTTTCATGTTCTACAATGACAGACACTGCTATGAACATTTTTCTTTGGCTTGTGGTTTGTCAGCAGTTTGGAACATCCCTTTCTGAAATCCTAGACCCTCTCTGTCACCCCTTCTTTCAAAGATGAGGAAGCTAACCTATGGGCAGGTGTAGAAGAAGGAAGGGATGAACTTTAAAATAAAAGGTATCAGAAATAATTAAATGAAATGATTAATTTTGAAGACCACCATATAAAAATGTCTTTTCTTTTTCTTTCTAATTTCCTTCCTTCCTTTTCCCCTTTTGCTGTCCTTGCATCACCATCTCATTTAAAAAATGTATACAGTGTGACAGTGAAAGAGGTAAGAAGCATGAAGATGAGTTTACCAGGTAAGACTTAGCACTTGGCAAATTATATAGCACATGTCTAAAATCTTATTCTATTCACTGATATCAAACTAACATGCCTTATTAAAGAAGATGTATGATTCTGTACAAAAGCAAAGGTGCTTATATATGTTTGTATATTTGAGGTGTCAGTGGACTAACATTAATTGAAATGAGAGGTGATTTTGACTTACATCTGGTTTGACTGGGTTTTTCAATTAATTGACGTTTAAAGCAATTTAATGGAGCACTGTGACATTTGTAGACACTAATATTGGTAATTATAATAAAATGAGGGAAACCAGAAAGCACTGTATATAATTGAAACACATCTGCATGTTCTATTCCTAGATGACTCTTTATTATATGATGTAAATTTGGGGGATTTTTTTAGGGTTTTTTAGTAATAATGCCTTTCTGTGGGTATCAATTTGTCCTGATAATTTTTAATTACCTTAAGCATTCTGAAATGCTTTTATTTCTTTCTGAGTAAAGCACTAAAAATATACATATCTTATTATATAAAGATGTAAAAACTTAACTGCCATAATGTTCATAAGTCACAATTAGGAAATTAAACAAAATCAAAGAGCCACTTATAGACGAAAAATTTCCCATCTTTCAGTGCTTTAAATATACTCAGGTTACACTTGTCCTCGGTCTTCTCTTTTTATATTTGCTAATCACGGAAGATACTGGTAGCCGGGTAATAATCCTGAGATACTAACAGAGAGACGTTTTTCTCTTACATTAACCGGATGTATAAGTCTTGCCCCTCCCCCTCCCCCCAGGGAGAAAAAGATTCCCACCTTCACTGCCTTTGTGAGTTTTGGAAGAGATTCTTGAAACCCAAGATACACACACTTTGTGAATATTTGGAAATTTAGGTCTGGGCTTGAAACCTTGAAGCTTTGGACTTGGAAGAACGTAAATCTGAGCAGGTTCTCTGCCCCGTAGACAGCGCGGGGTGGGAGGCGGAGGCAGTCCCAGGGCCCCTGCCCTCCCTCGCCCTGGGCCCAGGGCAGCGAGTTCAGGGCAGAACGCGATAGAATTCCCTCTGACGTGCAAGGACTTGAGAGCAGAGAGGCCCTGCTCTCTCACTCCCCAGACAAACAGGAGGACACGACCTTACTGGGAAGGCCCTGCCGTGTCTGTGACTTGGTGACTTACCCTCGAGGGGCGAGGTGACCTGCTCAGCTCCCCAGAGCTCAGATATCCTAGGATGCCTCTGCCTGCCCGAGAGCGGGGCATGTCGGAGGAGGTGGAGAAGAATAAGGGGTGGGAGAGAGATGGAGACCCCTGCGGATGTTTCTGCAGATGAAGGACAAGCCAACAGAGGACGAGGAGTGACTCTGAGGCTGGGACTGGATGAGTCACGGTTGCACCTTGGCCGATGGTGGTATCAGGGGGACCTGATGGGACAGATGACAGAGGATGTCAGCAGAGGGCAGTGGCATCTGACACCTGAGAGGGTCACTCCTCCCATCACTGAAGGACAGGACTCACGTAGCATTTAGCACCAATGTCAGGAAGAAAAAACGGGAGAGGGGTATATTCTCAATTAGTTCACATTTAAGCCTGCAGTGATTGAAAAAAGTAACCAGTTGAGTTTACTTAAGGGTGAGGACTTAGATGAAGTTTTCTACATCAGATAAAAGAACTCTTTGATCACTACAGTAGTTACATTTCTGCACAGAACTTTATGGCTGAATTTTATACCTATTCCATATCTATACTTTATTTATGGATCAGAGCATCTTTTGTGTTTTGAAAAGCAGAATGAAAAAGAGCTATGATGCTAGATCACACACAGAAAGAAAAAAAAAAAAACCCCAATAGAAATACACTGAAACTAATTGTTAAAAATAAACTTTTCTTGACATATTTCCCTTTAACTTGCAGTTCAAAGCCAGTTTTGGTCCGTAGAAAATGTTAGTCTGGAAATTTTATTCCTTCTTTGAGTTTATTTTTATCACCAATTTGGAAATTCCTCCAAACACTGAAAAATTTCTTTTATAAAATAAGAATGGGATGATACTTTTTTTTCGATAGATGAGCTAAAATGATGCTTTGTGAAATGGTTTAAATGGGTAATATCATGAGTAAAAAGTTAAGATAAAATTAGTCATATTTATTGTTCTTCAAAAACATGCATGTTTCTATTTACTGTGGTTAATCTATAAATTGCTATAGCTACCATGATTAATGGCTAGACAGGATACCATCAAGGCATAAACCCCGTTTGGTTGTAAAACTTATTCTGAAACTTATTACTAAGAATGACAAAAACAGAAATAAGCTATTCAAGAGTTAAAAAAGAAAAAAACCCAAAGAATGACAAAAACAGAAATAGAATATTTGAGCTAAAGGAATCATATATATATAATATATACTATGCTATACTTATACTACAAATACATGTAATACAGATATACATGCATTTATATATACTATACAAATATATACATATATAAGTATTACACATATTATAATACTAATGTATTATAAACATTATACTAATATATATAATGTATATGTCATTATATTGGTAATGGTAGTTATTTAGTATGTGGGAGATAGGTTTTCAGTAATGTTAAAACTGGATATTAACGCTATGAAATTAAGTTACAATTCTAATCAGTACAGCAAAAAGAAATGTCTTTATGACACAAAAGGTTTAATTACCAGGGTAGGAAAACATAATTTTGGTGGTAGTTTGCACAGAATAGTACACTGAGAGTCTTGCTGATAAATGTCTAAAAAAATATTTTTTAAAAACTGAAACAGGGGCTTTCCCGGTGGTGCAGTGGTTGAGAGGCCGCCTGCCAATGCAGGGGACACGGGTTCGTGCCCCGGTCCGGGAAGATCCCACATGCCGCAGAGCAGCTGGACCGTGAGCCATGGCCGCTGAGCCTGTGCGTCCAGAGCCTGTGCTCCGCAACGGGAGAGGCCACAACAGTGAGAGGCCCGCGTACCGCAAAAAAACCCCCCAAAAAACCCAAAAAACTGAAATAGTCAATAGAGTAACATGATTAAAATCACTGATATGACATCTCACCTATATAGATTTAGTTAAGGAATAATGAAAAAAACAAAATTTGTACCTCAGTCCTAGAATGTACAGATAAAAACTTGTAATGAAGCTACTTTCTCCCTACCTCAATGAACATAAATATCCTTTAGTTTAACAATATACGAATACAGTTTTAATGAACAACTTTATTTAAAACTGTAACAGTGCCCACTGAATGCTAATTTTTAGCAAGTCGTGTTGGAACTGCAGTGAGACGGCAATATCTCAGATATTTAATATCATAAATCTAGAATTTTAATCACGTGGCCACTGATGATGTTGTTTATATGAGCAATTTGTGTGGCTTGTCTTCTCCTTGACAAAATGATGATTGATGCTGTCAACACTAATTTTCTCTTCCAAATTATTATATGTAATTAAATTCAGCTACTAGAGGGCATTTTCTTCTAAAAGTTTAATGCAAAATGCTTTTAATATGCAAATGATTTCAATTGCTTTAAGTCTCTAATTGTAACTTGAAATTTTTCCATCAGGCACCTGTAGAACTATACCCTTTTCTGTTTGGGGGGATTGGTTCCTAAACCCCTTTCAGCCTTTTGCTCTCGAGGGGAAGGGGGTCAGAGCAAGAGGAAAGAACACACTAAGATACATGCCTGGGGGCTGAGCCATCTGTGTGCACTTGTGAGACCCTGTAATGTTCTAGCAGGGCTGTGCATGTCATGTGCACTAAATTAGGACGGTCTGTTCTTTGCTGACCTTAACCTTCTTCTCCCTGGCTTAACTGTCCTCTTCATTCATTCACTGCTGCTTCTTTGGTAGTCTGTGGCCTGAAATAGAACTAGATTCTTGCTGCCCTCTCCTTGCCCCAGTCAGTTTTCCGAACTTTCCCCAGTACCTTCTCCCATTTCTCAAAAGCGCTTCACAAACCATTTTTCTGTCTCTGCTATTCTCCAAAACTCAGGTCTTTAGAGCAACCTTCATTTCTCTAATTTTCAGATATTGAATTGGCATTAGTGATAAAAAGAAAATAATGTTAGATTCTCGTTTGCTCCTTTCTTTGCATGCTTTTCCCCTTGTTTTAAAAATGCCCCAAAGGAAGACGATCCAAGGCACGTGTGTATCATTTGGTCAAAGAACTATGGCAAATGCAACATTGTGCTGATGAATTGTTCTGCCACCTGAGGTCCTTGTCGGATGTTGGGACTCCTAGTTTTGCTACTAAATGTGGAAAATATAACTGATAAGACTGATTGAGGATAATGAGATAAAAATCAGTCACTGAAATATCTCCTCTAGATCACTTCAATGAAAATAATTCACTGAAGGTCGTTCACTGGACAGGCAGTAGCCATGCAGTTCCTACTGTGTAGCTTAGGGAACTCTACAAATAAGTTTTAAAACATAAAGGTACAAAATGATTAATATAGATAGAGGTACAATTCTAGGGGTGTGTGTGTGTCTGTGTGTCTCAAATGTAATGCTTGACCTATGTGTGCCCCTCATTGTAAGACCTTGCAAACAGCTGTACAGAAATTTCACTGTACAGAAATTCCAGATGTGACCAGAAATCACTCAGTGCACTTTGACAGACTGATTTTTAAAGAGGATGAAAAGATTTTTTGTAAAAAAGGAAAAAAGGCTGCACCACATTCGACTCGTGCTTCTAAGACCTCCCACATGGCTCCTCTGACTGACAGGTCCGACATCCCTCATATTCCCACAGCATCCCAGCTAATTACTCAGAACAGATAAACCCACCAAAAGCCAACAAGTAAATAGGAACGTATGTGAGGAGTGATCTCATCCTGGCTTTCTCAAGAAGACAGCGCAGGCGTGGACAAAAAAAATAGTAATTGATGGTTTTTATTCCAACCATCTTCTTTCTTCCCTCCCTGCCCCTCCGTTTTGACCTTCAGTGTTTCCTAGTAAATGCCCATCTATGGAAAATATTAGTGCATGTTCACTGTACAGGTATTTGGTTTCATGAAATCACATAACTTTATTAGAAACCCAAGCATCAAAAATTTAATAGACATTATCCTGGAATGATATTTATACTATTGGGAATATCTCTGGAAAATTAATAAATCTTAACTGTAGGCAGTTGCTTAGGGAAAGATTTTCTTAAGGCAGTGCGCAGTGGATTTCAAGACTTTTTAACATAAAAGCTTTAAAAAATGATCAACCTTTCTCTCTTTTCTGTGCCTTAAGAAATTCTTTCCTATCTAGATGTGTCCTAAAGATATTCTTATATTATCTTAAACTTCTTTACACAAAAATAAATCTGGGATTTATTTTTGTCTGTGGTGTGGGATACTTTTATTTTATTTTTTCAACCAGAAAGAAAACCGTCTCATCAGCATCATCGCCCCGATGACTTGTTAGGCCAAAGCTGTGTGTCATGAGCGATGCTTCCATGCACGTGGGGTTCTATTTCTGGGCTCTCCAGGTGGTTATTTATATACCTGGAGACAGACAACCAGAAGTCACATTTCAGCATCACAACTTGCTAGGTGTGTGATCAGCTGGATTGTGGTAGTTTTGGGGGAGAAAATCATGACTGTATTCTTGGGTATTATGTTTACAGGCTGAGTGCTTCTGGTGGAACCAACAGGGGCTGATTTGATACCCTCTGTTGTCTCAAGAAAAGATGCACCCTTTGAATAGTCATTAGGGCCTTTTCTGACCTCAACCCTAGAGGCACTGCCAGGAACCCCAGCTCAGCAGGAAAGTATCCCAGGAGAGGCTGCTCTCCATTCTGTCACCACAGTGACAAAGACACTATATACTTCTGGCATTGCCTTTCCCAAATTTATATTTAAATTTCCCCATTTGTTCCCTGAATGTCTCCTATATCTGTTTTTATTTTTATATTTTGGTTCTGTGTTGTACGTCTCTGTCCTTATAAATATCGAAGAGGTGCTCTCCTTTTTGGAGGTCAAAATAAACTTTCCGTATTCTTCCCTGTCAGAGCTTATATTTAAGACTACATCTCTCATTTTAAGGTTGCCATCTGCAAATTGAACAAATCTGTATTTATACCAGTGAAAATGGATACACTGTCATTAAAACAAAACTCGGGCTTCCCTGGTGGCGCACTGGTTGAGAGTCTGCCTGCTGGTGCAGGGGACACGGGTTCGAGCCCTGGTCTGGGAAGATCCCACATGCCGCGGAGCAACTGGGCCCGTGAGCCACAACTGCTGAGCCTGCGCGTCTGGAGCCTGTGCTCTGCAACAAGAGAGGCCGCGACAGTGAGAGGCCCGCGCACCGCGATGAAGATTGGCCCCCACTTGCCGCAACTAGAGAAAGCCAGCGCACAGCAACAAAGACCCAACGCAGCCAATCAATCAATCAATAGAAATGCTGTAGAATTATTAGAAAAACAAAACAAACAAACAAACAAAAACCTCGGGGGTTAGTTCCGTGAAACACTGCATAAAAAAAACCCAAAAAACAAAACTCTCTGTCCCTGTAAGCCAAAAATAAAACAAACCGGCACAACTGAGATTGACTTATGCTATTTAAAGAAATTCATCAGAGCAATAAGTATTATAATATCTGTGGTCATATTTCTTGTTTAAAATTTCATGAATTTACACTTGCATACTTCTGTCAAAGTGTGTAATATCTGGATGCTTTAAAGATTGTACAAAAATTTTTTCTTGTCCCGCAGTGGGAAGGGCCATGTGGCCCATTTGTTGACTGTATTTACCAGTATTACACATATGCTATAACATATAGGAAAACATCAGAAAATAATAAATATAATTAGTCATTATCCTAGTCTTTGGCTAGTTTTGATCTATTTGCTAACTTGAGTAAGAGCTTGAGGTAATTACTTATTTTGTGTTATTTAGGGGATAGTGACTTATCTCCTCTGAATATCAGCTTCCTTATCTCTAAAATGGTGACAATGGTGACTTTGCAGGGTCCTTATGAGGATTAAATGAGTTAATGTATAAAGAATTTAGCAGGACCAGAATTGCCACGTAATTGATGGTTAAAAATGGAAGCTATTATCCCTGGTGGCGCAGTGGTTGAGAGTCCGCCTGCCGATGCAGGGGACACGGCTTCGTGCCCCGGTCCGGGAAGATCCCACATGCCGCGGAGCGGCTGGGCCCGTGAGCCATGGCCGCTGAGCCTGCGCGTCCGGAGCCTGTGCTCCGCAACGGGAGAGGACACAGCAGTGAGAGGCCCGCATACCGAAAAAAAAAAAAAAAAAAGGAAGCTATTAGTAGTGGTAGTACTGTAGTTTCCCATTTTGTTACAGATATTAGGATTTGAAACATTTGTTCTTTATATACTTGCACTACATGTTTAATTAATGAGATATATTTATAATGTTATATGTACATTTCAATATTTTAAATTATTAACATGAGGAGTCCAATATCTCTGTAAGCCATGTTTTCTCTACCAAGTACTCTGAGTTACTAATCATGACACTGACTTTTCTTAAATTAATTAATTAATTTCATTTATTTTTGGCTGCTTTGGGTCTTCGTTCCTGTGTGAGGGCTTTCTCTAGTTGTGGCGAGCGGGGGCTTCTCATTGTTGCGGAGCACGGGCTCTAGGCGGGCGGGCTTCAGTAGTTGTGGCACGAGGGCTTCAGTAGTTGTGGCACATGGGCTCAGTAGTTGTGGCTTGCTGGCTCTAGAGCGCAGGCTCAGTAGTTGTGGCGCACGGGCTTAGTTGCTCCACAGCATGTGGGATCTTCCCGGACCAGGGCTTGAACCCATGTCCCCTGCATTGGCACGTGGATTCTTAAGCACTCTGCCACCAGGGAAGCCCTGATATTGACTTTTTAAAGAGAACGAATTGCTTATAGAATGGCTAGATTTTTTAATAACTGAAATTGAACAATTTCATGCAATAAGTAAAAATAGGGTAGGACTGAAAGAGGGAAGTTTGGAGAAAGAATAATGTTCTGTTTGCTTCTTCCTGACTCCAGCTCATTTAACGAACTGAGTACAATTATATGTCACAAAAATATAATACTGGCTTAATTTCTGAAAAATATACCGGAAGGGATTAATATATTCTTAAGTACTAATTAAGGAGATACATTCACTACTAACCTCACTCATCTTGACTGTACTATAGCTAAAACAATAATACCATGTTTGCTGATTTTGCAGAAGGCAAGTATGAAGCTCTTTCCAGCAGTTTACTTTGTTCTGTTTGGATTTATACTTTCCCCCTGAAGTAGAACTCATGTATTTTCTTGTAACAGGATGAAACTGGGTTAAGATCAGAAGAAAGGAAGAAGATAAACTTACTCAAGGACAAATGTTTCAAGGACACTAGAAGGCAATCCTGAGGTTCTTTAAAGTTTCAAAGAAATAGGATTTTTTGGTAGAGATACCTGGGGAGCATAGAAAGATAGAAGCTTGCAGAAGCTGTAGAGTGAGTGATTCTAGAGCCTAGGCTTTGCAGAATTGGAACAATCCTAATTTAGCGTTCGAGGGAAGCTCTCGGGCCTTGGTCATCTCACCTTCCTTGCTGCAGAGGGTACCTGTAGCTCTCCCTTTTGCCTCTTCTGTACGGATCCTACGTTTATACTCCCCCATAATGAGGGGCTTTCAAAGAGGAAGAATGGACAACTAAGAGAGGCAAGTAACTTACGTAGCAGAGACAGAAATATCCACATAAAATTTTACATTGTATTTCCCTCCCTAAAAGAGCCAAAATGGAGAAGAAATTTTAACAGGAAAGAGCAAATTTAAAGGTAAAACTGTGTGACAAAAATCAAGTCCTCATCCATGCTAAAACTTAAGAGATTGAAAATAACTAGGTTGAAGAAACCATAAAGAGGATGTAGCAAAAGAAAAACTGAGGAGAAAAAGGGAGGAAGAATTAGGAGGAACGTCCGAAGAAAGAGAATAGCTAGGTGTCCTGAAGGGGTGTGATTGGGTTAGCTTGTTCTGTCAAGCTGGGCAGTATCGCATGAAGATGCCACAAAGGCAGGTGATGTTTATTAAGGTAGGTGACCATCTTCTTCAGAGCTGCCTTTTGGATAAGCTCGTCTTTGTTCAATGAACATGATAGCAGGTAATACTGCGCAAGAAATGATAGCTTTATGAGGCCATTTTCCAAAGAATGGGACTGTGAATAGGACACTTAGAATTTCATGGATTATCTAGAAGAGTAATCGTATCACTCAGAGATACTCATTAACTATCAATTTAATTAAAGAGAGGTCCAATGAGACAACTGTGCTACTGAAAAAAGAAATGAAGCAGCATTAGAAGAGACAATTCAAGCCCGAATTTGATTTGAGCTAAAGCTGAAGAGAAAGGAGAAAGTCACGCTGAGAAAAATCTTAGATAAACCTTTTTGGTTTTGTGACATTTTCTTCCAACTTTCTAATAGTGTTATCTAGAAAGAAACGTGGCATATTAGAGTTTTTGCCTGACACAAAGATCTGTGGGAAAAAGAATAATAGAGCTTTTCTTAGAGGAAGATGGGGAGTAAAGAGATGCAAGAAACTATTCTAGCAGAGACAAAAATATTCAAATAAGATTTTTTTTTAACATCTTTATTGGGGTATAATTGCTTTACAATGGTGTGTTAGTTTCTGCTTTATAACAAAGTGAATCAGTCATACATAAACATATGTCCCCCAAATAAGATTTTATATCAATTTTCTCTACTCAGAAAGATAGGAAAGGACAAACGTAAAGGTAACATTGAATGGCGAGCATCAAGTTCTTTTTAAATTTTTTTAACACCTTTATTGGAGTATAATTGCTTTACAGTGGTGTGTTAGTTTCTGCTGTATAACAAAGTGAATCAGCTATACATATACATATATCCCCATATTCCCTCCCTCTTGCATCTCCCTCCCTCCCTCCCTCCCTATCCCACCCATCCAGGTGGTCACAAAGCACCGAGCTTATCTCCCTGTGCTATGTGGCTGCTTCCCACTAGCTATCTATTTTACGTTTGGTAGTGTGTATATGTCCATGCCACTCTCTCACTTTGTCCTGGCTTACCCTTCCCCCTCCCCGTATCCTCAAGTCCATTCTCTAGTAGGTCTGTGTCTTTATTCCCGTCTTGCCCCTAGGTTCTTCATGTCTTTTTTTTTTTTTTTCTTAAATTCCATATATATGTGTTAGCATACAGTATTTGTCTTTCTCTTTCTGGCTTACTTCACTCTGTATGACAGACTCTAGGTCCATCCACCTCATTACAAATAACTCAATTTCATTTCTTTTTATGGCTGAGTAATATTCCATTGTATATATGTGCCACATCTTCTCTATCCATTCATCTCTCGATGGACATTTAGGTTGCTTCCAGAGAATCAGGTTCTTAATGCCATGGGCTGAGGGGTTGAGGATAACTAGGTTACCACCAACAGGTGGTTGAAAATGGAGCCGGAGAAATAGTGGGAAAAACAACATGAAGAGTCATGAGCCATGTCTGCAGGAAAGGAACAGCCAGGGGTCACTAATTTTAGTCAATGCTCAGTATCTTCAATCCAACTCAAATCAATTCTGAAATATTTTCTTATGACTCGAAACATAGTAAATTAAAAAATAAGTCCTTCCTTCCAATTTGGACAGCTTCTGCTATAATCATGAGAAAATTTAACACAATTTAGTTTGTATACTGTCATGGAAGGTATTTTCCTTAAGAGGACTTTGCAGTGCTGTACTCCACAGATGTCTTTAGCACAACTTTTTTTTTTTTTTTTGAATGAGAAAATCCATGTTGTTGTACACGCACAAACCACTTTCTAATGGTCTTTAACCTTACGCCATTTGGACTTGCCTCTCCAAAGAGAGATATTTGAGTAACTGGCCATTACCGTGACATAGAGGAAGAGCCTCATTTTTCTCCATAACCGCTGAACTCCTTGTAAGACATCCCTGCAGCCTGTGCTGATACAGCGACCACGGACTCTTCAGCGAATGGCAGCTCCAAAGCAGCTCCAGTCCCGACCCTCAATCATCCAATCCCAGCCCACAGCAGACATGGTTTACACAGTCATAATCAACAGGGTAAATTTAGAATATCCTAGGATAAATTATGATAAACTTCCTGCTTTGGGATGATAAGTGAATGGAGCAGACAGTGACTCTGACAGAGAGGGTAAATTGATGAGCTCTAGCGAACAATTAGGATGGAACTCTTTACAGCTGTAGAATTCAAATTAGATCATTTCCAACTAGCTTGCACACATTTCTTTCTTTGTCTTTTTAATTCCGAGTTTGTGTTTTAAAAGTGAAGAATAATTGTGGTCTTTTGTAGGTCAAGGAATAAACTGTTTACAGCAAGGTCTTGTTGGGAAAATCATTCCTTCTGGTATCCTTTTCTTCCTCCCAGCAGTGACCCGCTGATCTCCAGGAAGAGTCCTGAAGAGTGTGCCAGACATGTGATGCTTAAACAGTCTTTTCCTTTTTTCCTTTATAGTTGGGGTGGCCCATATCCCTTTGAATCTATCAAAGCAATTTTTTTGTGTCCTCCTTCTTGGAATTTTATGTCCACATGTGAGGTTGGAGTCATCTGTATGGAATACAAGTTCACCTTTGATTTCAAAATCGGCACCAGCAGCCCCTCTGAACAGAAGAACAGCCTAACAGATAGACCTAGTTCATTTCCACTCCCATCCACCTCTGACCCATTTTAATTCCCATCACTTCAGCTTAACAATTTCATTTTTCACTTTAATGCCTTTATCCATTTCAGCAGAGATTACATTTCCCAAGCTGTACATGTTGTCCAGCTGATTTTTTTTTTTTTTTTTTTAAAGATTGAGATCATGGAACAATGCTTTCCTTATTTTCAGTTCTTAGTACCCCAAATCCTGGTTGTTGGAACAGAAACCGCGGGGGATAAAGTCCACATTAATTAACCGTATCTTCTGTGAGAACACGTACATCCATCCACTTGGGAAGGTCCTGCCTTGCAGCTCCCCCAGGAGTTTCTCAATGTCCAGGCTTTTCTCTCTGTGGGTGCGGCAGCAACCTGACCTAGTGGTTAGACAGCCTGATTCCGGACTCAGGGAGGAATAGGTTTTCATCTCTACCCCAGCACCGAAGAGCTGTGCGCTCTTCGTTGAGTTACTTCGCATCTCTAAACCGTAACCGTAGAATGGGAATAATAACATCGACCTCGAAGAAATGCTTGAGGTGTAAACGAGAAAAATAAATCTAAAGAATCTGGTGGTTCATGAGCGCTCAGTACGTATTAAATAAAATGACTACTCTTCTGTTTTTAAGCCAGGATGATCGCATTCCTGTAAGCTATTCATGGCCTCTTGAACTGGTTATGAGAAGGTCGTGAGAAGGTTAGAAGAAAAATTTAGTCTGTAGAAGAGGTGAAACATACAAGATAGGGGTTTCTCACGTGAAAGCGCTTCCTAAACCATAACACACTATATAAATGTTATTATTATAATCATGAGAACATAGGTTTTCTTGCCAAAGGCTAAAGGTAATAGCCTGTCTTGAAACGTAGCTGAGGAAGTGTGGCACCAATATAAGTTATGGGAGGGCTGGCACTGTTAACCTGGAAGTGACAGAACTGTCCCAGAAGAAACATGAACTTGGGCCGATGAAGCAGGCTTGCTTTTGGTTGCAAATCTGACTCACGCTGACTCTGCACTGCTCTCACTCACCAGAACTGGGTCAGATACTCACTTTTGGAGTAGGTGGTAGAGTTAGCTCCATCAGGACTACACACATTCGGATTAGAAGAGCAATCAGTTTCCAAGGAGACTTGGGGTGCTCTTTCTGAAACGGAGAGAATGGAAGCTCCACTGAGCGTTCCACCAAGGCATCTTCCATCTCACGGAGAGTCCTTTGTGTCCCCAGTAGGGGTTTCAACAGCAAAACCTCTGCAGGGTTGCAGATATTCTTCCTTCTCCTGGGAAACCTCAGGAGGAGGCTGCGCTGAGGTCTGAAAGCCCCACTTGCCACATTCATGGTGTTTTATTCATTGAGAAACTGATATTATGAAAAATTGAGGGGTACAAAAATCACTGTTCAGAAACTGAGTTAACACATGAAGAAAACTGCCACATTAAGAGTGGGTGAAGAAGCAAATGAGAACATTTCACATTTATATGCAAAGATACAACTTCTAATTGATGAAAAATCTTATTGCTAAAATGGAAATTTCTTTCTTTAATGCAATATAAAATGTGTTCCAACTTGTGGGTCAGAAGACTTGCTAAATGCAAAGTATTTTATATAAAGAACTTCAATCACAGTAGAAACTTGATAAATACTTGTTGACCCTTGTCTGATAGTTTACCAAGTGTCATGACTTCACCTCCTCATAAGATGATTACTAAGTACGTATAAATTACACTCCTGTCATTCAGTTTGCTTTCCATGTACAACCCATATACATGGAATGAGGCCTCTCATTTAACTGAATTTCAACTACATATTCACACTGAATTTCAACATAATGCCTGGAATATACTTGACAGTTTCCTCACTGTTTTCCTGAGAAAACTTTCTGTATTATGTACTTTTGGTATTTAACTCTGGCTCTTAAAGACATCAGAATAACATTTCCCAAATAGATCCTGATCTGGAAGCTACCTCTCTGAACAATTAATGGTTGTGAAGCGGTATTGGCAAATAAAACAAGGCCTCCATCAAAACGTAAGGCTGTCCTGCTGCTGTTTGCTGGAAGGCCTTTTCTTAGGAGGTGTGGGCCAGGCGGAGGGCAGTGGTTCTTAATATTTTGGGGATCATAGAACCTTTTGAGAATCTAATGAAAGCTATGGATGCACACAGCCTTGCCAATATTTGCTTAGAATTTTGGGACCCCCCATGAAGCTATTTTTGGAGCACTCTGAGAAGTCCCTCGGACTTGACGGGACTTGAGCTCATCTAGGGTTTACCATGATAGTTTGGAGAAAGTCTCTGAGACCGTCACAGCCCCAAGGAACTTCAGAGTCCTGGGCTAACTCTTATTCATCCACTTTTTCCATTCATTCATTCATTCATTTCTCTATTCACTTACTCATTCCTTCCTTCACTTACTCTGCAAATTATATGAATAACATCACTGTGAAAGCACTGTAGTAGAATACAGCATGGTCAGGAAAAGCCATTCATTCCGTAATACCATACATCACATGCCATACACTTATTTTTTCCAAAAATTCAGAATGTCTCAATTTTGGAGGAGAACTACGTGAGTATCAGCCTTCCTCAGAAAATGAGACAGAGGAGAGGAAGCAAACATAGTGAACTACATGACGTATCTTACCTACCATTTCTCTTTTGATATTATAACGCATTTGGGAGGTTGACATTCTTTCCCCATTTACCAATGAGTAAGCAGAGTCTAAGGGAGGTTAAATACCTTGCTTAAGGTTGTATGCAGCAGGACCAGGATGTGAATCCACCAGTCTGGATTTCTAAACTCCAGGGTACTCTTCTACCTGCACAGGGTCACACAAATTTAGGGTTACTCAAATGATAATGTCAAGTCAGAACTTGCTGCCTGATGTTATGGAATGCATCCATTATGTATGTGTGTGTGTGTGTGTGTGTGTGTATACAAAAAAACTTTTTAAAAAAAGATCAGGTATATTATGGAGAGACAGCGTGGCCAGAGCAAAGGACACGGGTCCAACAATCAAGGTCCCTCAAATCGAGTTCCAGTTTTGTCACTGACTATGTGACTTTGATAAGTAATTGAACCTCTGAGGGCTTTAATTTCTGAATCTGCAATTGGAGTTGAACTAGATGATCTTCCAGATTTTTGGAGCTTGAAAGTTTTGTGATAGATCCACTTAGATGATCAAACTGTCATAAAGTTCAATAATTTGAAGGTGGATTAGTAGATTATATCTGTGCACACACTTTTTCTCAACCTAATTAATTAGGAAAAGCACTGTTTATGTTAGTGGACCTTAACATATCAAAACCACCAGAAGGAAATGAAAGGCAAAGAGGCTTCTCACTGACAAATAATTTCCTGACAAGGCTTTACTTAGAAGACTCAGTCACTTCATCAAGGGATCACTGAGGGGTCTTTTGAATTTAGTAAAGAAACTGTTACAATTTCAAAAAAAAAGCTTTATTTTTTGGCCAGAAATATCAATAGGAACATAATCTAGTTATTTTTAAATAGAATGATAATTAGATAGAAAGATAGACTTAAAGACCTAAAAATCCTTTTGTCCAATTTCTCTCTTTACAGGTGAGAAGAGTGTCAAAGAGTGTAAAGGAGTTGCCCAAATTTGCAATATAGTTGTGGACCCTGCGATGGGGCCTGAACCCAAATTCTGCTCTTTGACTTCCTATTCCAGAGCTCTTTCCTCAGCCACTCCCAGCTTCAGCTCTTTTCTCTCCCCCTGGTGACTTGCCCCCTCGCTCCGCCTGAACAAAGGCTCTCATCCGTCTTTACTCTGTCCCCCTCACCAGACTACCTTCCTCAAAAGCTTTTATAACTCTGTTCCACTGTTTACACCTCTGATGCCCCTCACTGCACACAGTACAATTTAAATATATTATTTAAACATGCCTCTTCCTCTAAGAAGCCTTCCTGGATTCCCTCTAGCTAGAGTCGTATCTCTATGCTTGGAAATTCTCTAACACGAAAATTCTTATATGAAAACTTTCAGCTTTACCTTGTACCATAGTTATTGGTGTGTTCTTTAAAATTTCTTTTATTAGAGTGCAAACTTTTTAGGTATGGAGTCAACGGTAAGGCAATTAGCATAAGGCCTGGTGCTTTGAAGAGAGTTGTTAAATATGAATTCTCTTTCTCAAACACTTTTTTTCCTCTGGCACCTCTTCCCATCTCTCAGACAGAAAGAACTCGGTGGATTTTATTTTTTGATCAGGTGGCTGTGGTCTGCCAACCTCTGGGAGCGAGAACATCTCTAGACGTGGCCTCTGGGCTTGCTACTTCTGCCCCTGGCCTGATCTCCTCTCTCACTCCCACTGGTCCACGTCCTGCCGGCTCGCCAAGGTCAGCTCAGACCTTGACCCCTTCCCACCCATTCCATGGCTCTTCCCACTGCTGGTCCCCCTTCCCCTGACCTCTGTCAGAATGTATGGTCGGTTTTAGTGAATTCACATTTCCACTGCATTGTTTCTGCTTTTAGGAAATTTTCACTTGTCCATGAAATTTTTGTCCATGAAATTAGGGCATGAGACCTGCCTTATACTCCTTGTACTTTTCAATACATGTTCATGTATAAAATGAATCAAAGTTAGTTAATTTAGAATATTTTAATAATACGTTGAGCCTACTGATACACAACTTATTGTTCTGAGGGAACTTTCTGGTCTCCTGAAATAGCTATTCAAGTTCCCCAAATGTTCTTGGTTTCTCCTTGTACATAAAGCTTTGGTAATTTCATTTTCCCTTCATTTCAATTTCATTTCTCAGCATTTCAATAAATCCCTACATAGGAGGCACTGGGATGTAAGCCATCTAATAGGAGAAACAAGCATGAATTACCATTTTCAGGGCTCCATTCTCATTACTTTTCCATAGCCATGTGCCTTCTAGAAACGTGGACAGTTTTATTTCTATCGTGACACGGGGCTGGACACGATGATCCTGAGGCCTGGATCCTAAATCTGCTGTAAGTCTCGGTCCCCTTCTATCAGCAGAATAACCAAGGTTGTAAAGGAACAGGCAGCCTTCCAGGCTCACCTTTATCCCTCATTTTGATATATTGGACCTTGAAGGTCTCCTTCTAGGAGCTTGTCCCCTGATGGCTTTTCAAGACTGAAAATACTGACTGTATTTTTTACTTTTTATTTTTATAACTTTTTATTTTATATTGGAGTATAGTTGATTAACAATGTTGTGTTAGTTTCAGGTGTACTGCAAAGTGAAACTACTGACTCTAAAAGAAATGATAAAAGGGAAATATCTTTCTATGGTTCGGGAGATTGGGGACACATCGATGACACAAGTCAGCGGTTGCACGGGTATATGTGTTGGTGGTGGTTGGCAAAAGGTTAAGAAAACTTGGTAAAGAGTTGTTTTTACTAAATAAAACTGACAAAACAATACTTTTTAGATGTAATTATGAAGCTTAATTATTACCAGGAAATCCTACTTGTATCTTATTACGGCCTCTGGAAGTATATTTACTTGCATTTTTCTTTTACACAAAGAAATGGCTGTTTAATTTTTTTCCTCTTTCATCTTTCTGTAACACTTTTTTTCATTTCTCTGCTACTACTTTCACACATACACATTTATTAAAAGAAGTCATCAGTCTGTCTTACTGTCATCTTTTAACCAGTGTACGGGTAATATGGGCATTAGTGGCTGAAGGAGTAATGACTCAAATCTGATTTTGTGAGTAACTGATAATTTGGGAAAATCCTAAGCCCTCGAGAACACGCCATCCTTGTAGAAAGTATAAAATGACAAAGTATATGGCTGATGTTATTGCAAGTTAGTCTCAAGCAAATAAATCACCATATTTAAAAATTTTAAAGGCTTACATTCTTATGTGGTGCAACTTAGAAAAGTTATTATTTGACATAATGCAAGAGTATCTATCTATCTATGCATCCATCCATCTATACATTGTCGCTCCTAAACTTTACTCTTGCTATTTTTTCCAATTCCACAGCATTCTCTACCCTCAGGGAAAAAAATGTAAATGGAGTAACCGTGTACGTGAAGGAGGACTTTACAAGCAGTTGAGTCTTCCACCGTTGAAACCTTGCCAAGGGCAAGATGTGCAGCTCATGTTCAAAGAAGGAGTGGTTATCACCTGCACTTGCATCACTCTGGCTTGTCTCGTTCCAGATAAAATTAATGGTTAAAAAATTCAACTTGGGGCTTCCCTGGTGGCGCAGTGGTTGAGAGTCCGCCTGCCGATGCAGGGGACACGGATTCGTGCCCCGGTCCGGGAAGATCCCACATGCCGCGGAGCGGCTGGGCCCGTGAGCCATGGCCGCTGAGCCTGCGCGTCTGGAGCCTGTGCTCCGCAACGGGAGAGGCCACAACAGTGAGAGGCCCGCGTACCGCAAAAAAAAAAAAAAAATTCAACTTGACTTTAAAGCCAAACCTTAGATACTAAACCTGATCATTATCAGACCATTATAGCAGCAAATAACATCGCTATGCCAAATGCAGATACCTATCTGTAAAAGAAAGGAGTTGGACTTGGACGATCATATAGCAGACCAATAAAATGCCAATTTAAACCACTCCCCAGACAATGTAATCTACGGGATGGTATTATACCCAGGACATGAAAAGGAAGAAAAATATGTGACTATTCAAATGTGTGTTGAATTGGATCGTTAGATTGTACTTATGTTGGGGCATATCTCTAGTAGCTGTTCTCTGGAATGTCTTCAGGGTACTGTTGAAGCCAGTTAAATCTGTTCCATGGGTTTCTTGTTTCAGTGAACAGCTGGACAGTTAGAGGGGAAATTGACATAGTTTCCACAGTGATACAACAGACTATTCAATTTCTAAAATTTGAATTTAGCTATCAAGTGAAAAAAGCCTTGAGCACATAAAGCATGTTATCCAAACTATATTGTTTTATATGAAGTAACTTTAAAAAATGAAAAAATAATCAGTAGTAATATTTTAAGTAAATATCAATGGAATAAGCTTGGAAGATATTAATATACTTGTCTTATCAGGGTTTATACCTTTTAAATATATTTATATTCATCCAAAATAATAATAAAATCAATTGTGAAGGCAAATGCGTTTCATTATATGTACACAAATTATCTTCATGAGTATTACTTTTTAATATGCGATATTTTTGGTATTTTCATGTACAGACCAGTTTTTTTTTTATAATGACAGTGGGATGACTTAAGAATAAAGAGGTTAAGAAATTTTTTGTCTGAAAAGTGTTGTAAGTGCTTTTCCCTTCTCCACGGTCTGTTCCAGGTTGTACAACTGATGTCGTGATGCTCAAACACAGGTTCATTACAAAGTTAAACACTAGGTGGCACTACAAACCCCCCAAACTGGAAGGTAACTGCCTTTGTCTATCACCGTTTAGTCTATCTGGATTTCAGATGGACTGAAATCCAGTTTATCTCTGATTTTGAGTTTCACATAAAAATTAGAAACAGAAAAACAGCAATATTTCCATTACTTGCCTATCACCATAATAGCTCCTTTCCTTTTGATGAACACTTACAGTTACTTACAGTTCAGGTGAACCCAAATATTTCATATGTTTATGACACAAGATTTGGAAAATAGCTTGAGTATATTTATTAATTTGGTTGTCATATATGTATTTCGCTAAAAAAGGTATTACACATGGCATATTTGTTCATCAAGTGCTAAAAATGTAGCACATTTTATCATACCAAAAATGTATTAACATTTTATCATACCAAAATATCATACCAAAATATCATACCAACATTTTATGATACCAAAATGCATGCTTTTACACATGCATGCATCTGTGTATGAGACACAAAATTCATTTATAACCTACGTTGATATTGATGATTTGGATACCTTTTTAGCACTGCATTTCTAATAAAGTGAAGATTTCCTCCCAAAGGGAATAAGAAGCAGTAAGCTTATTGCCCAAAAGGACGTGCTTTTCTCAAACTATGTTAACTGTGAGGAAGAGAAGTAGTCTGATAAGTAACATAAATTTAACATAATCAAATTCATCAGTAATATTCATAAAACTGCTGTAAGAATGTGTTCAAATTCTTGTGTAAAATGACATTGAGGATTTTGGTGAGAAGGGAGGGCAGAGGGTTTGAGTAGTGAGGTACCAGTTAAAATGAATATTTATTTTGTTGGCTCTACTCTCTCTTCAGCACGTTTACCGTGTCCTCTGTAAGCTGGGCTGATGACCAGTTCAATTCTGGGTTCAATTCAAGGTGCCGAACTCCGTGTACGGGGTCCGTATGGCCCCAGCACCTGGTTACTTTCAAATTTGCTTCTTTATATTCTTTACCTCACAGTAGTTGAGGCGAGTTGAATTTGGAAGGAATTTTTCTAGCGAAGTGATTATAATTTTTTTTTTTTTAAGTTAGGTACAAGGCCAGCTTTTTAAGGTTGATTTCATGATTATTTGCTGCCAGGATTAATTGACAAAACTCTAGAGGCTCAGTAGTTTTGAAAATACGCATTTTCACTTTGTCAGATTAAAACCTCATTCCAGATTAAAGGCGTCTAGAGATACGGCAGCTAAATACAGTGTGTGATTCTTGATTCACTCCTGGATCGAAACAATAAAGCACTGAGGGCTGTAGAGCAGGTTCTCGGGTGTGTTGTGCTACTGCAGTTTTGTGGGAGAACGTTCTTGTTCGTAGGGGATACACGCTGAAGTATTTAGAGTTGAAGAGTTACGTTGACTGAAACTGACCTTCAAAGGGATAAGCATGAAAAAGCATATATACATATAGAGAGAGGAGGAGAGTAACAGCAACTGGTGCAAAGTATTTAAAAAGGGAGAATCTAAGATATACTGGTATTCATTCTATTCTTTTAACTCCATAGGTTTGATATTTTTCCAAATAAAAAGTCGGAAGAAAATCAATCAATTTCTTCTCTGGAAATACCCAATAAAAAATAAATAATTTTACTAGTCTTTTCTTTTCTACTTACCCAGAATAAACAGGCCATTTTCTCTAGATGACCTGTAAGCCAAATATTTCAAGGTTAATATTGACTTGATTTCTTGGAAATGACAACAACATTTTTGTCTTGCAGATAAGTTAGGAATGATACTTGTTTCTTGAATACATTGTAGGAATAAATTGGGGAAAAAAACCCTGATATTTTTATAAGAAAATCTACCCTCTCTACAATACCCCCAGCTGCCCCAGGCTGAATCACTGGGCATTCGATATACAATATGCCACCAGAGGCTGAGTCATTCCTGCTGCAAATTGAAACTGTGCTTCTAAAACAGCATTTTCTAACCCGAGCCAGAGCCTCAGCTTCTCAGTGATGTAGCTGTCACAGTGTTATCAATCTGAAGAATTTCCTCACAGAATGCATGCTTATAATCATCTCAGCATCACTAAACAATTCTAAAGAAAAAGGATTTGGAAATACCAAATACGGAATATTAATGACCATATTTTGCTATTGAAAATTCTGGGAGATTGTGTAAATGAAGAAAGCTGTTAATTCTGCTACAATTTTAGTCGGCAAAACAACCATGAAATGCTGTTTATTTACATGTGCTCCACCTTGTCCAAAATGAACTTGAGACAAACACACAATAAAGGAGAAATTTAAGATGTGAATGGCCTGAAAAAGGGAATTATATCCATTTGTTACGTTGGCACATGTTGGGGCATAAAAACATCTAAATCCATGAGGCAAGCTTTTAACAGATGAATAGAAATTTAGTGTCAGTATCTAGCAGGTGTCTTCTGAATGGAATCATACATTTCCAGCTTTGTTTGTTGAAATAATAGGGTTTGAAGTATATGCTTAAAAATAATTGATGTATTTTATTTTCATTATACATTTGCTTAGCATACATCCACAAACATAGCAATTTGTTAATTAATTTCGTTTATAAACACATCTACCTTTAGAGCCATTTAAAGAATATGGGACTGTAGCTCAGATAAATAATTATTTTTCCAGAATAAATTTACTAAGCTGCCTTCCTCAAATCCTGGTATTCTTGCCTGTATTTTTTCATAATTTTTAAATTATTTTTTATTGGATTTCTTAAAAGTTGAAGATAGTGCCCCCATTTCAAAGTACTGCCACATCGCTGGTTTCTTGGGGCTCTAAATCACCTTCTGAATCACAGGGTGTGTCTACTTACTGACACTTGGATCTATCGGAAGAAAACATTTTTAGGAGACAAGCGTACATATCTATTTTTACGTATCAGATATACAGATTATCAGGTTATGCAGAACACAAGCGATAAGTTAAAAAGGAGAACAAAACTTTAGGATAAAACTTTAAATAATTTTAAGAACATGCTTTCAGTCATATCGAAAAGCTGGCATAAAAGAAATTGACTAAAAAACTTCAGCATTTTACAAACCACAATGTGTACCTTCCATCATAATGCTTATTCTTTAAGACAGTTCCTCTATGCATAAGGGAGGCTGAGAAAAGGGAAAATATAATATTGCCTCTAAGGAGGAAAAAAGTTCCCTACTTCATAGTTAACTGTTTGTTAAGCAGAGAGGATGTTACAATTTATCACCTGCTAGTGAAAAGGCAAAATTCTAAGGGAGAGCAGCTGAATTTCTTGATTCTTCTATCCTGAAATCAACTTCTGGATCTTGAAATAAGGTGTGAGAGGAAGCATTATGTTTGCTTTTTGCCAATTTTAGGCTGGCTGTGTCCTCCCCAGTGGTTAAGAGAATACCCCACCCCCATTATACCCCTGGCCCAGTTGATGCTTCCCGCCAGGTCTGCTGCAAAACCAAGAGTGAGGACAGGCATCTCTCCTGACCCAAAACACAGGCACAGGTGGGCAGCACACTGGGATCCTCTGGGGGCTTCTCTGGGTGTGGGGCTGAGCCCTGGGATCCTAAGAGACTTTTTGCAGAAGACAGTGGATTTCAGTTGTCAGGAGACTCGGGCTTAGCTAGGCCTTCTGTTTTGATAACATAGAATTTATCTCCCCCACTTCAAAACCCAGTTCAATGGTGAGCATCGCGTCACGCAAATAAAGGCTGGATTCTCCTCAAAGAGCTTTTTCTTTTTTTTGTTTGTGTGGCCCTGACCTGGAGATCACTGTCCTTTCCCACGGGTTCTGCTTTTTCTTCTTACAGAGAAGAAGCAAACGTTCTTACGTTCAGAGCAAAACTGAAGGAAAAGGAAGACTTTCAAAAGAGAGGTTGACTTGCTTATTAAAAGCCCGAACTCTTTTCAGACTCACCACCTTGAACTGCTCATCAGGCTGAGCGATGGTGATGGGAGGTGAGAAAACTGACAGGGTGCTGGGGAGGCGGCAGCTCGGGGCGCAGTTGCGAGGCGTGGTCGGCATGGCCACGCCCCTTCCAGCGCTTGATTTTCTCAGGTCGGTGCTCACCTGGTTTCTAGGCTTGTCTTTCCTGCCAGGCAACGTTTAGTGTGCATCTACTATGCGCACATTTACAAGACACTCTGGACTCTCATTTTGTAAAGAGCAGTCTGACTGACCTTTCCTTAATCTTCTACACTACCGAAGATTTTCCGTATTAATTTTGATAAACATCATTTTAGTTAGGACCACAGTACCATAAATCAAAGGGATGATCTAAAAGGTAGAATTTTAAGACATCATGATATCAAGGTTGATAATCACTTTTAGCCAAGAGACAGTTCCATTCTTTTTCAGTTGAAATACACAGAAAACTTTCTACCAAGCCCCTCCTACCTTTCAATTTTGACCAAGGAAAGCACAAATTATTAGCTAGTCAATGATCACTGGGTCTTTGTTCTAAGTGCCTAATCATTGCTTGATTAGAGAATCCTCTTCTATCATTGTTATCAATTGGACAGTAAGATAAGTGTTTTTGTTTTGTTTTGTTTTAAGTATATGTCTTTAAATGAATACTATCTTCATACTAGTGGTTCTCCAACTTCTTGAAGTGAAAACCTACCCCAGAGTTGGGATGTTCTTTATAGAAAACCAGAAAATATTACATCATATAAACTAAGAATTTTTTGTGCTAGCAGAAAATCTGACTATATATAGCATTGGCCCTCCATATCTGTGGGTTCTGTATCCACAGCTTCAGCCAACCGTGGATCAAAAATATTGTTTAAAAAATTCCAGAAAGTTCCAAAAAGCAAAACTAGATATTTGCAACTATTTACATAGCATTTACATTGTATTAGGTATTGTAAATAATATAGAAGTGATTTAAAGTATACGGGAGGATGTGCCTAGGTTACATGCATATACTATGTCATTTTATATTTTGGTATCTGCAAGTGGGGGGAGGGTGTCTTGGAACCAATTACCCCATAGAAACACAGGGATGACTGTATACAATTACAGCCTTGATTTATGAGTCCTTGGAAACAAGTATTCTTATGCTGAGTTTTTAAGCTGACGTTTTGTGCTGGTATTTGTTTCGTCCTTTGCTGGAAGTTGCTGGTAGACAGTTGTAGGTTCTAAAAGTCGAAGAAAAATTTATGTGAATAAAATTTGAAATTGAAAACATATTATCCACGAACACTAACTAGGTCTCTCTTGAGGAATGGAAAAAAGCTGGTGGTATTTTATCAGCGGGAAACCTGTGGCACCTTGGCTGCAAGTGTCCTCAGTGGCTTCCTTGAGAATTACTCACCTGGATGGTTGTTAGAATGTGGGAAAGGAACAGATGTGGATACCACAGGGGCTACAGCTGTGCACTGCTTCTTGATCCTCAGTTTTCTTCCCACATGTTATTTTGAAGATATATATATTTTTCACAGTGAAAGAAATCAGTAATTCCCTTTTCTGTCACCTTTCTTATTATCTTCTTGATTACTTTAAATTTTTAAAATTTTGTTTTAGGTTTTTCTTGATTCCCCACATTGAAGAAACAAAAAAAAAAATCACATTTTCAAAACATCAGAAATGAAGTAGAATGAACAGCCGTATGCCTCAGATATGTATCAGGAACATTTTTCTTTTATTATTATTTAAATTATTTTCCGTTGCACTCTCTATTCTTCTTTATATTTATTTTGCATTTCTTTTTCTATAATTGTCCTTTTCCCAGTATTATCCCTGTTTTCCACGCCACCTCTGCTCAGATGTTACCAGTGATCACAAACTAGTGCCGTTAGACAAACTATAGAGGATTCATTCGTTTAAGTCTCTGACGTTGAGTTACTGTTCCTCTACCTCGTAACCAATCATCAGTTTTATCTTTTTAAAAGGGGGAGATGAATGTTTTAGTAAAAGTGAATTAAAAACACTGACACTTTCAGTGAATGGCCAAGCTCAATTTCTAGCTTTCCCCTTTTACTCAGGAAATCGTGAGTGCGTTGAGGGACCAGTTTAGGCTTCAAACAAAATGCAGAAACTCCTCGGTGCCTATTTGCAGAAGTTCCATTGAAAGCAGTAGCTGGGCTGTTGCCAGTGTAACGAGACCCTGATCAAAAAGGATTCAAGAGGGTTGAAAAAAATGAGCTTTACTTTAAAAGACAATAAAAGTAGGAGAGATGGAGGTTGTGGGGTGAAGGAGGAAATGGCCAAGAAAACAAACTATTTTAACTTTTACGCCTTGTAATGCTTTGCCTTATGAATCATTATATCAGCATTTGAAAGTGAGAGAATGCTATCACTCAGATTTTTGCCATATTTTCCCCCTTCTAATTTTACTAGGCACCTTCTATAGTTTCACATTGGAAGCATTTACTATGGAAAAAAATTCCAACATGTAATTTGAAATGCAAATGGAATTAAAATGAGTGGAATCTAATATGTACGGTGATTGAACACAGATTTACTTCCCACATGCTTTTCGTCCTATCATATTTTGGGGCTCACTTTATCTTTTTTACAATGTCTTTTGATTTTATGAAGATTCTGTCCTTCAAGCCCACCTTTCCAGTTCTTCCTGTAACAAACTGAAAACATTCAATTAAAGTCAGCTATTATAAGAAGATGACTTTCATAGACTTTAAATTTTAATTTTGTACTTAGGGAGAGAGAGAGAGAAAAAAAAACCCACACAGTAAGCGCTATTCATTAACAGAATTTTAATTTGTTCATCTTTATGGTAAAGAAAAGCAACTGTTTTGTTTATCTTTGTAGTCTTCCAGGAGAACTTCCTTCTCTGTAACTGAGAATGTTCCATGTGTTTTGGGTGCAGAGAGCAGCAGCAGTAACTGTGGTATCTTTACCATCCCCAGCAACAAGCACAGGCTTATGATGGAGTTCTTTTCCATAATGTACAACTTGAGAGATGCTTTTGAAAAATAATTGCAGTGAGCGATCAAGTATTTGTTCTCTTGTGGGCCTGGAGAGATTTGCATCAGCTGGGTGTCTGCCTGCTCTAATATTGGAGCAATATGCCTATTCTTGTGGTCGTGTCCACTTCTAAGATCTTAAATTTTACCACTGGCTGAAGTATCAAGAGAGTTTGAAAACCAGCAAATTCTACAAAAGGTTGACATCCTTAAAAAAAAAAAAAAAGGAGGGAAAAGAAATTAAGTGATCACCCAAAGAAGAGACTCTTAACAGAGATGATGAAGCAGATTTATGTTGATGTAAATCTACTATAAAATAGAAAAATTTTAAAGAAAGTTTTGTGCCGAAAGCATGACAGGTCACTCCGATTACGACTTTCTCTTCACGACTGTCCTTGACAGCTGCGTTTATGACCAAATAAAGCAGACGGCACCTCAGTTTATTATCAGAGACAGTCAACAAAAGTGAGTTAAGAAAGCATTATTTAAATGTTCATGAACGAGCATCTCCACTTAATAGATAAGAATGGCCCAGAGAAGGAAGACAGTGTTTATGTTGTCAGTGAATTTAGGAACAAGCTTTTTTGACTTTAAGACAGTGAAATTTCCAGATAGTACTTTGAATCCATGAGCATCAATTTAAATCTGAGCGGAATATACTTGCGTTTCGCATGAGTGTTCATGCATGTTAGACTAAGCTAACATACAATTTACAATGTTCATACGTAGCTCAAAACATCAGGAATTTTACTTCGTCTTTACAAGCATAGGCTGAGTGGCACTTAGCAAATAATTTGGTAGTAATTTTCTACTGTCCCTACAGAAAAATAGTAACAGTTCGTCTTCTTCCCAGTGAAATCTTTATCAATCCAGGCATTCCCGGAGATCTTAAACCATGGATAAGACTTTTGGTGAATGTTTAGAAAACTTGCATTAAAGATTTTAGGTGCATATAATGCTTTCAATCCTTTTCTGAGTTATCATTTCCTTTTAGGTTTATAAAATCTGCATCTATAGCACACTTACTGTAATATAGTCGCTTCTGAAATAGCACATTATCAGCATATGTGACAACCTAATATATGTTAAGTTAATCACCCTAAGTGGCAATATTTGTCAACCTGAAATATGGATTTTATTTCTGCCTGAAAAAAAATAGATTAACTTGTGTAAGAAAATCAGAACATTATGGGAACCACTTTCTGGGAAACAACATGGATGAGATGAAGCCAATCTGTTTTTGATATTTGTCTTTGGGGCTTTCACTAAAATGTGATTTGCCAAAGAGCTCTGTGGATGGATGGCATAGACCTACTCATTTTACTTAACAGGTAAAATGAAAACCAGTAACACAAATGATAGGAAGAAGATGGTTAAAAAAGCAGTTCCTCACTATTACCTATATTTTAATGTTTAAACCTCAAAACGAGTGTATAAATGGATACACAAAACCTGCCAAATCCTAGTCACTTCAGAAAATAAATGGCACATTGAATTGAATCCATAATTATCCAGTAAATGCACCAGAGGAGAATAATCAATGGATAGCACTTTAAGGTCTTCATTGGTGAAAAACATACAACATTTATTGCTTTGTTTTCTAACTTAAATAATGATCCAAATCAGCAGGGAAACTCTTTAAAGGAAAATGCTAAAAATATTCCTTAAAAACACAGGGTGAAAGCTGACATTTCAGACTCAAAAGAAAGTTACATTTGGCAAGAGCCTTAGTCTCCTGATGTGTTAGTTACGTTTAACTCTGGTTTTTTTTTTTTTTTTTTTAACAAATGACTAAACCTGGACCTCGAGTTTCTTGGGCCAAGACATCATCTTTTATGACACATTTCTACACAAACATACTCCCCCAAGGTCATCACTCACCTTCTTAAACACCAGGGGAGCACAAGTCAACATTTTAATTTACGGAGCAAATTTATACACGGGACAAAAAGACACGGTGCTCCTCTTGAGGACTGCCACTAAGCTGCAGAGGCATATGGAGGAGCTCAAGGTGGCGGGGAAGACTTTTATATTTTGCCCATGCATTTATACTCGCAGTTTTACTCTCTCTTAACCTCTTTTTTCAGTAATGGTTGTAACCAGTGCTGGCACCTTGCTTGAGAAAGTACAAGGAGTCATGGCTCAAAAAAGACAGGGCTGGAAGAGTGGGTTTTCACTGTATAGAAAGCAAAACACCAGGCATTGGGATGATGAACAAATGCATCTGTGGCCAAGAGTCTATTCTGGGCCTCTCCAGACACATGACCCCATGAAATTAGGAAGAAAACAACATTCACTGCTACTAGTTTTTAAACTTAAGAATATTTCTGGGAAGAACTTTAGGCTACACATAGTTTTTCACTTCTAATGTTCAACTGGAAATCTCTTTCACAAGAAATGTCTTTGATCCATTTCCCTATTTTTCTGAATTCCTTTTTTTTAATCACCATGTTTTCTTAGTAAGACAAGGAAGATCAACATGAGAAATAACCTAAATAGGTCATGGAGAAGGAAGCAGAGAAGAAAAGGTTTGGGGAGGTACAGAGACATGCTAGAGAAAAATAATTCAAGAGCTAAATGACCAACTGTCTTTTCCCATTCTCCCCTGTTATAAATCAGTCCTGCCGTCCAACATAAATTTGGAGTATTTGTGGTTGAAAAATTCAAAACCATATCAAAATCTCCCCACATCATGTATGCTCTCCTGCCTTTAGCAATATTTACTTCATAGAGATAGAGTGAAAATAGTTGAAAGTTTGCCTCGAGAGAGGAAGTTTTTGTAAAGGATACTTGATATTGGTGTGTGCATGTGAGTGTGTGTGTGCATGTATGCACACGCATGTGTGGTCTTTATTCCTGAGGGTCTGGTTCCTTGGCTCTGTACTAGTGTCCCTTCCACAAACAATCCTCCTTCTTGCTCTGAGTTTCTCTTTATTTATTCCTTCCTTCATCAAATATTTATTAAAAAATGGATAGACAACCTTCCACAATTTTTTTGCCTAATTTCAATAAAGACACCAACATTTTGAAGTATTTTGTCACTTCTTCCCCCTTCCTTTCTGTAACTTTGATTCTACATAGGACAAGGAAAAGAAATAGTGATGTGTTTTCTTTAAAACATATCAGTATTTCTTTAAACGGAACAGCTGACTCATATTCACCCATTCATCATTCAACATAAATTCACCAAGTTTCTACCAGAAACTGGGCATGGTTCTAGCCACTGGCCTGTGATAGCTACTTTTCCAAGTGTCTCCATTAAAATGCTGTTCTTTGGCTCGTGGGTTCCTCTTGATAGTCTGATATTTGTGTTAACTTGTTCTCAAATTTTATGTGCTTCCTTATTGTGTCTGGCCTTTAAAAAAAGCCAGAATTTTCTAAACCATGGTCTGTTGAACACCAGTAGCTCGTAGATGTTAATGTGTAAAATTTAAAAAATCCTACAGTAAAATACATTTTGACACAGTTACACACTCTATCACCTCCTAGGAGACATATGGCAATACTGAGATATTGAAAGTTTTGCAGAAGGTATGCTGCAAAGCAAACAGTTTAACTGTGTCTAATCTAGTATTTTTCAAACATTTTTAATTGCAGAACAGATTTTCAGAGAACGTGGCATGACAGATTTCCTTTCTTTCCTTCTCAATTTAAACATCATCTAGGGACTTCCCTGATGGTCCAGTGGTTAAGAATCCGCCTTCCAATGCAGGGGATGTGGGTTCAATCTCTGGTTGGGGAACTAAAATCCCACATGCCGCGGGGCAACTAAGCACGCGCTCTCTACAGCCCGCATGCCACAACTAGAGAGCCCGTGCGCCGCAACTAAGACCCAATGCAGCCAAATAAATAAATTAATTAAAAAAAAATTTTTTTAAACTGAGAATGAGTTTCATGAACTCAAATTAACTTCCAATTAAAAAAAAATAAACATCGTCTAAATTGAAAGAACATTTTCTATGTTTGAAATTTACTAAAAGGCCCGGGAAACCTAGATGAGCAAGTTAACTCTCTTCAATCGAATGAGTCAGTAAAATGTGTCTCCAGCAGGAGAATTTCGTAGATAAAATGTGAAGTTGAAGTTCTGTGTTCCTGACTTTAACTTAGCGATCTGTAGAAATGTCACATGTGGTAATTACTCCCTCAAGTTTCTGTGGAAAGGATGAGTAACATTGTAAACATATATGGCTAAGGACTCCTGGCTTCTGAGAGTGAAATTCTATTCTGTGGCTCCGTAAGCGTCGCTGGGCTGGGACTTTACTGACTTGAATAACTTCTCTCCTCAGTAGAATATTAACTGTACCAAAGACGTGAGCATAAATGCAAAAGTATTTTTCAAATATTTTCCTTAGAATGGTCTTCATTATGTGTTGGAGTTTATCCCTTTGGTTATGACAAATTTTCCTAGATTCAATACTTCAAATGGAAAGATCAGAAACTTAAAGAAAACCCTGAGTTCACACCCTAGCTCTGGGTCTTATGAACTGTGTTGCCTTCTTGATCGTTACTTAACCTCTCTGAGACTCCGAATCCTCCCTGATTAAAAAGGGAGAGGGTAGTTAAATGAGACCTACCTGGTAGAACTGTGAGGATGGAGTGAGCCAGATGTGATTTGGCACAAGACTGCTCTGAGTTGGTCTTCCCCAAATATAAAGTTCTCACTGGTAAGGGGAGAAAAGTGAAATATTTGAAGCAAAACTGAGCTATGCAAAGGCTTGAACAGATACTTCACAAAGGAATATATCCAAATGAGTACTGTCCCTATGAAGAGCTGTACAGCCTCATTAATCATCAGAAAACCCACATGGTATACCAATAGCTAGCTATTAAAGGGCGACAATGGAAAAGACCAGTTCAACTATTAGTGAGGGTGTGTGGAGTGACCAGAGCCCTGATAACTGTTGGTGGTGTCAGGGTGTCTTTTGATGGGACCACTTTGAAGATGTGCATCCCTTAGGACCCCAAAATTCCACCTCTAGGTATACCTACCACATGAAGACAGAAAATGTTCACCCAAAGACAAGCATGATTATACTGAGAACAGCATTGTCTGTAAGAGTACAAAACTGGAAATGACCCAAATGTGCAGCAGCTGTAGAATGGACAAATGCATTGTGGTATATTCACAAGATGGACACTATGAACCATGAAAAAGAAAGAGGATCTGACCCATGCCAAAACCCATACAAATCTTGCAAATGGAATTTAAGCAAATTATGTCTGAAGACAGACACAAAAGAGCATATACTGTGTGATTCTATTTATTTAAGCTTCGCAAACAGGCAATTCATGGTGTTTGAAGAGGATGGGATGGTGACTTGGAGGGGCCATGAGGGGGTCTTCTAAGATGCAGGTAATGATCTGTTTCTTGATTTGGGTGTGAGCAGTTAGAATATTTACTTTGCAAAAATTCACTGAGCTGAAATGATTCTTGAACTTTATATATGTATGTTACACTTCCATAAAAGAGTTTAATTTTTTAAAAAAATCTGAACACATGACCTTCAGATTCTTCCAGGCAGAGTTACTAAGGATGACAGTGCACAGTGGTCAGTAGAATATCAACATTGATTTCACTCTCCCCATTGTTTGGGTTCTCAATAAGAGGGTACTTTTTCTAGTGCTTGTGTAAAGCACCCCCTTTTTGTGGTGCTATTAACTTCATCTATGATAAACTCTTTAAAGTAATATTCCCAGGATCTCTAATTTTTTTTTCATTTTTCAGTAATTGCCTTTGGTAAGATTAGCCATCCCTATTGAAAGTAATTCAGTGACTCTTCTGTGGTAGATATTACTGGCAACTGGGAAGAGTTTAGATGTTTTGGAAGCAGAACTTGCTGCACTGTGTGATTTACAGACTTCGTTTTTGGAAAGCAGTTTGTTTTATTCTTTATATCATTCTATTGTTTATATATGGCTTCAGAACAAGTGAAACATATAGTCTGGTTACTGTCAGGATGTGGAGGTTAGCCAAAACAGTGTGGAAATGTAACTTTGTAAGTTCCTTCACGTGACAGTTGTAAGCATGATCTTTCAGAGTGTGTATACAGTGTGCTTGGGTATCCTGTCTCAGGGAAGAGGTGCTGTCACCTTCTAAAAGGAAAGAGAAATAAAATCAGCTCTGGATTTATGCCAAATTACGTTAGAGCCACCTCTAGGTAGTGCCAATTTATTCAGTTTAGATTCTCCAGTAAGCCTTAAGACAAGATCTCAGGAAGGTTGACCCTGGTGCTCTGAAGGAGAATTCTGTTTACAGGAAAAATCCTGAATTTTTTCCTCTTTGATTATTGGCTGCATCTTCATGACACAGTAGAAAGTACAGGTTTTACTGGGTTGATTTGCCGATGTGGCAGATCGTCAACGTTGACTCGATTGCAAAACATGACAAATTCAAAAATATCTTTGGAGGTAAGCCTTCTTAATACGCTCACTACACTACTTAACTTTAAATTGTGATTTGTCAAATATGTGTTTTGTGAACAATTCATAGGTAACTAATACTATTTCATTTTATTAATATTCCTTGTCCTATCCTAAACAACTACCTTTCCAAGAGCATTTTTTAAAATCAGAACAGACTTCCATTATACAAATTGACAGAAATTTTAAATCAGCTAGGAAAATTAGCTGGCACATTGATCCAGACTTAAAAGCCTGTGCAAGAATAAAACGTCTCAAGGTTTCGAGAGCACAGGATTTGAAAACAAAACCCCCTCCAAACAGCCTGGCGGGACTGCGGCGTTCTTTTGCTCCCTGTTGCCAGATGGACCACAACTATGGGCTTAACATAAACATTCAGTTTCCTTAAGAAATCATTTCACCGACAGTGTTCCCAGTAGATGCAATGAGTTTCCATTCCTTAGTGAATTCTAAATAATGAGCACAGGTAAACCTTTGAGGTTCAGCTTGGCCTGAACCAGGATCCACATGATTAAATGCTTATTCAAAACTCTTTCATCTGGAAGTCATACAAGAAGTCTTGTTTTACTGCCTTTCTTAAAGCGTTTCAGTATTTCCAGTTTGACTCCCATCTCATACCAGAAGGTGAAAAGACATTGGAAATGAATGTCACTGAATTTCAAAAGAAGTTCTGGGTTTGATTTCGAGTAAACATTTGGCTTTGTTTTCAATTTTCTGACCCGGATGGCTCAGGCTTTTGAGGTCTCTTTATTATAGATATAATTTTATCATGCTGATGGTGACTATATTTGCGCAGTAAATTGGAGAATTGAACCATTTATCCACACAGTTCAAGCTAGAATGTCATTTTGTCTTAATTATATAAATATTTCATGAAACTGAGCATTTGGGATGGACCCACCCCAAATGTTCTAACTCTTCACTGTGTATGGACACAATTTGTATTGCTGATCAATTATTTAATACAGTTTTAGTTATATTTTCTCATACGCGGACCAAAAATATATAAAAACTTGGAAAACCTTGAATAATAAGAGCCATTTTTCCACTTAAATATGTCCCCCTCACATGTCATTTAAAATGTTGGAAAATCTTCTAATTTTGAGAAGGTAGAAGAAATGATTTCATATAGCTTATTTTACACAAAGTAAGAACATTCTAAGGAATCATCTATATGCAGCTTTGGATAAAATGATGTAGCACAGCAAATACTGTGGGACTAAATGCCTACAATATATGAGGGGGAAGCAAGTGATTTCTTACATGAAATTTCAAAAAACTCTCACAGGCAAGAGATTTCAGCATTTATTATTCACTTGTAATTATTAATTATTGAGGAATCACCCCCTAACTCTTGAAAAGGATAACACATCAAAACATAGACTTTTATGTTTAGTAAAACATAATTAGATTAGAGGAAGTGATGGATACTAGGTTTGCCCACTTAGCTGGCTCTGTCTCAAAGGATGGAAACCCAGCCTTACTTTAAGAAGTTCAACCATCCAAAATAAAGTTATTCCAGTGATAATGGCCCATAATGCATCTTTCCTATGATTAAGTGTTGTTATAATACGTAGAATGGTTATACTACCTGGATAATTTTTGAGTGGAATATTACCTTTATCAATACTTTTAGTCAATACTGTCCTTTAAAAGACATGAAATATGATTTATTTTATGTTTAGTTTCTTCAAATCAGCTCAAACATGCTCCTATTTAGGAGGAATTTTTCCTCTTCTGGTTGTTTCTTTTTTTTTTTTTTTTTTTTTGCGGTACGCGGGCCTCTCACTGTTGTGGCCTCTCCCGTTGCGGAGCACAGGCTCCGGACGCGCAGGTTCAGCGGCCATGGCTCACGGGCCCAGGCGCTCCACAGCATGTGGGATCTTCCCAGACCGGGGTACGAACCCTTGTCCCCTGCATCGGCAGGCGGACTCTCAATCACTGCGCCACCAGGGAAGCCCTGGTTGTTTCTTTTAAATACATTTTTCAGACAATTATTTTCCTGCCCTAGTACATATGAAGTTTTTGAGTTTCAGGGGCGCTAAGTGACCTTTTGTTAATATTTCAATTATTCATAATTTCCCCTACTCCATATTCAGGACTCTGATATTTCAATATTTCAGGACAAATATCTTCAACTCTGTGCAACTTTGACAATGAAAATATATAAAATAATTATATATAATATTTTGATATAAAATATAGAACTTGATATAAAATATTTTCTTATATAAAATAATAGAACTTGATTTCTTTAAAAAAATTACAAGAAGCTGATCAAAGATTATTGCAAGTACAAATAACTAAATGTTTTGATTAAGAATCTGAAGAAAAGATAAAGAGTAAATGTTTGCATCACACAACATGTCAAATAAAGTTCTTATTTCAGTCTTGAGAAGTTCTAAGAAGTCCAGTCATAAAATGCTTGGATGTGCTCCCTCAGTGTTGAAACCTAGATATTTTGCTCTGATGGAAAAAATTCCACTGGTGATATGATTCTTGAACTTAAGGATAAACTGTTAGCTATAAAACCTCTAGAGATGATGAACCAGTTAGGCTTTCAGACTAAATAAACACTTTGATGATGGTTGAGGAATGCAGCAATCAAAGGGTTTCCATTGCTTCCCTTGGGAGTTGGGTGTCCTTTCAGGAATTCTGAAGACAGCTGCTCACAACCATCATATAAATCAACCTATAAAGTAAATTTCTCCTCTCTCCCAATTATGGCTGTTAATGGTTATCTGTTATTCTGGAGTCATATTCGTTTTTGTTCAAGAAAGCAAGGAGAATTGTACTTGGAATCCTTTTTATGGTATTATACCAATTAGTGATAATAGAATAATAGTATCACCCTATAATTCATCACAATAATCTCTTTTGTAGCTTTTACGCTTTGCCTTCACAGATCTGAATGCTATGTATGATAAGGTGATAATGATATTTATTAAGCATTTATATTTTCCAAGCGCTATGCTAAGCACATTGTATATTTTTTTCTCATTTAATTCTCATAGCACTCTTACAGATAGGTTCTATTATATATCAGAGAATTTAAGTAGCATCTCAATGGTACACCATAAACGGTGACAGAACCAGGATTTGAACTCAGGTAGAGTGTGTGATTCTAACACCCATGCTCTCAACAACCAAGTTATGCTGCCTCATAACTATACCATTTTTGGCTGTTTGGGGACCCAACAACTAAGTAAGAAGGGTTACGAATTTTATCAGGAGGGCTGAAGGCTTGGGAATAAGGAAAGGAGAGAACGCAGCAGGGAAAACAAGAAGTAGTTTCCAGATCTCCTGCACTCTGGTAGAAACTTCTGCTCATCCACTGCTGAGCTGTCCTAGCATGGTCTTGATGCAGGGGTCCTTTTGGACTTTCTGTAAACCAATTGTGCAATGTGTTAGCACTTGAAATACAGACAGAGGCAGAGGTTTCCTCCTGCCTTGGAAGGTGTGATGGTAGCAGAGTGATGATTAAATGTTTCCATCCCTGGATGTCTCCAGGCTTAGGACATGTGGGTGGGAGGAGGTCAGGGCTCTAGACGGTATTTACTCTTGGGGGTAGGCTTAATGGCACTCCCTTTACTGGCAACTGGCACTCTTTTAAATGCAAATGGGAGAAAAGAGGTGCTCATCTTCTGAGGTCTTTCCTTCCTTCTATTCTGTGGGTCTGCACTTCTTTCAGTTTTTCATTTATAAAATGCTTGATGATGGAAAACTATAGAAACCAAATGCACCTCTCTAATAAACATTCAAAACCTTCACTAGTGTCTGCATAATATAAATTATAAGTGAAAAAATACTGATTTAGTAGAGGGGGCTTTTATTAACCTAAGATTTTAGAGCCATGAAAGCAACATCTTCTGGTATATGTCTTAAAAAAGAAAATTCTAATCCACATTTATTTTCTCCTTCCTATATTTCTAACACAAATGTAAAAGATTTAAAAAGACATTGCTAGCAAGAGATGCTACAATAATAGGACCAAAAGAAATTTTCATTGATTCTCATCTAATACTGTAGCAAAGTAATTTAGTAAAAAGTCTCTTGTTTGATTCAGTGATCAGTACAAAGGAGGTGATGACTCAGACTGAATTATCAACAAACTACTCAAAAATCAATAAAAACGGTACATAACATGAACATTCTCTAATTATATAATCATTTATACTGTTAATGGTATTGTTTCAAACCAAATTTAACTCAGTGAGACTTGGTGTTAGTTGACTATAATTCAATGTAGCAGACATTGTTATCTATTTAATGTATATTGTATCTACTTAATATATATAATTTTGAAGTGATGATCTTTGATTGACTTTAGATATTGTTGCTTAATATTCTTTTGTACCAAACTGGAGAGATCAACTAGGGGTGAAATTTAGGGCCCTGGGTCATTATCTTTAAAAACAATCTTTTCTTTAATTGGGTAATAAAATGTCTTTGTAGTTATCCCCAACTTATCAGGACCACCAGGGAAAAGGAGGATTAGGCTTGCCAGTGTCATGGGATCAAAACAAAGGTCAAAGATGTAGGGCATGTGGATCTATATTTTTGAGAAGAAAAAAGAAGAGACATGACTACATATATGAGATGGTTAATATCAAATAATAAGATAACCACCCTGGTGTGCTATGTGTATACACCACACAAAATGCTGTAGGGAGTTGAGACTTCATATTTTTCAGCCTGAAACATTTGGATGATTTATTTTTAAAAGTTTTGTTTTGGCCTACTCTGCTTGGTTGTTTAAATTGTCTGGATAATTGATAAAACTATTAGCTCCGCTTTTATGGGAAGATGCAATCCATAAGCCAAGATACAAATGCTAATGTGGGACCCTAAATTAGAAATAAAAGTTCCAAGTTAAAAAATATGAAAGCACATGCAACATTAAGAAGTTTATACTTTGGCAGAGGGACCTGACTGTAATCTGTTTTAAAACAAATAGATTGTGTACAGCTGTCCCCATATCCCTGGCAGAATGATGATTTAATGTTGATTAAGAGAGAAAACCTTTGAAGTGAGCGAGGCAGCAGCCCCGAGTATGTCTTTAGTGATCATTATCAGTCTTCCCTGAAGGATGCCTTGGTGCCAAAAGCTCTTTTCTCCAAACTGGTTAAGGTGGATTCAGGAGCGAAGGCTTTGTACGTCTGAAAAGGCCTTCTCATTCACAGGCCTCTGGTGTCTTATTCCTTTAGGATCATGAATGTCTGAGAATAAACAGATGCAGCCCTTTTCACAAGCAGGGCAAGGTCCACAACTCCACGGCATCCTGGCATTATTTATTCATCATGAGAATGGCGAACGAACATGGACCCTGCAGAAAAATCAAATCAGTGTTCATTTTGTTGAGCAGCTGCCTCTAGCAGAGAAGAAGCCTTTGGATCTGACTTTGGTAACTGGACAATTAGAGGCGTTATTAAATTGAAGATGCAAATGAGTAACCATGTTTTCTTCTAAGTTTGTTGTGTTTCACTTGCAGTGCTTAAATTAAAACCAGCTCCAAATTTGTAAGAGCCGATTCCTGACAGCTTAGAACAGTTCCAGGCTAGTTCATGTATCAGTAGTTTCACTAAAAATATTTACATATCGGTTAACCTCAAAGGACCAAATCTGTACTTCTTCACGTTTGCAGAGTAAATGGATTTAGTGCAAAAGTTATCATGTCCTTGGTGCCTTGCACTGAAGATTTGCTCACAAGCAGAGTTTCAGATAGTGTGAAACATACAGGCTTTTGCATGTTAATAAAATAAATGTACTTATGGTAAGAATACCTATAAATAATTAAAAGGCTCTGTAATTTGTATATATATTACCTGATTTGTGAGGTAGACCAAGATTACATTATATTCTGAGAACTTTTCGTAAATTGCTTAGTTTTTAAACCCAGTTTCTCTGTTCACAAGCTCTGGGATCTTGGGCAGGCTTTACCTCTGTCTCCTCACTACAAAATGGGAACAAGAATAGTATCTACCTCTGAAGTTGTCAAAAGGATTAAATAGTTCTATCTACCTATGTATACCTATACCTATATCTATATACAGTGCTTGGAATAATGCCTGGTGTTTAGTAATTGCTGGTGTGTGTGTGTGTGTGTATAAACTGAACAGTTTTGTCAAAAGGTAGGTTGGCATATAATAATGACCTCTCTCCCTTTCCCTCCCATTCTCTATCTAGCTATGATCTATCATCTGACTTTTCCTCTATATTTCAGTTTAGTACAATTAGTTTTGAGGAAATGTTGCTCATGTTGTAGTTCACGACGTTGATCAATTTGTGTTTATGCAACGTACTAATGTCCATTTTGATGTGTGTACTGTAGCTTTTAAACTGTAACCCAGGGTCTGTCCTGATCTGGTGAGTCCCAAAATTAAAGCTAGAGAATTTTTTTTCAGTATTTTATCCATACATTCTCACCCTTTGAAGTCCTCCACAAGCTTTTAAACTGTAACCCAGGGTCTGTCCTGATCTGGTGAGTCCCAAAATTAAAGCTAGAGAATGTTTTTTTCAGTACTTTATCCATACATTCTTACCCTTTGAAGTCCTCCACAATGCAGAAAAAAAGAAAGAAAGAAAGAGAGAGAGAGAAAAAGAAAGGAAGGAAGGAAGGAAGAAAGAAAGAGAGAGAGAGAAAGAAAGGAAGGAAGGAAGAAAGAAAGAAAGAAAGAAAGAAGAAAGAAAGAAAGAAAGAAAGGAAGAAAGAAAGAAAGACTTGGATAATGGTGAAATTATAGCAAAGTAAGCCCACCAAACCAGGCAGCAGCCCCAGGCTCTTTGCCTGCTTCCCATGGGTGTCCATCGGCAAGGCTGACCTCACCGAGTTCCAGGAATAGACCCTCACCAAATTCCTTTAAGTGATTGGTTCCTTTAGTCCAGGCTCTGAGCCGCTGCATAAATCTCTCCCGTAGAGTCTAAGTATTTTCAGTGACTTTGCTTTTCCCATGCTTTATTTTTTATCCCCAACTACTAATCACTCTCCTTTTTTTCTTTCATTTGCAGCCTTTTGGGTCTCATCTCTGAATTTGCCAGGACTATATTTTACTTTCACTTTGAGATTAAGCTTGAAGCTATCAGCATGTAAAATCCCCATTAAAATGCTCAAGAAAGTGTATATTCTAGAGCCGACTCTAAGATGTGCTTAAACAGTGGAATGCAAAGCATTTATGTACAAATGGTAATATTTTAGAATTGTACACAAATGAAGATAGAGCATCTCAGTCCCTTTGTGGAGAAGTGAAAGAAGGCTGCAGCTGAAATATGCATCCCAGTGTTGGCAAATCTTTGTGATGGTCTAGCTATGAACATCCCTTAAAAGTGCTTTCTGTACTGTTAACATTTTTGTATGATTTTTGGATTTCTCAGTGATTTCTCTGGGTGAGAGGATAGACTTCTTTCATGTGCCCCATGAAATACAAGTTTATTTTATTTCTTAGTTTAAATGCACATTTTAGAAATTAATTTAAACTGGAAGGTGATTCATCATTATTAAGCCCCCTTATGTTTTTATATGTTCTGCAGAAAACCCAAATCATTATTCTAAAAACCCATTCGATCTAGAATCAAGGCTTATTACCTCAATAAATACACTTTATTTAAGAGATGTATGTTGAAAGATGATTCAGATCTTTTTTAACCTAGATATTGTTAGGGATAAAGTGATTTTTTAATTGTACAGTTATTTTTAAAAAGTTCAGCAATACAAATTCTACATCTGCTTCAACTGCAGACATATAAAACCAGTGTGACAAAAAAGGATCATTAGACAATCTGATTTTCTTGTTGGAAGGGTTTAATGCTGTTGGGTATAGTATTAAAATGTAGAACTTGATAGCATGTCTTAAACTTTTAATGATGTGTCCATGAATATAAAACATGCTTCTCCCAGTAACTTTATGACTTCTCCTCTGCATAATTAGTGGTATCTGTTTTATGAGCTTACTGTTGTTTCCTTGATCTCATGAAAATGTGAAACCACTGTAATGATTTACACCATTCCAGAGCTTTAAAACTACGAGCTGTTTCTTAAACTAAATAACAACAACAACAAAAATTCAAAAGTCCAATACTAGAGTTAAAGTCATAGTGGTATCTTGAATGTTAAAAAACACACACACAGGATTTGGAAATTCACTTTTGACATTTTCTTTACTAGTATTTGGTTTTTAGTAAACACTAGTACAAAATATATTTGTCTTTTATTGTTTATAGCTCCCCTCTTATTATATATGTTTTCGTTCCTCACAGTTGAAACATTTAGGGAAAATTTCCTTGAAAAATGCTCTAAAAATAATTATTTAGATCATTTGCAATCTTGAGAGTTATTAATTGAAGTAATGAATGCTTCTACTAAGCATTAGAGATCCACAAAATTCCAAGCAAATTATATTATTCATTAAAAAACAATTGTCATTAGTAGATTTAAAAATTGGTGTTTCTGTATCTTTGATTTTTAGATTTAATCTGGTTATTTTACTTTTCATAATATAGTGTATATTATTTACAAATAAAGCTTTGTCATCTTGCCTCAATAACTGAAATAACCATGAGCTTTTTTGGTAATTTTTATTATTTGGTACTCTGAAATGTAATTTTCCTTAAAGATCCTTAATTATATTATGTTTTTTCTTAGTTTTATTACTGGTAGGGAAATTCTACAATATATAAATAAACAAATAAATATTATATGTTCATGTAAGAATTTTATCCAAAAGAGGAAAATAACAAAAAATTGGCGTAATTTGAATATTATGTTGGATTACTATTAAACTTTTCCTGTCATTGCTGAAACTGAGCTATGTCTGTATGTCTCAGGGGAAAGTGCAATCAACACGCTTTTGCCACTGTAAAACAATTGGTCTGGATTATCTTCTTTAGTTGAATTGATTTTTTTAAAATGAATTGATCAATTATTTGATGCCTCATGCAACTGATTTAATAATTAAAAGTTTCTGTAGCTCTTGTAAGTCATCCTTAAGGTAGTAGTTAGTTTTCAGATGAAATCTACAGAATAGGCTTCAAGTGGTGGGTTCTCATTACACCCAACAAATAAATATAGCATTCTAACGTTTAATTTTAAAAATCGAGACTTCCAATATCAGGTAGTCATATAATTGCAGGACTTGCATTACTTGGTCATATTTTAAAAAATAACTTAATTGTCTTAGAGTTACACTGAAAACAATTTGGTTGAAATAATCACAATTGTAAGAAGTGGGGTAGCCCTTGCTTCCAACAATACAGGTGTTTCAGCAAAAATGATTGTAAAGCAAATATTGGAAACGTGAATCCATTTTCTATTTGGCTTCCATTAAGGATATTTCCACTGGAAAAACATCTTCCAGAAGATTGACTTAAAAGCTTTCTGATGTAAAAGTCTATAAGATGGAAGTATGGGCCCACACATTCTAGTTGTTGCATATTCTTGGAAGTCTTTTAAAATATTTTGGGGATCATTTCTTTGGTCTTTGCTCTGTATCAACCAAGGCAATATTCCAGTACCTGAGGCCACAGGGATCTCCTGCTTTTACACTAACAATGATCAGTTCCCACCCATCATTTACTTGGAATTTTACTATCATAGCACATTTACTAATAGCCCATCTTAAAATGTCCCCTTTGAAATTTAAAGAGATTAGTGCTTTACATTTCATTTAAAGGAAACATACTCCAAATTTAGAGGCAAGAAGATCAAGCAGATTTGTGTGAGCTTTAATTTTTTGGCTCCAACCTCAAGCATTTATTTCATTACTCCTCACCCCCCTTTTACAAGAACATTTAATAACCCTCGTTCAAGTTCACTATAACACGCCTTTAGTCCACCCAGTTCCTAAGCTTAGCTCCTGCAGTCTCAGTCTTTGTGATTTGAGAAACAACAGAAAGGAAATAAAGCCCTAATGACTACGATGCCACTTTCAAATGCAATGTAAGTAAAATTTGGGTTCAGTTGAAGTGGGCAGAATTCTATAATAAAGCAATTATCCACAGATTACCTGCATCCTGGCTATCAAAATGGAAATTGAAATGATAGAAAAGAGTTACCTTTAGCACCTCACAAGGTTTTCATTCTAGCCAATCTTTATATTGAGTTATCACAATCTGTACATTTAATTTTGTCAAAGTAGACTTAGGAAATATATTTTGAGCTCACTTCTGTTCCCACTTGCTATATGTGCCTCTCATTTTCGAATACCAAATACCTCTCCGACAAAGGGCATATGTATTAAAAATGTACTCTTCCATTAAATGCGCGATTTAAAATTTTTTCTAACCCAATAATTATTTTTGGTGCACCTCTTATATTCAATTTTCTAGGTATTGAAAGAGCCGTGCAAGAGATACAGTAGTAACTCTTTTGACAATATAGATATGAGGTCATAACCCTTAGCTTCGACCGCGTGTTCTCCAGTCAGCAGCCTAATGAACAAAGCACCTGAATTTCCCACCTGTAAGTAAGAGGACTGGGACACTGTCTTATTTATCCTCTATTGCAGTGTCCGGCACATAGTACACATTCAACGCGTATCTGTCTCATGAATGTGTGAATGACTTCATTGGTTCATCTTAGTATCTCCTGAGCTGAACTTAGTGAACATAGCAGCTCATTATAAATAATCAACCTACCCCACACAGCAGACCCACAGAGCTATCTCCTGGGACTCCATACCCTTCCACCTGTGTGCTTTTTATCCTTGCTCTGGAAGAATGCTCTTTCCCATGCCACCTGAATTTCTAAACACCATCCTATTCACTCCTTCCAGAATCACCTCAAGATTTACGTTCCTTGTGAAGACATATTTTATTTGAAGAAAAATTAGAAAATTAAGCTCATTAATTGAGAAAAACCTCCCTAGACTGAGGACCACAAGAAAGCTGGCCAATTCATTTAAATGGTCAGTTCATTCAAATGACAGAGTAAAACAGTGGAAACCAGAGGTAGATGGTAGACTCCTAGGAGCACCTAATATTTGATCAGTGGGAAGATTATACATACAAATAGAGGTCATGATACCTGGAAATGGCCCATACTCACCTGACTTGCCATCTAGTGAATCCAAGATGCCCTACACCAGGATCACCATTAGAGCCTCAACTTTTCGCAGATTTTCTCGCAGATTTGGCCATTACTCCCTGTGACTGCGGGTCCTACCAGTACATGAGTGTTCCCTGATGGCCACTTCAGCATCTTTGGTTGGTGCCTGGCTGAGGACCATGGCACACCCCATGGGCTACGAGATCTGAGTTAGGAAGGGCACTTACCAGGGTATTTCATTCACTGAGGCAAGAGATAATGAATGTTCATTACGGGAATGGAGAGGAGTGGACAGATTTGAGAGCATCTACACTTAGGAATCGGTACCTACCTGACATGGTACATTTTAGACCCTATTACACTGGCATTAACCAACCCTTGAGAAAGTAAATATTTCTTTCATAAAATTTTTATTTTGAAATATTTCAAATGCAGACAAAAGTCCAGAGACTAGAACAATGAATCACATATAATACATTTCCCAGATCTAATAATTATCAAGATTTTGCTACATTTGTTTCATCTATTCTTTTTCTTTTGCTGAAGTATTTTTTGTAATCTCCAACATGATGTCATTTTACCCCTATATTTTATGAGGTATGATTATGCACAATCACACTTAATAAAATTAAGAGTAATTGTGTCATTTAATATGCAGTCCATAATCAAATGCAACTCTTACAAGAAAGTCAGCTTAAATGCTCAATTTTTTTCTTGTAATAGTAAGGGGTTAGTGCCTTAGTTACTTACAAAGGTGTCTTCAAGTTGTTTTGATTTTCTTTCTTTCTTTCTTTCTGGTAGCACAACAGACTTATTTTTAAAATATATATTCAATTGATTTCATTTACTTTTTTTGTGGCTCAAATAGCTCCAACTTTGGCCAATGGAAACAATATTCTTAATTCATGCTTGTTGCATGATTATTTCCCTTTAGTACAGATAGCGTGAATATAAAATATACAGTCTTGGATACAACTATCATAAAACTCAGTTAAAGAAGAAATAATAACTTCTAAAACACATGATCCACAATATTGTGCAATCATCATTTGAGCTTCAAAACATTGTTAAAATTTTGATAAAAAATTAAATAATTTGAGCCTATAATGTAACCAAATTAGGGATGGATTAAAGTGAGCTCACAAAGGTCTGAGGTCACATTAGAGTTTGGTCTCTATCCTGAGAAAAAAAGTAAAACATGGAAATGTTTAAAGTCAATAAAGATAGGGTTTTGTTTTTGTTTTTGCTTTTTTAAGGAAAGTTACTGCAGGGAGAGCAGATGGAATGGGTGTCAGCCTGGAGGCAAGAAGACCATCTCAGGGGCTGAGCAGTAACGTGAGTGAGCGAAGCTGGGGGTGGGAGGTGCCTGGTTGAACGAGAGCAGTGACCAAGGGAGTGGTATAAAGTGGAGAGACTTAGGAAGTGTGCAGGAGACGGTGTAAACAGGACTTGTGCCACGTTTGATGCTTAGGTGGGGATGGGCGGAGTAAAGAGAAGAGTTACAAATGACACAAACATCCCTGATTTGATCAACCTCATGGATGGTAGTGCCTTGAAACATTGGAGGAAGGGTAGGTTCTGGGGAGGAAGATCAAATTTTGTTTCAGAGATGTTTATTTTTAGGGGTCTGCTGGGGATAATGCGAGGGAGGTGGGGGAACGAGGCAGAGAAAGGACAAGAGAGAAGACAGTGTTGTTAGTTCTGGGCTGGAGACATAGATTTCGAATTTATTAGCATCTGAAGATGGTATAGAAGGCACTGAGCATCAGTGGAATCACATAAGAAGGGTATATGGAGAGAACAGAAAAAAGAGCAGAGACCTGGATGCTTAACGCTACCACGGAGGACAGGGGTGCCGAAGGAGTCCCAAGATGGAGCTGAGGGGAGTGCCAGAGAAACAGGAGGGAAAACATATCAGATCTGTGAGGCATCCAGCACCACGAGGGGCAGTTAAAAATGCGTCTCAAGTTTGACTTGGCAGATTGCATGAGTAAATGATGAGTAAACAGGGGAGGAAGAGGCCGTTTGATTGGGGTGGGAAATTGGTGCTTTGTTTTCGACCAATGAGTTTGAGGTTTATGAGACATCCAGGTGGAGCCAGTGAGTATTTGGGTCCCTGGAGGAAAAAAAAAAGTCTTGATCCTTATGTGAAAAATATGGCAAAATAATATCCTTGACGTCAAAGTAGTTTGTTGGGACGCTGCTATGGCATTCTTTACGTTCTCTGGAATATTATAATGCTACTGTAACATTTCTTAAATCATCATGAGTTAAACTACAACTCCTCTGGCACAAACAAACATGCAAAAACCAAACAAGCAAGACATCCGCTGTGAAGCGTGAGAAGTGCTTTCTGGGGTCAGAGGTGAAATCAGGAACTTAGGGTCTGGGTTTAAATGCCGGCTGATCACTTACTTGCAGGGTGAACCTGAGCAAGTCAATCTCTCCAATCTTAAGATTTTTTCATCTGAAAAACCAGGCTAGTAAAAACCAATATTGTACAGTGCTTAAAAGAATGAAATTAGATGATATATGAAAATATCTAGCGTAGGAGTTTGCACCTAATCAGAGCTCAGTAAATAGGGACTTTATAATTAGTTAAACTCATCAGGCACAAAAATTTTAACTTCTCCCCCTTGCCTTAGTTACTTCCACATTTCATTATGACATCTACTTTTTCTCTCACCCAGAAGTACTCGTTAAGCTCCTTCTATTATTAGCTTCATCCCATGCACAATAAACTCAAGATTTTGTCGCACTTAGAATTTGTTTTGGGGAGAAACTACCACCTGTGAGTGATGGTGGGAAGGATAACCTGGGGACGAGAGAGGAGGAAACACCAAACAGCACCACTGCCTCCAAAGTGTGCTGCCTCCACTACCCTTAGATATAAGCCTGTCTATGGTCTTAACAAGCAGACCCCAGACAACCCTTTCTTCATTCATGTTTAGACTGTAACCATGATTTTCCCCAATGTCTGGAAGGAGGTAGGTATAGACCAGTACCAGAAAGAGGATTTTACTGAAAAATAATCTTAATGCTAGCCTTTTATAAAGATCCATTAAATCTGGAGGATGCTGCCAAGTATTTCTCCATCACGGCACCTCCTTCATCGTTCAGACAGAGTCAGCTTCAAATGGAAACACAGGAGGCATCCCTCCTGTTTTATTCTGCTCATCTGCCCTTACCACATCCCTTACTCCAAGCTCCTGGCTTCCCTTTAGTACCAAGTCAAGATTGAAGCCTCTGGCTCCATTTATAGGAATGGATAGATCTCTTCTAGGAAAAAGCTTACGTGGTTCTTCGAGATTTTTCTCCAGAGAGAACTATTTGCAAAGCAAAAACGTCAACGACGATAAAACAAACATCTTCCTCAGGCTAAGTTTTACCGTGTCTAATGGTTTAACTTTAATGTGTTATTATGCTAAAAAAAATCTTCTTTCTATAGGTGAAGAGAGGAAGGAATGAAGTATTTGAAGGACGCTTAAAATTTCATCCTACCCCATAATATTCTGAAAATGGATTCTTGCCTCTGACCTCATCGAAGGGGACTTCCTAGTCATTCCCCCCATCAGAAGTGTTTAATAAAAGTCGGTAGAGACCTTTGCTGTCTATACTCCAAAAAGTGCACCAAGGAAAGCGGTATTTTCTAGTGGCTCCAAATGGGATAGGAGAGCAGTCCATTTATGAACCTCGCTATGGAGAATACACATCCCCTTTGCAATGAAAAGCAGGGAGTAAGATAGAATCATCTAATCCCGTATTGAAAGCACACTCAGTTTATATTAACATAATCTGTTCAATCCCATCAAGGATTTAAAAATGCCTATTATATGCCAGTCTTGGGTCCTAAGTTTAATAAAGATGAGGTCCCTGCTTCCTATAATTAACAGTCTACGAGACAGACAAGTAAACCTATGATATAAAGGGCTGAAGGCTTAAACAGAAGTATTATAAAGGGCCGGGGCGGGGTGGGGAAAGTGAAGTGCTGGATGCATTTGTATGCGTGTCTGTGGAGGAGGCTGGAGGCTTGAAGGATGTCTGGGAACGATAAAGAAGGGAGTTGAAAAAATAATAAATACAGAGATAAGCATGTTTGAGAAAATTATTTCTAACTTATACTCATGAGTTTGCATCAACAATATTCACCATGAATCTAATCTCCAGTTCGTCTTTGAGCTTATAGAGGGCTAATGTATATACTATCCCCTGCTTACCCTTGTCTCATATATTCTCTTTTATTTTAATTTTAATTTTTTGATGGAAGTAGAGTTGATTTGCAATGTTCTTCTGGTGTACAGCAAAGTAATTCAGTTATATATAGATAGATATATACTTTTTCAGATTCTTTTCCATTACAGGTTATTACAAGATATTGGATACAGTTCCCTGTGCTAGACTGTAGGTCTTTGTTGTTTATCTATTTTATATACAGTCGTGTGTGTCTGTTAATTCCAAATTCCAAATTTACCATCTATTTTCTATCCTCTGGTTTGGAGAAGGAAATAATACTGATTTTCCTCCACACATAATTTCATCTGTGACATGCTGTGTTGTCAGCAGTGAGCACGCAATAAGGCTGGAGTATAATCTCAAGGCTGTGGCATCTTAGAGCAAATCAACATGTTCTTGCATGAACCACCCATGCTCTCTAGAAAGCTCTCTGCTGTTCCTGCTGCTGTTTGAGGCAGGGGTGACAGAGAAAGCCAGATTTCCAAATGAAAAGCCTTTCTGCAGATGACTCTGGCACTCTTCAAACAGTTGCTCTGAAGAAATGGTACTGTCTTCCCATCACATTTGGAACAATAAACATGTTCTATTTTAAGACATTCCAAACAGCTCAGATTAACTTCTGGTTTTTAATGCCTTTCCTAATTCTGATTAACAGGGTCACCCTTGGATATACTGTTTATTATTAGTGAGAGTGGGGTGAAGGATAAATTATATTTTACAATATCTGAGAAATACTGATACATAATCCCAAATTCCAGGTCTCTTCCTCTTTGAGGAACAGTTTACCTGATTTCACAGGGAAAAGGGGACTACGTGGATATTTACATAAGTTAGAAAAATATATTACAAATACATACCACTGAGGTTCACAGAAGTTAAGAATTGTAATCAAGGGCCTATTTGCAGTAGGCATCCTATAATGTAAAGGAACAAGCCCTTTACTAGAGGGCTTGGAATGAAAAGTGAAGTCTAAAATGTGACCAGGACTAGGGGTGTGGAAAACGTATTGTGTCACCCAGCATTTGGTTAGTAAACATGGTGGCTTGACCTTGTCACGAAGAGCTGCATTAGATAAGAGTACCTTTATTACGTGGTCTGCGGCTTACTTTGAAACATGGGATTTAAGAGCATGACAGCAGCTTAAAGCCCATCTATCCTGCCCCTTTATGGAAGAAACTGATCTCTAGACTGGCTAAGCCACCTGGTTAGAAAGAGAAATGGGAGTCATTCCAGCTCTGACTCCAGGGCTCTTTAAACTCCACCGTATTTCTTAATGCCATTGGTGGGTGAGAAATTAAAACACAACCATGACATTTAAATTTTAACTACTGTGTAATCGAGCTTCCACTATGTCAAATTGAGATTCCACTATGTGACTGAATTCATTTGATTTTCTGATGGAAAGGCAAAGTTGCTTTGTACGATTAAAAGAAGTCAGCTTATTTTCTACCACTAGGTGGCATGATATGTTTTTTTTCTGACACTTTCCTTTGAAAAGGAATCTATCCCTTCCCCTACACACACACACACACACACACACACACACACACACACACACACACTTTATCCATTCTTGGCAGACTTCTGTCATTTTGACTGCTATGAAATTTGACTTGGGACATCTGTTTGTAAAATACTTACCATCAAAATCAAACCCATTACCTTCCATTTTTTTCCATTACATGGTTTATGCTTCATGGATACATGTCTATCTGTCCATTCTGTGTGGGAGGAGAACCCCGGTTTGGTTTCAGTTCTTGTTTATGTTTACTTAATAAATGCTAGACAAAGTCTCTTCTCTCTTTTGGAGAGAAGAAGAGACAAAATTCTAGCTGATAATGTTAAGTGGCTACTTATTCATTCATTAGGTATTAAGAGGTAATTATTTAATAGGTAATTAACTAGCAATAATGTTTTAGCTAATTACCAGCTCACAATGTTCTTTTCTCCCCATCCCAAAGAACATTGAAAAGTTGAGGCCAGAGCCATAAGGAGCGGCTACCCGTTGAAGTGAAAGGAACAGATGATCACAGTCACCTTTGCCATCTTCTGCATTTTCTGTCATCAGAAGCTTCAGTACGTGAGGCAAAGAAAACAAACAGCAGGAGCAGGACTTACAGAATATACGTATTCTTTAAAATTTACCCTTCAACCCATTATACTGCTTAATAAGTTTTTAAAATAAATTTATTTATTTTATTTATCTATTTTTGGCTGTGTTGGGTTTTCGTTGCTGCGCGCAGGCTTTCTCTAGTTGGGGAGGGCGGGGCTACTCTTCCTTGCGGTGACCGGGCTTCTCCTTGCGGTGGCTTCTCTCATTGCAGAGCACGGGCTCTAGGCGTGTGGGCTTCAGTAGTTGCGGCACGCAGGCTCAGTAGTTGTGGCTCACGGGCTTAGCTGCTCTGAGGCATGTGGGATCTTTGCGGATCAGGGATTGAACCCATGTCCCCTAGCATTGGCAGGTGGATTCTCAACCACTGTGCCACCAGGGAAGCCCCCTTACCCTCTGCGTTGATTTTCATCTCCATATTATTAAATGTCACAGTTCTCAAGTTTTCTGTACAGTGTTTTACTATTTTAACTAGAAAGATCTTTTAGAAATAAAAAATCATTTTTGGTGGAAGGTCCAGACACTGAAAATCAAGTTTGTTTTGCCCCATTAACACATTAAAATCATTGGGAGGAGGAGGGTTTTAAAAAACACTAATGACAGAATTCACTCCTGACCAGTTGAGTCACAATCTTCTTTCTGGGTGCTTATTTTGTTTTCCTTCTTTGTTCCATAGCCTAGCTTTTTGGGGCGTCTCAGGCCAATGTGGTATTAGACAGCTGCCCTCTGTTCCCAAGGATACAAGAAACAATTCTAGTCGCGATAAAGGATTAACTGGCTATTACCTTCATGGGGACAGAATCTAGTGGACCCTGCTTGAATGACGTGATCAACCCTGGGCAAGTCAGCCCCAAGTTCATGGGATGTGTCCATGACCGCTGGAGACCCACCCCTCGTGAATGGGGGTCCTCAGAAAGGAGAGTCAACGTAAGTGGGGCAGACACCCCAAAGAGGGTCTCCTGTACTGACACGCAGTAGGGATACAACAGATATTTAGAACACATAAATGAATAAAAGAATGAATGAGTGAACCGAGAGACTCTGCTAGTTTGGAACAGTCTAAGAAACTCAGATTGAGGGGTACAGAGCAATATATTAAGGATGTACTTTGTACCAGAGACTGTGCTTAGTACTGCAAGGAATAAAAACTGAAAAAGAAAGGAGTTCCTGACTTTAAGGACAAAAGCAAGAAGAGGTATCATTAATACACAGGGAAAATATAGACAGTGACAAGAACAACACAAAGGACTATGGCTATTTAGTCAACGGAGAGATCATACTTTTGGTGGTGTTAGTTAAGATAATACCAGCTACCGAGAAATCCAGACATCTCAGTGGATAAACACAATAGAAGCTTATTTCTTGCCATGAAAATTTCAATCGGTGGCAGAGGATGGGGGATGGGCAGGGCAGTGGGCTCAGCTTCACAGAGTCTTCAGTAACCCAGCTCTGCCACGTCCAGCGTGGTGATGATGATACCGAGAATCAAATCCAACCAGCAGGGGATTCCCTGCTGGCGCAGTGGCTGAGAGTCCGCCTGCCGATGCAGGGGACACGGGTTTGTGCCCTGGTCCGGGAGGATCCCACATGCCGCGGAGTGGCTGGGCCCGTGAGCCATGGCCGCTGAGCCTGCGCGTCCAGAGCCTGTGCTCCGCAACGGGAGAGGCCACAACAGTGAGAGGCCCGCGTACCGTAAAAAAAAAAAAAAAAAAATCCAACCAGCAGGAGAGGGAGTGCCCCTCACACAGAAGGACTTCTGCTGACAGTCCATTGGTCTACCCACCATCACAAGGCCACCCCTCACTGAGGAGGCTGGGGGATGTAACCTGCTGGGTTCAGGAGGAAAGGCAAATGTGTCTGCGGACCTGCTAGCCAGTGACTACCCTTAACAGTACTGTAGTCATGGCAGTGGAAGGGAGGAATAATCAGAAAAAAAAAATGTGTGAAAAGAATGTTATGTGAGATCATCTTTGAGGCATAGATCTTAACTGTTGGAAAGAGAAAAGATGTTCTTGGGAAAAAAAATAATACGAGCAAAGATCTGGAGCAAAGATCTGAAAATAACTGTTTGGGGAGTGGTGAACATGGAGTAGTTGAGTGAAAGTGTAATAAAAACTGAAAAGATAGCTGCCTTTATTCGGCTCTTCTTTTGAAAAAATCTTTCTATAGACCTGAGAACATCAATTTAGTTTCCCAGACAATAGATTTTGGCTAGATATTATGCTGATCATTAAATAATGAGGAGGAACTAAAGTTTGAAGGACAAGTAATGGGCAAAACCTGATTAGAAATATCTATCTTGATGATGTCTTGCATGCCTATTCTGAACTCCTGCATTCTAAGTGGAAGAAACCACCCTCATTTCCTTTTTAAAATACCAGGTTGGCTTGATGAAAGCATATAAAATCAGTACAAATTTATTTCTCAAGATGAGGGTTTAAAGCAACCAAGATCAATATGCATCTTCTTACTTAAGTTGAATATACCCATACAACTGTATTAATATATAAGTGTTATTTTTCCTTGGATGGCATTAATCTCAACCAAATATCTTAAGAGAATAATGGGAGAGTTTTTCTTTTTTGTTCAGAATTTCTTTTAAATCAGACATCTGGTATTTGGCACTCGACTTTTATTAGACCGGTTGAGCACTTTTTAAAGGGGGATAAATCATATGACTTTCATTTTAATTTTTTACTGTAATGGTTTAATAGAGCCAACATATGCTGAGTAATAGCATTAAAATAAAATCAGTAAATGAGGGATTACGATCTGTCTGTGTCCAATTTTGCAAAGAAACTAATTAGAGAAAGGTTTTTCAGATCAGAATTGGATTAGCCAGCAATTTTTAAAAATTGTAATAATATAATGAGAAATGCTTGGATTTTAGCATGTTGCTATTGAGAAAGAAAAATTACAAGGGACATTAACACTTTCACTCTAATTCTAAGCTGTGAGGAGAGGAGAGCAGGGGAATTCTTTTGCATGACACTCTCCCCACTGCCAGAAAGCATTTAGACAAAAACTCAAGGCTTTTCACAATCATCTATTTGAATTAGAGATATTAACGTGGAATCTGGAATGATGAGAGCTCACCTACGGATAATGGAGATTTCTCCACAACCTGGGGAGCATTCATTTCAATTGTCTCATTTCACTAACTTGGATATGAGAAAGGCTTTCTATCACACTCCTTAATTTTTGGCAACCAGCCAGGTTTTTCCTATGGTTCTACTTATTGAGGTACAGAACTGCGTTTGGAATCAAGTTGGAATTTTATTTATAGCCTTGGAATGTCTTGCTAAATGTCTCTAAATATGGCACTTCTCTGTACACTGGAATGAAAACTCCATTGTTTCTACATAGAAGTTGAGCAAAGAGAATATGGAAGCAATGTTTATTAGTGTCTTCAAATTCTGCCAGTGATGGGTAGCATAAATAAGACAGTTAAATGGATTAGTCTTACCACAGAGATCTTAATTATAAATATTTTAGATTCATGTATATGACTAGTAATTCAAAGGGGATTTTGACAAGTAACCTAAACATGACAAATCATGCTATGAGAGATAATTTTATGACTTGTAAGGTAATTGGGAAAGATGCTGTTCTGATTAAAAGAATAAAAGGCTTTCTGCTCAGTGAACTATAAACTCATTCTACCGAATACCCATTTCAATATCATGAGTAGGACAAATACATATTATGTTCATTTAGTGTTTTTCAATGAATAAGAAACATGATTGGTTGTACTTTGCCATTTTTAGGCATTCACTATAGTCATAATTTCTTTATATTCCAGAAACCCAGAACAGAATAAACTGAATCACTGGTTCAATATGTTAAATTAACATATTTGGCATTTGAAAAACTTCTGGAAAAGGGCCTTCAAAATGCAAGCATGTCTTTGCCCTGTTTATCCCCTCAAACTAGTCTCCCATTCTTTCCCAGATATCCTAAATTTCAGTGTCATTTTTACTTTCATTTTCTGCCTCTCTTTTTCTAGATAATCCCAAGCAAAGTGGGTAATACAGGGAGAAGTTTAAAGGAGTACGACGAAGAATGCTCAGCTAAAGACCAATCTTCTGCTGTTTACCAATTTTCTCTCTTTTCTTCTTATTTGGACAGTAATTTCCACTACTAGGTTCATTAGAAGTTAGGCAATAGAGCAAGAGAATTACCTTAAAAGACATAAATATATGCCATGAGGTACTGAATCTAGGGTGTTCCTTCAGGCTTTCTACTTTTATATTATTTTTCATTTGTATATTGCTCTTGGTGAAACAAAAATGCTATGTATATATATTTTTTGTATCCTCAAACAGTTTATCGTGAGACGATCAATACATCTGAAACAATCTATGAACAATTCAAGAAAACTAATAACAAGTTGAGAAATTAAATATAATTATTTCAAATGTGTGTGATACAGTTAGTAGCCAGGACAGGGGAGCTCTTAATGGGTGGGAGTTAATGTCTAGTTTACGTGTGGAAGTAACTTGTCTTTGGGCCTTGGATTATTGTACAAAGGAAGAATGGGAGTCCAGAGATTGTCTCTGAATGGATGAAACAGAAGAGAAATTCCAAGTATGGTAACTAGTAATATGGCCAAGATAAATTTGAATATGCTGGATCATGAAAGAAATTCCTAAGTTTACCTAGCATCCATCAAAGACTCATATGAGGAGGATTTGGAAAGGTACATGGATATAATCAAAGAAAGGGAATCAAAAGGTCAACGTTGGTCGCTTTAAAATTTTGGTTTATTCTTTGGATAAAGATGTGGTATATACGTATATATAAATATATACAACGGAATATTACTCAGCCATATAAAATGAAACAATGCCTTTTGCAGCAACATGGATGGACCTAGAGATGGTCACACTAAGTGAAGTAAGCCAGACAAATATGATATGATATTGCTTATATGTGAAATCCAGAAAAAATGATACTATTTACAAAACAGAAATAGACCCAGAGACATAGAAAACAAACTTATGGTTACCAAAAGGGGAAAGAGGGGGGAGGAATAAATTAGGAGTTTGAGATTAACAGACACACACTACTATATATACAATAGATAACCAACAAGGACCTACTGTATAGCAGAGAGAACCCTACTCAATATTCTGTAATAACCTATAAGGGAAAAAAATTTGAAATACTATCTATCTATTTATCTACCTGTCTATCTATCTATAACTGAATCACTTTGCTGTACACCTGAAATTATCACATTGTAAATCAACTATACTTCAGTAAAAAAAAATTTTTTTAATTCAATGGCTTCAAAATAAAAAAAAATTTTGGCTTATTCTAATGTTGGTCCAAGTATATTTATCTCTCCTTTCTACTCCCCAGTTTTTAGACACTCTGGTGAAACGAAATAAAGTTAGATGTTTTTCTAAACCTTCTATGCATTCTGCTGCATTAATTATAGCTCAGTAGAGGGACTTCCCTGGTGGCCCAGTGGTTAACAATCTGCCTTCCAATGCAGGGGACGTGGGTTCGATCCCTGGTCGGGGAACTAAGACCCCATGTGTCAGGGGGCAACTAAGCCCGCACGCCACAACGAAAGATCCCATGTGCTGCAACTAAGACCTGACACAGCCAAAAATAAATAAATATTAAAAAGAAAATTATAGCTCAGTAGAGATGCCCACAGGCAGAGAGGATGGAGCTGTAACGTCATCCCAACTGCCCAGGTAGCTCTTTCTTGCTGACCAGAGCTTTGTGGATTCCTTTACACCTGTCGGTCTCCACACCGGCCAGAGGTTTGGAGCACGTGGAGCTTTTGTTAAATGGCTCCAGCTTTCTTATGAAAAGGCAACCACTAGTAGTCTCCAATAAAAACTTTTCCCAAGTGTGGGTGTATAAATAGAATATTTTAACTATCTTCTCTCCTCAGATAATGTTTTCATTACACAGATTTAGTCTCCACATATTTGAATACGTATTTTCTGTCCCGTATTTATTATCCTTTTAGTCTCCTTATACTTGTTTTTCTCTTCCTTAATATATATTTTTTAATTTCAGAGAAACTTTGAGAATAGAGGTAAGTGGATAGAGGCGTTTGACATCATCAACCATTGGGATTTCCAGTCATGGGGAACCATGATGTCCTAAGGGAATCAGACATATACATTCATCTCACACTGTATACACCTAAAACTTGTTTCTTTTTATCAATCAGAAAAGCTTTCCTTTCTTCAGTTAGACCTAAATGAGATACATGCAAAAGAAAGCTTAAAGAATGATAAACGTCCTTTTAATGTTCATTTTCTTCTACATTAGTTTCCAGGTGTTTTATTCTAGTTGTTACCAATTAACTCAGAGTGTCCATATTTGCATGAAACTGAGGAAAAGTGATGTTTTGACTACTGACAGTAATTTTTTTTAACATCTTTATTGGAGTATAATTGCTTTACAATGGTGTGTGACAGTAATTAGACAATGATAAAAAGATTGGTTGTTTTCTCTGGGTAATGTTCTAGGTTATTGGATCTAGCATAGAATAAGATGTATTCAATAACAGCCCTTACCTGATCTAACTACTTGTGGTACAATGATGAACACTAACCATCGTGAAATATAATTTTCCTTATTCACTCTGCTCACATACTCAATTTAGCCTGAAAAAATACCACTAATTCTAACACATAGCCCAGGGCTACCATTTCCCTCTCTCAGGCTGGAAGGACTGACTGAGGTTTGCAATCAGAATTTCCTTCATAGACTTTCCTGAAAACCCAATAAAAAGAAATAGAAAGGGGAGGCTGAGCCTATTTCATTGACTGTAGGCCCACTGCCTGGTTTCTATTAAGTTTGACAGTATTTATTTCTGAGGCTAGAATAAGGTACGAAACTGTGGTTGTAAATAGTTTTTCCCCAAAATATCAAATATCTAACCCGCAAAAACAAAATAATAGTGAAAAGGGTGGAAAGTGACAAAATAATAATGAAAAGGGTGATAGTGACAAAGTTCTTCTCCCCACTGCTAAGCCTAGAAATTCCACTGAGTGGACAGACACTGATACTTTCTGTCTCACTGTAAAGTCTGTTGGTGTTTAAATTTGTCTCCAGTTTTAGTCCGTGGTGGCATGTCAATTGTATTTAATTCATGTATTGCTCTTCCAATATACTTATGTCATCAGTTGTAAAATCGGGGCATATTTTATGAAGTAATGAATTTTGTAGTATTGCCTTTTAAGAAAATTGTAGAAAATTCAAAGGAGTTTTTCTTCCCCCTCTCAAAAGTCTAAGTTATGACATTTTCAGTGTAATAGTAAACCTGTCTTAAAAAGCTATCACTCGTAAAACAGTTTCCCTTAGGATATACCCAAATTCTAGGTCCTGTCCAAAACAACATTTTTATCCTACAACATTTTTTCTTTTCATAGCTGGTCATGTGAAAAACAAGGACATGTTGTTTCTCTCAGTAGGATGATTTTTCCAGTGAATAAAATTTCAGTCCAATGTTCCCAGTAGAAGTCTGAAGAAGCAACCTTCTTGGTATATGTTACAGAAATTTAAGTTCTCTTAGGGGCAGAATTTCCTCAGAAATGTAGCAAAATCATTGTTCTTACTTTTCAGCTTTTTTTTCTTTTCTTTTCTAAATGATAGATTTGAAACTACCAAATCTTATTTTTTTTCTTTCTTATGTAGTGTACTTATTATACTACGTAGTTTAAAACCTTAAGCTTTGGAGTGACTCAGCGGGCTATTACTTCTGATAATACCTTTTCGGCAAATGGTATTCATTTAAATTTGGGTTCTGTGAATTTTTCACTTTACAAGAACCCTTTGGCTTTAAGAGGAGAATGAGAACATCGCTGGATCCTTTTCGCTCTCTTTAAACGTGGGGCTCAATATACTTTCCACGGAGGGAGTGAGCATTGTCAAGTAGTTAACATAAGTGATTGGAAAAATCCCTGAACGTTGTACGGGCAGAATAATTGCACACAAATGCATTCAGGAATCCTATGGAAAATATAGTGCTGTTAACTGGCATGGTTACAGCACAATTTAGCAAGTATGTTAGAACAAATTACCCCCTGTAACCATAAGCCATTCTGTTTAACGCTTTTTAATGAAGGCCTGTACCACACACTAGAATACTTCTCACCTCATTACTACTCATAAAAACCAATGATCCGTTCAAAGGTTCCTCATCTCTCCCATATGAGTGGTAAAGGGCCTTGCCTCTCCTCCTGGCACAGAAGACAGGGAAGCTTCTTCCCTGTCTGCCTTTGAAGTCCATCATTAGAAAGTTTACTAGATAAAAGGAAAGAAAATTTATCTGTGTAATCTCACTGTTGTCATGTGTTAATGTTTGACCCTTCCTTTAAAAGCAAAACAAAACAAAACAAACAAAACAGAATAAAACCTGAAGACATCTCTGTCCTTGTTTAGAGAATACAGATTTGCAAGACTGTTAGTGCAATTTTGCTCCTTCAGTGTTCACAAAATATTTTCAGAGAAACTCTAAAACGTGAGAAGAATTTAATGGGCCACTGAAATACAAAGTATGGATTCAATAAAAAGGCAGACAGAGAAGCAAGCTGATAGACCAGTGCAGAAAACTCTGTTCAATTTTGAATTAAACTACTTTTTCTCTCTCTCCAGAGTATCATCAAAAAAAGTTGATTATCCTTGGAAATACACTATTTTCATATGAGTTACTGATGAACAGATTTCACCTAGACTGGCATAGTTTCCCTCGTCCCCATAATTTCAGGGACAATATGTAATACTGTTGAAGATACACTGGATATAGTCAGTAAAAGTTGAGGTGGATGTCTGCTCCTCAAATGAGGGTGGTGAGTGGGGAAGGATACATCATATATATATATATATATATATATATATATATATATATATAATTTTGGGGAAGATATTACAAGGCTAATTAAACTACAAAATTTTGTACTTTTTTTAAAGTTCTATGTAGTAGGAACGGAAAATCTTGTAGAAGAGAAATAACATATTCAAAAATATTGTTTTCACAGTATAACAGTGTTTGAAGCAGCATGAGAAATGGTTGTTCATCTCTATTACATGAGAATTTCCAGTTGGGCCATTCGTTGAAGAGTGTACAACAGAATAACAACTTTTGCCTTTCAAGAACGAGTCCATACCAGGTACTAAAATAATTTGAAAGCAGAGACCAGCATCTAAATTCTGTAATGTAACAAAACCCTGGAAACTGGCACATGTTATAAATTTAAATGATGGTTAAAATCAATTCCTTTGTAGGAAAAATGCATTTAATCTAAACTTTTGGGTGACATTTCTAACTTTCTCTGTGGTAGCTCTGAAAATGTATCTGATCACCTGATGCGACACTGTCAAACCCTTCCAAACACTTAAGCAGGGCAGTTTCTAAATGAAATTGGTATTCTCCAGGCGCTTTCCCGAAATGCAAGCCCAGGGCGGCTCACACTCACAAGCTACAAGAGAGAAATGTCGGTACTGTACTTTAATAGTGCCTGGGAAGCATGTGCTTGCAGAGACTGGGCGACCCCTGCAATAATAACTGCACAGCTTTGTTTCATTTGAAAACATAAATCTGTACACACATACTTAGGTAGACATAGATCCATGTATATAGAAAAAAGTTCAGCAAATAATAAAAGAAAGGATGAACATTGGCACAGGAGATGTTGACAGCATTATGCAAACTTTTCAATATTTGCTTGCATGCTCGACTTTAACTTTTGTTTATAAAGTCCACTTAGATATAATTTACAACTTCTGTTCGCCTAAGCTGGGTTCTGTAAAATCTGTCTAAAAAAATCAGCCCAGAGTGCTTTGAGATGTTACAAATATATCTAGATATCAAACACTGAGCCTTGCAAATTATATCCATTTTGGAAAGTCTGGGTTGGTATTTATGTACACAATATATTTTAGCTCTGATGTTTTAAGATGATGAATCAAGCCTTGCTTTTTTTTTTCCTCGCCTTTTCCAACTCTTGCTCTAGTATCTATGAAAGAGACTTAGGAGCCCAAGCAAAATAAAATGAGAAATTCTGAAGGTTGTCCCTATTTACAAATTATGGGAGTTCAGGCTTTGTCAGGTGATTTGAGGGGGAAAAAAATACACAGGTCAAGCAAAACTTGCCAATTCCCTGAAGTTTGTAATTTTGTTCTAGTATAATTTAGGACTTCAAGACTTAAAGATGTTATACAACTATATCTGTTACTTCAGCCACGTACAGCTGTTGCAGACATCTGACCTCTTTCCTCTTTAGGAGTAGATAGAAATGTCAATCAATCGAGATGAAGAGAAAAGGGTAAATCCCATCTCTTTATTTATTCTTGCAATGTAAATTGCTTTGAGATCAAAGACAGAAACTGAAGTTCTTAGTGTCCACCTTTAAAATAGCAGAAGAGCAAAAACACTGCTTCATTTTTGCTTTCATCGGAAGAAGAGCCTGTACCTTTCTGCCCGAAGTATCAATAGTTGTGAAGCGTGGGGTGTGCTTGGTGGTGCCCCTTTAACGACGGGGCTGCAAAGGAGCATGCTTCATAGGCAACACACATGTACTCTAAGCTTTGGCCAAAGTGAAATATTTCTAACTCAGGATGGGAACTGAAGGGATTAAATGAAAGGTAAAATAATGGAGACTAAAATAACTTGATAATAGTTCAATGAAATAGTAGTTTTTGACTATGACAATAAGGATGTAAATCGAGTATTAATATAACAGGGGGACCAGTTCCATATGAAAATGCAGCTGGATGCACCCATGGAGACCCATGGGGAATGTCAGATTCACGGTGAACTTTGGCCAACAGGAGGTGGCAGGGAGAGGTGGAGAAGAGAGAAAAGGCCTGCTCCTTTCTGTTTGTTCTTGATTATCCACCAGTAGCTCTTCAATCCTGAAGCAATGGTTTCCAGCCTTTAGCATTTTCCCAAATCCTGTCTCCTTGTGTCCCCTCAGATGGAAGTAGGATCTGCTGGCCGGAATCCCTTCCTCTGAGTCTGGATTCCAGCTCTGTCCCCTCCTCAAAGCTTCCAGTTCTGTCCTCTTGCCTTTGTTACCCCACACTTTGTGGGGCGGGGAGGGGGGGTCCCTGTTTCCTTCAGTGACTGTCTCTTGTTGCCAAACACTTGGGAAGTAATTCCCAGTTCTCTCTGTTAGAATAACCAGCATGATTTCCATTTCCTTCTGGATCCTGGCTGATATACTCTCTTTGCTCCAGACAGATTTCTTTCTTTCTTTTTTTTTTTCCAAACAACTTTTTATTGAAGTTTAGTTGAGTTACAGTGTTGTGGTAGTTTCAGGTGCACAGCAAAGTGATTCAGTTATACATACATATATATCTATTCTTTTTCAGATTCTTTTCCATTTTAGGTTATTACAAGATATTAAATATAGTTCCCTGTGCTATACAGTAGGTCCTTGTTTGTTGTTTATCTATTTTATATATAGTAGTGTGTATATGTTAATCCCAAATTCCTAATTTATCCCTGCCCTCGCCCTTTCCCCTTTGGTAACCATGAGTTTGTTTTCTATGTTTGTGAGTCTGTTTCTGTTTTTGTAAATAAGTTCATTTGTACCATTTTTTTAGATTCCACATATAAGCAATATCATATGATATTTGTCTTTCTCTGTCTGACTTCGGTTAGTATGAGAATCTCTAGGTCCATTCATGTTGCTGCAAATGGCATTATTTCATTCTTTTTCATGGCTGAGTAGTATTCCATTGTATCTATGTACCACACCTTCTTTATCCATTCATCTCCAGACAGATTTCTGAAGTTCCTCAGACTACTTATGGTTCTATTCCCGACTTCCCACACTCAGTTCTCTCTTCTAAGGCTGTTTCCTCTTTCTGTTCTCCCTCTCTCACCCCTTACCTCTCAGATTTTGCCCAGGTAACTTCTCCTGGATACATCACTTCCTCAGGAAACCTTCCCTGACCCTCTAGACCATACTGAATCTCCATTGTCCCCCTTTTCTGAGACCAATCACGTCACCTTATTGCCCAGGGTCCATTTCCCCTCCTGGCTCCATGCAGTGAGAGGGCAGGGGACATATCTTACTCCTACCCAGGGCCAAGCACACTGTAGGCAATCAATAAATATTGATTGATTATTGATTAGATTAGCTTCTTATAATTAAAAAATTGGGTAAAGTTTTTCAGGTAAAGTATACTTTTAGATTTTTATTCTCTCCTCATTTGAGTGATTGCAGGCACATGGGATTCTTTTTTTTTTTTTTTTTTTGTCCTGTAGAGGGTTTAGCTCCTTCATCATCTCCATCAGGGCTCCCTCCAACTCTTGGTGTTAATTTGCCTAAATAAATATATTCTCTAGGTAAAAACTGTGTGCATGCTAAGCAAATACTGTGTCAAGGAAAATCTTCTCGTTTCCCCTCCAGCCTGGTGGCTACCTCTGAGCCACTCTCAGGCAGGACAGGACATTCTCAGCAGTTGCCCCTGCTTTTGCTTTGGGACTTTAATTTTCCACCCGGCTGCTGCTTCCTTTAACTGTTATTTCAGGGATTCTGGCTCATACATTTTTTTCTAGAGACATAAAGTACGAAGAAGAGATACTTTTAACTCGATTGAAGCACTCCTGCCAGGAGCTAGCTACCTCAGAAGATGGGTTTCTGCCACTAGAGAAAAGCCCAAGTAAAAATATTCACTTGTTGCTATTGACTTATTGTAATAATTGATATTGATATTTCTATATTAATAAGAATTCTCCAAGAAAATATTCTTTGTGGCTCAAGAAAAATAGTGATTTTTTAATGACTGTGGCCAGGACTGCTTTCACATAAAACAGCAAAATAGAACAACTTTGTTTACGAAGCTCCCTTTTGTCTTTCCCCAGGGCACTGGCCAGAGGCTGTGGTACCCCCAAGTGCATCACTTTCTCTCCCAGACAGGAACTTTCCATGTGATAGTAGCTTTCACCCACTCCCAATAAGTTACCTTTTCATGGCCCCATCTTCTCTCAGGAAAACTAAATGAAAAATGGGTGCATGCTAATGAATTAGTGGGTACTGAGGGCTAAGGAAATCAATTTTAGGTAAAATATGCATTTGAACTAGAATTTCCTAATATCACCATGCCTAAATTGTGCATTTGAATGCTCTTTCAGTAGCAAATAGCAGATATTTAACATCTCTTTTTTCTTTATGAGAGTGTTGAGTTGTAAAGACTGCAGGGGACTTGCAGTACTTCTGAAATCTTGTACTTGATGGATCAAATACAACTTCAGAGTCTCAGATTTAATTTGCATTGTCTTAACCCAAAGAAGTCCAATGATAGTGGGTTTTGTTTTGTTTTTGTTTTTGCTTTTGTTTTTGTTTTTTTAGATATTTGGGGCCTGAGGTATCCTCTGAAGTTGGTGAAAATGTCTACTTACTTTGCTTTGAATAAAATCTTCCTGGAAGGGCTTCCCTGGTGGCGCAGTGGTTGAGAGTCCGCCTGCCGATGCAGAGGACATGGGTTCGTGTCCCGGTCCGGGAGGATCCCACGTGCCGCGGAGCGGCTGGGCCCGTGAGCCATGGCCGCTGGGCCTGTGCGTCCGGAGCCTGTGCTCCACAGCGGGAGAGGCCACAACGGTGAGAGGCCCGTGTACTGCAAAAAAAAAAAAAAAAAAAAAACTTCCTGAAAAAAACTTCAGTGCATATGAATATTTATTCTCTAATGGGTTCCTACCTTAGTCTCCACAAGTCTGATTAGGCAGAAAAGAATACGTTTGCATAATACTATCACTTACTGATCTGCTACTATGTGCCGTGTAATGCACAGGTATTCTTTATGTAATCCTAACCGCATTGTAAAGTAAGTGTTGCAATCTCCACTTTATCTTTGAGGAAACAGAGGATTAGACTAGTTAATTCATTTCCCAAAGTTACATGGTTAGTTAAGTGGCTTGACTAGAATTTAGACCCAAACCCTCTTTGATGCCAATCCTTCAATGCTTTTGCTCTTTCTATACTACACCTCTTTCTTTCTCAGGTGGAAAGTTTGATTCATAACTAAATATATGACTTATTTGTAGGTACCTTTTAACTTAGATTTCTGACAGGGTTCAGGATCATTTGATGGAATTTCAGCCAAACTCTGATCTACAAATGCAAGTATCTTGCTTACATTCTTGAAGATGGGGCTTTGGTAATTTTATAGGCTCTGGTGTTTTATACTATAAATAAATTTTGTTCTGAATGGTTTCAAGGAGAATAAGCAGGCTACTTGCCGGCTACTTTTATTCTGATCACTGTAATCTGTTATGGAAACAAAGAAACAGAAAACCTTAAACCTATATAAAATGTAAACCCTCTATTGTTCTTCTGTGGTGTGTAAATTACACATTGGTATAAGATGTTTATATCATTAACAAATTGGCTTTCAAAAGCATTTGCCAAATTTGGACTTATTTACTAAGTGGCATATTCTTAAGTAAAATTAAAAGAAGGTCTCTTCTGGTAATTCCAGTAATATTTCACCTAGGCGAGAATTTAGGTTCATGAAGCTATGACAAAATGGCAAGTATTCAAGCCCCGGTGGACTCTGAATAGTTGGTCCACACTGGCTCCCAAGAGCAGATTTTAAATATTAAGGAATTTTGTGAGCTGGTTGTTAAACAGAGCCAGTATTAAAAATTGGATTACATAAACTTACAATTAAGTAAATTACATTAAAACAAAAGTAATACATACTCAAAATGTATTACTTCCTACTTAATTTTTGAAAAATTTTATTGAAGTATAGTTGATTTACAATGTTGTGTTTAATTTCTGCTGTACAGCAAAGTGACTCAGTTATACATATATATACATTCTTTTTCATGTTCTTTTCCATTATGGTTTATCACAGGATATTGAATAAAGTTCCCTGTGCTATATAAGAGGAACTCATTGCTTATCCATCCTATATATAATGGTTTGCATCTGCCAATCCCAAACTCCAAGTCCTTCCTACTTAATTTACTACATTGTGCTATCATCCATGCTCTTGAGATAATTCATGTCTATTGTATCTGTATTTGGAAGTATCATATAACAGTGTGCTGTTGAATATTTCTTCCCGCCTTTGGGGATGCATGTTTGTAGCTTAAATTCTATCAGAGAAGAAGTACTCAAGCCATAGAAACTGGCAAACGCTGAGAATTAGGGCTTTATTTATTGTTTTGGATTTTGGTATTTATTTGGTCTAGACTTAAAAAAAATGATGGAGGAAATAATAATGCAGATCAAATTTAAAAGTGCATTATTGTAAAAAATACAAACACATGGAGGCTAAACAATACACTACTTAATAATGAAGTGATCACTGAAGAAATCAAAGAGGAAATCAAAAAATACCTAGAAACAAATGACAATGGAGACACAACAACCCAAAACCTATGGGATGCAGCAAAAGCAGTTCTAAGGGGGAAGTTTATAGCAATACAAGCCCACCTTAAGAAGCAGGAAACATCTCGAATAAACAACCTAACCTTGCACCTCAAGCAATTAGAGAAAGAAGAACAAAAAAACCCCAAAGCTAGCAGAAGGAAAGAAATCATAAAAATCAGATCAGAAATAAATGAAAAAGAAATGAAGGAAACAATAGCAAAGATCAATAAAACTAAAAGCTGGTTCTTTGAGAAGATAAACAAAATAGATAAACCACTAGCCAGACTCATCAAGAAAAAAAGGGAGAAGACTCAAATCAATAGAATTAGAAATGAAAAAGGAGAGGTAACAACTGACACTGCAGAAATAAAAGAGATCATAAGAGATTACTACAAGCAACTCTATGCCAATAAAATGGACAATCTGGAAGAAATGGACAAATTCTTAGAAATGCACAACCTGCCAAGACTGAATCAGGAAGAAATAGAAAATATGAACAGACCAATCACAAGCACTGAAATTGAAACTGTGATTAAAAATCTTCCAACAAAGAAAAGCCCAGGACCAGATGGCTTCACAGGCGAATTCTATCAAACATTTAGAGAAGAGCTAACACCTGTCCTTCTCAAACTCTTCCAAAATATAGCAGAGGGAGGAATCACTCCCAAACTCCTTCTACGAGGCCACCATCACCTTGATACCAAAACCAGACAAGGATGTCACAAAGAAAGAAAACTACAGGCCAATATCACTGATGAACATAGATGCAAAAATCCTCAACAAAATACTAGCAAACAGAATCCAACAGCACATTAAAAGGATCATACACCATGATCAAGTGGGGTTTATTCCAGGAATGCAAGGATTCTTCAATATACGCAAATCTATCAATGTGATAAACCATATTAACAAATTGAAGGAGAAAAACCATATGATCATCTCAATAGATGCAGAGAAAGCTTTTGACAAAATTCAACACCCATTTATGATAAAAACCCTGCAGAAAGTAGGCATAGAGGGAACTTTCCTCAACATAATAAAGGCCATATATGACAAGCCCACAGCAAACATCATCCTCAATGGTGAAAAACTGAAAGCATTTCCACTAAGATCAGGAACAAGACAAGGTTGCCCACTCTCACCACTCTTATTCAACATAGTTTTGGAAGTTTTAGCCACAGCAATCGGAGAAGAAAAGGAAATAAAAGGAATCCAAATCGGAAAAGAAGAAGTAAAGCTGTCCCTGTTTGCAGATGACATGATCCTATACATAGAGAACCCTAAAGATGCTACCAGAAAACTACTAGAGCTAATCAATGAATTTGGTAAAGTGGCAGGATACAAAATTAATGCACAGAAATCTCTGGCATTCCTATATACTAATGATGAAAAATCTGAAAGTGAAATTAAGAAAACACTCCCATTTACCATTGCAACAAAAAGAATAAAATATCTAGGAATAAACCTACCTAAGGAGACAAAAGATCTGTATGCAGAAAATTATAAGACACTGATGAAAGAAATTAAAGATGATACAAATAGATGGAGAGATATACCATGTTCTTGGATTGGAAGAATCAACATTGTGAAAATGACTCTACTACCCAAAGCAATCTATAGATTCAATGCAATCCCTATCAAACTACCACTGGCATTTTTCACAGAACTAGAACAAAAAATTTTGCAATTTGTATGGAAACACAAAAGACCCCGAATAGCCAAAGCAATCTTGAGAACGGAAGAAGGAACTGGAGGAATCAGGCTCCCAGACTTCAGACTATACTACAAAGCTACAGTTATCAAGACGGTATGGTACTGGCACAAAAACAGAAAGATAGATCAATGGAACAGGATAGAAAGCCCAGAGATAAACCCACGCACATATGGTCACCTTATCTTTGACAAAGGAGGCAGAAATGTACAGTGGAGAAAGGACAGCCTATTCAATAAGTGGTGCTGGGAAAACTGGACAGCTACATGTAAAAGTATGAAATTAGATCACTCCCTAACACCATACACAAAAATAAGCTCAAAATGGATTAAAGACCTAAATGTAAGGCCAGAAACTATCAAACTCTTAGAGGAAAACATAGGCAGAACACTCTACGACATAAATCACAGCAAGGTCCTTTTTGACCCACCTCCTAGAGAAATGGAAATAAAAACAAGAGTAAACAAATGGGACCTAATGAAACTTAAAAGCTTTTGCGCAGCAAAGGAAACCATAAACAAGACCAAAAGACAACCCTCAGAATGGGAGAAAATATTTGCAAATGAAGCAACCGACAAAGGATTAATCTCCAAAATTTATAAGCAGCTCATGCAGCTTAATAACAAAAAAACAAACAACCCAATCCAAAAATGGGCAGAAGACCTAAATAGACATTTCTCCAAAGAAGATATACAGAGTGCCAACAAACACATGAAAGAATGCTCAACATCACTAATCATGAGAGAAATGCAAATCAAAACTACAATGAGATATCATCTCACACCAGTCAGAATGGCCATCATCAAAAAATCTACAAACAATAAATGCTGGAGAGGGTGTGGAGAAAAGGGAACCCTCTTACACTGTTGGTGGGAATGTAAATTGATACAGCCACTGTGGAGAACAGTATGGAGGTTCCTTAAAAAGCTACAAATAGAACTACCATATGACCCAGCAATCCCACTACTGGGCATATACCCTGAGAAAACCATAATCCAAAAAGAGTCATGTACCAAAATGTTCATTGCAGCTCTATTTACAATAGCCCAGAGATGGAAACAACCTAAGTGTCCATCATCGGATGAATGGATAAAGAAGATGTGGCACATATATACAATGGAATATTACTCAGCCATAAAAAGAGACGAAATTGAGCTATTTGTAATGAGGTGGATAGACCTAGGGTCTGTCATACAGAGTGAAGTAAGTCAGAAAGAGAGAGACAAATACCGTATGCTAACACATATATATGGAATTTAAAAAAAAAAAAATGTCATGAAAAACCTAGGGGTGAAACAGGAATAAAGACACAGACTTACTAGAGAATGGACTTGAGGCTATGGGGAGGGGGAAGGGTAAACGGTGACAAAGCGATAAAGAGGCATGGACATATATACACTACCAAACGTAAGGTAGACAGCTAGTGGGAAGCAGCCGCATAGCACAGGGAGATCAGCTCGGGGCTTTGTGACCGCCTGGAGGGGTGGGATAGGGAGGGTGGGAGGGAGGGAGACGCAAGCGGGAAGAGATATGGGAATATATGTATATATATAACTGATTCATTTTGTTGTGAAGCTGAAACTAACATACCATTGTAAAGCAATTATACTCCAATAAAGATGTTAAAAAAAAAAAGTGCATTATATCTGTAGCTGTTATAATGTGAATAGTGCGACACTTAATGACATATCCTCCTAGTATTTGCAAACTATTATGAGATTCAGCAAAGGAAATGCTCATATCATTGATAATGAGTGAAGTTCCAAATTATTTCTTTGATGCTTTTACCTTCACCTTGTTTGTTAAAGTAAATGAAAATATTAACCAATGTTGATGTTAGAATTATATTCATCAGTTGTAACCAGAGATTGATAATGAATTTAAGAGTTTGGCAAAAATCAACCAAAGCCTCTACGAGAATAAATTGGCTGTGTGAAATCTGGGGAAAAAAAAGAGTTTTACATATTTTATTACTATTTGTAATTTGTGTGCTACACATTCTTTTTATCAGTAAAAGGTATAATAAAGAATAAATGTACACGCACACATTTTTCTTCTTCTGGAGAGCCTGTTGTTTGAACATGTAGCAGCGTACCTCTACAGGTGTGCAAGCCTTATTGAGATTCCAGTTTATTCTCTGTGAATTGTATAGATCCTGTCTACCATTACAGGGCTGAGGACTGTCCCTTGCAACTGCCAGTTAAGGTATTGGTCCAGTGAGTTGAAGAAAACTAAGTTCCACAAAGGCTACTGGTAGAATCTACCGTGGCGTATTTAAAAGTCTTCTAAATGTCAATGGATGAAGTGTCCAGAATAGACAAACACCTAATCCTGCACATTTTTGGAGAACTTCCTTCTTCTTAGGACACACATGAGGTGTGAGGTATCTGTGACATCCAGGAGAGCTTTCAAATTCCTGTTGAATTTTGTTTCCCTTTGGGTATAGTTAGTGAATTAAAGAGCATATGAAGTTTTTCAACATACTTACCCAAGCCTCAGAAGCTTTCGTCCCCACGGTCAATGTTGAAAATCTGAAAGAGTATGGAAGGGATGTTTTGTCATTATTTTAAAAATGGTAAATTCTTACCCTTTTTCTTTCTTTCATTTCTCCTCTCTTCCCCTTTAGCTTCTCTTTTTTTCTTGTTTTTAAATTTTTTCCTTCATTGAGAAGTTTTATTGAGAACAGAGGAACTAATGATTCGAAGATATGTAAGAATTCGTGGAAAGTTACAAAAAACAGAGAGAAAGCAAAGCATAATTTTCAAAACTATTCTTTTAGATATTTACTGTGAAGGGGAATTATAAAATGACATCTGAGTCATTATTTTTTAATATTTCTAACTTGTTCGTGTACTGAGAACCTCTATTACTTTAAACATTGTAGGTATTGCATGAGAAAGTAGGAGTGGTTCCTAATAGAAGAATGATGAATGGTTTAAAGGGTCCATCCTGTTCAAGTTTTCAGCTATGATGCTTTGCCCAAGGGTTAATAAGGTGTATTTTCTGCAGAAATGATTAGACCATGTTTTTCCTCGTTTGCAAAACAGGCTGTGTGTGTGTGTGTGTGTGTGTGTGTGTGTGTGTGTGAATGTGTGTACACAAGCACTCACAATAACTGTCTTGAGAATCCTCACCAGAGTCTGATTTCCTTTTTGGGTATTTGTGAAATATTTTGTTACATCATACACTGGGCGGGGGGGGCGGAATGTAAAATGACAGTCCACATTTGCTTAAAGTCAGAGAAGCTTCGTGCTCGTTATGTGGACAGGAAGGCAAAACCTGCTTTTGTTTATTTGGTTTTTATGAATCTAAATCCTTATGATTTGCCTAAGACCTACTCCGTTAAACACCAGTCTTTGTTTCTCTAACAGCAGAATTGTTCTCTCAAGGATAAAATCTAAGTTATCTGACAGTTCTAAAGAGATAATTTAAGAAATAACCAAAAGAATGAGAAGTACTGTAATTATACAATTGAACAACCTCGACCAGTAAGATGTTTGATGTGTGAGATGCAGCAACAGAGTAACTTAAAGAGAAATTAAGTTACTCATTGCTCTACTATTCAGGAGATATTCTGACACGGGTCTAGAAAAATTTCCTGCTATGAGAATATTTCTGAGAATGAATTCTTTCTCTTTTTAAAGTTTTTCTTACACCTTAAGTTCTAAAAGCAGCAGCAATTTTTGCTAGAAAATATATTTCACTTTATTTTGAATCATTCTTCAGTATATATTCTCTTCCTGCTTTCTTTGGAAGCACTCTCTTTTTTTAAATTGGAGTATAGTTGATTTACAATATTGTGTTTAGTTTCAGGTGTACAGCATGGGAGAATTCTTTTACCTGAAGCTTGGTGGGTTTTAAGCCTTGAAACTGAAATTTATTTCTCCCAAGGAGCATTCACATCTCTCATTTAACTGACCTAGTGATAGGAAACTATGACAAATTTCTCACCTTTTCATTGATCGAAGTTACATATTTGATTATTTTTCAATTATTCTACCTTTAAACTTTGCTGTTTTTTTGAGATCTGTGGCATATGGATGTAATTCACCCTTTTATCTTCTAGACTGAATACAAAACTTGCCCTTTTGCTTTCTCTTATAACAATGGTGATTAGGTCCAAGATAACTCAGAATGCCAGTTCTTGAGGGAAATGTTGCTTATGAGTCTTTGTGCTAGATTTATCTGGAATAAGCTTTCAGTATTATTCGAGTATTTGTATTTCTCAATTTGGACTTCATTTTTCACAGTTTCAAGGAATTCCATGATTGTCAGGTATCTTAAAGACCAAAAACCCCAAACACTTCATCTCTAATAATGGAACTGACATCTAAAGATCTTAAGTGACTTGCCAACATCATACAAAATAATTCGGGGCGGAGCAGAGAAGAGAATACAGATTCTATATCTATACTATTTCTCTTACTTCATATGGCCACTTCTGAGGCCTAAATCATCTTATTTGTGGTTACTCTTTAGAAATTGATTAAAAGGCAAATCAGGAAATTTCAGTATTTTTAATATTCATGTTATTGTCTTAGCTATTGGATTGTTAGAACCTATTCACAATCATAAAGCACAGGGTTGATTAGGTTATGATCTGTGGCAAAGACAACTGATTTTCTGAGCTCAAAATAAGCTCTTGTGGGAAGAATAGAAATAATTGTAATTTCCCTGGGGGTAGAATTAGTTGTACATGACAAATTCCCAATGTAAAAAGGCATTTTGGTTCAATTTGGTTTCTCTCTGTCTCCCTCCCTCCTTCTCTTTTCATTCCAGCTGGGGTTCTGCCACCAAACCATTCAATCCTTGAAGGATAAAGCCCCTTTGGGTTGATGGCCTCATAGACTGTCAGAACATTAGAAATGGAAAGTGCTTTGGAGATAATCTGGCCCACGACTTTCACTTTGCTGACAATATCCAGAGAGATGGACTGACTTGCCAAAACCACAGATACTGGTGGAGCCAGAGCTGGTTCCTACTGGGATTCCTACTTTATCATCCACTTCTCTTTCCATCCCCCCTTGATATAATGAGGTAGTTAATTAATATGTACTTCTTTTGTCCTAGGTAAGAAGTATATAAATATCTACTTGTTCCAGCACCATTTGTTGAAAGACTATCCAGTCTCCTTTGAATTACCTTAAGTTTGCTATACCTCTATGCTTCACTAATTCCACACTGTAGCACTGTGATAATTCTTTTTTTTTTAGTCGTGCAAAAAGGCAATGTTTTATATTTGTTCTTTGCATTTTACATGTTATAAATGCTCTTGTATTTATTCAACATTTAATAGATCAGTTTAAAAAATAATCAGACAAATATACAAAGGTGTATGTACAAGACTGTTTATAACAGTATTTGTAATAATAAATCCTGAACAAGCTCTATAAAAATCTATACATCCAGTAAAAATGGTGATGTAGCTCTATATTAATTGATAAGGTGGAGTTATTGAATTGAGATTATTCAATGAAATAGCATGGTACAAACCCATATGGTATAATCTATTTTTTTGTTGATAATACTCTACGTATAGTCATAGAAAAAAATCTAGAAGAGTATTTTGATTGTGGGAATTTGGTATGAGTTTTTGCTGTAATTATTACTTTTTGTCTTTCTATTTTCTGTATTGTTAATTTTTCTCAATGAAAATGTGATAATTCTTGAAATTAGAGAGTGCAAGTCATCTAATCTTGTTGTCCTTCAAAAAACTGTTTTTTCTATTCTGGTTTCTTTGCATGTCAATATATATTTTTGAGTCAGCTTGTCACAAAAATATACAAAATACACACAAAAAATTACACAAAACCTTGTTGGGATTTTGACTGAGATCATGCTGAATCTACAGATTAATTTGCAGAAAACTGATTGCTTCCCAAAATCAAAATTTCCAATTTGCAAACATAGCATATTTCTCCATTTAATTTATTTAATGTCTCTCAACAATGTTTTGAAAATTTCAATGTACAGATTTTGTACTTATTTAATAGTTTAATTTATCCCTAAATATTTTACATTTTTGATGCTGTGTGATTTTTTTAAATTAAAATTTCCAATTGTTAGGTGTTAATATATAGAAATAAAATAGATTTTTGTATGTTAACTCTGTTAAAGTCATTTATTGTTCTAGTCATGTTTTGTAGATTCCTTACGATTTTTACCTTGATTATCATGTTTCATGTTATCTGCAAGTAAGGATACAATTATTTCCTCCTTACCAAACTGCACGACTTTTATTTTCTTTTTCTTACTTTCTTTTTTTACTTGCACTGGCTAAAATCCCCAGTACAATATTGAAGAGAAGTTCTGAGATTAGACATCCTTGTCTTGATCCCAGTATTTAGGAGGAAGGCATTTGCTCTTTTACCATTAAATATGATATTAGCTATAGGATTTTTGTTGATACCCTTTATCAAGTTGAGGAAGTTTCCTTTCATTAATACTTTCCTAGGAGTTTCTATGGTGCACTAATGACTTTAAGTTTTGTCAAATAATTTTTCTCCCTTTATTGGGATGATAAAATGGTTTCTCTTTTGTAGTCTATTGATATAACAAAGTAAATTTATTGATTTTTAAATGTTGAAACAAGCCTAACATATCTGGGATGAACCCTCTTTTGTCATGATATACTATTCTTTTTTATATATTTCTTGAACTGATTTGATAAAATGTTATATAGGATTTTGCATTTATATTAATGAGAGATACTGGTCTTTAGTTTTATTTTGTGTAAGGGCTTTGTCTGATTTTCAATATCAGAGTAATGGTGGAATCTTTCATTTGTGGAAGAGTTTGTGTAAAATTAATAACATTTCTTCCTTAAGTGTTTAGCAGAATTCACTAATGAAGCAATTTTCTTTTTCTTCTTTTTTAAAAAAGGTAATCACAGTACTTTTAAGGTTATTTTTTCTTGAGTGCACTTTAGAAGTGTGTGTCTTTCATGAAAACCACATGTCATTTTAGTTGCTTATTTACCTGTTTGTCTTCTCCATTAGCTTATTATAGATTCCTTGAGAGAAGGGACCCAGTATTTTATTTTTAAGCCTTCAGATCTTAGTGTAGTGTAAGGCACATGGTAAGTATTTCATAAATATATCTTAAATAAATGAAGAGGTGGATGAATTTCCAGTGGGAACACAAGGAGTTTCATAGGAGAAAACCAGAGGTGGTTTAAGAGGGATTAAGATGAAAGAGGAAGAGGATGCCCACAAAGAAAGGACAGTCAGGAGGAGACAAGGGTAGGGCTGATTAGGAAGGCAGAGTGAGCATCTTGGGGTATTGAAGTAGAAGTTAAGTTGGATTAAGGTAAACCAGAGCTAAGCCAAGGGATTTACTAAACTGAGGAGCATTGGGAAACCATTGAAGGTTTTGGAGAAGGGGAGTTCTAAGGACCGTTCTGGGTTTAAAAGGATGCTTCTGATGGCAAAATGTGGGATTGATTAGAGAAGATGAGACAAGAGGTAACGAAAGTAGTTCTTTGGCTGCTGTGACGCTACTTTAGTGGATACTAACAATGGGGAGTCAAACTAGCCATGCTATGGGAGTAGGAAAAAAAGATTTCTCTCAAAAGTAGGGTTCTTAAGATTTTTTTCACCTGAGTGGGTGACGCATGAAGAAATGAAACAGAATCCTGAGGTCGGGTGGACTGTAATGCCATTAATTAAGCTGCAGCGACAAGAGAAAGGGCAGGTTTGCTGCAGACGGGAGCCTACCCAGACCAAATGGAGGATACTGGAGCTCCAGAAAGTCCGGGAAGGTTTGGAGCCACATGCACAGAAGTAAAAGTCAAAGCCACTGAAATAAATGAGAACAGTGAGTGGGAAGAAGCCCTGGGAATGGATATACACCTAAGAGAAAAAACAATAGAACTGATGAAGTTCTGGCAGAAGGAAGGAAGGGAGCAAGAAAGCATGGAGACGTGCTTGTCTTTCAAGAGAGAGTTTCAAGAAAGTGCTGATGATGGGGGAGGTGGTGTAGCAGAGCAGTTAAGAGTCTAGAGCCACGAGTCAGAAAGATTTGCTACAGAATCTCTGTATTAATATTTGTATGACTGTCAGCAGGTAATATTATCTTCATCTGTAGAGTGAAGGCAGTCTTATAACCTGTCTCATAAGGCTATTGCAAAGGATAAATGAGAAATAATCATCTTAAAAGGCTTCTCATTTTGCGTGGCAAATAGCAAGCAATCAATATTATCTGCTATGATCAACAGCACTACTGAGCTTCAGGGAGTTTGCAAAGAATAAGGGAGAAGGGGATGTAAGTTTTGCTTCTCTGGAAGGCAAGGCAAAAATTACAAACCTGTAGGATTTGCTCTTAGATGTGGGGCTTTTCAAGTCTTCTTGCAATACAGGCATCTTTATAATTTTTATCTGTAGAATATTTGGGCGCGGTGTGTGTGTGTGTGTGTGTATAAAAATATTTAATTCTAAATTGATTTGATAATTTATATGAAAAGAGACTCCAAGGAAAATATCAAGAAGGCTACTATTTCTTCTGGAAAGACTTATGAAAAAAATGCCTCCAAGAAATGAATCAAAGGCAGATACATGTTAATTTTGTTTCCTTTCATTGTTGAAAATTAGTGGTACTTTATCACAGTGTATTATGCTTGTTTATATTTCTTTAAAACAAATAAATAATTTAGATTCTGATCACGATTTGAACTTAAGCCAGTTGGCTTATGAAACCAGCCATTAAATCAACAAAGACCAGATGTCTCTGAATTTTAATGTTCAAGTGGAATGTAAAATATTAAGAATCATTTAGCATTTTGATTTATCCTTTGATAGTGTAATCAAATTAATGTTTTAAAAATTACCTATAGAATTGGAAAGGAGATTGTGAAGTATCAGATACAATCTCAAAAGTTTTAGCATGATTTTGAAAAATGTATTTTAAATGTCCTTGAATGTTAGGAAAGCCATTTTGCTTGGAATAGAGCAGTGAGTATAATTGGCTACACGGCACAACACACACGTAATCCATAACACATGTGTTATGGGTACAGATTCCCTTTTAGAGTGAATGCCCATACAGCATCCTGAACTGGTAGAGAGCTTTCAGCTTTTCCACCCATTCTGTGATTTCTGCAAAGTAAACACAACTGCTTAGTTACGTCTTTTTGTTTGTGTCCACGTTTATTCCAGGAGAGCTAAGTGGCTGACTTTCCTCCAAGGCACCAACGTCCTTCCTCCAGAGCCACAAGCCCTAGTTTCATTCTTCTGGATGAAGAAGATATAAACAAAAGCTATTTTTAACTTCCTCCTTTGCTACCCTCTCAAGGCCCAATAGGAGACCCTACCTTTGATTACTGGTGCGGGTCTACTCTGGTCATCGAATATTATACAATAAACTGTTTACATAGCAGCCCTTTTTACAGGTTTTAAATCTTCCCTAGCTGCCAGTTTCTGAAGCAGAGCCTGCCAGCTGGCAGACAGAGAGGTGCTTGTGTTCTAGTTGATTGAGGTAATTAACAGCCCAAACTGTCAGAAGGTGACAGCAGGCAAAGACTTTTTGCCCTGGGGTCACAGCTGGCTCCAACAACTTGCTCCTGATTTACCAGTAAAACTAATAATGTAAGGAATATTGGTATTAACTTATAAAATCAAGGGTCAAGCTGAAATTCTGGTCTGTACCCCACATTCACTGGCAGCAAATTAGCGATCAGGTCTTGCGGTTACTCTGTCTTGTAGTGACTCTGCCCTCTTAAACGACCCCTGCGAAAATCAGCACGTGCCTGTTGGGGGCAACACTATGTGGATTTTGGTCCACTTAAAGAAGCAAAGTGGTGTCTTTCACTTTGATTTCTTTCCGTAAGTGTCGCTCTTAATAGGATATAGTTTTTTTGTTGTTGGTTTTCTTTTTTCTTCCATTTTTATAGGAGTCTAGTTGATTTACAGTGTTGTGTTAGCTTCAGGTGTACAGCAGAGTGAATCAATTATACATATACATATATCCACCCTTATTTTTAGATTCTTTTCCCATAGAGGCCATTACAGCGTATTGAGTGGAGTTCCCTGTGCTACACAGCAGGTTCTTATTAATTATTTATTCCTCCCCCCCAGATATAATTTCTTTTTCATGTTTAAGAAAATCAAACCATCAGGCATTAGCAGATCATGCTTAGAGCAGGTATGTGTGTACATATGTATGCATGTACGTATGTATTTTTGGTATAGAGTTTAGTTTTTATTGTTGTGTGTTTGGCTAGGTGCAGATATTAGATGATCAGCATTAGATAATACTTATACTTAATTTTGCTTTGCAGTTCAGATCGAGCAATACTCTTATTCGTAGTGCTATATTTTCCTCTGGTGAGCCTAGGTCAGAAGTGGAGGTGGAGGATGCAGGGGGACAGACTAGATGGATGGATAGACGGAGAGACAGACAGACAGACAGATAGATCCAGATATATATCCTAAGCCTATTTTTTAAAATGATACTGATCTGTAAGGTATGATCATTATTATCAGAGACTTTTCAAAATTTTAAGAGAAAAATGCAGGGCCTTGCTCATCTGAATTGAATCTTACCTTCCCAAATTTTATTCTACCTTTCTAGCAAAGGTCATGTCTGCTGTTCCAGGGGATAGAAACAATGACCACTTCACGTAGAAATTTTCTTTCCCCCATAAATTGCTAGAGGCTGTGTGCCATCATGAACTTACGACTTATCAAAACAATAATCATTAGATTTGTTTATTTATTCATAAAATAAATAAAAACAACTTTGGGAACTTATGAGAGAAATTACATGAATATGAAAGTTTAGCTTTTCTGAAAGTGAGTCTTGTGCCTGTGGTCTCACAGAGATTTTTAAATGTGTTTCCAAACAAATGGGCTCCTTTGAATTTCAGTCCAGTCTCTGGTCTCAGGCATTCAGGAGACTGAGTGTGGAAATCCAGAATAAGAAACTTAACAGGTTACCTTGTTGAATCTCCTTGTCTTTGACACCTGAATAAAGTAAAAAGCTAAGGTGGATCAAGTGAGTATGTTTTTGGTTTTTTTTTTTACATATTTATTTATTTGGCCGTGTTGGGTCTTTGTTGCAGCAGGCGGGCTCTTTTGTTGCAGCACGCGGGCTTCTCTCTAGTCGTGGCGTGTGGATTTTTTCTCTCTCTAGTTGTGGCGCGTGGGCTTAGTTGCCCCGCAACATGTGGGATCTTAGTTCCCCCACCAGGGATCAAACCCTCATCCCCTGCGTTGGAAAGCGGATTCTTTACCACTGGACCACCCGGGAAGTCCCAAGTGAGTAAGTTTTTAAACCAACTAATTTGTTGACTACGGATTAGAATGTTGTGCAAGAACACTGAGGGAGAAAAATAACTAAGATATGGTTTCTATTGTCGAAGAAGTTTAGTGTCTAGGTGGGGAGAGAAAGATTAAATCATAAAAATAAATAAGAATGTTATGATCTAAGATGTGCCACGAGGCTTGCAGGGTAATGAGTCAGTGAGAAAAGACTGGGAGGTAGGTGAGACGGGATGTTCTGGGGATGGTGGCAAACCAGCTTGAAAGATGCATAGGTTACAGGTAGATGTGTCAGGTAATGTGAAATTCTAAGGAGCTTGCAATTTATTCTATGAGAATGACACACCATTGGAGGTGGATGAGTTGGGAGTAATATGATCACAGGAATATTTTAGGAAGGTCATTTTAAGGAAAAATTTGAGGAAAACTGGAACAGTGACTCTCAAAATGAATTTTTACCTGAACTTGAAGAACTATCTCACTCTGATCATGGTGGGATGGTTGTCATGTGTCCTAGGGGTGCTCCTTGCTGACTGTTGAAATCATTGGTGTAGAGGAAGAAGAGGTTTCCATTAAAAGTTAAAGTGGAGGAAGAAAGTGAGAAGGATCTTGACTAGAGGATGGAGACAATGGAAAATAGGAATAAAATTCAAGGGATGAACATGAGTCACTTGAAAGAAGAATCTAAAGGAATAGCTCAAGTCTGAAAACAGCTTAGAAGATGGAATGAAAACCTGAAATTTACTGTGACGAGTAGACAAAGGGAGATTGTTATAGACGTTCAATGATTGATGATCTGGTTCTTTGATACACTAAATGCTGTTGCTTATCTTGTGCCTCTTGGAGAATCAATTAGAACCTGCTATTGTATATTCATTGAATTGCTCTCCAATGGTCATATTCTCACCATGAAATTCTATGGCCAGATTATGAATGGGCTTGAAGAACCACCCAATGGTTTTCAGCAGAAGGATGTATTAGTACTTGTAGCAGATTCCCCTGGATGCAGGAAGCAGATGGTATTAGAGAGACATCAGTAGTTGTGTGGAGATCATTTAGGAGCTTAATGGGACCCTGATGGGAAAAGATAGTTCTGGAGTCGACCTAAGTGATAGTAATGGGAGATGCACGGATGGAGATATTAAATAGGTTAGGACTTGCTTCCCCCCTCCCCCAGCCCTGGCCCCATCCCAGATGTGGAGGGGAAGAATGGAAAAAAGCCTTTCAGCTTGGGCACCTGGCTGGACGGTGGTGCGTTAACTACTGAATACACCAGTTAATGATAATGTATAGAAAAGCAAGAACACAAAATTTTAGTGTTTTGATAAAATGTATGAGGTACGTGATTATTTGGGCAGCCACTGGGAGCCAAGATAGCTTAATTATAACACCTTCACATCTAATACATAAGTCTACCAGGTCCTAGAGTTTATTTTGGCCTGAGATGTTTTCCCTAACAGTGTCACTTAATAATAGGACATATAGGGAAAGGACCAGCCACAGATGTCCACTGGAATCCCACAGCCTGCAAACTGTCTTTCACATCTCTAATCTCCTAACACTTTTTTAGTTTATAATCTCCAATAATACCTCTCCCTCAAGGATCTCTCTGAAAGTTTATTGGGGATTATCTTTGCAGAATTAGAATTGCCCAATATTGTGTTAATTTATGGTTTGACAAACATGTCAAAATAAATATCAGCTTTTACAACTGGGCTAAAGAGGCAGTTTTCTGTTTAAAAACTAGGCTCTTCAGTCACCATTCACCGGCACTTATCAGATACCGTATTTGTTTAGCTCATACTTTATTGAGAATGTTCATCTTTGTGACTCAGTCTAGACTGTTGTAATTTGCTCTTCATTAGAATTATTTAGAAAATGCAGTAAGAAGATAATTGTTCAGTTATTTAATGTGCTTTCATATAGAGCAGTGGTTCCAAATAGTTCTATAATAAGATTTCTTTATATAACTTTTTATATTCTCTAAACATTTCAAGTTTAAAAATTTTCTATTAAGCTTCATTATCAAGTTATAACTTTTTTCACTTTTTATCAGTTTCTGATTAACGCAAAATTACCAACGTTACCAAGTGAGACCATAAATTTCCAGTCTAAATTAAAGAAACGTGACATGAGGGTTAGTCTGCGAAACGTCATCTTAGGTAAATGTAATATTTCAATTAAAAGATATTAACAGTGACTCATCAGCTTTTATCAGTTAGGATCCAATTTGGTCGAATTTAACAAGGCCCAAAATAAGAGTGGCTTAAAATCGGTTTATTTCTCTTTAGCCTAAAATCCCAAAGTAAGAATTCTAGGGCTGGCATGACAGCTCTGCTCCACGCAGCTCTGAGGGAACCATAGCACTCCAGCATCATCCCCAGGTGTGGTAGGCTGATAATGACCTTCAAGGATATCACGCCCTAACCTGGGACCTTAAATGTTACCTTATTTAGGAAGAGAGTCTTTTTAGATGTGATTAAGTGAAGGATCTTGAGATGGGGGAGATTATGTAGGATTATTCATATGTGGGTCCTAAATGCCAGCACATGTATCCTTGTAAATGGAGGTAGAGGGAGATCAGACACACACACACACACACACACACACACACACACACACACACACACACAGAGGAGAAGGTAATGCGAAAACAGAGCAGAGAGAGATTTGAAGATTTTGGCCTTGGAGGTTGGAGTAATGTGGCCACAGCATTCCATTCTAAGTTTTGAATTCAAAGAGTAGATTCTTCCCTAGAACCTCTGGAAGGAGTGTGGTTCCAGACACCTTGATTTGGACTTCTAGCCTCCAGAACTGTGAGAGAATAAATTTCTGTTGTTTCAAGTCACCAAGTTTGTGACTTGTAATTAGTTACAGCAGACACGGAACACAAATACACTAGGATATGGTATATATTCTCATGGTTCAAGATAAGCAAACATCTCATTCATCTTCTAACCAAGGATGTGTAGAAAGAGAAATGTATATATTCATTGCCTCACTTATTCATTCAACAAATATGTATGGAGAACCTGTTATATGGCAGGCACTGTCCTGGATGTTTGGAATACACCCATGGAAAACAAAAAGACTCCTTTCTTCTTGGAACATGTTTTCTAGCAGGGGAAGACAAATGAAGATAAACCATAAAAAGCAAATTATATATCATATTAGAAGGTGAAAACTTCAATGGAAAAAATAAAACCTATAGCACAGTAAAAAGAATTGAGAGGGTCATTTTAAAAGCTGGGCAAGCTGCAGTTTAAAAATAGATTGGTCATGGTAGTCCTCACCTCATTGAAAAGGTGGGATTTGAGAGGGTAAAAGTTAACCAGAAGAGCTCTCCAGGAAGAAGAAGTGTATAGAGCAAGGATTTTGAGATATGAAAATGCCTCACATGTTTTGGAAACAGCAAAAAGGCCAGTATGATGATGGAAGACAGTAAAAATGGTAGATGAGGTCAGGATGGGAAGGAGGGGACCATTAAGTAGCATCCTCTAAGTTATAGTAAGGTCTTTGATTATTCAGTTGGGCAGCTATTGGAAGGTATGAGCTGAAAAGTGACATGATCTAATTATTAAAAGGATCATTCTACCTGCATTGTTGAGGATAGACTGTAGGGGATCAGGGTAGGCTCAGAGAGACCTATTAGGGGGATTATTGTGGCAATCTGGGCAAGATCTAACAGTGGTTCAGATTACAGTTGTACAGTAGAGATGGAGGGAAATGATTAATTTCTGGAGAAATCTTGAAGTAGTTAACAGATTCTCAGAAGATTGACTAGGACGTCTGAGGGGAAAAAGAGAAATGAAAGATGACTCCAAAGATTTGAGGTTGACCAACTAAAAGGTTGATAATATTACCAAGTAAGATGATACTAACGAGTAGATGAGGTTGGTAGGTGAGGATTTGGTGGGGTGGGGGTAGGTGGTGAGGGGAAGGTCAGGGTTTCAATAGTGTTTGAGCTATTAGCCATCTGTACAGTGATGCGAAGTGTGCATCTGAATATATGAATCTGGGCGAGAGGTCTGCCAGGGAGACTTCTGCTTCCTGCGATAACATACTAGCTTATTTCAAAGCAGTACTCTTAGCAAGAATAACTAGAAAATCTGGGCAAATTTTTAAAATAATTGTTTGAAGGTACTGATAAGCTCCCAAAGCAGCAAAGATTTGAGAGAATTCCTTCAGACAGAAGTGAAATGATTCTGATGGGAGCGTGGAGATGCATTAATTAAAACATTAGAAACAGTGAGTTTTGACATGTTTTCTGAGAATTCAACAGAGCAGAGAAAAGAAATGAGATGGTAACTGGCAAGGTAAGTGGGGTCAGAAGAAGATTCTTTTAAAAATGGATGAAATAGAATGTAAATTGGTGCAGCCACTATGGAGAACAGTATGGAGGTTCCTTAAAAAACTAAAACTAGAACTACCATATGATCCTGCAATTCCACTCCTGGGCATATATCCAAAAAAAACTCTAATCTGAAAAGATACCTGCACACTTATGTTCATAGCAGCACTATTTACAATAGCCAAGACATGGAAGCCACCTAAGTGTCCATTGACAGATGAATGGATAAAGAAGATGTGGTACATATATACAATGGAATACTACTTAGCCATAAAAAATAATGAAACAATGCCATTTGCAGCAACATGGATGGACCTAGAGATTATCATACTAAGTAAAGTAAGTCAAAGACAAATATCATGTCACTTATATGTAGAATTTTAAAAAATGACACAAATGAACTTATTTACAACACAGAAAAAGACTCACAGACATAGAAAACTAACTTGTGGTTACCAAAGGGGAAAGTGGGGGAGGGATAAATTAGGAGTTTGGGGTTAACATATACACACTACTGTATATAAAATAGGTAAACAACAAGGACCTACTGTATAGCACAGGGTATTATACTCAATATCTCATAATAACCTATAGTGAGAAAGAATCTGAAAAAGAATATATATATGGATAACTGAATCACTTTGCTGTACACCTGACACTAACATAACATTGTAAATCAACTGTGCTTCAATAAAATAAATATACAAATAAAAATGGGTGAAATATAATCACGGTCGTATTCTTTTGAAAATAATCAAGTAGAAAGGAAAAGTATCGACGATTTAGGACAGACAGGGGGAGGATGATTGGCATGAAGTCCTGCAGAAGGCAGGGGAAGTGGGATCACCGCCCACGTGGAGCAATTGGCAAGAATGACAGACATTAAGGAGGTTCCTGAGCGCTGCACATAACACGTTCCTTCACACCATTGACCAGAACTTCAACGTGTGACCACATCTACTGACTGTAAGAGAGATGGAGAGTGTTGATCCTCATTCTTATTGGCTATCTGCCTCTGCCCAGCTTTTTTTTTTGCTTTTTTAATTTTTGAGGAAGGAGCAGCAGACATAAGTTTAAGTGGGGAGGGGTGAGGGGAGCACACATGCTGCTGTTTTGTCAACTACTACAGTATTAAGGCTTGGAGGGTCTACAGACAGATATTTAGCTTTCTGGTATCAAATAATAATAATAATTCATCTAGCTGAGATGGGTTTGTTTTGTTTTGTTTTGTTTTGTTGCGGTACGTGGGAGCACAGGCTCCGGACGTGCAGGCTCAGCGGCCATGGCTCACGGGCCCAGCCGCTCCGCGACATGTGGGATCTTCCCAGACTGGGGCACGAACCCGTGTCCCCTGCATTGGCAGGCGGACTCTCAACCACTGCGCCACCAGGGAAGCCCTAGCTGAGATGGTTTTAATAAATTATGATAAACTCGAGTTGAAGGGAATTAGCAGGTATTTAATTATGTCAATCCTTTGGTAAGTTATCTCCTTAAACCTTTAGTTATCCCATCAGGCAGGCCTTATGTTGCTTATTTAATTGATGGGTAAACTGAAGTTCAGACTGGTTAATAATTACTTGAATTTACATAGTCAATAATGCCAGATATAAACTTAGGTCTATCCAGCCTGAATACACTATTTCCACAGCCTTTAGGTACCTTGGAACTATATCTTTAAAATAATCCCTGTCCTCCAGCATTTTCATTTCATGACGTATGTAAGTCAAATCATTATGCTGTACATCAATTGTATCTCAATAAAAATGAAAGAAGAAAAAGAAAAAAGACACAGTTAAGAGAGTACTACATATAGAATGGATAGACAGCAAGGTCCTACTGTATAGCACAGGGAACTGTATTCAATAACTTGTGATAAACCATAATGGAAAAGAATATGAAAAAGAATGTATATATATGTATAACTGAGTCACTTTGCTGTACAGCAGTAATTAATACATTGTAATTCAACTATACTTCAATAAAAAATAAATTTAAAGAAAAAGAGAGAGTACTACAGAAATTTCCAGGTGACAAAATATTTTAGCTGTTTCAATATCCTGACAGAAATTCATGATGCTTTAAGAATATTTGTGCAGTGATTAAGTCTTAACCCAGCCAAAACATTTAATTAGTTGCGAAACGATAGATGCCATTACAAGGATGGTATTTCTTGTGCCAGAGATTCAGCGTGAAATTGTTCCCTCAGTCTAAAAAGAATATATTCATTCCTATGAGATATCATTATTTTAATTTGTTAATATGCCTTCAACTTTACTAATGCTTCCCTTGTCACAATCTCTTCTTTCATTGTGCTTTTACTTCAGAAAAAGATTAATTTCTTAGTGTAGAAACATGTTTTGATTATTTTCTTTGTGATAGAAATTTAAAGCATTTATTAGAAGTATTAGCTATTATGTGGCTATTTAGTAGTTTATGACTATTCCCACTACAAAGTTTAAACTTTGCTCTCTTAAATAAATTTGTGAGTGGAAAAGTAGCTTCAAGAAGTTAGTCATCTATTTTCTAAATTTTGATGCATGAACATAACATAATGGTGAGAAACTTAAAGCTTTCCTACTAAGATGAGGAATAAAGCAAGGATGTCCCCCCTCACCCCCCTTTTTAACATCATATTGGAAGTTCTAGCTAATGCAGTAAGACAAGAAAAGGAAATAAAATGTATATGGATTGGGAGGTAAGTAAGTAACAAAACTGTCTTTGTTTGCAGATGGCATGATCATCCATGTTGAAAATCTGGCTTTCCCAGATTCAAATCCAGTCATGATATTCCATTTATTGCTCCCTGTTATCTTCAGATGAAGACATACCAGACTCTTCCAGACTCTTTAAGACTTTGTCTCAGCCTTCCTCTCTAGTGTTATCTTTCCTATTCCATATCCTAGCTCCCTATACTTCAGCTGTTCCAAACTTCTTTCAGAACCCCAAACATGCAATACTGTATTCTCACCTTCGAGCACGCTTGTCTTGGGCCTTGGAATACCCTTACTTTGGTCCTTCATTTGGATACTCTCCACGTATCCCTCAAGACTTAGCTCAGGCCTCCCCTCCAAGACACTCCCTTTGAAGGTCAGCCTTAATCAGAATCTCCTCACAGGTTCTCCCCTAATAGCACTGGACTCTCTCTGCTCAAGTCTCACCACATTACACTCTGTTGTAGTTACCAGTTTATGCGCCTGCCTCTGTACTTTCCTCGGTAACTAGAAGCGTCTTGAGAGCAGGGATTTTTCTTAATCATCTTTATATCCTTGGCCACGGCATCGTTCCTGGATATAGGTTATAATCAAGGTTAATCATATGAATAAATGATCAAGTGACTAAGTAAAAACATTTCCAAACTCATTTTGAAAATATTTCTTACGTGTATCTTTCCTCTCTTTACCCACTGGCATTTTTCATTTCAGTTTTTATCCATTACAAATGGAACGCTGTAATGATGCCTAAGAAATTTCTTTGAATATAAGGTCCCTTCCCTCTTTCCTTTATTTTGTTCTATAAACACACACACACACACACACACACACACACACACACACACACACACTCCTCTTCTACTTCTATCCTGAAGACTATTATACTAGACTTTCTTAAACACTGCTGTCTCTATTCACTCCCTTGATCATTTTTTTGCCAGTAAAGCTCCACTAATTCAGATTAGATTCATTTACCTCATCCATGAAATGTTCCCTCACTATTCTAGCTCTGAGATTTGAAATCCTTCAGCTGAATTCCTTCAGTTTTTGTTGTGCATACCTCAAATTTTGCCACGAATGAATGTACAACATGGATTACAGTCCGAACCAGATTATGAATCTCTTGGGAGAAAAGATTGCATTTTATATGTTTACACCCTCTACAGAATAGAATCTTGAATTGAGAACATAGTAGGTGCTCAGCAAATACTTAGTGATTGATTCCATGGTATTTGTTTGGAATTATTTATTGGCGTTTTCATGAAAATATTCTTAGACACAAATTGGATGCTCACACATTAAGATGTTTCATCTTTTTTCAGTAGGACCTGTGGATTTCTGCATTTTTGTTTACACTACACTTTTGTGTTCATCTCCAGGTATCTGTGCAGATGTTTGGTTAGAATCTTACTGTGTTAAGATCTTAAGATGTAAGGCTAAAGAACAAAAAGTTAAGCACCTAGTGTAGAATGATCCCTGGGTCTTATTCCAGCTGAATAACCTCAGGCAAGTTACTGAATTTCAAAGCCTCAGTTTCCTTGTCTGTAAAGTAGAGAAAATGAGTTCCTATTTCATAGACTATTGGGAGAATTAAAAGACAAGGAGCATCTGTCAACTTCAAAGAAAAGAACTGTGGAGAGGGGCTTCCCTGGTGGCGCAGTGGTTAAGAATCCTCCTGTCAATGCAGTGGACATGGGTTCGAGCCCTGGTCCGGGAAGATCCCACATGCTGCAGAGCAACTAAGCCTGTGTGCCACGACTACTGAAGCCCATGTGCCTAGAGCCCATGTTCCACAACAAGAGAAGCCACCGCAATGAGAAGCCTGTGCACCACAACGAAGAGTAGCCCCCGCTTGCCGCAACTACAGAAAGCCCGTGCCCAGCAACGAAGACCCAACACAGCTAAAACTGAATAAAATAAAATAAATTAATTAAAAAAACAATTAATTAGAACTGTGGAGAGTGAATTGTATATCCAGCAAAACTATCCTTTAGGAATGAAGACACTCTTCTATGAATGGAAACAAAAAAGAATTTGTTACTAGCAGATCACCCTTAAAGAAAGGCTAAAGGAAGTTCTTCAGATGAAAAGGAGAAGATGAGTGAAAAAACCATGGAGCATCAGAAAGAAAGAACCATGGAAAGAACAGAGATATGGGCAAATATAATAGACTCTTATTCCTCATGTGTTTTACAAGTATACAATGTCCCTTTTTTGTCCATTATGATGTTTTTAATTTTAATTTAATTTTAATTGCCTTTTAAATTTAATTTTATTAATAACAACAACAAAAAAGACATGGAGCATCTAAAATATTTAGCATAGTGCCTGACACAGAACAAAAGTGCTTGATATACACTAATTTTTATTATAAAAAAGATTCGGGGCTTCCCTGGTGGCGCAGTGGTTGAGAGTCTGCCTGCCGATGCAGGGGACACGGGTTCATGCCCCGGTCCGGGAAGATCCCACATGCTGGGGAGCAGCTAGGCCCGTGAGCCATGGCCGCTGAGCCTGTGCATCCGGAGCCCGTGCTCCGCAACGGGAGAGGCCACAATGGTGAGAGGCCCGCATACCGCAAAAAAAAAAAAAAAAAAAAAAAAAAAAGATTTGACGATCAAGTCCAAACTTCTATAAGGCAAATAAGATCTAGAGAGTCATATGACTTGCTGAAGACCACTAGTTTATGAGAGAAATGGCCTGGAAAAAACACAGGTCTCCTGACACTGAATCTAATGTGTCTTCTAATTCCTTATTGCTTTGCAGTCTGACTAGAGTCTGAGGATTCTCTGAGGGCCTTGTGAGTGTGTTCTACTTTATCTTATTATAGATGTGTATCACTCTGGGAGAGTTTGACATGCATAATTTTGGAATTAAAAGAATAAAACAAAAATATTTATTTCATCATAGCCAGTTGCTTTGTTTTTCAAAGGGACCTACAGAATATGTTTTTACATGTACATTGATGCAAATTTCATTTAAATTTACCCTGAACTGAGTTGTAATCATATTTTCGGAAATGTTAACATTGTTCTGGGTTAAGTACAGTGGTATTTTTATCTTATGGGAGCTTATTGCTTTATTTCAGAGGTTTGTTTTTTTTTAATTCTACTTTGAGTTTAAGAATGCTCATAATTTTCCTCTTCAAAACAGATCCTACAGGCAATTTTAAAGAACACTTTTTCAAAATATAAAAAGAATGCCTGACTCCATTTTATGTTTGTGTTTAAATGATGGAAAGCAAGGAAATTCATTACAGACTAGTTTCCAAGGCAGGGGTGGGGTGGGAGTGGGTAGTGATCTGCAATAAACTTTTAATAGAACTTTGAAGGTAAAACTGTACTATTTATCGGGAAGGATACTTTTCCGTATTTTTATGAATATTCAGCTATAACAATAATGATTTGTTTGGCTCCTTTAGAATCATAGGTCTTTTGAGAGTAAGAAAGATTCCCCCAGAGAGAGATGAATCAACTCTCGTGCATTGGTAAGAAATGAATCCCAATTCCTTCTTGTTTTTTTTTCCTTCCAAAAATATTGTATAAATGAGGAAGTAGTGCCAAGGGCCTATTAGTAATAGTTATTTCCTAATTGCAGCGGGAAGCATCCTGCCTGTTTAAATAAATATTGTTAACTCTGACCTCTCACTTTGCCAGGACTGATAAGGCCATTGTTTGGCCTATATGGAGCACATACAGTATACACAGCGTGGAGAGAAGCAGGAAAACAGGAAACAATAAATCAGAAATTAGAGCCCTGATTGTTGTAGCTAATTACATCAGGCTTCTGCTTAATTTCTCACTCTGTCATTCTAACCTGATTTTCTTGCCAACAGACTGCAAATTGCTGGTGTCACGTACATTCAGCAAACAATAATCCTTAGTTACTGTGACTGACAAATGAATGAGCAGAAGATAGTTTATTATGCAAGGATGAACTGAGACATTCACCAGATACCTGCCTGGATGCTTTTTTAATTCACTTACCTAGATGTGCTGCATGATACATTTCTCCAGGAGCGGAGATTTTGGCATCAAGACAGCTTAATTAGATTTGTGGCTTGGTTTGATAATAGTGAACAAGAAGAAAAGATGGTCCTGCGAAAGGAAGGGAGGAAAGAGGTTGGCTTGGACAAAGAAAGAGATAAAGTGGTAACTTAGCTATTTAAGTCAAATCTGAAAATAATACGTTTAGGGTGAGTGAGATTAGTCAGCACATTATTGAATGTTAATCTTGTATACACATAAATGTGGGGAGCTTAGTATTTTCAACCCATTATGGCTTGATAACTGAAATTCTAAATCACGTGTGTTAAGAAAGAATGATAAAAGTGAGACGTTCTTATTCAAAATTAATTGTTGAATTACTCCCAGATTCTACTTCTGTATGTAGATTATACATGTCAATTCAATTTTCCAGGATCCCAGTCCAGTGTTGTTTACACAGTCTAAAATCAACTTTCCTTTCCTCTAACGATTTTACAAAATTTACATGGCTTCCATACTTTAAACAACTGTGCTAGAGCCCCTGAAGATGGAATATGGAAGAACTAATTGAGGAGAATTTTCACTCTGTTGTTATTTGATAAATTTTCATATTCTGGGTATATTTTCTACCTTTATAGTAGTGTTTGCTTATTAGATCATCCAACTGCTGAGAGGATCCAGAGCTGGCAACCTACTTCGCCCAGACTCTCTGCTTCTTTGGTGCTTAATAAAAAATTATATTATTTTGTTCAACTGAAAGTACTGTGTATGCTAGCTATTTAGAATGAAACTGGTTTTCGGCTTAAAATAAAATTTACTTCAGCCCATTTCCCATGGGCTCTGCTTTTACCACTGTCTTGCTTTGGTGTCATTTTCAGGGGAAGAGAAAGTGAACTCAACACAGGGAAGTGTGTGGGGGGGGGATCGCAACAGACCCTTCCCCAAGTCACAAAGGATGTGGCAGAGCAGCGGGGTCCCGTTTTTGGAAACCGCTGTTTCACTTGGTAAAGCAAGGGTCAGAGTTAACTATTTATTTAAATATGGAGGTGATGTCTTACTTGCCAATGATGAAGTTGGAATGTAGGCCAATTGAGCATCCCGGAAATTGGTCAAAGGGCCAAAAAATAGAGTAGAATGGGCCAACATAGGTGCTGGTCCAAAGAAGAGAGGGAGAAGAATATTTTATTCTTAGTGTCTTTGAATATTTCTTCTGTATAATGTGTTTAAACCTCTCTGAACCCCAAGCTGACTTTCTAAGAGTCCATCTTAATATTTTTTTTCTTTTATCCATGTTTTCAGGCATATGTGATAAATATGTGTTAAACACCCCTTGTGTGACTGTTGTTCCCTGCAGGGGAGAAAGCTTAATATAGGAGAAATGAATCACAAAGTCATTGCTCTCAAAAGCAGTTTAAGGAGGCACACTTGAATTTCTAAAAGATGCGTTAAATATCACAAACCGGAACATAATCTTCTAGATACCTAAATGTGTGGTATTGACAGTTAGGACTGTGGAATTTAAAGGGACCGAATTTTTCAGAGAAGGCTTAAGGGATATAATTTGGCATGAACTTGGAAGGATAAGTAGCATTTGGATAGCTAGAGAGAAAGGAGGAGGCATTTTAAGCAAGGAAATTTTTTTTTCTTTCTTTCTTTCTTTCTTTTTTATTGAAGTATCTAATTTCAGAACATTTTCATCACCCACAAAGAAATCCTGTACCCATTAGCAGTCACTTTCGTTTTCTTTTTTAATTTTATTGAACTATAGTTGATTTACAATGTTGTGTTAATTTCTGCTGTACAGTGAAGTGACTCAGTTATACATATATATTCTTTTTCATATTCTTTTCCATTATGGTGTATCACAGGATATTGAATATAGTTCCCTGTGCTCTACAGTAGGACCTTGTTGTTTATCCATCCTATATATAAAAGCTTACATCTGCTAACCCCAAATTCCCACTCCATCCCTCTCCCAACCGCCTCCCGCTTGGCAACCATGAGTCTGTTTTCTATGTCTGAGAGTGTTTCTGTTTCATAGATAGGTTCATTTGTGTCATATTTTAGATTCCACATATAAGTGATATATCATATGGTATTTGTCTCTCTTTGTGACTTACTTTGTATGATAATCTCTAGTTGTACCCATGTTGCTGCAAATGGCATTATTTCATTCTTTTTATGGCTGAGTAATATTCCATTGTATATATGTACCATATATCCTTTATCCACTCCTCTGTCGATGGACGTTTAGGTTGTTTCCATGTCTTGGTTATTGTGAATAGTGCTAAGCAAGGAAAACTGATTAGAAGAAGTGGGTAAAAAACACGGCAAAACTGGAAATAGGGAAATGGGTGGTAAGGAGGGAAAGGGGGGAAGTGTGGTTGGATGGATAGAGAAAATGGGCCAGATATTGAGCATCACAGGAAGGGTTTAGACTTAGTGTTGCAGGTAATGAGACTTCTCAGGGATCCCAGATTAGGGAGAGGAGAGGCTGGAATGAGCATATCAAATTAGAAGACCATTCAAAGTATCTAAGTTTGATGTGAGGGTCTAGTCTAGGTGTTGATAGTGAGAGGAAAACAAAACAAAACAAAACATGAACTCAAAAGCAGAGATTGGCAGACAGGATGAGATTCCATGGAGAAGATAAAGGGGAGGGTTGAGTCAAAAATGACAGATTTGCCACTTGGAAGAATTATCTTTGCTTTGGCGAGAATGGAAAATTTGGATAAATTGGGAGTTTGGGATTGGCAGACACACACTACTACAGGTAAAATAAATAAACAACAAGGTTCTATTGTATACCGCAGGGAAATATATTCAATACCTTGTAATTAAAAAAAAGAAAGAAAATTTGGAAGAACAAGAGTTTAGATGGAAAGATGGAAGGGCATCAGTTTCCAAGGAGGGAAGGAGGAAGGGACAGAGTTCTTTAGCTGTCGTGAGTCTTCCAGATGCCTTATCGGTTACAGACACATGTATTAGCACAGACACACAGACTTGTCCGAGGACAGTGGGTGTGACAACTGCGTGAACTGTGTCACACCTGGAAAGGTTTGTTGAGGGGGAGATGACAACCTGATGAAACATTGCCAAATGCTGCCCCTTGAATACCAGAGACAGCATGACGTTCAGGACAGGGGAGGGCACATGTGTACAGAAGAAGCCACCACAAAGAACTGTGCCTTCTAGATGGAGATGCTTCTTAGACTCCCACTTCCTCATCAACTCTGGTCAACTCTACTCTTCAAAGTGCCCCAGGATGGTGGTTCTTACATCTGCTCTGCTTGGGTTTGGTGAATTCTGCTGGTTGACTAGTATGTGACTGGCCTGTCTCCCACTTTGCTTTTACTTTAAATAGTAGGCTTTGGGGTCAAGTGTCTGACCTCATCCCAGCCTCTCGTGATTGGCCTTGCAGCTCCTGAGTCACCGGTCTCCACTGGAAGGGACTCAACAGTTCAGAATAGTTATCGAGATAATCTTCCATTTCTCCCACTTCTTTGACACCTGAACCTCTACAACACTAGACAAAAAAGACTGATACTTCCACTGGTCCCTTTGCTTTTACTCTCTTCACCCTTCCCTGCCAGATGGCTTAGGGCCAAAAATCAAAGTGGAAGCATTTGCACTTTTTGCATTTGCCTCTATGACAATTTCACACTTTTGTGCAACAGAAAAGGGTATAAGTGTGAATTGCGTGACTTGATTGTTCCATGTGAATACAATATATAGGGAGAGCACAAGCATACATCCTTATCCAAGGCAGTTCATATTAACCCAGATCCCGTTTGGAGGTGCAGGGAGAGTCTGAAGATTCAGATCACTCCCCAAAGGACAGCCATGCGTACCACCTTTGATCGTGACAGGAGGGATCCTTCTAAATGAAACCAAGATAAAATTCGAGGTTGAATTTTGTACATGAGCCAATCAGAGTTTTATGGAGCCCAAGGCTTTGTTTGCAATGTCCAATGAAGCTAAGACTTAAGGTAAGTCATTAATCTGGTTTTATTTTTTTATCCTGTTTAAAAGCCAGTGTTACAGAACTTGTGTTAAGATCAATGTATTGGACCACACTTTGAAGGTACAATGGTAGTCGGTCAAGGCTGGCCCGAACTGACATTACGGCAAAACTTGTTTTATTCTCCCCTTCTTTCCCCATAGACTTTAAACTGTTCTCTCTCTACGCAGTTTTCATTGGTGAATGCTTTGCTATAAATGGGGTGCTCTGTAAGAGTTCAAAATTTTGATTTTAATCATGATTCCCAGAATACTTAACTTTTAAAAGAGCCTCAGAATCTTCCCTTGTTCTTTTTAAACAAAATTTGTAATATTCTTGCTTTCTTGGACCCTGATGACATCATAAATGAGAATGTAACTGGAAGCGTATGCAACTCATTACTGCAGCTCTACCACACCTGTGCTGCACCATGTCTGTAACAGACTGGGCTGAGTGCCCAAGCAAGCGCCTGTAAACGAGGTTGCTTCAGGCAAGATCCCGCTGGGGAGGAATACTGCTTTCTCTTTAAAAACTATTAGGTCTTGGGGCTTCCCTGGTGGCGCAGTGGTTAAGAATCCGCCTGCCAATGCAGGGGACACGGGTTCGAGCCATGGTCCAGGAAGATTCCACATGCTGCAGAGCAACTAAGTCCGTGCACCACAACTAGTGAGCCCACGTGCCACAACTACTGAGCCTGCATGCTGCAACTACGGAGCCCACGTGCCACAACTACTGAAGCCCGTGCACCTAGAGCCCGTGCTCCACAACAAGAGAAGCCACCGCAATGAGAAGCCCGCGCACTGTAACGAAGAGTAGCCCCTGCTCACAGCAACTAGAGAAAGCCCGTGCGCAGCAACGAAGACCCAACGCAGCCAAAAATAAAATAAATTTTAAAATATGTATATTAGTTCGCTGAGCTTCTTCCTATAAGACCATAAGAACAGAAAGATAGAAGCTAAAGGGAGAAAAGCACAATTTTGCTAAAATCCAGTTAATCCCCTCATGAAAAAATATTAACAAGAGTTGTGATCTTTGTACTTTGCTGATTTATTCCAAGAGCAAAAAATCCCCTTAATTTTAAGCTTTGTGTCTGGAGATGTTAAAAGCATAAGTATTAGTATCTGGAGTTCAGCTGAGGGCTCTGGGGGCCTTCAGGATTCCCCTTATTCATCAGCTCCATCAACCACTTCCTCACCCCCTCAAGGCGCCCCCTATTTATCCATGTCATTGAAACAAAGCAGTGAACTTGCTATGCACACTGGCTTAAATACAATTACTAAAGGAAATTAATTTACAAATCATATAGTCACCATAGAATCATTTCTACGTAGGAATTCCAAAGCCATCACAGTCTAGAAAGGCAAACCCAAACTCAAAATGCAGGTCCCTGTGGACAGCATTTAGAACAGCAATGCAGGTCCCTGTGGACAGGTCCCATAGAACAGCAATGCAGGTCCCTGCGGACAGGTCCCATAGAACAGCAATCTCTACAACAGTTCTTGCTGTTTCCCAGCCCAGCTCTCTTCACTGTCCCCATCTTCCTACTAACAGAAGTCCACTTTTATCCAAGGGGGCACGCCCAGCCACAGATCAGCTTCCTGGCCCCTTTTGCTGTTACAGATGCCGTGCGACACAGTTCTAGCCAATGGGAAGTTAATAGAAGTTTTTAGGGCTTCTTGGAGAATTATTTCAAAAGAGACAATCGACTTGGCTCTTTCTCATTTTCATACCTGGACAAAAAAATATAACGGTGGAGGTAGTCGCCTTGTGACCGGAAGTGAGGGGTGTGGGGGACCAAAGCTCATGCTGACAGTGGCTGGACAGGAAGACAGGACAGGCTCAGGTCCCTGAAGGCATCTCGAGTCAAAACCATAAAGGTCTCTGTGCAGCCAAGCCTATTCCAGATGGGTATAGTTTCAGAACTGAATTTTTCAGTAATGCTACCAGACATGATAAAAAGCAATTCTGCATGTGTTTATGTTGAAGTACTAAATCTGTTCCTGGGATAAGATCATTAGTATTTATTGTATGCTTTTTAGATATCAGGCACCTGTTCTTAACGCCAATTCATTTCATCTTCATCGCTACACCAGCAGGCAAATGTCATGATGGGTCATTTTACAAAAGAAGAATCTGATGTTCAGAGAGGTTAAAAAAATTTCCCAAGGACACACAGCTCCTGTATCAGATCCCAAAGTCCATTCTCTTTCCACTGTACAATACTGCACATATCTACTGTTACTGCTTCCTAAATTTTTTTTTTTTTTTAACATCTTTATTGGAGTATAATTGCTTTACAATGGTATGTTAGTTTCAGCTTCACAACAAAATGAATCAGTTATATATATACATATATTCCCATATCTCTTCCCGCTTGCGTCTCCCTCCCTCCCACCCTCCCTATCCCACCCCTCCAGGCGGTCACAAAGCACCGAGCTGATCTCCCTGTGCTATGCGGCTGCTTCCCACTAGCTGTCTACCTTACGTTTGGTAGTGTATATATGTCCATGCCTCTTTATCGCTTTGTCACCGTTTACCCTTCCCCCTCCCCATAGCCTCAAGTCCATTCTCTAGTAAGTCTGTGTCTTTATTCCTGTTTCACCCCTAGGTTTTTCATGACATTTTTTTTTCTTAAATTCCATATATATGTGTTAGCATACGGTATTTGTCTCTCTCTTTCTGACTTACTTCACTCTGTATGACAGACTCTAGGTCTATCCACCTCATTACAAATAGCTCAATTTCATCTCTTTTTATGGCTGAGTAATATTCCATTGTATATATGTGCCACATCTTCTTTATCCATTCATCCGATGATGGACACTTAGGTTGTTTCCATCTCTGGGCTATTGTAAATAGAGCTGCAACGAACATTTTGGTACATGACTCTTTTTGACTTTTGGTCTTCTCAGGGTATATGCCCAGTAGTGGGATTGCTGGGTCATATGGTAGTTCTATTTGTAGCTTTTTAAGGAACCTCCATACTGTTCTCCACAGTGGCTGTATCAATTTACATTCCCACCAACAGTGTAAGAGGGTTCCCTTTTCTCCACACCCTCTCCAGCATTTATTGTTTGTAGATTTTTTGATGATGGCCATTCTGACTGGTGTGAGATGATATCTCATTGTAATTTTGATTTGCATTTCTCTCATGATTAGTGATGTTGAGCATTCTTTCATGTGTTTGTTGGCACTCTGTATATCTTCTTTGGAGAAATGTCTATTTAGGTCTTCTGCCCATTTTTGGATTGGGTTGTTTGTTTTTTTGTTATTAAGCTGCATGAGCTGCTTATAAATTTTGGAGATTAATCCTTTATCAGTTGCTTCATTTGCAAATATTTTCTCCCATTCTGAGGGTTGTCTTTTGGTCTTCTTTATGGTTTCCTTTGCTGCGCAAAAGCTTTTAAGTTTCATTAGGTCCCATTTGTTTACTTTTGTTTTTATTTCCATTTCCCTAGGAGGTGGGTCAAAAAGGACCTTGCTGTGATTTATGTCATAGAGTGTTCTGCCTATGTTTTCCTCTAACAGTTGGATAGTTTCTGGCCTTACATTTAGGTCTTTAATCCATTTTGAGCTTATTTTTGTGTATGGTGTTAGGGAGTGATCTAATCTCATACTTTTACATGTAGCTGTCCAGTTTTCCCAGCACCACTTATTGAAGAGGCTGTCCTTTCTCCACTGTACATTTCTGCCTCCTTTGTCAAAGATAAGGTGACCATATGTGCGTGGGTTTATCTCTGGGCTTTCTATCCTGTTCCATTGATCTATATTTCTGTTTTTGTGCCAGTACCATACTGTCTTGATTACTGTAGCTTTGTAGTATAGTCTGAAGTCAGGAACTGCTTCCTAAATTTTATTTTAAATATCTTTATGATGAGATACCTCAAAAATATAGAAAATTATAGAGGATAATATAGCTAACACCGTGAATTCACTCCCTAATACTAAAATTGATCAGCATTTGCCAAATTTGCTTCAAAAATTTCTAAGAAAATAAAATATAGATCTATTCAAATATAGATCTCTGTACCTCTCCTGTTACAGTTCCTTTTCTATATCTCTTCTGCCACTCAGCACTAAACACTATCTTGAGGTCACTGTGTACGTTCCCTGCTATTTTCAATAATTTTGTCACACACATTTACAAACTCTCTAAGGCAGGGTTTTGTGTATTTTTAAAACAGTATATTGAATTTATAATTTTCCCCTCAACATTATGCTTTTGAGAATTAGGCATGTTGATACTTGAAGCTTGAGTTTTATCTACTATATTTTTCTTTATGTAAATGTACCAACATTTACTTACCCATCTGCCTATACTGATGGACATTTAAGAAGCTTCTAAAAGCTGTATCATAAACAGTTCTGCAATAAACACCTTGGATAAGTTTTGTTATACATATATCTGTGTTTCTCTAGCTATATACATAGCTAGTAGATAGCTATGTATATACATAGCTATATATAGCTATATACATAGCTATATACATAGCTAGCTATATACATAGCTAGTAGAACTCCTGGACCATAGGATACACCAATTAACTCTGCTAGATATTGCTAAATACCTCTTCAAGTGAGAGAAGTTTTCTCCACGTTCTTGCTGATACTTGCTTTGTTAGACTTTTCAAGGTCTTGCAGATCTGATGGGGTGTGAAATATTATATCATTGTGATTGTTATTTGTATTTCCCTCTTTACTACAAAGGTTTAATATGTGTTAATATTAACCATTTGGACTTCTGCTTCTATTGTTTGTTCATACCACTTCCATATTTTTCTACTGGAATCTATGTCTTTTTATGCAGGAGGTTCTTTAAATGTGTTTGACACTATTTCTTTGGTTTGCATTGTTATGCATATGCACTGAATTGTGGTTTGTCATTTTACTTTATTTATAGGGTATGTTGTTTTAAAAAAAAGAGTTTTAACCTGCAATGGAGATAGATATAGCCATCTTTCCTCTTTTTTTGTGTGTATGTGGGTGTCTGTCTTGTCAAGAAATTCTCCCTAAAAGGAAAACCACACTGCTTTTCTCTGCTCACACACCACTTCTGATGTGGAATGTGTGAGGGGTTTTCCCCCACCAGCCAGTTCTCCAAATCTCCAGACACCAGCTGAGGGTTCTACAGTTCAATTTTGGCACTAACTAACTACCTGGACTTATTGCAAACCTTACAAGTGAAGGGCTCAAGCCCACAAGACTGTCCCCCACTTTAAACGACAGCTGAAAGTCCTAGCCCTCTATAATTCTGACTGGCAGACTGTAAATCAGGGGTTCCTGTGACCCCTTCCTTGGGTTCAATGATTTGCTAGAATGGCTCACAGATAATTTGCTAGAATGGCCACTGTTACCACCTTATGTTAAAGGATATAACTTAGAAACAGCCAAATAGAAGAGCTGCATAGGGCGAGGTATATGGGAAGAGGTGTGGAGCTTCTGTGCTCTCTGGGTGCCCCTCCCTCTCAGCACTTCTTTGTATTCTCCCAATTTCTTTGCTTACGGTTATGGGGTTTCATTACATAGGAATGATGGATTAAATCATCGGTCATTGGGTGATTGCTTCTACTCCAGCCCGTCTATCCCCAGAGGTTGGAGGTGGGCCTGAAAGTTCCAAGCCTCTAATCTTGTGGTTGGTTTCCCTAGCAACCAGCCCCCATCCTGGGGGAGGTGGGGCTTTCCAAAAGTCACCTCTTTCATCCAAACTCAGGTGTGGCTGAAAGGAGTTTGGTTTGGATGACAAAAGACATATCACTCTGAGCTATTTCAGGAACTGGAAAAAACACTAGTATTCTGACAAAAAATGCTTGTAAAACTCCTGTCACTTAGGAAATTACAAGGGTTTTAGGAGCTCTGGCCAGGAGCTGGGAACAAAGACTGAAATACATGTTTCTTAGATCAAAATATCACGCTCCCTGTTCCAAAATCATAGAGATATAATCCTATATTTTAATTTCTAGTGTCTGTTTATAAAAAGAACTTTTATAGTTTAATTTAGTCGAATCTATCAATCATTTTCTACATGATTTTTTTCTATATTTTAAGAAAGTCTTACCTACCCCATCATGAAGATGTTATCTAATACTTTTCTTCTCAAGGTATTATTGCTTTGCTTTCCATATTTAGATCTTTAATCCATCCGGAAATGATTTTTATGTAAGATCCAAGGTAAGGATCTAATTTTGCTTTATTTTACCATACAGATAAGAAATAATCTGAGTTTCTCTTTCGGTCTGTTCATTTACAATTTAGTTTGTTTCTCTCAGCAGCTACTGACCTTCTCTTAATTGCTCACCACTGAGATCTCCATTGTTTCCTGCAATAGCCTTACACATGACCCTCCCCATACTTTGTTCCAAATACAGTCTCCTTAAGCAGAGCTGTGTTGTTTTCTTAATCTGTCTGTCCAGCTAGGCACAACTTCTGTGCCTGTACACTGGAACTGCAGCCAAGACAATGACCCTCTTTCCCCAAAGGATACTCTTGGTTTCTGAGAAGAGCTCTGGGTGGGGACAGTGGACATCAATCTCCTCAATTTGCTCCTCCTGGCATGGAATCTTCACCCTGGAAGTGAGCTTGGGAAGCATTTTAGGCTCAGTATTCTCCACTAGATCTTCCTCTCTGTGAGTGGGAGTTGAGTTGAGTTGAGGAACGAAGACAGGTTCTCTTGTCCAAGCCTGCCTGGAATAGTACTTCTGCAAGACAGAACTGGGGGCTGGATATGAGAAGTGCTGGTGGCCAGCCCCTCCCTGGGTGAAACCATATCCCTGCATGGGGAGCAAGGTGGAAAGGTAGCCCTGCCTTCTTGGTGGCATGTGCCTGGAGAAGACCTTCCTTCACACTGAGCTGGGGAGAGGAGGTATAAGTGTGTCGTGGCTTAAATGCCACAGATTCTCACTGTTCTTATCAAGATTTAGTAGATTTTCTGGAACAGATGTTTTTTCATTTGCTCTATGCCCTTAGGCAAGTTTCCAAAGACTTTAAATGTTTTTTTATAATCTTCAGTAGGTAAATGCTTTTTGCTTCGGAGACTGTCCATCACACTTCTCACATCATCATTTTGGAAATACAGTTTTTAGATTGATTGACTTTGTCAGGTTAGGAAACTGCAGCCTAGTCTAGTTCAGAACTTCAAAAAATCATTAATGAATGTTGAATTCTATCAACTTACTTTTCATATATTGAAATAAATAAATAGAAATGTAGATCGTATAATGTAGAAAAGAAGTTAACATTTCTAGAATAAATCCTTTTTAGTTATCATGGATTTTTAATATGTCATTGAATTTTATTTACTAAAATTTGTTCATTTTGCATCTATATTTATAAATGAAATTGATCTGCAATGTTGTTTCCATGTGCAACCCTTTTTTCCGGGGATCCACATTATAATAGCTTCATAAAAAGACTGGGTAGCTCTCTTTCTGTTTTTCCTTTTCTTTCCTGAAACAGATGATATGAGGACATTTTTCTGTCCTTTGAAACTGCAGCAAAATTGACTTGGTGTTTATGCCTTGTGTCATTTTGGGTGAATTATATGTTTGACTATCCATTGGAATACAGTCACGGTTATTGGTTTATTAGAAATAAACTTTTTAACCACTTTTTCTAGTTTTCTATCTTGTGTCCCCTGCTAATTTATTAAGTTGCAATTTTTATTCATTTATTTTAATCAAATTTTTGCTTTTATCAAATGTATTTAAGGCTATACACTTACCTATAATACTGCTTTAGTTAACATCTTGCAGATTTTTTACAACAGCAGATTCCACAAAAACCTAAGGGGCTGAGGTACAGGTTGAGAAAAACCTGGATGCAAGCTGCATGTAAATGGAAACAGGCTAGTTTCAGTGATGCAGAGAGGAACACAGGAAGAAAAAAGAAGGAATTAAAGACTGTCCATAAGACACTGCAGGGGAAGAAAGACTTGGGAAAAGCTAGAGAAGAATAATTTCTCCTAATTTGCCCTCCTTTCCTTATTGAGTCATATGCCAAATTTTCAGGTTTGGATTAAAAGAAATATTCTAAGTTTGGCAGCTCTCCGCTAGAAACTTGTATAAAATACACATTCTTTTCTGGTTTCTCACTACCTGCAAAAACGAATCTTAACTTTTCCATTGAGCACATACATAAAGTAAACAAATAAATAAAAGTTCAACTCTAATGGCTTTAATCTAATATTTTATTTCTCAGAGTATAATTGTTTTAGGCTTTAAATGGTCCTGTTAAACTATATTAAAATAATGGAGAAATGATTTGGCAAAGATCATACAAAGAATGAGAGTTAATACATTCACTGTATTCATTACATTAATACATTATGGAAAATTCATTCTTTTATGGTTCTTCCCCCCTCTTTTGCCTCTGAAATGTTTATATGGTAGGCAGAAGCATCATCGCTAGGGATAATTAGTTTGGTCTTTGGGAATGTTTCCCAGATAATAGTATGGTGCCCCAGAGACTAAAATGAGCAATGTATGCAACTCTTGAGTTCTAATTTAAGCCTAATCACTGTCACATTTGGATTCCTTGAGCAAATTACTTAATCCATCTCTGGGTCTCTCCAGAACACAAGGAGGACAATGCCTACTTTAAGACAATGTGAGATGTATTAGCAATTTGGTGATGATAAAATGCCTTGAAAATACAAAGCTGCTCTATTTAAATAAAGGTTAAGAATGCAGAAAACAAAGGAAGAATCAAGCTTGGGAATAGGTTAGGAATAATTCCGGGAAAAGCCCCTCAAGAAGTGGAGGCTCCCTGCTTGGGCCTGTTTTGCACAGCAGCTAGGTCAATAGACCACCCTGTGAAGGGAAGACCAGCTGAGGGACACTGTGAATTTCACACTGGATAAGCACAGATTAATTTGGTTCAGGTGTTTCTTTTATACGCAGAGGGAGAACATTCCAGTGTCCTGTAGCCCTCCTATGCCTGAGGTGGTCTGTACTGAGGAAACACTGGGCTGTCATCTAAAACCTGTCAGGGTACCAGCTGGATGTAAAAGGTTTGAGCCCTGTGTGCTGACGTGTAAAATACTCAAGAAATATTTCAGAAGGAAAGAAGTTTTGCAGGTCCGTGTTTCCCTACCCCAAAACCTCAAGGCCTCATGTGTTTCAGAATTTTGATTTTTTTTTTGGGGGGGGGGGTGATGTAGGGATCTATCTATCTATCTTTCTATCATCTATGTATCTATCTATCACCTATTAACATCACTAGTGGAAACCAAGGCATCACTCTCTAATCCAACACATTATTATCTTTGCCACAAGACACATGAGTGATATGAGTGGCACAAATAAACATAAATCATAAATAATCTCACATTAGGTCAAATTTTGCTGGTAGTTAATTTACTAAAATTTTTTTTTCAGCTTTAAGGATTTGGCTTTTGCATGTCAGAATTGCAGAAAGGCGATTGAGATCTGTTAAAAAAAATACAACTCTGAAGTTGAAACTGGAAACTTAGCCTTGTGTAGGGCAGCATGCCTTGTGGTCTGTACTACATAATTCTGGGGGGAAAACTGTCTACTTAGGTAGGGATCATAATTATGATTTAATAACCACAATTCATTTAGCTCACTATTAGTTTTTCTGATTTTTCTTAATTGAAATCCATGGGCCCATATATAAGCTCCTGGGGGAAAAGGAACCCAATTAACTCCTGAAATAGTGTGAACATTTCTTTGTACATGTGCATTTTTCCAGGGAGATGGTCCGTTCCTTTTTTTTTTTTCCCTAAAATCTCCAAGCGTTCTAAGTTCAGAAACTTCTGCATTAGGTCACTAAAACAAATGTTAATGACGCTCATTTAAAAGGTAGGATTACATTAGTATTTTAGTAACACGTTTCATGCTCTTTACCACAGTCAGGAAGGCCACACATTGGCCCCCACCCCCTCCTCTCTGTATTCATCTTGCCTCCCCTCCCCATTTCACTGGGCTCTAACTCCACAGCCTTCTCTATGTTTCTTGTCTTCATTAAACCTGTCCCAACCTCAAAGCTTTTGTATTAGTTGTTTGCACTGCCTGGTGTCCCTTCGTGTAAGATATTTCCAAGACTGGATGCTGTTTGTTATTTAAATCTCTACTCAAATGCCACTTCTTCCGGGAAGCCTTCTATGACTACATACTCAAAAATCACTCCCCCTGTCACTCTCCACTGCATTGTTCTGCTTTATTTTCTTCATGATACTCACAGTTACAACATGGTGGTCCTCAGGGTACTTATCCTCTAACTGAAATAATCTTGTTTATTTATATATTTACTTATTTATTTTCTGATTCCCCACCCTAGAATGCAACTTCACTCTATCCTCTATGCCTAGAATACTGATTGCCGTTTAGTAGGCCACCCAGGAGTATTTGTATATAGAATGAATGAATAAGTGAATTAATTACACTCATTCCAGTAATAATGATGCTTATTGTAGAAAACAGGAACTGGTAAGTAATAGTTACAAGTTACTGTGTTAACTAGGGCAATTTACTTAGGCTCTTTAAAGTTGTTTTCTTAATCAGTAAAATAGATACCCACCTTGTGAGTTTATTGTGAAATTTAAATGAGTTACTGCATTTAAAATACTTGGCACACTAGAATACATTTGTTAAATAGTGCCATTATTAGTGTCATTTTACAAAAATTAGAAAATGACTTAAAATGAGACAAAAGGCATATTCAATGAAATACAAATAGGTATCCTCTAAAATACATTAGTTAATATATGTGGAATCTAAAAAATAAAACAAACTAGTGATTAAAACAAAAAAGAAGCAGACTCATGGATATAGAGAACAAACTAGTGGTTACCACTGGGGAGAAGGAAGGGGGGAGGGGCAATATAGGGGTAGGGGGTAAGAAAAAAAGGGTTATTATGGGATTATAGGAAATCATGTGTGTGAAATTTTTGAAAATTGTAAAGCGCTATAGAGTTTAGAGAATCTTTCATGCAATAAAAAAGTTTAACAATAAAAATATTTTTTTAATTTAAAAAAATTACATTAGTTAAGATTCCAGATAAAATTATTTAAAGGTATAGCTAACACAATGTCATGGTAATATACGTTTCAATACTGAAATGCAAAATCCTAAGAATTTTGGATTTGAATGTAGAACAAAAAGTGTTTTAGCAATTTAAGCATTAATTTTGGATTCTAATATTTGAGAGTCAATAGCATTTTGTTTATTTATTTATTTTTTTGGGCTGCGTTGGGTCTTCATTGCTGCGCACAGGCTTTCTCTAGTTGCAGCGAGGGGGGGCTACACTTTGTTGTGGTGTGAGGGCTTTTCATTGCAGTGGCTTCTCTTGTCGTGGAGCATGGGATCTAGGTGGGCAGGCTTCAGGAGTTGTGGCTCACAGGCTCTAGAGTTCAGGCTCAGTAGTCGTGGCGCATGGGCTCAGTTGCTTTGCGGCACGTGGGATCTTCCCGGACCAGGGCTCGAACCTGCGTCCCCTGCATTGGCAGGTGGATTCATAACCACTGAGCCACCAGGGGAGTCTCATCAATAACATTTTGAAACTAAATACATGCTTTCTATTTTATATTGACACAATATATAAACAGAATACCAGGTAGTTAATCTTCATAATATCTAAAAACTCTCCAGAATTCAACATTAGTAATTCTTGAGAGAATTTGTGTGTCTTGAGTATTCATTTGTCCCTATAAAAGAAACACTCAAGAATATGCTGGCTAACTAGATAAATGGAGAATGTGATTTGAGGGATGAACTCCCAGAAACTAATTTTATTTTGGAGAATTTTGCTATTACCCTGCACTAGTAGAGCTAATGAGTGATTTTTCCATCTACTTAGTTCTAGCTAAAAAATGATTTCCACTTCAAATAGTATTTTCTCATTAAAGTTTTTGTCGGTTGGTTCTCTATCTTGTTATGCTGAAAAATGTGGTTATAAATCAAATTTCTAAAACCACTGCATGTGTCCTAATTCAGTTCATTAAGTATCACACCCTAAATACTTCTTTTCTTCTGTTTTCTTTCCAGTGGTCCCTGCCCCAAGCTTCTTTATCTCAACTTTGAAGGAACTATTTTATAGCTTAATAATATTTTAGAACTGAAATAGTCCTTAGAAATCATCTAGTCCAATTCTCTACATCTAAAAATGAGGAAACAAGTCCAGAAAGAAGATGTGTCCCAGATCATCCAGTGAATTAATGGAAGAGCAGAGGACAGAACTCATATCTGCCTTTCTTAGATCTCCAACCACTAATCCCTAAGTGGCAATCACCCCTCTAATGAGCACAGCCCAGGCTGTGGGGAGGAGTAACTTCTTAGGTAAAAAATCATAATCACAATTGCTCTTACGTTGTCAGCTTTTCTTGGAGCAATCAGAGAGTTACTGCCCTAGAAAAGGGAGAGCACAAGGGAGAGAAAAATGTTTTCAATTGGAGATAAATTCTCCAGGGTCGAGTCCTGCCCTCCTTGTTCTCATGATGATTCTTTGCTGTGTGAGTTTTGGGTCGGCCCAAGGCTAATAATTACGTTCCTGCCCTTAAATTTTGTTTTCTTCTCTCTCCTTCTTCTATGAAAAATGTTGTTACCCTTGGATAAAGTCTAACAGGGACATGAGAAGGCTTAACAAATACATCCAGTTAAGCAGACTGCCTTTATGTAAACTTAATTTTAAAACTTGAGTCAATTATTTGGATAAGAAGTGTATAGAAAATGCCAAAAGCTCTTCTTCCAAAACAGCCAGAAGATTAAAATAAGAATTCCACTTTTACATGGATTGTGCAGTCAACTCTGTAAGTCGTTGTGCCCATCGAGATATACCTTATTGCTTGTTTTTTTTTAAAAAAGCAAACAAACAAAACAAGCAAACAAAAACACAGGGCTTTCCATTTGTATGTGTAGAAGTCCTAATAAAATGTTGCCAGTGTATTGAAATACACCACTGACGTTGTGTAAATCTTAGTTGTTTGTTCTCAGAATTTATGCCATCCTTAAACCAGGGTTTGTAATCTTAGTTTGCACACTCTGAAGGCAAGATAAGATTCCAAGCATTTCTAAAATAGTTGTTATAATTTATTGTCACTGCAGTGCAGTCAGATTTAAACCCTTTTGGACCCTGATGCCATGGAACAGCAATTCAGAGTTCAAAGGGGTAGGCCTACACATGCGATTAAGTTATCACTAATGGAACTACTATAACCCTTGCTATGCCCTGCCTTCTCCTGGTGTTCCAAAGATTATGTGACACCCAAAAGCCTTCAAATACCTATTATGCATATTTTATTGTGTAAATCACAGGTGTCAAAGTAACACACATTCAATGAACTACTTCCTGCCTTGTAACACAAAAATTACTTTCACAATCAAAAATCATGTTTCCTCATGAACAGAACCTTCTCCTGACAGACCTCCAGTGCCAAATGTGGTTTCCATTTGCTGTTTTTGGATTTATTTGACTGTGCCAAAGTTCAGGTGTGCCAGCTCTTCCTAATAAGCCATTTGGATGAAAGCTTGGCTAGCTCAAAGGATCCTGATGTATTTTATGGCTGCCTTTTAAGATTATTGTTCAGAAATACCAAGTCTAATTTTGAAATCAATTAGCCATTGGGTCTGATGAGGTGTTGGCCCAGCTCAGGTTCACACCCGCTGTCCACAGATTATTGTTCACTTGAGCCGGGTCCTTAAGACTGCGCTGTTCCCAGCATCTGGTGGACATATGTCTGATGTTCTCGTAGAATGAGCTGATGGTTTAAATAGCAAACCGTAATGAAGAAAGCTTTGTAAGTTTGCTGTTGTTAGCCAGGAAAACAAATTTTTAATAATACTCTGTAAAAAAGAAAAAAAGAGAGAAGAGAGAAGAAGAAGAAGAAAAAGAAAAACCCTACTGCTTTCATATTTTATTGTTCTATGACCCATGTCTAGGGAACCCAAGTCTTCAAAATACATGATAGACTGAAGAGATGTAATGAGAAAAGAATCAAATTATCTGCTACCTACTAGTACCGGACATATACTCCTTTTTCCTTGGGTATTCCCCTCAACCAGACGGAGGGTATAATATCTTTCCCAGAAAGCTGCTTCCCAAAGGGGACTGTATCTTTCTACCACAGTCAATCAGCACTTACGAAGGTGCAAATTCTGCTTGGCAGGGCCAGTGCTTCTGGGAACAGTGCCAGAGGCCCCAAGCACCACCCATGCTGTTCAAAAGCCGTGGCAGATAGTAAAATAAAAGGCTAAACTACCCCTTCCTTGGGTTTCCCACTCGCTTGGCCGCCTAACATTTTGGTAGAACATGGGGATCTATCTGACTTGTTCTTTCATGAGATGCCACTGATTCCTCAACTGGGCCCATTATAAAGGTCTCAGAGGCAGCCAAACAATAGCGAGGTAAATACTGGGCATTTCCCATGATTTCTTTTACAGGCAAGAACACTTTCTTATTCTTTTCCCAACTCTGGGATAAATTAAGGTTTATGAATTTGCATTTATATAAAATGAAATTAATGTATATTGACAGATTATTTGTACCAATGATAGTAAAGATTTAGTGGGCTGATCAGAGATCAGATGGTCTGGAGAACTATGTGCTATTTGTGGCTCTGTGCTTTTCTGCTGAGCCCTTAGTGAGGCAGGAAGGTCAGTGAGGCTGGCTGTGCCTTTAACACTTTCATCTCTCGCTGTCTCACGAAGGAGGCTCGCTGGTTGTCATTCATTCGATCAACACATTTTTATTAAATACCTACTGTATATTAGGCACTGGGAAAACAAGGAGGAGAGAACAGACCTGGTCCCTGAGGTCAAAAAGCTTACAATCCAGGGGAAAGAGAGAGTTAAAGAAGTCAAAAATAAACAATTGGATTTCAGCCTTCAAATAAGAAAAATGAGGAAATGAAATACCAATTATATATTTCAATTATTATTTAGATCTTGAAAATTCAAACAACTTTTCTTAGCGATCACGTCATGCTCTGAATAGTTTTGATAGGAAGAGTATATATTCTCAATGGACAGGAAGTATAGCCTGTTAAATAATTTCTAGTGTATTTTAATCAAGAATTTAAAAGCTCATTCCCGTTTATTGAGTGTATATTATGTATGATCTCTCCATCATACTTTATCACATTTAATCCCTGCCCCCAAAATGTAGCTATTTACTAATGAAGACACAGAGGACCAGAATGGTTAAGTAATATGCATCCTATCACAGAGCCTGTAAATTAGAGCTGAGATTAAATTAAGATACTACTTGGCTCCAAGGTCCATATTCTTTGCAACATTATTGTCTCTCAACAGTCCATCTCAATAATGCTAAGTAATAAAAACTCCTTTCATTATCCCTGAAAGTCATTATCATTGAATATCATTATCATCAATTGATTAAGTGCTTAGCAAATTTGCTCTGAACTTGCTACACATGCAATACCAAGTCCTGCCAAATGCAAATGGTGGACACACTTACAAGCCTCTACCACCTTTACATATTTAAAAAGGCATAGGTGTCTGCAGAACAAATATCCTTTCACTCTTAAAAGAAAGCTGAGTACATTAGCAACATGAACTTTATATATACTGTGTGTAACTCTGTGCAAAATAACTGTCGAACTTGTCTCCAAACTGTGGATGAGAGAAGCAGCATGTGGGTGACCCGATCACAAAAACGCAGGGAGAAGGTGACTGAGAGGACAGCTCTGAAAAGGAGGAGCTCAATGAACTTTCTGCTGCTTTTGTTGAAAATACACTGATACTCTGATCATCTTAGTCACTCCTGGGAGAGCTTTTTCTCAACTTTCAGAAAAGACATGAAGAAATGTACTGATTTAAAGGCGAGAAGTTATTACATGGAGCCATAGAATTTATTCCTGTTCTTTCAAATATCTTCATCAAAGAAATATACTTTAAGGTTGAATTTATAATAATAAAGCATGGCTTACTTGATCTTTCTAAAAACAAAGATGACCAGCTTGCACCAGAGCACCCAAATAGGATTAAAGGCGTAACTCCCACTGTAAGTCACTGCCATTCAAAATCACTGCTGTTGTAAGTAACTGACTGAATAACAGACTGTTAAAAAGGATGATAAAAGTGAAATGGCTTATTCTTTTCTCCAGCATGCAAAACATCTCACCAATTTTTATTAAAGATACAATATGACTAGATATTCAACAAAGGTGAAATGTAAACATTTCTAAATCTTCCATGAAATCGAAGCTTGGAGAACCCTCAAAACTTCAGAATTTAGTTTCTGTAATTCCATACCTAAAAATGTAAGTATCAGAAATTTCTATGTCTTTGATTTTTTTCTACCCCATGGTAGACCCTCTCACCTCAAATCTAAGACGATTCTTGGTAGATTATAAACATGACCACGATGATTAATCTTTTTCCTTAAATATTAAAAAAACCTTAAACCTTATTTTCCTTAAATAGTAAAAGCTTTGCCTTAAGTATTAAATTAAAAAACATTAGAACAGTATAATGAAGGGATACATTTAATAATTTTCAGCACATGACTCATTGTCAAGGTGACTGAAATTCAGTAGGGTGAAACATGTTGTTGGCTGCTATCAGTAATATCATTATTATTCCACTTAAATGCAACTGTTGCCTTTCGGAAGCACAACAGTCCCACCTGCTCTATTTCCATATATCACATTTATCCTTTATGTCCAGTCACCTATCTTACCCCTTTCTTATCACCAACATAATAATTTTAAAACTTTCACATTGGCTAGATATAGGCAAAGAGCAATGAGGGTCTACCAAACACCAAATCTTGTTAGACATCAGTATTCTCTGACTCCTGACTGAGAGACAGAATCCATCATGATTCAATGTTTCAGAAATGATGTACCCAATGCGGGCAATGCAGAAATCTATTTTCCTTAACGGTGTTCATATTTCATATTAACCAAAAGCTTTCTTCTTCATGCCGACACTCTAATTTTCTTTCAACTTGGTTTTATTTTATTAATCGGTGGAGGGTGTAAGCATTTTACCATCAGCGACCATAGTGTGGAAACTACAGTTAGAAATACCATCCCCAATAATTCTATTGACTCTGAAGCCTGAACCATTTTTGAGCTTTTGTCCCTAATTTTCCAGAAGGTGTCAGAGATTGATCAGAAATGCCCTCTTATTTTCTAAAACAACTTTCAATATGTGGAATCCTTTTATTATTATTTTTGAAACTATTCAACACATTAGATATCTACCTCTGAAAAGTAGAGCTAGGATGGTGGGCACTTTGTAAATGAAGATCCTAAGAGAAGATCAGGTGCCCCAGGGGCTTTCACATAGCTGGTGAAGCTACAGTCAAACACCGAATTTTATAAAGTTCTTACCTTTAAATTAGAAAAACAATATGCACTCATGGAAAATGCAGAAATGTGTAATGAAGAAAATTTAAATCAACTAACATCCAAGATTGATACTTAACCCACGTTAACATTTTGATATAGTTTGATGTAGTCTCTTCCTGTGTTTGTTTGTGTTTGCATGTGTCTGTGTATAATAACAAAATTTGAATCAGTGTATATAGAATTTTGTACCCCAATCTGCTTATGAGTATTTTGCATGTCACTAAATATTCTTTGAAGATATGATTTATAATGGTTGTAGGAGATTGCATTTAATGTATGTATTGTAATTTATTCAGCTCATCTTTTTTTAGTTGAGTTTTTAAGTAACTTTTCCTATTATAAATAAAGCTGTTATGACTATCGTTATACATAAATCTTAGTGTATATCTCTAAATTAATTCCATATGATTAATCCCCAGACATGGAATTGTTGAATCAAGGTGCATAGACATTGTTAAGGATCTTGATCCATATTGGCAACTTATCTTTTCAAAATGCTTTAATTTCTTCTCCTGTGCGAAGTATAGGACTGTTTACTTTACCCAAATAACACTGGGTATTATTGTTTATTTTTTAGATCTTCCAAAGAGAAAGTGAGAAGTGCTATTTCACGTTAATTTATATTTCTTAGATTAAAATGGAATGAACCCTATTTGATATGTTGAATGACTTTTTATTCCTTTTTTTAAAGTTGTCTGTTCCTTTCTTTTGTGTGTAATCTTATTGGTCTGTTTGGTTTTTTAACTTTATTTGTAGTTCTTTATTAGTTAGGACTGTGATCACTAATTTACCACGTGTGTTGTAATGCTGTTCTAATTTGTCATTTCCTTTGAATGTTCTTTCTGTTTGTGATTCAGGGGTTTCTACTTTTACGTTTTAAAACATTCTGCTTTTGCCTTGATGTTATATTCCTTAGCTTCTATGCTTAAGTTTTTCCATGCCTCAATATCAAGTAAACACTCATCTATATTTTCTTCTTCATCTTTTATGGTTTCTTTCTTTCGTAAATATCAAGACTGTTAAACCATCCAAGTGGTTTTGATGGTTAAACTATGTTGCTTCTTGGTAGAAGTAGAAGGATAACTTTATTTTTTCTTGAAAAGCTAAATACATTAACTAACGGTAAAATCATCCTTTTCCAATTACTTTGGTCATCCTCATAATATACAATATTTTTATTTTCTATAGAGTTTTCTGTTTTTTTGAACTCTAGTTTGGTTTTATTTTTGTGTCGGTACCATCATACTTTATTAAGTATAGTACCTTTATAACATTTTAATATTTTACTGCAAGTTCCTCTCATAAATCTTTTTTACTTGTCTTGGATTTTCACATCATATGCTTTAAAAAAATCTGGTTAGTCAAAAAAAATACCTTTGAGATTTTGATCCAAATCCTAGACTTTTTGATTCCTTTATCCAGTGCTCTATCTTAGATTGTAGTTGCATGAAGTTTTGGGGTTTTTTGTCTTTATACAGTATTTTCCAAAATTTTAATTGCCACAAGTTACCTACCCTATCAGTTTAGTAAATCAGAATAAAAGAGAAATGAAAATCACAGAATCAATTGTGATATGGACTTGAATGAGTATATGTAATACTTGGCTTTTTTTTCCTCCAAAGCATTATGTCATTCAGTGTAGAGTGCCCATTTTTTTTCCTCCTGAATTAGGGCAAAATTTACTTGGTGCAAGTTGTCTAGATACAGAAAAGATTCAAGTAAACATAAAAAAAATTCAAGTGGATGAGGGGATTTGTTTTCACTGTTTATTTATATCCATGTGTCTCTTTGCAAGTTTCAGAGGCTATATAAAGCTATAATACAGCCACCTTTCTGAGCAAACTTGTGTGTAAATACAGTTTATTTCACTTGAAGCCTTGCCCCCGTGACTGATGGAAATTGTAGTATAACTTCCACCTGGGTTGTCAACTACGGGAAACTTTCTTATTTATTTTTATTTGTCACAGCAGGTTAAGCTCACAAAGTCCAGGTGTTACCTGGCTTTAAATCTGGACACAAGCACAGGAATAGTCTGTTGAAGGTAGTTTATTTAGGATTCCTAAACATGAAGGGACTTAACGAAATGGATTTTATCCAGCTCTGTAGGTCAGGGTGTAAATTCAACTTACAATGACCAGAAATAGACCAAGACAAAAGCAGTACCAACAGAATAAAGTTCTGGGGCATGTACTATGATAATTCTATATTTCTGAAGATGGTAGGAAGGAAAGGAGCAAAGATGCAGAGAGAAGCAGCCTCCTTCCTGCTAATTTACCTAATTATCTACAACTTAGCTAAGGGTGGCCATCCCTCTTCGTAATCTTTCTGGTTCTATGTGGACTAACGTAACAATTGCTAACAGCAGATAAGAAAGCTTCCCTCCCTCCTTTAAACATAAAAATGTATAGATTTTAATTTTTCATTATTTATATTTATTCCATTTTAGTTTTTAATCTTCATTCCCAAGGTTCTGACTTATGTATTTATTTAAAAACACATTGTCTTCATGATTATTTTATTATATATTTTTAAAATTTTTGTTTTGTTTTCTAATGACTTTGCTCAAAATAACATGGTCATTCTTTGGTTAACATGATAATTCACTGTACGGTAATTGAAAATACCTATTTTATTTAATTAGCCTGTCATATTTGCTGTATTTTCTCTGTTTCCCTCCTAAAGTGACTAAAAATAAAATTATCTTTCGGCCTTTGCCTACACAACTAGCAGATGTCCACTCATCCATCCAAATGGACTTGTGAGTATACAACTAATTTGGATCCAATTAATGCACAATTTAATTAAAGTTGATTTTTTGTATGTTATTCTAATTTTCATCACACCATGCTTGTATTTCAATACTTTGGAATTTCATAAGCTGTCAGCTTGTGATACATTCCAGTTATAAGAGACTTTAGTTGATTCTCGTAGGATGTATATAAATGCATGTATCAAATTGACCCATCTGGATAGCACAAAATTCCCAGACAAGCCCATTTGAACTGAGCCACTTTCGTGGTCTGCTGTCATAGTTTATTCCGTCCTGTTTTACATTTATATTTGACATTTGCTTTCTACTTCCTGTATATCAATACGAGAATTCAGGAATCTTTTTCCAAATTACCCCTTAGGCTAAGTCTACACTTGCCAATCCATACTATATTCACCCAGAATTTGGGAGTTAAAAAAAAAAGTTAAAATTCCACCTTGATTCCACTATTGTCAATTCACCGTAATTCAGTTATTAATTTTTTAAGTATTTTGGCCCAATAATACATTACTATATTTCAAATAAACTACTTGATAGTGAGCTAAGAATTGTAGAAAATCTCCTATAATGAAACTTTGAAATTCAAAGTGGAATTCTATTTTGGAGTTCTCATTCCAAATATCTGCAGAAAAAATTAAAAAGGGGTAAGCAAGGAAGAATTTAACAACTCTCTAAATGGTATAGAGGCAAAAGTTATGAGAAAATATCAGTTTTATCTAACTAGTTGCCACTCTAGAAATTCTATATTTGACAACCTGTTTCTTTCAAAACTATATTTTATTTTGCATTTTACCTATTCACTTGTTCATGATAAAGTGTGAGACAGTGAATATATGAAATCATTTTTAAACAAATGAATGAATAAATATTATATTGGATTCTACAAAATATCTTACTGATTGTCTATAGCTCTTTTCCCTCACTTATATTTTAATAATTAGTGAATTATAGTGGAAAGTTGCATCAATTATGGATACCTGTTTTCTATTTATCAAGTGTGTGGTCTTGAATATATCATTAAATCTTTCCATTTGTCAGTTTTCTTTTTCTGATAAATGGGAACAATAAAATCTCTCTCAGATCTCAAATGACTAGGTCATAATACAGACATACATTTACACCTAGAAACCACAATATGGCTATAAGAGAAATACCATTTACTTCTTGAATTCATTTTGGTGTTGTTCTTCTTGTTGATATCCTCTGGTTTTTGTTTCTAACAATGTAACTTAAACTGTAAGGGGGTTCAATTATTTTCTGATTGGTACATATCTCATTTGATATTTCATAGCCTTTGGGGATTCGTACCTTCCTAAAAATGCTTTGTAGTATGTATAATTAAAGGAGAATTGAATTGAAAGCATTTAACTTTGAAAATGTTGGGGTTGTTTTAGGATACTTCCTAGGGGGGGTGGAGATGTAACTAACCTGAATGTTTCATAAAAACCATGATGTAGAATGAATGCTCCAGACTTTTTCCATCCTCCCCACTCCCACCTCCTTCCCACCCCTGACACTTCTGTGGATGGAACAGAAAGTCACATTGACCACTCACTTTGTTAAATCGTCTATCATTTCCCTGGCAAGTTAAATTGGCCAATGAATACAATGAATTGGAGCTAAGGCAGTTGTTTCTCTTTGAAGCCCCAGGCATTTGTTTCCAAATAAAGTGACTGAATTAGTGAGTCCCAATGTAATTTATGATTTTTCATTTACTTGACTTATTTCCATGATGATTGGAGATTAGTCCATTTTAAAGGAGACAAGAGAAATTGAGTTTAAGAAACATTAAAACTAGACCAAAAAAGCATACCAAGATCAAGTAGTTCAAAGTTATGGTGACAGATTATCCTTAACTCATGCCCCACTCAAGAAAGAGAAAAACAGTCTTTTTTGCTAAACTATGTGCTTGAAGAATTTTTATTTTTACTTTATGCTTATAGGGGTCAAAATCTGAGTTTCATACACATTTAAAGTCACAACCAAACTCTTGGTTATATGTGGTTTACAGTTTAAAATGTGAAAAACTCCCAGTGTTTATAGTTGGAGTTGTGCCTACTTAGGGATTAAGGTTTGGAGGCCACAGTGATGTCTCTGGATTAGAGTTAGGAAGATACATTTTGGTAAGACTGAAACCAATGCCAAATTCATGACTCCAGAATTTATGATTGAACTCTAGACTGCCTACAAATTCATGACTCCAGAATTTATGATTGAACTCACGACTTTCCAGCTCACAGATTTAAGTGCATGCACTAATAAATAAAGACTCCTGAACCTCAAAGTAAGTTCAGGGGACACCAGTGTGCATTTTACCATTTAAAATACTGATCCAGGAATAGCCAATGCAACAACCTCGCGTCTTGGTTGTGTGTGGGTTGAAGGTACTATACCACTTTAGAGACCATTTAAAATATTCATGTCCATAAAATTATGTCAGTGAGAATTGGAGTAGACCCATTTTATGTTATAGACCATCTGACTCTTTTGACATCTTGTCAGGATTTATTTTCTTAACCTTGATTTCTTTTTGTTTTAAGTCTCAAGGGATAGTAGTAAGACTTCCCCTTGGGAAAAAATTCCAAAATCAAATTCAGATATTCCTTGACCTTTACCCAAGGATTATGTTTTCTTGACATTTGTTATTTGAAAATTCCGAGTCAAGTGCTGGAATAATGCCACGTATCTGGATGAAAAGATCAGTCATCCAGATGTTTTATCTGTGTAATACAAATAGATCTAGATTGGCCTTCTAGGCCCTTCATCACCTTGATCCAAGTTACATTTTTCTTTATGCTTCCATTTTCCCCAAATAATAATCTATAGTTCAGCGAATCTGGAAAATTTATTTTTCTGCCTCCTCCATTCCTTAGTTTTAGCTCCCAGATTGTCTTCTTTTATTTTTGCCCACCAGCACAAATAACTTCCTCCCTGTTCTCTGACCCATTGTATACCATTTTCAAAGTACTTGTCAGTACCTCATCCCTGGGGCTTCCCTGATGGCGCAGTGGTTAGGAATCCACCTGACAATGCAGGGGACATGGGTTCAAGCCCTGGTCCGGGAAGATCCCACCTGCCGCGGAGCAACTAAGCCTGTGTGCCACAACTACTGAAGCCCGTGTGCCACAGCTATTGAGGCCGCGAGCCACAACTACTGAGCCCGTGTGCCACAACTACTGAGCCTGCATGCCACAACTACTGAGCCTGCATGCCACAACTACTGAGTCTGTGCTCTAGAGCCCACGAACCACGACTAGTGAGCCCGCAAGCCACAACTACTGAGGCTGCATGCCACAACTACTGAGCCTGTGCCCTAGACCCCGCGAGCCACAACTACTGAGCCCAAGTGCTGCAACTACTGAAGCCTGTGTGCCTAGAGTCCATGGTCCGCAACAAGAGAAGCCACCACAATGAGAAGCCCATGCACCGCAATGAAGAGTAGCCCCTGCTCGCCGCAGCTAGAGAAAACTAGCGCGCAGTAATTTACAGCAGCAACCCAATGCAGTCAAATAAATAAATCTTTAAAAAAAAAACAACTCTCCTCCTATGATGACTGTGTGTTTATTATAGCCCTTTCTGGAGAGCATGGGCCAGCATGCCTTCTGTAATCTTGTACTCCACCCTATATCTAGCATATAGAAAATGTTCAGTGAACATTTATAAAATGTCCATTTAACAAATGATCAATAAAATACTGGTTGATCAATCTAGTGTTTTACCTATTTATTTTTTCTGGGGGTAAACAATTTCAGGCCTTATAGATTCCTTCCTTAGTGCATCTTTAAAATATCAACAGGCAAACAGTATCTATATTTAAGGTATATAATATAAACAAATGCTACATTTGGCAAATTTGAAAATTGGGAAATCAATGAAAAAAGAATTCAAGGGTTCTAATTGAATAAAGTTACAGATAAAATTATTATTTTTTGATCATTACAATTCTGTAAGATAAATTAAGGAGTAATTTACAAACTTGTAAAATGAGAAATAAATTATTGCTACCTCTTTTAGTAATTTCAAAAGTCATTAGAGATACGACAATTTAGAAACAAGCAAAGAACTGTGTTATGTCACATCTGCATAAAAGTGTAGCATAGAGGTGTTCTAGAATGGGTTTTTGTCCTTCAAAATTTTCTTCCTAGTAAGAAATGTTAGAATATTTTTAACTTTTATTTTTTCAGCTGGTCCAGATTTATCTTAATTAATCTGTGTAATAATTGTGCCCCAAAACGACCATCTATCTTCTCAAAATTGATTTTCCATTTTCAGTACTATTTCTCCCCTTGCTACACCTCCTGGTCAGAAGAAAAGAAGGGTTGGAAGTTACACATCTGATGAGAAATGACATGGCAACCACTCCACACAGCCGGGAGCCTCCCACGTGTTCTACACATTGCATCTCTCTTTTCCAAGTCAACACTTTCTACCTTCTGAGGGTCTTCATTCCTTCATGGGTCCCCCAAGTCAAGTCTCTAAGCTTGTTTTTGAAAGACATTAGGTGTGTCTCATTTTTTCTATTCATGCAAGCACATCAGCAGTTAGTTGTTTTGCCTGGGAGTGGAGAGGCATTACAGGTTTAAAAGTTGGCTCTCCCCCTTCCTCCTGGCTGCATACATTGGGCAAGTTATTTCATCTCCTGGAAACTCAGTCTTCTCAACTTTTCATTTGTCAAATGTGGCTGACAAGAATATCAATCTCATATGAGTGTTGTGCGAATTAAATAAATTGCTACATGTAAGGGGCTGAGTGTTTGGTAAGTGCTTGATTTGCATTAACTATTCTTTTTTTAAAATTTATTTTATTGATGCATTAGCGATTCTTAAGCATGAGTTAGCTTGCTCAAAGACATCTCTGGGAGATGTAGCACTTTGTGTAATCATCCTCACAGGCAGAATGAGAAGATTTCAGGGGCTGTGAGTAAGAAATGAAGAGGAAACAAGCAAAAAAGTATCAACAACTGGCTGATATGTACACTCCATCTTCCTTTCTTTGTCCAACCCATCTGCTAAGTCTTACACTCTCAGTTTTGGAAAGAATGCTGAGGCTCATTTCATTATTTAAAATTTTAATTTAAAATCATGTTTTCGTTGTTATTTTCCCAGAGTTGTTTTCTTAAAGGGAGAAGAGTAAGCTAAGTTGAGTGAAGGCTGTTGCATTGTGCACTTCCACCAAATAATGAGAGTAGAGACTTTTAAAGGTGTATTTTATTAAAATTTCTTATTTCTATATTGTTGATGTCATAGTAGTTTAGATGTTGTATTTCATGTAATTAGTTCATCTCTCTACTTTGTCAAGAGTCTCTATACGTTCAGCCATAGTGCATTTATTGTAGACAAAGCTCTAGTTTACAGGACTAGTCCCCTGGGATCACTTATTTTACGGTCTCCATTGCATCTATTTATTTATTTAGTGACTGTCATAAACCTGCTATTTTGAGGGAACTTGGAGGCTAAGTATACTTTTCAACATCTGCCTTTGATGTCTATTTACCTTTGAGTGATTCGGTTCAAGAACCTCTTGCATAGAATACTTTTGCCTCTAGTTTTATTTCCTTCAAGCTGGATCCATTTTAATTTTTAATATAGCCAGTGCTGATCTTATCCCCTTTATTTTCAGATTCTCACTCCTTGATAACCGATGGCAGGTCATCTCTCAAATCCCTGGGAGACAGAGGACTAATTCTTTGATGTATAATTGCTGGTTCTACTTCCCCTTCCTTCCCTCCTTCTACTTAACCTCCTTCCTCCTCTTCATCTTTCTCATCCTCTTCCTTTTCCTTCATCTATTCCTCCTCCTAGACCTCCTCTTTCTTTAGTTTGTGTGAGTGTGTGTATGTGTGTGCATTTGTGAGTGTTTTGGTTTATTTAAACATCTATGTTCCTGACACAGTGCGATGTGTTTTATTTTTATTTCCTTATTTAATTTTCTTATATTTGAATCCCTCTTTTTGACGATGCCATCTTTTCAGGCCCCACTTGCAAGAAGTCCCATCGTAAATCCTTAATGTCGTAGAGAGTTGTATTTTAGACACTCTTATTTACAGGTTCAAAATTCTTTGGCAATATTTGCAGCAAATATGATCTCTGACAAATCAGCACTTGCCACTGTGCACAGTTGATAACTCTCTTGGATTTCATTTTCACCATATTATTGCAGATGGCACTTTGGGATCATAAACTTTTGTAGCATATTATGTTTGGGTAGGATTTCCAACATGGAATTTATTCTAGATTCATAGTTGGGCCGTAGGTTCCATTTCAAGGGGTATAGTTCATCCCAAAGAACTTAATTGGTTTCAGTGAATTCTTCTTTTATTCCTACTGAGATGTAAATTATTAAATCTGTAAGATCTTAACTGGGGAGAGAATCTACAGTTTTCCACCCAAGGTTCACCTTTTGCCATATGTGCCTGGGGGTTACCATGTCATTTGAAGATACCTAGGTTGTCAGCATTAATGCATTTACCCTGAGTTAGTGTTTCTCAATTTGTGGAGGTACTGGTCTTAGGAAACATTTGTCAAAATTACTAGAGAGCTTAAATGATATTTAACGGGCAAGAATGTAGAATGCCAAAAGTTCTGCAATACATGAGCCAACCCTGCAAAAGATGAGTTATTCTGAGCAAAATGCCAATAGGGTCTTCATTAAATATAGGAACCTCGGTTCAGTTTTGCTGGAATGTACATATATGTAGAAAAGACCTAAAAAAAGAGGTGTATATTTGTTGCTGAGTTATTAAAAATTGGATTTTGGAATGATAACCAGAAACGAACTTTATGTATTTTCTCCCGTTGTTCTTTCAGATCAGTTTCACAACTTATTTTTCCCTACTCCCGGGATGACTTGCAGGCTTGATTCCTTAACTTCTGGACATTATTTGAAAATAGGAAGACTGGCCCAGTAGAGGGTAATTCAAAATTCTAAACTCTTACCCAATTTAAATTTCTCCTTCCCAAAGCTAAGGCCTGACTAAGCGGAGAATACCACAGTGTGGGAAGGAAGGCATGGTTGTCCTCTTCTTCGCCCACTTCCTTCTCCACTCGCTAACTGCTCTTTGTACACATGTGATCAGGCCTAGGGGGCCCTGCTGCTGGAAATATGTAGAACTGAGTCTCTTAGGGTATTCCTGCTGCGACTCTCTTACTGAAGCTCTCCTTATCCTAATGTCCCCTCGAGAGCCAGCTAGACTCCATCTTTCCACTTGGTTTCCTGTGGCCCATCCATTAGATGAAAATGGTCTTCCAAAGTGATCTTGAGTGGAATAATATTTTTTAATTCGTTGATTATTTATTTATTTATTTGGCTGCGTTGGGTCTTCATTGCTGCGTGCAGACTTTCTCTAGTTGTGGTGAGCAGGGGCTACTCTTCATTGCGTTGTGCAGGCTTCTCATTGTGGTGGCTTCTCTTGTTGCAGAGCACAGGCTCGAGCTGCGTGGGCTTCAGCTGTTGCACGCAGGCTCAGTAGTTGTGGCTCATGGGCTCAGTAGCTGGGGCACGTGGGCTCTAGAGTGCAGGCTCAGTAGTTGTGGTGCACGGGCTCAGCAGCTGTGTCTTGCAGGCTCTAGAGCACTTTATCCTTTATCAAAGATAAGGTAACCATATACGTGTGGGTTTATCACTGGACTTTCTATCCTGTTCCATTGATATATATTTCTGGTTTTGCGTCAGTACCATACTGTCTTCATTACTGTAGCTTTGTAGTATAGTTTGAAGTCAGGGTGCCTGATTATTCCAGCTCTGTTTTTCTTTCTCCGGATTGCTTTGGCTATTCAGGGTCTTTTGTGTTTCCATACAAACTGTGATATTTTTGGTTCTAGTTCTGTGAAAAATGCGACTGGTAGCTTGATAGGTATTACACTGAATCTGTAGATTGCCTTGGGTAGTAGAGTCATTTTCACAATGTTGATTCTTCCAATGCAAGAACATGGTATATCTCTCCATCTGTTTGTATCATCTTTAATTTCTTTCATCAGTGTCTGATAGTTTTCTGCACACAGGTCTTCTGTCTCCTTAGGTAAGTTTATTCCTAGGTATTTTATTCCTTTTGTTGCAGTGGTAAATGGGAGTGTTTCTTTAATTTATCTTTCAGATTTTTTAGCATTACTGTATAGGAATGCAAGTGATTTCTGTGCATTAATTTTGTATCCTGCTCCTTTACCAAATTCATTGATTAGCTCTAGTAGTTCTCTGGTAGTGTCTTTAGGATTCTCTATGTATAGTATCATGTCATCTGCAAACAGTGACAGCTTTACTTCCTCTTTTCCAATTTGGATTCTTTTTATTTCTTTTTCTTCTCTGATTGCTATGGCTAAAACTTACAAAACTATGTTGAATAATAGTGGTGAGAGTGGGCAACCTTGTCTTTTTCCTGATCTTAGTGGAAATGGATTCAGTTTTTCACCACTGAGAATGATGTTGGCTGTGAGTTTGTCATATATGGCCTTTATTATGTTGAGGTAGGTTCCCTCTATGCCTACTTTCTAGAGACTTTTTATCATAAATGGGTATTGAATTGTGTTGAAAGCTTTTTCTGCATCTATTGAAATGATGATATGGTTTTTCTCCTTCAGTTTGTTAATATGGTTTATCACATTGATTGATTTGCATATATTGAAGAATCCTTGCATTCCTGGAATAAACCCCACTTGATCATGGTGTATGATCTTTTTAATGTGCTCTTGGATTCAGTTTGCTAGTATTTTGTTGAGGAGTTTTGCATCTATGTTCATCAGTGATACTGGCCTGTGGTTTTCTTTCTTTGTGACATCTTTGTCTGGTTTTGGTATCAGGGTGATGGTGGCCTCATATGATGAGTTTGGGAGTGTTCCTCCCTCTGCTATATTTTGGAAGAGTTTGAGAAGGATAGGTGTTAGCTTGTCTCTAAATGTTTGATAGAATTTGCCTGTGAAGCCCTCTGGTCCTGGGCTTTTGTTTGTTGGAAGATTTTTAATCAATTTCAGTGTTTGTGATTGGTCTGGTTATATTTTCTATTTCTTCCTGGTTCAGTATCAGAATGTTGTGCTTTTCTAAGAATTTGTCCATTTCTTCCAGGTTGTTCATTTTATTGGCATATAGTTGCTTGTAGTAATCTCTCATGATCCTTTGTGTTTCTGCAGTGTCAGTTGTTACTTCTCCCTTTTCGTTTCTAATTCTATTGATTTGAGTCTTCTCCCATTTTTTCTTGATGAGTCTGGCTAATTGTTTATCAATTTTGTTTATCATCTCAAAGAACCAGCTTTTAGTTTTATTGATCTTTGCTATTGTTTCCTTCATTTCTTTTTCATTTATTTCTCATCTGATCCTTATGATTTGTTTCCTTCTGCTAACTTTGGGGTTTTTTGTTCTTCTTTCTCTAATTGCTTTAGGTGTAAGGTTAGGTTGTTTATTTGAGCTGTTTCTTGTTTCTTGAGGTAGGATTGTATTGCTATAAACTTCCCCCTTAGTACTGCTTTTGCTGCATCCCATAGGTTTTGTTTTCATTGTCGTGTTTTCATTGTCATTTGTTTCCAGGTATTTTTTGATTTCCTCTTTGATTTCTTCAGTGATCTCTTGGTTATTTAGTAATGTATTGTTTAGCCTCCATGTGTTTGTATTTTTTATAGATTTTTTTCCTGTATTTGTTATCTAGTCTCATAGCGTTATGGTTGGAAAAGATACTTGATACGATTTCAATTCTCTTAAATTTACTAAGGCTTGATTTGTGACCCAAGATATGATCTATCCTGGAGAATGTTCCATGAGCACTTGAGAAGAAAGTGTATTCTGCTGTTTTTGGATGGAATGTCCTATAAGTATCAATTAAGTCCATCTTGTTTAATGTATCATTTAGAGCTTATGTTTCCTTATTTATTTTCATTTTGGACAATCTGTCCATTGGTGAAAGTAGGGTGCTAAAGTCCCCTACTATAATTGTGTTACTGTCGATTTCCCCTTTTATGGCTGTAGCATTTTCCTTATGTATCAAGGTGCCCCTATGTTGGGTGCATAAATATGTACAACTGTTATATCTTCTTCTTGGATTGATCCCTTGATCATTATGTAGTGTCCTTCTTTGTCTATTGTAATAGTCTTTATTTTAAAATCTATTTTGTCTGATATGAGAATTCCTACTCCAGCATTTTGTGATTTCCATTTGCATGGAATATCTTTTTCCATCCCCTCAGTTTATAACACTACAAGTTTGGAAACTGCTAAAGTCCAGCAATAGGGGACTAGTGGCATGAACTCTGATGTATCCACACAGCACAGTCCTAGGAAGCTATAAAAAAGAGTGACCTGACCAAGATAGTGGTACCAAAAAGGTGAAGTCTCCAACATTTTTGGTTAAGTGATTAAAAACTAATAGAACTGTATTTATAAAGCTATAAATTGTGTAAGAAAAGGGAAAATATATGTATATATTCACACTTATTTATGTATTTACCAAGAAATATTAAAAGAATACACACACAAAAAAAATAAAATTACCACCTTTGAAGGAGAGGAAGGGACAGAGGTGGGAGTCCTCTCTTTGTATGTTATATATTTTTATATTATTTCGATTTTTGAACCATATGAACATACATCTTCAAAAACAAAATTGCACATATATGTACCCATAATATATATGCACTATATATAATTTTAAATTCTAGATTCAAAATACTTCCCCTGAAAATCTGAATATCTGAGTAAGTTGCTTCATTGTCGTCTAGCATCTGACTCGTAAAAATCTAATGCATTTGGATTCTTATTTCTTTGTAGGCTCTCTCTCTCTTTTCCTCTCTCTCTCTCTTTCTTTCTTTCTTCCTTTCTCTCTCCCTCCCTCTCTCTCTCTCCCTCTCTCTCTTCCCCCCTTCCCTCCCTCTCTTCCAGGAAGCTTGTAGAGTTTTTCTCTTTATTTCATCAAGATGGATGTGCTCAGCCTTTTGTGTGCTGTCCCAGTCTGAGTATGAGTGAATATTTTACAAGCTCGGGGTGTTTTTTGATTCCTATTTATTTATTTTTCCTCTTTACATTCTGGAAGATTCCCATGTCTTTATCACCTGCTTCACCAAAACACAATTCTGATATGTAAATATAGCTTAAATACGTGAAGGTTTCCCAAATGGGTTATCCATTGCTTGGAGAAAAGTTAAGAGATCTAAACAAAAGGGATTGTATCCACATTATGGAATTTATAGCCGAGATATATGTTCTTTTAAACTTCACACTCCCTACCATTCATCATCTCCTCCTCAAAACGTGAGGATCTCTTTCATTAAAAGGCAATAAAAATGTAGGAAAACCTCCTAAAAATAGCTCTGTTGTCTTTCTTTTGACTGGCTTTCACAACGATGTATAAACTAAGAATAGTGTAAGACAAATGCTTTCTCCTAAAACTTCACATTCAAAAATTTAACACATTTATCAAAAATAGGGGAAGATCGCTAAACCGGAATTTATATAAGCAAAGACAGTTACAAATTATCTATGGCACAGCAGCTCTTTTTCTAGCATTTTAGAGGCAATATGGGAAACATTTCATCTAATAACTTTTGTAGTTACAACAAAATTATTCCAGTTTTCTAAAAAAAATTAACATGGTTGACTTCAGATTTCAGGCCAGAATAAAAGTGGGGAAATAGCACTCTAACACCGAACTACCTTTGTGCTAGTTGTGTGAAGTCTATTAAACTTATGGAGCTAGTTTTCTGTTAGTAGATCACTGCTAGTTTTCTTTTAATAGATTTATTTGTTTGTTTGTTTTACTAGTATCATTCATTTAATTTTATGATTATCTTAGGTTCTTTCAGACTGACTTAATACTCTATAAATGAACAAACCACTGTATAACTGATCAACTTATTTTTATATGATATGAATTAATGTACTATACAGTACAATACTACATACTGTATTTTTAAAAATTTTTTATTGGAGTATAGTTACATGACAATGTTGTGTTAGTTTCTGCTGTACAGCAAAGTGAATCAGCTCTGTGTATACATCTATCCCCTCTTTTTTGGATTTCCTTCCCATTTAGGTCACCACAGACCACTGAGTAGAGTTCCCTGTGCTAAACAGCAGGTTCTCATTAGTTATCTATTTTATATATAGTAGTGTGTATATGTCAGTCCCAATCTCCCAATCCATCCCACCACCCCCTCCTCCCTGCTCCCCACCGCCTACCCCCCACCCCCATATCCATATGTCAGTTCTCTACATCTGTGCCTCTATTTCTGCTACCATGTACTGTATTAATTACTCAATGTACTCTCCCCCTTCCAGGCTTATTAAGAAGCTCACAACCACGCATATTCATTTGAAGGGATCTGACCCCAGATTCGTTTTTCCCATTTGGTCGAACAGAAGCTGGTTTGGCAGGCAACAGCATTCATCTGTATTAATTAACTGTTTTCTTCATCCGTGTGTAGGAGGGGAAATGCATTTAATCTACTTAGCGATTTTATTGAATGTCTGAGCCTAGTTTTTTTTTTTTTCTTTTTTGGCTGCACCCCGGGGCTTGTGGGATCTTATTTCCCTGACCAGGGATCAAACCCGGGCCCTCGGCAGTGAGATCATGGAGTCCTAAACACTGGACTGCCAGGGGATTTCCTTACTTTTTTATATTTACAACTTTGAAAAAATTTATTTTGTATCTTAGAAAGGGTGGGAGGTTAATGAATCAAAATCATAGTTTTGGTTTGTTTGTTTGTTTGCTTTCTACCCTGGAGTTATTTATCACCCTGTAGCCTAATTCTGCCTCTCTCTCTGGATCTCACTGGATTCTCCACCCCTCCCACCCCCTGGCCCTGACCCTGTCCTATCCAGATTACTCTGCTGTTCATCCCTCCAACTTACTGTGTGTGAACTGATGCTGTGAATTTTCCATCACTCACAATAAGTGAGTCCTCAGCCTGGAACGTGTTTCTCTTCTCTCCATTCATCTGTCCTCCCCCTCCTGCAAACCCTAGTTCCTTCTGTCCTGTGTCTTCAAGGCCTCTCTCAATCTCTTCTCTCTTTCCTTTAAATAATAATAACATGGACATTTATGAAGAGCTCACACCATCAGAGCTTGTAAAACTTTTCCACCAAGGTCTTCCTTTTATCGGAGAAGAATGAAAACTATTCCAAGGGTGGGTGGGAGTGGGGCGTGTCTTATGTATTTCTTTAAAAATGTCATATTTGTTTTAAAATAGTGTTTTCAATTTATTCCCATGAGAATTGAGTGAAGGGGTGAGTCATCTGGACAACTCTCTGGGGAATGCAGCCCTATGGATGCACAGAAAGAATCAGAAAGAGGCCAGTCTGATAACTTAAGGTTCTTACCACAAAGCTCTTCATAAAATGAGTGAGATGTAAATTAGTACTACTTCCCCTGAAGTAGAAAAGGCCCATAATTTGAAAAAAAAGAAAAAAAAGAAAAGAAAAGAAATAAAAAGAACAAAAGGAAGGAAGGAGATTTTACGTGCAATTTCTCATGTAATCCTTGTAACACTTCTTTAAGTGAAGTATATTTAAAACCCTTCAATAGATTTTCATCATGCTTGGGTTAAAGTCTACACCTTTCAATGTGGTTTACGGTCCTCTGTAATCCACAGTCTGTCAAAATCCTTGTCTGCTTCTCTGCCCCCCTCCCCATGCCCCCATCTCTGCACCTACCCCTTCAACTACAGGCAGCACAGAACTTTGGTCTCCTTTCTGAGGACCAGTTCTTTTAGGGTTTGTTTTGTTAGCTGCATTCTCGTATCTCCCATTCAGAATACTTATCACAATTTTGACTCCTTGTTTGTTGTTTAATGAGGGCTGAGACCAAAGCTGTCTTAATCACCATTGTATCCCTGGAGCCTGGCCTATGGTAGACACTCAAACGTCACTGTAAAAATTAGGTAATATTCTGATACTTACTTTAAGGACAAGGTACTTGGAGCTTATAAGGTTGCAGTAACTCACCCAGGGTTGCACAGCTAATAGTAGCAGAGTCAGGGTCCAGCTCTTTCTGACTCTATTGCATGGAGGGTTTAATTACTACACTATAGAGTTAGAATTGCCACACCTTCATGGCCTGCTCAGCTTATGGTTCATCTCCTTTGCTGCCTTATAATAATTTCCACACCATTTCTGTCATAATTATACTGTTAAGTATTTTTTGATGCCCCACTTCCGCAACCAGAATGTCACCTCCTTTTTTCAAGGAGATAGGCCATGTTTCTTGTTATTGTTTAGCAATTTTTTTTTCTGTTTTACATATTGCTGAAATGGACACCTGGGACATATTAATTACTCAGCAAAGATTTTACTGAATGATGTATAGGAAGAAACAATGTACTGTGCAGTGGAGCAAAAACATACACTTAGAGGATGGAAAAATAATTTTTAAAATATATGTTTATAATTATAAACATATATTAGTCATTGGTATATATTAGGATTATGAAAGAAGGGTAAACTCTTTGTGAGTAAAATGTTGAACTATAATAGTAATGAGGGAGCTTTAATTTATTTAATTTTAGAATGTCAAGCACCTAGAACACTGCCTGGCACATCATAGGCGTTCAATAAATATTTATTGAATATTGAATCAATGAACTTTAAGTACTTCATTCTAGACCTAGGCAGCTCAGGATTACCAGATATTTGAGGAAAGTCTAACATGAAAAAGGAAAACACTAAAGAAATAAACAAACACCAAACAGATGAAAGAAACCTGGAGGAAACAGATATAATGGAGGGCAGAGAAGAAAAGATTCTAAAAGTATATGTGGGTCTGTCTCCTAAAGCGGTATAAATGTTAGATTTTTAATCTTTTGTAATATGATATTACAAAGAAATTGCTTTTCTTCTGTTATTGTTCAGCTCAGTCATCTTCAGTCACTTGTGTTACTAGTCACTTGTGTTATTTCACTGTCTTCTGCTTTTTGGGGTTTTTTTCCCCCACTTTCCTTGGTATACCAATGTCTTTGTTGCTGGTTTCTAAGAACTCATTTATGACTAAAAATGTTAACCATTAGTCATGCAATGCAAACGAAATACCATATTTTATTGCCATCAATTTACTATGGTGTTTTGTTTTGGTTGTGTATTAAAAGATAATCATGTTGTGTTTAAAAAATAAAAATAAAAAAATAGGGACTTCCCTGGTGGCTCAGTGGTTAAGAATCTGCCTGCCAGTGAAGGGGACACGGGTTCGAGCCCTGGTCCGGGAAGATCCCACATGCCGTGGAGCAGCTAAGCCCATGCGCCACAACTACTGAGCCTGTGCTCTAGAGCCCACAAGCCACAACTACTGAGCCTGCGTGCCTAGAACCCGTGCTCTGCAACAAGAGAAGCCACCGCAATGAGAAGCCCATGCACCGCAATGAAGAGTAGCCCCTGCTCGCCGCAACTAGAGAAAGCCCGTGTGCAGCAACGAAGACCCAACTTAGCCAAAAAAAAAAAAAAAAAAAAAAAATCCTCAGAGAGATAAGAGATCTAGAAGCCATAAAATTATACACATTATTCATATAATATATACGGTATAAATTTATACATATATACTATTATTTCCCTCATTTTACAGGTAAGAAAATTGAGATAAAGTCAGGTGAGGTAACCCAGGGTCAGGCTCTGAGTTGAGCAGGAAATCTGACTCCACTGCTCCTGCTGTGATCACGCTGTAGTACAGGCACTCAGATGTTCACACTCCATATTTACGCCTTTGTATGAGCCACACCCCTCCCTAAGTCTCTACCATCTTTTCCACCAACCCCAATTCGGCTCATTTCCCAGGACCCACTCTTCTCATAAACCTACCTCTGAGCACAGCTGTTCACACTGATTTCTTTATTCCTCAGACACTTATAATCTGTACCATTCATTTTATTACTGGGTCATATAATTGTTTTGTTCTCTAGTTGTTGGTTTTTTAATCTATAGCTCTGTCCTCCCCAACAAGAGCAAATCCCCAGGGATAGAAACTCCTCAGAAATCCTTATCAAAATGCTAAGTATGTAAGTGTCACTGTATAAGAATCTGCTGACTTGAGTCTAAGTAGAGCATTTACTGGATTAATATCATGGCTCCATATCTGGAACATTCCAGACTCATAAGATCTACTTGACAAGAGTGTCTCGTTACTTCAGATGCTGTGTAACTGATTTGTCACTATCACATGCTAGTCACGTCTGGCAGCAGTGGGGAAGAGTAAGTGCACACTCTGAAATAAAACAAGGGTGACCTGGATAAACAGGCATCGCTTTACAACTCATGTCTGTTTTGGGAAAAGAGAAGTGCTTCTCCATCACTCCAAGTTATTCAGTCTACAGATGGTTGGATGGTCTTTGATGGTTTTATGGCTTGACTTTACCTTTTCTCAGCTCTTCCTGGACCAGTGCTCTGTATGCTGTAAGCATACATCTCTCATTATTATTAGAGGTGACTGAACCTAGTCAAACACAGATTTCTATTTGGGAATATATTAGAAAGATATTTTTCAGTCAGCCATTCAATGTAAACCTCTATTAAATACCCACTTTGGATTTAGCAGTATCCTAAAATCTGTAGTAAAATTGTGCAAGGAGTGAAAGACATAATTTCTGCCCTCAAGGTACATACAGTTGAATTCATTTGTATTTTATATGCTTCAAGTGTGAGTTAGAACACTTGTCAGAAAATTAATGCAAAGCATCTTTGTTTCTTAAAATGACTTTTTGGGTAAGGTATAAAAACTGGCCACTGTACAAAGCCTATACCTAGTTTTTTCTTTTAAAAACTCATATATATGTGTATGTGTGGATATGTATGTGTGTATGTATGTATGTTTGTGTGTATAAAGATAGAGAATTAGCTAACATATGAATAACTCAAGCGGATTTTTACAGAGCATTTATACATATTTATGCCTTTTGAAATACTGCCTAACACATGCATCTGAAAACCAGAGATGATTTGAGACAGTCATCTTGGCTCCTCTGGTAAATATTTTCTGATTTACAGTTTTCCGTTTAAGGAAGGATTGGGGCTGGGAAACTATACAGTGATCAAATGATTACCTAAAAATGTCAGTGAAGAATCAGATAACGCACTTCTAATTGGATAAGTCAATGCGATAGTGAAGGAACATCTTGCTCCTTAGGACTACCTAATTCTATGCATAATAAATCTTATATTTTAAATGTATTGCAAAGCATAAAGTACTTTCCCAAATATGATCTCATTTTGATTTTGGTCCAAACACATATAAATATATTTCTATTACATATGCAGGTACTAGATTACACATTCATATCAAGATAAAACAGAATATACTCATATATTAACAGTTTCATTTGATGAAATATAACACACAGAAGCATTTATTTTTTGTTTGTCTGTTTATATATTTTGTTTTTCCCTTGGCATGAGAGTTTAAGGTATGATCATTTAGAGATTATCTTCACAACGTTTAACCCCCAAGGTTTTCTGGGTGTCCTTTATTCTTCAACTGAAAAGGACAATTCTTGGAAACATCTAGTTTTTTCTATGATATAAAACAGGCAGCCCCTTCTGTCTTGTCTAGAATGACACTGCCAGAACTAAATGCTGTGCCGACATTTAGTTTCGCTGATCACAAAGGGGAACCGCAAACAAAGGTGGACCCACAGTTAGCTGTACCCACACCTGGAAAACCCCTTCCAGGGCTCGCCCCACCGTGGGGAAACAGGGCCATCTTCAAGTCTACCTTTATAGTTACCGATAATCATGATCACTGGAAGACTGGGAGCCTAATCTTAAAAAGTGAAGACTGGGCTTCCCTGGTGTCGCAGTGGTTGAGAGTTCGCCTGCCGATGCAGGGGACACGGGTTCGTGCCCCGGTCCGGGAAGATCCCACATGCCGCGGAGCGGCTGGGCCCATGAGCCATGGCCGCTGACCCTGCGTGTCCGGAGCCTGTGCTCCACAGCGAGAGAGGCCACAACAGTGAGAGGCCCGCGTACCGCAAAAAAAAAAAAAAAAAAAAAGTGAAGACAACATCTAAGCTAAATTCACAAAATCACAGCTCTAATATTGAACATTAAAGGAATAAGCAATCACTGATAAAAACTAAAAGATTTCCAGGCTGGAATAGAAGCGTACGCAAGCTGAGATTTTTAAAGCCAAACTTAATATCTACCAACTGTTTAAAAGGAAACAGGAAGTGCAAATAACTCATTATTCTGAGCCTGTCCTACTAGTGAAAGAGACTTGGGATTTCGTGCACTACTGAAATGTTTTTAGCTTAGTTGTTAATACAGGTCTACAAAGCAAGACTCACCAACATTCTGTTTCTTCATAGCTTCTTGATATGTCACAGTACAAACATCCGAGGAAAGTATACCTGGAAAGAGATGGACAACAGTGACAAATTTATTTTTGGAAATGACAGATTCGATTAGCTGTATGCTCTGTGGTCACTGAGAGAGCACACAAATCTTTACAGAGGTGCTCTTTTCCTTTAGGAGTATGTGCTTATGAACTACAGTGAACATTCATCCTGAAATGACTGAAACGGAGAAAATATTAGGGAGTTGAAAGTTGAAGTTTGTTTCCTCTTGTCTGTTGGATCCTTTTGGGTCACTATTTAAGGGAGTCCAAGACCATCACAGAAAGCTAATAGCCTTTAGAACTCTCAGATTATACTGATATTACTGATGGGAGAGTTAAGCCAAATTGCATTCTCAAAATGGTTCTGGGAACACACCACTTCCAGTAATGGTCCTATCAGCCAGACCTAAAAGCAGAGGGAGCAGGGGATGCACTTAAAGGCAATTATCCATCAACATTGGAAAATATGGTTACTAGATTAAGAGAGTTGGGTTCTATGCAATATATCTTGATTGCAGCAAAGCAGTTGATACAACATTATTCAATTTACCAGCTAGATTAATGTAAATTGGTTTAGGCAGAAGTATAGTCAAATGAGCTACCAGCTATCCAGAGGGCCATAAATAATAGATAACAATAAACACATTTGTTTTACATGCTCCTAATTTAGTTATTTTCCCCCAGCGCTCTCCTTGAGTTCAGAACATGACAGTTATATAATATATGCCACCCTCCAGTTATCTTTCCTTAAGATCTTTTAGGAATCCCATCTGTTCCATAAAGTTGCAAGGACCAATTATACCATTTACCATCAACAACTCCCATTAGTCAGGGCTTCCTTCATTTATCCATATTCAGTTTTCAGCTCCCCCTTATATTTCTTTTTGATGTCTGGACTTTCTCTTAATGTAAAATGTCAAGAGCAGAAGTGCAGGGCAGTGGAAATACCCTTTGCTTCCATATAAAAAAAAGCTACTGACTGTGGCTTCTCTGGGGTGCTTTGGTGGAGATGACAATGACAGGAAAGTTCAGTATAGGCATAGCTTTTCTCAGCTAGGAGAATTTTCTGTAACTTTCAGGCAGTGGAACTGGCACAGTTTCTAAAAATATTGAAGCATTGTTTATTATATTAGAAGGAAGACAAAACCCTTGATTTTATCATTTAAACTACTGAAAGTAAAGTTTAAAAAAAAATTGGGGGGTTGAAATATACAAAAAAGCGTGGTGATTCTCAACAGACATGTCTTCCATGGTGCATAAGGCGGGTAGTGGGAGAAACATAAGAATCCCAAGAGAGTGGGAGGCGGGGGCAATTGTGGGGCTGGGAAGCTGAGGGTACCGCCCTCGCTGGAGGGGAAGCAAGAACATACTTATCTCCATCATATTCCCTCTTTCCATTCAATGCTGGTATCACACAATTGGCTGCCTTGGGAAAGTAATACGATGACATTCTTACATTTGTTTTAGAATGTTAGAACATTCATATTAGGGATTTACCAAATGTACTATTTCTGCTTCCCTAAGTTCTCCGAAATGGCATATAATAAAAGATAGAGATTCCTGCCTCTTCTCTACCTGAGAGGGGAAAAGGCAAAATAATTGTGGCAGAAACCTTGAGAGAGAGGCACTACTGCCATTGAGTTTTAAATGTAGCTGAGAGTGGGTACAGCACAGTAGAAAACTTTACTTCCTCACTACTTTTTTTCCTTCAAAGCTTTATTCATACAAATAAATAACCGATAACTAACTACTGATGTGATTTTAGGCAAATTACTTAATTCTGAACAGTTTCCTCATCTGTAATACATTCTTTTAATTGCTGTATCACTCTGAATATAATTTGGCCAGGTGGGCTGTGTGCGTGTTTATGTTCTAAATACTTTCCCCCCTTTTGATTATAAAAATAAGCCATACTTATTTCAAAAATCTGAAAATATATAAAGTATACAAATAAAACTAATGAAAGTAATTCTGCTAATGTTCATACTTAGGTTACCTGTTTGTGTATATTATTGCCTTGACTTATGTTAATTTATTTTCATTGTTGCATTCTACTTTTATCATCTTTTTCTAACATTAAAACTTCCTTCCTTGGTTTCGTTTTCTAAAACAAATTATTTCATACTTTTACTCAGATTTCTTAGTTCTATAGTTCTGTTCTTAGTCTATAATCCCACTGGGACTACTCTCTCTTAGCGTTTATTTAAAGAGCTTCAATGTTTTAAATTTATTGATTAATCTTATCAATAATTCCCCCTTTACCTTCACGGTTTTATCTTTGTCATCATTTCCTAGCCTTAAGAATTTGATTTTTCTTCTGGTTGGTTTTCTCTGTTTGCCTCTCCAGGTTCATTCTCTGCTATCCTCTGCCCCATTTTGTGCCCTGAGAGGAAGAAGATGGGGTGGTGGAGGAGAGAGTTCCCTTTTCACTTGGCCATACTGTTCCTTTCCCTGGGCTGACCGCCCCCCTCCGTGGAGGGTGACCTTCACGGGTTCAGGAGACAAAATTTTTAAGACACTCCTTCCCCTTTCAAGTCTAGAAGTGGTCGTGGTCCCCACTTTTCACCAATCCCTCTGGTTCTCTTCCCATTTCTCTGTCATTGACCCTTCTTTAAACGTCTTCCAGTTAAACACTTGTAGAATACTATTCATTTCATGTTGATGTGGTGATATAAACAATCTTTATCCCATTAATCTTTTTAAAAATGTTAAAAGGTTTTGATTTTTTGCATTGTAAATTCTCTTATGTTAAATAGTGACTGCTTTAGACAATGTTAAATCTTCTCATTTTACCATACATTATTCTTATCTTACTTTTAATTAGCTATACGTTAACACATTTTAACTTTTTCTTCTCTGATATTGTGCTTTATGTTCAGGTTTTATAATGACCTACAAAAAGCATGAGTACAGAGAGTGACAGCAACAGAGAGACCTCACACTGCAAACAGGAGGCTGGAGGACCTTTCCCTTAGTTCTCCCTATAGCCTTTTATCCAGTTTCCTCAATCGATTTCTAATCCCTTTTATAATTATTTCCCTAAAAAAATACTAACCCTGAGATGCACAGGGACCTACATATTAAGTCTCCATAGGGCAATTTATTCTCTTTATACAAGTTCTATACTTTCTAACACTATGTATTTTCCATACTATGCAGTCTTTGTATTGAAACCGCCTATTTCCATATCTGTGGTCTCTGACATGTAGAACCAGTGGTTTTGGCAAAGTGCATCATTGTGTTACAAACAAGCACAGCCTGACATGAACCTTTATCCTCCAGCACTAGAGGGAGGATAAAGAACTGCCAGGATGCACTGAAGCTCAGGAGGCTGGCTGGAGAGGGAGTAGCACTCGACATTCCAAGATATGAAATCAGCTGCAGAACAAGCTGAGCCTGGAAGAGCTGAAAGTGGCTCACGTAGGGATTATGGTTCTTCATCTGCTGATTCTGGCAAGACAAGGTGGAAGCCTGCTTCAGAAGGACTGGAAGTGAACTCTACTGCTCACAGTGAGAGGTCCGGCGGAGTCCTACACCGGCCAGCCGAGTCACGGGGAGAAAGGGTTAGAACCCTTCAGATAGCTGACTGAGGAAAGTAGAAAGAATCAAAGAGGAGCCACCCACAGCTGGACGGACCTGTCCTTCTTCAAGAACTCATTACTTCAAAAATTTTAAAAAGCACCTCCCTGGAGCTTATTAAAAGAAAGATGAGGCGATTGACTAAAGAAAGCAAGACGAGATATTTAAAGAATCTGCTTTGTATTTTTCAGTAAAGTCACTGAACAATAATGACTAGAAACAAAATAAGAAACGCAAGAAAAGACAATGTGTTGATAAAGGATTCTTTTGGTTCCAGCCAGCCAAAAACGGGGTTAATAGAGAGACAGAGAGAGATGCGGGGGCAGCTCAGTGATACCAGGTCTGGGACGGAACCGAGCAGGAAGAGGACCCCGTGAACTCTGCCCAGGCTGCTTCTCTCTTAATTCTGCCCTCTGCCCACACCCCCCCGCCCCCACCCCGGTCCGTGCATCAGTTTCATTCTGCTCTCTCAGTGCAGGCAGACCAGGCCACGTGGCGTGGAAGGTGGCCAGAAGCACACACAGGGTTTACAGTTTAAAGGTCCACCTACCCAGATAGAGCCTAACTGGTCTCTTGCCCTCAGGGAAAAGGGACTGATTTGCCCCACTTTTTGTCTGGCGCAAACCAGCCAACTCCTAGTGCAACCTCTTTGAAGGAGTAGGCAATTCATGGAAAGGAACAGGCCTGTGATACAATAGAGCCCACGAAAGATTATCGTCATATGGTCCTAAGGAAGGACATATGAAAAGATAGCTGAATGAGATCGGGAGAGAACAGGAAGGAATTTCAGTTATGATCCAAAATACAGTTATGATCCAAGCTTGAGTTTACTCTGAATAAATCAGAATAGACAAAAGAAATAAAAAGTAAGCAAAAAGATTTAACAATTCTTTTTAAGTCTTTTAAAATAATTGTTTTACTTTGTTTTCAGAAGTCCTCCCTTGCTGGTTTTCCTTAGTTTTTACATATCAGAACCTTCTGAGTTGAGCAATTAGTTTATTTATTTCAACTTTTTCTTGTTTACTATTCAGAATATTTCAGGCTGTTAAAATTTGCTTGTATGGATGGATTTGGCCTCATCTCATAAATATTTGAAAAAAAAATCCTCATTTGTTATTTGCTTAATATTATGTGATTTCAGATGAGGATATATTTAAAATTTCAAGATGTTTCTATTGAGAAATGCTTATTAATTCCTTGATATATTAAATTCTAGACAAAGACAGTGACCTGTACGAGATTCATCTTTTCAGATTTAATTTTCATTGGGGTCTTAATATATCAGTTATATTTATTAATTCCAAGCATACAGCAGGTTTATAAGAGAAAGATCTAAATATGCATGTACTCTACCTTGTCTACTTATTCAAATTCTCTGAGCTTTGTTTTGGTTTTGTTTAGTTTTTCAGGGAGTGTTGGCCTTTTTTTTTCTAAACTCATCAAAGGCTGAAAGAGCTCTTTAAAAGACCTCTGCGACAATTGTAATTCTATTTTTCTTTATAGAGTCTGATGTAGTTATTTGCCTCATAAAGATCTATGACTGTTAATTTTCATGATGAATATTATCTTTTAGAGTTATTATGAAGATTAAATAACACAATGCTCACAAAGCACTTATTCAGTAATTGGTATATAGCAAATGCTCTATAAATGTTAACTCATTATCGTTTCCTAAATCAGTAATTTCTGCTTTTATCTTTATTAATTTCCAGCTCCTGTATTTTTCCTCTTTCTTAAATTGAATGGCTATTCCATTTGTTTTAAATCTTTCTCATTTCATAGTGAAATCCTTTAAAGCTGTGGATTTCCCTTTAGCTATATCCTGTGGGTTTTGCTGTAGAGTATTCTTATGCTTATTATCTCTAAATAACCAGAAATTTAACATTTTGTTCTATTTTATTTTAGTCCAGAGATGTTGCCATAAAATATGCATTGCAGGAATCGATTAAGATTTACTCTGTGACCAAATACATATCCATTTAAAAAAAATATTCCATGGGCATAAGAAAAAATGACTTTTCTGAGTTTTTATGATGTAGACAGTTCATATATCACCTTATATTCTTTAAGTTCTTTATATGCTTCTATAACTTTGTCATCTTAATCACTGTACTCAATTTCTGTGAGATAAGTGTTACATTCTCTCCATCACCCCTTAGTTATATCTTGGCTACCTGTAGGACCCTTGAATTCTAGAAAGCCATAAACATTTTTTTTTACTCTGTTGCAGCTTCCTGAGTTGCAGTGGGAATATCTCTCCCTTTTCTGACTCATGATTGGTAAATCTTCTCACTACGTGGAAGTTTGAAAGATTTTCTTTTTATCCTTAGAGTTTCACAAAAATGTCCAGGTTATGAAGAATGTCTTTTGTTGTTGTTAATCTGGCCTGCTAATCAGGAGACTTGATCTAAAAACTCAAGTCAGAAAAATATTCTATTATTTCTTTGACTATTTCTCTTTCCCCATCTGTTTCTTTATCTGTTTCTGAATTCTTGGGTTATTTGATCTCCTGGATCGATTCTTCCATTATGTTTATCTTTTTTCTCCTAATTACTACTCTTTGCTTTTTCACTCTTTATCTTAAGATAATTTCCAGTTCATTTACCGTATTATTAATGAGGCTTTCATCAGTATCCATTCTATGTTTTTACTGCCTCTGTTGAATTTCTAAATTAAACTTATTATAATTTTTACTAGCAAAAAATTCTTTATCATTCTAAGATTTCTTCTCTTTTTTTGTAGAACTTCTCCCTCAGATCTCATTGAATTATTTTTAGTTCTTTCCTGTTTCCTTCATTACATTACTGCCATAAAACTTTCCCCTATTTCAACGGGATCTATGTGTTCTAACTATTTCAATTTCAGTTCCATCCTTAAAAGTGTGGATTACTCTTAAATGTTTGGTCGTTTTTCATTTTCTGATTACCATTGATACTCACCAGGCCAATGAGGAACATCTTAGTTATTTATTTCTTCTGAACTCATTTAACTTTGTCTATAGGAAAGCCTGGTAGTGGAGGGTGAGCAGATGGGGAAATAAAAGTTACAAATCTGTTTCTTACTTAGAGGGCAGCACCTAGGGAGCCAGTGGGTTGTGGCACTTCTCAGGAAAGTTCAGCCTTAGAGAGTGATTGTTGTCCTGGTTTTATAAGAGTGCAACGATTCAGTATGGAAGAGTTATTCAAAAGAAGCTGTATCAGCAGCATTGGAAAGTTTCTCCCTTGAGTCTGTATAACAAGTAAGCAAGACATCATAATATTTATTAAGAATTGCTCAGAATAGCTGGACCTCCTGAGGAATCCACTGGGTTAGTTGTCTTCACTCCAGAATTTACCAAGGCGTTAGATCACCGTCTCTCTATGGAACACTCTGCAAACTGTGCAGCAGGTGGGCCTGAAGTTTTCTCACCTGTTCTGCATCACAGGAACCCAAAGGCTGCAGACTGCAACAATAGGTCAGTCTCCTTCCCTTCCAGGACCCATTAGTCAAATAGAATTATTACCTCCTTGGAGAGTTAAGAGGAGGAGAAATCAAGAAATCAAACACTGTATCAAGTCCTGTTTCCTCCCATGCCACCATAGTGTACTGGAAAAAATAGGATGATATGGTTGCATTATAATAAACTAGGACTAGCCTCAAAAGATAACTGGCTCTCTATTTCTAGGAATTTCTCTATGAAAATTCTCTATGAAATTCCCCTAGGAAAGCAAACCTCTGGATCGACTCGTTCAAAGCCAGAGTCATAATTTTCTTGGATGTGCCCCCAACATTTAACTGGCCTCTTACTTAGCATCCCTAAGAAATAATGTAGCTTCACAGTTTTGGCAATGCAGACCGGATATGGACAGAGACATGGCTTTTGGGAAGAGGAAGGATGAGGGCCCCCTGGGTGATTAATAGCAATGTGTTATTTAGAGATTCACTCAGTTACCTTGAGCACAACTACTTTATTGAAGGGTCTACCATAAAGTTATACTTCAATAGATGCTCAAAGGATATCTTTCTGAAAAAAAAAATCTGCAGCCACAGTGAGTCCAAATGTTAGTCGATGCCTCATCTATGGCTTCCCACTAGAGTTTGGTGTCTCCTGGGAATTTCTCCCAGGGGGCCAAATCTCTCTTACAGCAGCTAAGACTCAATGGAAACAACCCTCTTGAGATGTTTTACTGTCCTTTCTGAAAGGCTTTCAAGGCTGGCACAGTAGACGGCAAAATGGTGGAGCTGTATGATGGACCAGATGTTGCCCCTCTTCTTTGAGTGCTACACACTGCCACCTCTCCTCTCTCACCGAACCAGCCAAAGGTCTACAATTTGCCTGTTTTCTGCTCATACTGGGTGCCAATTTCCCACTTTTCACACTAAATGTGAGTATCACTGTCACTGCTATCTGCCGGCGGGTGGAAACTTCACCCACCCAAGATGAATCTTGGTCCTAGGTTCCACATTCCACAAACACGTAACTGATGGCCAGATGGGAAAGAAGTCCTCCTTTCCTGTCACCCTGCCCCTCTGCCCCCGCCAATCGTATAGTCAACTTGGCAATAAATGCTGCCCTTCTCTTCATTGCTTGTTAATGAAGGGGAATTGGGGATTAGAGTCTGTCTTTAAACCCAGTTCCCTGTGGTCAACCTGCAGCCACCTCCCCAGTCTCCCCTCATTAACAAGCAGTGAAGAGAAGGACACCATTTATTGCCAAGTTGACTGTAGGATTTGGTCCTGTTCACTTCTGATTCCCACAGACTTCCCTCCCTACATTCCTGGGAATTGGGCTGAGAGCGTCTCCCCCTCGCCTCTTCCAGAACATCCTGGCAGTATTCCATCCTCCTTGCGCAAAAGGTCAAGAAATGTGAAGGATATGAGCTTTCACCTGACTTATAACCTAGTAAGTTAGCCTGCCGCCGTTTCATGGATGCTGGAAAAAGATACAGTTCTCCCAAGTCACAGACAAAGGACTTCATTGCTCAAGAAAATAGCAGGAGCCCCAAAATCAATGTTTGCTCTTGTTTCCTGAGCCCCCAGTCCTCCGGGGAAACTCAAAGAGAGCCAGGAGATACACACAATGGGCTGCGTTACAGGGGAGGAATCTGTGCTTAAGGCATGTGCTCCAGAGGAAGACGCTCTCTCTAACCCCCAAGGCTGTTCTTCACCCAGACATCCCTAGAAAGATACTCTGCAACCTAGGTGGCAGGTACTTCTACTCTCAAGGTATACAGAAATGCAAGAAGCCACAGATCATTTTCTCCCCAAAAGGAATTGATCAAGAAGGATTGTCCTAACGAACACTTTGTGATACTTTCAAAATATAAATCAGCTCATGTTACTTCCTTGCTCCCATGACTACCAGTCATGCTTACGAACAAAATCCAAACTCTTAACCGTGACCCCCAAGGCCTGACATTCCCTGGCCCTGGCTGTGTCTCAGATGCCATCTTTCTGAATCCAGCACTCTGTTCCCCTTGCAGTACCTGGACACCAAAGCACTCTTCCATCTTGATGTCCGCTGTTGCTGGATTTGTACATGGCTCTGTCCTTCCCTCACTGAGGTCACTGTTCAGATGTAACCTCCTTGGAGAAGACTTACTTGAGTACTCTGAAGTTAAACCCCACTTGCTCTAATCCTTCCCCTCATTATTTTTTTTCAGCACACTTACCTCCACCTGCCAAATCCAGGTCCATTAGCTTATTTCTTTGTTATCATCTCCCCCTCTAGACTGTAACCTCTCTGAAGCTGGGGACTTCGGCTAGTATGTCCCCTGACTTAGATCAGAGGCTGCCAGCCACTTGACAGTCCCTCGGTTAATATCTTTTAAATGAAATATGATATTTTCAACTGCTTCTTTCTTCATTAAAAGGACTGCTCATTTGCTTACTCTTTATAAGCCAATATATAGTGAATCAGGCCTGACATACCCGGAAGCAGAGACATTTACAAAGATTGATTCCTTGTGAAAAATGTTACTTTCAGTTTCCCAGAGTGTGTGTTTATTCCTGCAGATAGCCAGTCGACAATGAAGCTCAGAGTACATGTCTGGACTACTGCAATCACGCCCTAGCTGGTCTCTCCCAACTTTCATTCTTGCTACTTGACAACACACTCTCTCTAGAGCATTAAGAGTAATCTTATTGCCATAAAATTTGCATCACATCACGGCCCTCTTTCAAAATCTGCAATGCATCCCATCGCATTTAGAACAGTATCTAAAGTCTTAATGATGAGCTTCTAAGTCATATCCTAGCACCTAGCTGTCAAACAGACAGGGTTTAGGGTTGACAAAGCAGCTGGAAATTTAGGAGCGAAATCCTGGAAATGAGAAAGTTGCAGAAGGGATGACTCACGGAACCTGAGCATAAACTCCCTCAAATTCCTGGATAACTGCATCTACACATATGTGGGGATTACTGCAGGGGGCTCGGGAAACAGCAGGCAGAAACAGGAGAGGAGTCTGTCTTGGAAAGACAAAGTACACTGGGTGAATCTGGGAGTTGACGGCCCCTTCAGACTTCAAGACAGGAGATTACTAGTCACACAATGAGCCATAAGCGCAAATATATTACTAATAAAACATAAGCAGAAACTCACAGACAAAAAGGGAGAAATAGTTAAATCCACAATTATAATTGAAGATTTTAACACCCTTCTCTTAGTAGTTGACAGAACAACCCTATAAAAAATTAGTAAGGATGTAGAAGATCTAAATGACCAACCATCACCAAATGGACAGTCATAGAACATCACACTTAATGACTAAAAAATACATAGTTTTTTTCAAGTGAATGTGGAATGCTCCCCAAGTTAGATCACATCCCGGGCAACAAAATAATTTCCAAATTGATTTTAAAAGATGTAAATTTGCAGAGAATGTCCCCTGATGATGAAGGAATTAACTTAGAAAGCAATAACAATGCCCTACCTAGAAAGACACAAAATATTTACAAATTAAGTGGCCCACTTTTAAATAATTCCTGGGGCAAAAAAGATATCACAAAGGAAAAAATATATATTTTGAACAAAATATTAAGGGAAATGTAGCATATTAAAACTGTGGGATGTGGGGGCTTCCCTGGTGGCGCAGTGATTGAGAGTCAGCCTGCCGATGCAGGGGACGCAGGATCGTGCCCTGGTCCGGGAAGATCCCACATGCCGCGGAGCGGCTGGGCCCGTGAGCCATGGCCGCTGAGCCTGCGCGTCCGGAGCCTGTGCTCCGCAACGGGAGAGGCCACAGCAGTGAGAGGCCCGCGTACCGCAAAAAAAAGAAAAATTGTGGGATGTGGCAAAAGCAGTGTTTCGAGGAACTACATGATTATAAATGCTAATATTAAAATTTTCCGAAGGTCTCCATCTCCTACAATTGCAGCACAAATTCCCAAGTCTGTGGTTGTGACACGTTAGGCTCTCATGCCCTGGCTCTGTCTCAGACATCTGATCCTTCACAGCCTCTCTTAATAGAAGCCTTATGACTCCTTCTTAACGCCATACCTTTGCAGCATTCTTGGTGGCTATCCTCTGCGTAGAAAGCCCTCCTGATTCTCTTATTTCTGAAACTTTTCTTGCAAAATTCAGCCCAGGCAATGTCTCATCCATGACCCCTCAGGCTGAGCAAAGGTCCTCTATTCCTTTATTTTTTGCTTCAAATACAGCAGCAGAAAACTTTTTGTTTCCTTTTGCTCTGTTCGGGGTGGGGCGAGGTAAGCACCCCAAATTTATTAGAGAATTAGTCTTCCTGACGTTATTTTTATATGTCCTCATCACCCTTTCCATTCATCTTTGGCTATACACCCAGTTGGGTTTCTTTTCAATGTTTATGCTTATATTAAAATTTGTTGAGGTCATGTATTATTACACATTGTAATCCTAACCTATTTATACCTCCCTTTTTATTCCTCATCAACTAGAATTGCATTTATGGGGCCTTCATAACTTCTCAAACATTTTAGACTCTCTTCCAGAAATTCATGTTTGGGGGTCAAATTTATTTTTTCTCTGAATGCTTTTGAACTCTGCTCTTCTGGCTCTCTGGGTACCAAATGTAACCATCTCCATATTTTCACTTGCTGGCTGTCAAGAACTCTAAGATGAACTTACTGTTTGTATTTTTTCTGGGATTTTAACATTTCTTTTTTGATAACCAAGCAGGTTTTTCATATTGGTAAGAATTGCTGCAGAAGTTTGTTTCTACTGGTTTTTGTGTTCTAATTTCTGGGAGGTGCAAATGATACCAAAAGCAACTTAACTTACAAGTTCATTAATATCAAGAGCTACACTGAGACATGGATTCCAAGCAGGCCCCTGTTTGGTATTCCTCAAATTAACATTTGCTAATTATTTGTTCAGTATTTACTTGGTTGGGAGTGGGGTGAATAAATTGATTTTATATGAAAAATGTTTCAATCTTTATATTCAAATTTATGTATTAAATGTGCCATCTATAAGCTATATTTTTTTAACTTTTAATTTGGAAATAATTTCAAACTTAAAGTTGCAAGAAAAAGAATCATATAGAGAATGCCTGGATAGCCTTTACCCAGGTTCACCTATTCTTAACTTTTAGCCCCATTTGCTTTATTATTTGTTATCTGTCAATCTATCATCTATCTGCATCATCTATCATTTAATACCTCTAATCTGCCAATCTAATCTGTCCATCATCTATTTACATATTTTTCTGAGCCATTTGAGAGCATATTTCATGTATTATGGCCCTTTACCCCTAATACTTTAGGTGTATTTTTTTAAAAAGAATAAGGATATTCATTTACGTAACCACGTTCTGTAATATATTTAACTGTTGTCTAATTCCTCAGCTGTATTCCAACCTGTCAATTGACCTAATAATTTCCCATATAACATTATTTTTCCTCTAGTAAAGGATCACTCTAGGATCTAGTATTGCATTTAGTTCTCATGTTTCTTTAACCTCCTTTGACCTGGAACATTTCCACAGCTTTTCTTTATCTTTTAACAACATTGACATTTTTGAAGTATAATCCCCCATTTAAAAAACAGAGCACTCTTCATTTTTTATTTGTCTACTGTTTCTTCATTATTCGATTGAAGTTATACAGTCTCAGCTGAAATATCACATAGAGGAAGCTATATCCTTCTCAAGACATCGTGCCCATCTGCCTCTCATTGGTGGCGTTAACTTTGATGATCCTATCAGGGTGTTGTCTCATTTCTCCATTGTATAGCTATTACTTTTTTTTTTTGAAATGGGACAGTTTTTTAATGAGGTTCTTTGTAAGACGTTTAGAACACGACTTTGTGAGGATAAATTCCGTTTGTGAGAGCAAACACAGAGCGGAGGTAGCCCTGGAGCTGAGGAACAGCTTTGATTTTTTGCAGAATTTGTGAGTCCACAGCTTTCTGATGAACCTTGAGCTGCTCTGTAATCTCGTATTTCTCTCTCTCTGTGTCGAAGATCTCACCTTCCTGGTGCCTGGGCTTACGCAGCTTCTATTTGAAGTAAGCGTCAGTGAGATGTTCTGGGATTTTCACACCACTGATATCAATTTTGGTGGAAGTGGCAATGACAAATTTCTGGTGTGTTCTCCGCAGAGGAACTCGACTGAGGGACAGAGGCCCAGTCACAGGTAGCAAGCCACTGCTCAGCTGCTTCAGGAAAATGACCCTCTTGCCTCTGTGGCGCTCAGTGAGGAAATTATTCTTCCAGGAGTGATGCTAGCGTGCAGTTTTCTCACATGCTTTACTGAAGGGTTTTTTTGCTGTGACTCAACAGCTTTCGAGGCACATCTTCAGTAGGATAATATCTAGGCATTTTGCGAAGTTTAACCACCCGGGTACCACCATTCTTGTCACCACCAACTGGTTTTGTGACAGTAGCAAGAAGCTTCACCTTTTTCTTCTTTTCCACCTTGGATTTAGCTGCTGAATACCTCCCCTTGTACAAGGCCGTTCCGGAATACATAGCCGATCGGGAATATCTGCCAATTCCTCTGACCAGGACAGGGTTTTGGCAGCAGCGGGGCTTCCCCTGCTTCACCTTTTTAACCTTGCCACCACCATCAGCCTTCTTGGCTTCAGGTTTTTTCTCCTTAGTATCTGGCTTCTCAGCCTTTTCACCCGCCATCTACCAATACATATATTTTTTAAAAGGCATTTCACCAATTATCTCATAGCTATACAGCGATAGGCCTACCAGACTACAAGTTCTCATCCTCTTTCTACATCCTTTTCATCCCTCCCACTATAAGATATAGGCCTTCCTCCAAATCACCACACATCTGCAGCAACATTCATAGTTAACTTTTGGGTTGTCTCCCCAATACAGTATAACCTTCTTGACGATTTGAATATATCTCACAACTATTATTTGTTTGCTACATATATTTAGTGGTCACAAGTCCCTATTCCATTATTTCTGTTTTTGCGAATTAGAAATCCTAGACTTAGCTTTAAACAATCTCCCCAGCCAGGGAGCAGCGAGGCTGGAACTTGAAACCATTTGCTTTCAGGACCTCTGCTCTTATCAGACTGTCTCATTCAAGAAATTCGGTTTAGGAGGGGAAGACACACACACACACACACACACACACACACACACACACACACACACACACACACACACACACACACACACACACACACACACACACACACACACACACACACACACACACACACACACACCCGGCCCAAACTCAGGCCAAACTGAAAAAAGCGCAAAGCCCAGGAGACTTCCGGCCGCGGACGTGGGAAGATGAGAAAAACTGCATTTGTCCTCAGCCTCAAATCCACAACGTGGCGGAGACGAGGTCGGCGTCGTCTTTTGGAACCCAGGTCCGGGAATCGGAGCGCGTGCAGCCGCCCTTGTCCCTGCTGCCCCACTGGCCCGCTAGGGATGCCTGGAGGGGCGCTGTTTCCCCAGCCCCGGAGGGTGGCGAGCAACCGCAGCCCCGGGGCCTCTATAGCATCCCATCCCACGCTCTTCGTGCCCCACCGTTAAACCCAAGCGAGAGAAATGAAGCGTCTGGGAGGCCCCCCAAACGGCCCTGGGAGTGTCCGATCCCTGCAGTTGTTGACTTCATACCCTCCCGGTTAGGATGGCGAAGAATTGGGATCCTGAAATCGAGTCCTGCAGAGAGGCCCCGCCATTCTTACCTTGCAAGACCCTATTACTTTTTTTCCCTTGCAAGTAATAGCAATTTGTGGAGAAGAGTTTCAAGTCCATGCAAATACTCTGCTCCGCATCAAATTTCCCCCTCTTGATTTAGCTCCCATTGATGATTTTTGCCTGAACTAGTCTTTGGCTGAAAAATTATGATTTTCCAATTCTTTATCACACCCTCCACACTTACCAGTTGTCTTGCAATATTCTATAAGAGCCCTCCCTTCACTTTTCCTCCCTCCTTCCTTCCCTCCTTTCTTCCTTCTTTCCTTTCTTCACTTTATTATCTACTTATTATTGGTATGGACTCATGGTTCCACTTTTTCAATTATCTATAATCTATTGCTGTTCCTTAATTACTGTGTTCCTCATATTTTTCCAGGTTTCTCCAGTTGAAGCCCCTTCAGGGTGGGTCCTGTGTTCTTGTGACATGCCTCCTCATATTTTGAGTGCTTTCTTACTTTCTGGAACATGGTTTTCCCTGTTGTTCATTTACCCACTCTGCCTCAGTCCTAGAATCAAACATTTCTCAAGGAAGCACTGGCTTCTCTTAGAGCATAATGGCATCAGACCCCAATACATCTGGGCACTAGGTCTACTGATTGCTTCTGCATGTCTTTGCTTCTAGGAAAACTAAAAAGCATGTGCATTTATATACATGTATACATATGTATACATACACACATATATACACACAGACATATGTGTATATACGTATGCATACGCACACTCCAATACACACACACGCACACATATATGGTTATTAGAAATCGTGAGTTCCTACAGGGTTGCCACCTCTATTTCTGGCTGGTATATCCCTTCTCCCACTTGAGATCTCTGGCTCCCAGTAATGTAAATACATTTGCTTATTTGCTCAATCCTGTGATATACCTAATAGAATGGCTTCCCTTATATCCTTACAATAAACAAATCTATTATACTAGAGGGAGTTCAGAATTTGTTTGCAGTTTTCTCTCTCATCTGTCCTGTCTGTCTGCCCAAGACAGGACATATGGTCAGATACCACATTTGTTGATAACTTAGATTAGTTCTCTACCCTCCTCCAGTGTGACTGTGTTATTCATTTGAAATAGATCCTGGTTTATTTATTTCTATTTGCTTTAATATCAGGAACTCCCTTCTCATCCTTAATTTAGTTTTACTCTGTGATTACTAACAACATTAACATGCTTCCAGAAAGTCAAAATTTACAAAAACTCAGAGAATTGTCACTCTTTTCTGCAGCCCATCTCAGTTCCTGCCACACTTTGTGGTAATCAACCTCATTGTCTACTGGTTTACACTTCCTGTGTGTGTATGCTTTTTTTTAAAGGTAAAAACAAGTAATATGTATGCTTTCTTACTTTCCCTTTTTTCTAGCACAAAAGTAGTGTACTGTATATGCTGTTTTGCATTTGTATTTCACTTCACAATGTGTCCTAGAAATCACTGCATATGAATTCACAAACATCTTCATTTTCTTTTTCTTTTTTTTAAAAATGGTAGTATAGTTAATTTACAGTGCTGTGTTAGTTTCAGGTGTACAGCAAAGTGGTTGTTATACATATATATGTATACATATATATATATATTCTTTTCAGATTCTTTTCCATTATAGGGTATTACAAGATCTTGAATATAGTTCCCTGTGCAACACAGTACGTCCTTGTTATTTATCTATTTTATATATAGTAGTGTATATATATTAATAACTGCATAGTACTCCTTTGAGTGTTTGTAATATGGTTAATTAAACCAACTCTTATGCTTAGACATTTAAATAATTTCCAATATTTTGTCATTATAATTGCTGTAATGAATACTCTTGTGCATGCATATATATATATATATATGTGTGTGTATATATATATATATATATTTTTTTTATTCCTGTAGTTGGAGGTGTATTTATGGTAAATTCTTAGAATGTTAAATGAATAAGTCGTTTTGTTAGATATTGGCAAAATCCATTCTATAAGTATTGTGCATTTCCACCAGTTATATATGAGAATGTTAGTTTCTCAACATCATCATTAGAAGAGTGTATTTGTCAAGCTTTGATTTTTTTGCCAGTCTAACCTGTGAGAAAAAATATTTCTGTGTAATTTAATTTGAATTTCTCTAACTTGAATGAAGTTAGACATGTTTTCATATGTGTAAGGGTTATTTTTAATACCTACTTTTGTGACTTGTCTGTTCATGTCATTTGATTTTCTTTTTTCTGTAAGATTTTTGTTCTTTTCTTCAATGGTATAACTTTTTTCTGTATTAGTGAAATTAGCCTTCTCAGTAGTATTTTTGCAAATATTTTTTTCTCAGTTTGCCCTGTCTTTTGTGTTTGTTTATGCATTTGGATTTTTCATTTTTATTTTTTTAACATCTTTATTGGGGTATAATTGCTTTACAATGGTGTGTTAGTTTCTGCTTTATAACAAAGTGAATCAGCCATGCATATATATACATCCCCATATCTCCTCCCTCTTGCATCTCCCTCCCACCCTCTCTATCCCAACCCTCTAGGTGGTCACAAAGCACCAAGCTGATCTCCCTGTGCTATGCAACTGCTGCCCACTAGCTACCTATTTTACATTTAGTAGTGTATATATGTCCATGTCACTCTCTCACTTCAACCTAGCTTACCCTTCCCCCTCTCCGTGTCCTGAAGTCCATTCTCTATGTCTGTGTCTTTATTCCTGTCCTGCCCCTAGGTTCTTCAGAACCATGTTTTTTTTTGATTCCATACATAAGTGTTAGCATACAGTATTTGTTTTTCTCTTTCTGACTCACTTCACTCTGTATGACAGAGTTTAGGTACATCCACCTCATTACAAATAACTCAATTTCATTTCTTTTTATGGCTGAGTAATATTCCATTGTACATATGTGCCACATCTTCTTTATCCATTCATCTGTCGATGAACACTTAGGTTGCTTCCATGTCCTGGCTATTGTAAATAGAGCTGCAATGAATATTGTGGTACATGACTCTTTTTGAATTATGGTTTTCTCAGGGTATGTGCCCAGTAGTGGGATTGCTGGGTCGTATGGTAGTTCTATTTGTAGTTTTTTAAGGAACCTCCATACTGTTCTCCATAGTGGCTGTATCAATTTACATTCCCACCAAGAGTGCAAGAGGGTTCCTTTTCTCCACACCCTCTCCAGCATTTACTGTTTATAGATTTTTTGATGATGGCCATTCTGACTGGTGTGAGATGATACCTCATTGTAGTTTTGATTTCCATTTCTCTAATGATTAGTGATGTTGAGCATCCTTTCATGTGTTTGTTGGCAGTCTGTATATCTTCTTTGGAGAAATGTCTATTTAGGTCTTCTGCCTATTTTTGGATAGGGTTGTTTGTTTTTTTGATATTGAGCTGCATGAGCTACTTGTAAATTTTGGAGATTAATCTTTTGTCAGTTGCTTCATTTGCAAATATTTTCTTCCATTCTGAGGGTTGCCTTTTTGTCTTGTTTATGGTTTCCTTTTCTGTACAAAAGCTTTTAAGTTTCATTAGGTCCCATTTGTTTATTTTCATTTTTATTTCCAGTTGTCTAGGAGGTGGGTCAAAAGGATCTTTCTGTGATTTATGTCATAGAGTGTTCTGCCTATGTTTTCCTCTAAGAGTTTGATAGTGTCTGGCCTTACATTTAGGTATCTAATCCAATTTGAGTTTATTTTTGTGTATGGTGTTGGGAGTGTTCTAATTTCATTCTTCTACCTGTAGCTGTCCAGTTTTCCCAGCACCACTTATTGAAGAGGCTGTCTTTTCTCCATTGTATATTCTTGCCTCCTTAATCAAAACTAAGGTGACCATAAGTACGAGGGTTTATCTCTGGCTTTCTATCCTGTTCCATTGATCTATATTTCTGTTTCTGTGCCACTACCATACTCTCTTGATTATTGTAGCTTTGTAGTACAGTCTGAAGTCCAGGAGCCTGATTCCTCCAGCTCCTTTTTTCCTTCTCAAAATTGCTTTGGCAATTCGGGGTCTTTTGTGTTTCCATACAAATTGTGAAATTTTTTGTTCTAGTTCTGTGAAAAATGCCATTGGTAGTTTGATAAGCATTGCACTGAATCTGTAGATTGCTTTGGGTAGTATAGTCATTTTCACAATGTTCCAAGAACATGGTATATCTCTCCATCTGTTTGTAGCATCTTAAATTTCTTTCATCAGTGTCTGATAGTTTTCTGCATACAGGCATTTTGTCTCCTTAGGTCAGTTTATTCCTAAGTATTTTATTTTTTGTTGTTGCAATGGTAAATGAGAATGTTTCCTTAATATCTCTTTCAGATTTTTCATCATTAGTATATAGGAATATAAGAGATTTCTGTGCATTAATTTTGTATCCTGCAGCTTTACCAAATTCATTGATGAGCTCTAGTAGTTTTCTGGTAGCATCTTTAGGATTCTCTATGTATAGTATCATGTCATCTGCAAACAGTGACAGCTTTACTTCTTCTTTTCCGATTTGGATTCCTTTTATTTCCTTTTCTTCTCTGATCGCTGTGGCTAAAACTTCCAAAACTGTGTTGAATAAGAGTGGTGAGAGTGGACAACCTTGTCTTCTTCCTGATCTTAGAGGAAATGGTTTCAGTTTTTCACCATTGAGAACGATGTTGGCTGTGGCTTTATCATATATGGCCTTTATTATGTTGAGGTAAGTTTCCTCTATGCCTACTTTCTGGAAGTTTTTTATCATAAATGGGTGTTGAATTTTGTCAAAAGCTTTTTCTGCATCTATTGAGATTATCATAGGGTTTTTATCCTTCATTTTGTTAATATGGTTTATCACATTGATTGATTTGCATATACTGAAGAATCCTTGCATTCCTGGTATAAACCCCACTTGATCATGGTGTATGATCCTTTTAATGTGCTGTTGGATTCTGTTTGCTAGTATTTTGTTGAAGATTTTTGCATCTATGTTCATCAGTGATATTGGCCTATAGTTTTCTTTCTTTGTGAAATCTTTGTCTGTTTTGGTATCAAGGTGATGGTGGCCTCATACAATGAGTTTGGGAGTGTTCCTCCCTCTGCCATATTTTGGAAGAGTTTGAGACGGATAGGTGTTAGCTCTTCTCTAAATGTTTGATAGAATTTGCCTGTGAAGCCATCTGCTGCTAGGGTTTTGTTTGTTGAAAGATTTTTAATGACAGTTTCAATTTCAGTGCTTGTGATTGGTCTGTTTATATTTTCTATTTCTTCCTCATTCAGTCTCAGAAGGTCATGCTTTTCTAAGAATTTGTCCATTTCTACCAGCTTGTCCATTTTATTGGCATATAGTTGCTTGTAGTAATCTCTCATGATCCTTTGTGTTTCTGCAGTGTCAGTTGTTACTTCTCCTTTTTTGTTTCTAATTCTATTGATCTGAGTCTTTTCCCTTTTTTGCTTGATGAGTCTGGCTAATGGTTTATCAATTTTGTTTATCATCTCAAAGAACCAGCTTTTAGTGTTATTGATGTTTGCTATTGTTTCCTTCATTTCTTTTTCATTTATTTATGAACAGACCTTTATGATTTCCTTCCTTCTGTTAACTTTGGGGTGTTTTTGTTCTTCTTTCTCTAACTGCTTTAGGTGTAAGGTTAGGTTGTTCATTTGACCTGTTTCCTGTTTCTTGAGGTAGGATTGTATTGCTATAAATTTCCCTCTTAGAGCTGTTTTTGCTGCATCCCATAGGTTTTGGGTCGTCGTGTTTTCATTGTCATTGGTTTCTAGGTATTTTTTGATTTCCTCTTTGATTTCTTTAGTGATCTCTTGGTTATTTAGTAGCGTATTGTTTAGCCTCCATGTGTTTCTATTTTTTACAGATTTTTTCCTGTAATTGATATCTAGTCTCATAGCGTGGTGGTCAGAAAAGATACTTGATACGATTTCAATTGCCTTAAATTTACCAAGGCTTGATTTATGACCCAAGATATGATTAATCCTGGAGAATGTTCCATGAACACTTGAGAAGAAAGTGTATTCTGTTGTTTTTGCATGGAATGTCCTATAAATATCAGTTAAGCCCATCTTGTTAATATATCATTTAAAGCTTGTGTTTCCTTATTTATTTTCATTTGGATGATCTGTTCACTGGTGAAAGTGGGGTGTTAAAGTCCCCTACTATGATTGTGTTACTTGTCAATTTCCCCTTTTATGGCTGTTACAATTTTCCTTGTGTATCCTATGGTGCTCCTATGTTGGTGCATAAATATTTACAATTGTTATATCTTCTCTTGGATTGATCCCTTGATCATTATGTAGTGTCCTTCTTCATCTCTTGTAATAGTCCTTATTTTAAAGCCTATTTTGTCTGATACGAGAATTGCTACTCCAGCTTTCTTTTGATTTCCATTTGCATGGAATATCTTTTTCCATCCCCTCACTTTCAGTCTGCATGTGTCCCTAGGTCTGAAGTGGGTCTGTTGTAGACAGCATATATATGGGTCTTGTTTTTGTATCCATTCAGCCAGTCTATATCTTTTGGTTGGGACATTTAGTCCATTTACATTTAAGGTAATTATCGATATGTGTATTCCTATTACCATTTTCTTAATTGTTTTGGGTTTGTTATTGTAGGTCTTTTCTTTCTCTTGTGTTTTCTGCCTAGAGACATTCATTTAGCATTTGTTGTAAAGCTGGTTTTGTGATGCTGAATTATCTTAGCTTCTGCTTGTCTGTAAAGGTTTTAATTTCTCCACCGAATCCGAATGAGATCCCTGCTGGGCAGAGTAATCTTGGTTGTAGGTTTTTCCCTTTCATCACTTTAAATATGTCCTGCCAGTCCTTTCTGGCTTGCAGAGTTTCTGCTGAAAGATCAGCAGAAGATCATGGGGATTCCCTTGTATGTTATTTGTTGTTTTTCCCTTGCTGCTTTTAATGTTTTTTTTTTGTATTTAATTTTTGATAGTTTGATTAATATGTGTCTTGGCGTGTTTCTCCTTGGGTTTATCCTGTATGGGACTCTTTGCACTTCCTGGACTTGATTAACTATTTCCTTTCCCATATTAGGGAAGTTTCAACTATAATCTCTTCAAATATTTTCTTAGTCCCTTTCTTTATCTCTTCTTCTTCTGGGACCGCTACAAGTCAAATGTTGGTATGTTTAATGTTGTCTCAGAGGTCTCTGAGACTGTCCTCAATTCTTTTCATTCTTTTTTCTGTATTCTGCTCTGCAGTAGTTATTTCCACTACTTTATCTTCCAGGTCACTTATCTGTTCTTCTGCCTCAGTTATTCTGCTATTGTTTCCTTCTAGAGAATTTTTAATTTCATTTATTATGTTGTTCATCATTGTTTGTTTGCTCTTTAGTTCTTCTAGGTCCTTGTTAAAAGTTTCTTGTACTTTCTCCATTGTATTTCCAAGATTTTGGATCATCTTTACTATCATTATTCTGAATTCTTTTTCAGGTAGACTATTTCCTCTTCATATGTTTGGTCGGGTGGATTATTACCTTGCTCCTTCATCTGCTCTGTCTTTCTCTGTCTTCTCATTTTGCTTAACTTACTGTGTTTGGGGTCTCCTTTTTGCGGGCTGCAGGTTCGTAGTTCCCGTTGTTTTTGGTGTCTGCCCCCAGTGGGTAAGTTTGGCTCAGTGGGTTGTGTAGGCTTCCTGGTGGAGGGGACTAGTGCCTGTGTTCTGGTGGATGAGGCTGGATCTTGTCTTTCTGGTGAGCAGGACCGCATTTGGTGGTGTGTTTTGGGGTATCTGTGACCTTATTATGATTTTAGGCAGCCTCTCTGCTAATGGGTGGGGTTGTGGGGTCTCCCTGGCGTTTGGGTTTTGTTTCTTTGTTTTGGGGGGTTTTTTGCTATACAATTTTTAATTTTATGTAGTCCATCTTATCATTCTGTTTTGTGGTACCCGGAGTCTTGATCATAGTGAGGTCTTTCCTTTCAGTCAGATTAGAGAAGAATTTACCCACATTCTCTTCTGGTCACTGTATGTCATGTTTACTTCCAGATCTCTGATAAATTTTTTTATTCTTGTATATAATGCACGAAATGGATCTAATTTTATCTTTTCTCAAATGGCTATCCAGTTATCCCACCATATTTATTAAAAATAAAACAAAACAAAAGCCTTTGTCCCAGTGATTACAGAACCACCTGCACCATTCACTGGATTTCTGTACACAGCACAGTTATTTCTTGATTTTCCATTCTATTCCATTGGTTATCTATCTATTCACATGCCAATATCATACTTTTTAAATTATAGATGCTTTGTAGTAGGTTCTCTTATCGTTAGTTCTCCCTCTTTCTTTCAGTGTTTCTTTAGCTAGTCTTTCATATTGTTTCGTGTGAACTTAAGTACGAATTCATCTAACACTGTTATTACAAAAGGCCACTGGTATTTTCATTAGGGTCACATTAAATTTATAAATTAACTAACCAAGGTGTAGCATATTAATACTGAGACAACCAATCCTAGAGCAAGGAATATCTTTCATATTTTCAAGAATACTTTGCTTTCAGTTGTATTTTATAGTTTTCTTTATGTAGGATTAGACTATTTCTTGTTAAATTTATTTCTAAGCATTTTTTGATGCTGCTGCTATCATAAATGGGATTTTCTTATCCTTTAAAAAGATAACATTTTAAGAGTCTGGAATTTGTCTTTTATCTAAATTTCTCCATCACTAACTACAGGAAGCTATATTGTGCATAGATAGAATTATGAAGTTTTGTTACAAATAATGTAAATATTTGTTTTCTCCTGGATTTCATGTCTTTAAAATCTTCTCATTTATCTGCATTTTTCATTCTTCAGTTTGCATTTTCAATGTTCTAGGATAGACAATTTCTCAGGAAGTATGTTAAACAATTTAAAATTTAAACAATTATTTCAATAATAAAATAAATCACTGTTCCAGTAAAGCCTTGTATTACTTGTGTATGAACTTTAGCTAACTGTCCCTGGCACTTCCTGCCAACTTGTGAATCACAGCCAAAATGAAATACTCAGAGATAGGCTAGTGTGGGTGAGGAATGCTTTTATTTTCACCAAGAGCAAACCAAGTTGCAGTTTATCAGTTGTGTACAAAGTGTTCTGCAGAAACCCTAGTTTCCTGGCATCATAGTTCTGATTTATTGCAGTGATTTATATAGATTGCCTGATTTGCCTATTTTTTAATCTGGCTCTTCCTATAATCCTATTGGGATACATTTTAATAATAGAAGGATGTTCATACTTCTACTTCTACATTTATTTACTAACAGACTTATAATGAATAATGAATAGCTTAAAAATTGTCCAGTACAACAGGTGGAAGTGGGTACTGCAAACAGACTCATTCAGCAGTCTTGGTTTGATTATGAACTCCCCTGACAACCAATTAGGTGAATTTAAAAGAATTATTTCATCTTCTTGATTCTGTTTCCAAAATAGTAAAATAAAGGGATTGACTTGAAAATGACCAAGTTCCAGTTGTAAAGTGACATGCTTCTCATTAGGTTGAAATAGTGTGCATGTTTATCATTAATAAATTCTCCCTTTGTCTTTGTGACAAAAAGAACACAAAGACATAGCTCTTAATAAACTGGTGAAACTGTTCTAATGAGAATGGATTCATTCATTTCTGTTTCATAATCTATTGAGACTTATGGGCAGATTCAACAAATGAATTACTTTGGTGTACAAGAGTGAATAACCACCTCCACTGCTCACCAACGTCTCCCTCCTTTATACACACACCCCCACACAGAATGAGCTTACTTTCTTTGACCAAGATAACAACATCTAATGAATCAATTTCCACTGACATGAAAGAAATATATTTTTCTCAGATGAATTATGAATTTCAAAGCTATGTTATTCAATAAAGGAAATATAATCCTTATCATTAAACAAGTCTGTCAATATTGTTTAAAAGAATGATATAGAAAACAGCTCTTTATTGATATATTAACCTCCTCTGAAGTGTGTAGAATGCATATTTTTCTGAAAAGAGATTTTAAAAAAATGATTAGCATCCTTCATAATTAATAGCTATTGTGAACCTCAAAGGTGTGAGAGACCCTGGGTATAGCACTCAGTCAAACTATAGCATATAAGCCAGGTCATGTTTGGTGCACGCAAAATGAAAAGAATAATCAGTCTTTCCCAAAACACAGAGCCCTGTCACAGGAAAACATCATCTCCGATCACTGTCTGATCTTATTTGAAAGCACCAGGCATTGCAGATTACCGGAGAGAGAGTTTATTTTTTTTTCCCATAAGTCCCATTGCCAGAATTTAAAACCCAAATTGGATTATTAGAACATCACAGCAAAATCCTGGTGCTGTATATTTTGAAAGGAAAAGCTACAGAAGTAGAAAAAGCAACCAGAGGCACTGCTCTTAATTCTCCTTATATACATCAAGTATCAATTTGCTTAGGTTCCCACTTTGAAATATGAAATAATGTCAGGGTACAGTTCTAGCCCTAAAAATTAGCTGTAAGAATTCAGGAAAGTTTTTTCTTTTGCTCATTTGTGCTGTGAGAAAACACATTTGATGATACCTAAATGTAGGGTCTGTTGTATAATGAAGCAGTACTATGTCATTGGCCTTCAGAGTTTTGACCCAGGTTATGTGCTCATAACTGTCTCATTCCAGGAAGAACGGCTTCAGGCCACCAAGAATTCAGATGCATATTGTAAAAACAGGCTATCTGCATATATCTGGAGCTATGGCATTATGTCCACAAAATATGCCAATACATGAAGGAATGATTTAGTCTTTATCTGGATAGCTGGTGGTGTTTATCATTGCCCCTTATAGCAGAGGAAGCTCCCCAAATTCTGTTTGAGATTTAAAAGTCTTCCTGTGCGGGGTGGGTGTGGGATGAATTGGAAGATGGGAACTGACATATATACACTACTATGTATAAAATAGACAACTACTGAGAACCTACTGTATAGCACAGGGAACTCTACTCAGTGCTCTGTGGTGACCTAAATGGGATGGAAAGCCAAAAAAGAGGGGATAGATGTATACATATAGCTGATTCACCTTGCTGTACAGCAGAAACTAACACAACAGTGTAAAACAACTATGCAATTAAAAAAAAAAAGTCCTCCTAGGTTCAACTCAGGGTGCTGTGGGATTTCCATTTTGGTTTCATTTTAATGACATTTTTGTGCCTTAAAAGTACTAAAACAGGAAACTTTTCTGGGAATGAAAGTATTTGACCGGGAGAATTTGTCTTTTGCTGTCACAATCTTCAGCTACCATTCAGCTAAATGTTGTTTGGAATAATATGGCCTCACTGCCCCTATCTGCTGTTGAATTGCTCAGACGGGTGGGAGATTAGGGTGGGGTGAGGTGCCGGTATTATCTGTGTGAGCCCTCCAGGGGTCACGCTACACTAACAAGGCCGCCCCAGTCAGGGTGACAGAAGCCAGCTGCTGCCTTGCTGGCCTCCACCGTCAGAAGGTTCCACTTACTGCAGAGCTGGGTCTCCAGAGATTGTGTATTCTGACTCGTTTTTTTCCACCTCTAAAAAAAGTGGCTAGCTCATCATTTTTTGTCCTCATTTTTTTAGGAAGGACCTACATGTGAAACCACTTACCTGTTTAACCCTCTGAACTTAAAGAAAATGTGTAATGCCACTTAAAATACCCCAAATCCAGTTCTGCCCTGTCTAGTAGGAGGGCCCTAATGAGACATTTATCAAGAAGGTAAATATTAGATTTTTAACATTCATACATTGCAGCCACGAGATTTGATGTGACTGTATTTTCCAAATTGCTTCGTCTCTTTTTATTTATCCTGGGACAAGTCATACTCTATACATACAGAGCACTGTGCATCTGTACTTTCATCTTCAAAAATCGCCTTCGTCCTTTTTTTTTTTTTTTAATTTTTAAGGAAAATACTTCCCTTTCTTCCACTGAGGGCTCTTTATTCGTGATAATCACTTTTTTCCCCTAAAGATGGAAAGAAAATTCCCAGGCTTGTTTGGCTCAGGGCTGCTTCTGAAAGGCCAGCACATGGCCAGAAGAGCTCTCCTTGGTTTTCCTCCTGGTTTCTGGGGGGAGAGTGTCAGTCTTGGGTCAACAGAACTCAGAAAAATGGGATGATGATTCAGCCAGTAGAGGGAGCTAGGGCTACCTCACAGCTTTATAAGGCAGAGCCTAAGGAAGGAGTAATTTTTTTTGTATGAAGTTAATAATTCTTTTTTTTTTTTGGCCGCATCACATGGCATGTGGGAGCTGGGATCTTATAGTTCCCCCACCAGGGATTGAACCTGCACCCCCGGCAGTGGAAGTGCAGAGTCTTAACCACTGGACCGCCAGGGAGGTCCCTGAAGTTAATTCTTAATGCTACCCCTACACTAAATTATTGTACATTATTTTTCCTACAAAAGTGAAGAAGTAAACATAACCATCCCAACCCTTTGAGGAGAACAACAGTCTCAAAGAAATGTATTAGTTTTACAGCTTTGGAAGAGTGAATCATTTTTTAAAAGACAAATAATTTTTATAATTATGTTCATTAGACTACCATAATTCAAAATATTGTTATAACAAACATACATTTATACAGGGCTAACAGAAAGAGGGATCATACATTTTGGGGCTTAGCTCAAAGGAGACCTCAGATTTGAATATTAGTTACATGTTTGGTATTTAAATGGTCTTGCCAGGTTAATGTATGACATAGATTTCTCCTCGTCGGTAAGTGCATTTGCACTGGGGGGGAAAGGCATTGAAAGCATTTTGGGTGCCCTATTTTTTCATTTATCAACATTTGTAATTATAGTTAAGTGCTTCCAAAACAGGGCCTCGATCTATGAAAGGTCCTGCATTTATATGATGCTTTTAACTTTTCAAAGTATTTTTATATGTGCTGTCTCATTTTAAAGTAGATTTGACATAGCCTCAATCTATTAAGGAAGTGACCCTTTCAACCCAAGAACACTCTGGAAATTTTTTAGCTGTACTTATCTTAGCTACCATTATAAAACTTAACGAAAGTCATGGTGATACTAAAACTTCCATAACCAACGTAAAATTATCGAAGTAGAAGGTTTGCAAAAAGCCAGTATTTTTTTTAACATCCAGAAGCCTTTTTCATTTTTATTTCAATGAATTTGAAGTTATCTGTTGTTTGTGTTAAGAGTAATGCTGTCAAGAATTTCACCATGGCTACCACTGTTGAGAATTTTGAAGAAATAACAAGTTTCGTGAGTCTGTTCAGCCTTGTCCTGAAAATAAAGAAAGGTCTGAGATGTGATTTTTTTTTTAAAGATTTTTTTTAGAATGTGATGAATTCTATTCCCTGAAGATTTGTACGATGTTCTCTCTGAAATTTGTGCCCCCTCCATGGTGTCTTAACAGTGGCTACTCCAGCGCTGTTTCTGATTGTATAAAATGCTGTGGCTAGGAAACTGGGGATGTCTATTCTCGTTCTTGTCCATCTTCTGGAGTAACAAGGGTGTTTTGTGAAAGGCCAGCAGAGATATTAACTCTGTCAAAGTTGTCCATTCAATTCTGAATAACCGTTTGTATACGTGTGACTGAGCGATCATGGGAGTAACCAAACTTCAGAAATGAGGATCCTGGATACAGTCAGTAAAAATCAATTGCTTCAGCTGGGTTCAAATTTCCTGGGGAAATATTTTTTCCGAAAGCTTGAGCCAAGTTTGAGATAAAAAAGCATTATTATCATCTTCTGAAACGAAATTAGCAGGAATCTGGGTTGTTGCCTTGATAATTCCAAACTATGTCGTTATATTCATGATTTACTTCTTTTTCTAAGTTTGTCACTTTTATAAATATAAAAAACTTGTTTTTATGGGGTCATGTGTAGTTAATATGTAGGGAAAAAATCATGTTCTTTTTTTCTTTCTAATTTAGGAAAGAAAACCGGAGCAATGAGATTTGAATGCGTGACCTTTGCTAGGCACTGCATCTTTATCAGAGTATAAAAGAGGAAATTATTTTGAAGGCTATTGCTTTTTACATTTTAAATCTATCTAGACATTCTTCGTTGGTTGAACTTGAGAAAATAACCAATTGTGGAAGAAAAGTGAAGGAGCAGTCCATGTAAGTAAATACTCATCTCAGAAAAATAGATTTATTTCATTTTATTTATTATTATTATTGATTGATTTTTTTTATACATCTTTATTGGAGTATAATTGGTTCACAATGCTGTGTTAGTTTCTGTTGTACAACAAAGTGAATCAGCCATATGCATACACATGTCCCCATATCCCCTCCCTCTTGAGCCTCCCTCCCACCCTCCCTATCCCTCCCCTCTGGGTCGTCACAAAGCAACGAGCTGATCTCCCTGTGCTATGTGGCTGCTTCCCACTAGCTATCTATTTTACATTCGGTAGTGTGTATATATGTCGATGCTACTCTCACTTTGCCCCAGCTTCCCCCTCCCCACCCCTCCCCTGTGTCCTCAAGTCCATTCTCTGTGTCTGCGTCCTTATTCCTGCCCTGCCACTAGGTTCATCAGTACCATTTCTTTTTTTTAGATCCTATATATATGTGTTAGCATACGGTATTTGTTTTTCTCTTTCTGACTTAACTTCACTCTGTATGACAGACTCTAGGTCCATCCACCTCACTACAAATAACTCAATTTCATTTTTTAATGTATTTACACATTTTTTTGTTGCTAATTGGGTTTTATTGTCAAAATTGAAGTATTTTTAAATGATCAAATTATATTTGACCTGTTAGAATCTACGTCATAGGGCTTTTATAAGGATTTAATATAATATGTAAAAATATTCAAGTTACATACAGACGTTCTCAGTAACTATTACTATGGCTATTTTATTAAACATATTCAAGGCATCTTTGGGATTCAGTACAACTTTGGGATAGAGACTGAAACACAAAATAGAAAAGGACTGTTCTGTACACATTACCAAGATAAACTGAAATTAGCAAATTCTTTGGTACTCTTTTCCTTTAATAAAAGTTGTAAACTTAAATTATATGCAAATACTTTTGAGATAGTGCATCGCCTTTTTCACGTATTTACATTTCCAAATCCCTATAAGCCTAAAGTAGATATTTATGTCTTACTGAACTGAGAAAACTGAGGCAAACAGTGGAAATTAGTTGTTTCATTTCATGAACAGTTTAGTCTCAGAATGGCCGTAAACATAAAATCTCCCAATTTCAAGCCTCTGTTTCCTTCCATAGCTCATTCAACATTTAGTTCCTAGTCATAGAGCCTCACAACATCAATTCTTATTATAAGATTGCTTCCTTATATCCTGCTTAGTAGTTACAAGAAGGCAGTACTTTCAATGGGCAGGCGGATGCCTGAGGCTGTATATTTTTTCCCTGTGATTCACTCCAAGGAATTTACTGAGCATTTAGTATGGGTCAGGGCGCATATACGATACAGAGAACAAAACAGACGAAGACATCTACTGTCCTGAGCTTACCTTCTGGAGTTGGGGAGGTAAGGGTGGGTGGGGAGAGAAAACAAGATGAATGAGTAAAATATGGGATACGTTAGAAGATGCTGAAGATAAAAATAAGACAGGAAGAAGGATAGGGAGTGTCAGGTGACAGAAGAGTTGCAGTTTTACACGGGATGGGCTGTCGAGGTGTTGCCAGGAGCTGCATTTGAATCCAGATGAAGGTGAGAGGGAGACTTTGGGGCACTGGAGGAAGAAGCACTGGGCTGAGGGACCCCAGTCCCCTGGGGGCGGGGGGGGGAACCTGCAGGCCATGTGGGAGCCAGATGGTCCACTCTGTGGGTAGGAGTTGAGCTCAGGAAATAGCAGGGCCAGCCCATGTGCTTTACTCACAGTGAGATGGGAAGTAATTGCAGGGTTGAGGGCAGAAAAACGCCACGGTTTGATGTGAGTTTGACCACCACCACAGACTGCGATGTGAATGGATTTAGAGAAGCAAGAGCAGAAACAGTAACTCCAGTTTGATGGGGTCGTTGATGGTGGGACCAGCAAGTAGTGCAGAGGTGGTGTAGTAGGGGAGATGACAGATAACTGGAGATGAATTTATTTTGGAAATATAAACTCGTGGCAGACATCACTGGCTGTCTTCCCACACCTGTTCCCTCCTTCTTTCTGGGCAGATGGTACCCAACTAGAAACCACATCTCCAAGCTTCCTTTGCAGCCAAGAGCGTCCACATGATGAGGCTGTCACCAGTGGATGGGAAGTGGAAGTGCTCCGTGCCAGCTCCTAGCCATCCTCCTAGAGACGGTTGCCCCACATTTGCTTCTCATCTTTTCTCCATTCTTTCTGGAAATGGTGGTGACTGGGAACCTTGGGATGTTTGAGGAAGGCAGATCTGCCACTGCCCCAGAGCCCTGATCATAATTACTGTATTTCTTGCACTTTTACGCGACAAAGAACTAACTTCTAAGGTCCTTAAGCCTCTATTTTGCAGTCTCCTTATTAGGGTAGTTTAGCCTCCACCCTAATAGGAGCTCATAGAAGTGCTGAGGGATCGGATGTGGATGTGAGAGGGGAGAGGATGACTCCAAAGTGCGGAACCTGAGTTCAGGTAGAAAGGAGTTGCCTGTTGCTGAGACGTGGCCAAGTACGGGAGGAACAGGTTTGGCAAGAAGATCAAGAATATAACTTGGGCCATGGTACACTGGAGATGTCTGTTAGACATACCTTTTAAAAATAATTTTTCATTAGCCTAACGAATGCTTTTTAAAAAAACTAAACTCTCTAAGTGCACTAAGTATTGTACAAAACCAAAAAGAGGGAGATGCAAGAGGGAGAGGATATGAGGATATATGTATACGTATAGCTGATTCACTTTGTTATACAGCAGAAACTAACACACCATTGTAAAGCAATTGTACTCCAATAAAGATGTTAAAAAAATAAAAAAAAAAACAAAAAGAAATTCTTTTCTCTCAAGGGGTTCACTGTTTAATGGAAATCATTTATGGTCAGTGTCAGATCAAAATTACGCCCCACATTAGGAATTTCTAGAGAGAGACTCATTCAAGTTTTAATGGTAGTGACTTTATTACTTAACCTACTTCATATGAATCACTCTGCTAGAATCCCTTTATGGTTGCAATGATCTCAAAATACAAGTATTTATCAAGCGTACACAAATAGCATACCACAGCTCTCCTTTTTATGCACAAGCCAATTTTCTATGACTGCGTGACCTTACTTTTGTATAACTTGGTATACAGGGGTTTTTTAATCAAAACTTATTTTGAATAGTTTCAGTCTAATCCAAGGAAGTGATACAGCTGTTTGCTACGTTTCCCATCTTTGTAATTGACCCTACCCAATTAATAACAAAGTCAGGGCTGGGCGTCAACAGGCAACACAGGGTCAACTAGGGGAAATGTTTGTGGCCACTTTAAATTCACCTCCTTTCCACATCTGTCGATCGTCTTCATGTACCTACTTTGCATTCAATTACGGAGGAGAGTTCTCTCGAAGTCTAAGACCACCGCCCAGGCCTGCTCCCTCATCTACTGGACGGTGCTTGGAGCCTGTCTCCGGGGCTTATGGGGCCAACTGTTTTATCCATCTCTTCTTTGTGGGCACTTAGGTCACACACTTCATCCCTTCAGTACCACATTTCCTGTTTCTTCTGATATGAAAATCATACAATTTAATATGCTAATCTCGTAACAGGAGAAGGCTAGGAGGCCAGCCCTGTTCTCTTCCCCCTCTGAGCACAGACACCAACAGTGATAATCTAGAGACACCACAATGTTGAATGACTAAGAGTATGTGTAGGAATTTCAGAGATGAATTTATAACGAATACTTTAGAAATCAATTGCTTCTTGAGCACCAAAACGATGGCAACATGGCATATTGGTTAAGAGTGCATTCCGTGGCTTCAGAAAAACCTACATTTTAACACTTCCACTGACTCGAGTGTGACCTTAGCACACATTTCACCTAACTTTTTTAGGTCCCAGTTTTCTCATATCTTAGGAAGGATTACGACATTTATGCACAAGACGACCTTGACTATGAAGGGCATAACACCCATCAAAGCACTTAGCACAGTATAAAATGGATAACTAATAAGAACCTGCTGTATAAAAAAATAAATAAAATAGAATTCAAAAAAATAAAGCATTTAGCACAGAGCCTTGCACATAGTAAATGAATCTCAGTGAGCTCCAAATTAAACCAAATGATTAAAAATAAAACTCATTTTTAGACATATTATCCCCTTTTTTAAATCTCTCACCACTATCTCTATGAATGAGGGAAGTTATCATCTCCATTTTCTGCTAAGGGAATAGGCACTAAGAGACTGCTAAGTGACTGGCTTCAGGACAAAAGCAGTGAGAGGGGAGGTTCAAGCTAAATGGGGTTCAGGTGCTTCTTGTGTCACCAACACCAGCTGTTGAGGGCTGTTATCTATGGTGCCCCCAAAACACAGCAGGCAGGTAGCAGCCGACTCACACTACCCCTCAGGCAATTTATGTAATATGTACAGTACATGCTCGAATGAAGTTGAAAATATCCTGTCCAAAGGGCTTCTTGGTAGCTGTTCTGTCCACAGTAAATAAAGCTTTACTGTGCATTTTTACTTCACTTATTAATAGCAAAACTTAAAGTATTATGAAACTTGCCTGATTTGGACAACATATTGGGATTTAAATCAACTGGTTCTAATTTGGTATGAAGACCTAAGACATCATTAGGTAAAATAGTAAGCGCTATACCTGCTAAACAATAACTTCCCATTCTGTCCCCCACTGCAGCCTGCCACCAGTCCCCAAAAACCACCTTTATATTTTCTGTCTTTATGATGTTGATTATTCTAAGTACCTCATATACAGTATTCTTTTTCATGTCATATATCTTCTTGGTGGGACTGTAAACTCCTTGAGGACAGGGCCCATGTCTTCTAAATTTACATTACAGTACTTTATTTTTATTTTTTTCCTCAATCAAAATCCCAGTAGAGTTTTTTTTTTAACATCTTTATTAAAGTATAATTGCTTTACATTGTTGTGTTAGTTTCTGCCGTATAACAAAGTGAATCAGCTATATGTATACATACATCCCCATATCCCCTCCCTCTTGTGTCTCCCTCCCACTCTCCCTATCCCACCCCTCTAGGTGACATTACAGTATGTTAGAATCCTTCAGCCAGGGTTGGATGTAGCCAATGCCCAGTAAATACTTGTTGGTTGAAAGTTTGTTGAATGATTATTAAATCTGTAAATACTTTTCCTGAGCTGGTCAACATTTTCTGGGGAAGTTTCTCACGATGGGCTAAAGCAAAAACAAAAACACCCAAAAAAACACCAGAAGAAACTTACAAAGTCAGTCAATACATAAAGTAACATTTTTTTTCTGTCCACGTAGTATTTAGGGTAAAACCTGAAATAACTGCTAAAGTAAAATCAGATGAGCATGGACTCCTATTTCCTTGGTTGTCAACGTCATTACTCCAGGGGTGACCCTCAGAAACTAAGAGCTGTACTGCATATTCTAGCAACACTCAATGTACCTTTTGAACTATTTTAAAGTTCCAGCTTTCCATTGGCACCTTCCTTTGTTGGAGAACTTTTACAGAATGTGGTATCCATTGCATCTCGGGTACTTTTTTCCTGCACCTTGATCCAGAGGTATTTTTAATTTGTTATGGGCCAGGAATAGAGTTGTCTTGGGTCAGAAATCTGTATGGTCTGGAAGCACGATGTGAGTAAACTTGAGTTCTTTTTGCCAGGAAGGATGTAATAGCCTCGGCACAAGGTTCTCAACAGAAGGAGCACAGAGGCCGCAGTGCCAGTCTGTTCCTCCCTCCCCCGTCATCTGCCTCATAGGATTATTGCTGCTGTTGTTATTGTTTTTAACCCAAGAAGGAGATACATTTATTATTTCCCACAGGGAACTCTTGGTTAAAGTTTCTCTCTCTCACTGCAATCCAGCTGGTTGAACTCAGTGATACTGTCGGAAATATTTTATATCCTTTTATATCCGTTTCTCTAATGGCCTCAAAGATATGAAATATTGTCATTTTCCATGAACTGGCATTGGGCGTTGGCCATATGTACGTATTAATGAAAAAATATCTGATACTTACATTTTCCTGAAAACTTTGCTTCCTTGCTTTATTACTACTTATACAAGTTTACTCAGTTTAGTGGAATTAGTATATTCTGACCAAATTAAAATAAAATGAACTTTCCACTTTAACAAATATTTTGATGGAAGAGAATAAACTCTGAGTAAAATGACAGATTTGATGAGAGAACCAGAATTCAAAAGTTAGGTCTAGGGCTTCCCTGGTGGCGCAGTGGTTGGGAGTCCGCCTGCCGATGCAGGGGACGCAGGTTCGTGTCCCGGTCCGGGAAGATCCCACATGCTGCCGAGCGGCTGGGCCCGTGAGCCATGGCCGCTGAGCCTGTGCGTCCGGAGCCTGTGCTCCGCAACGGGAGAGGCCACAGCAGTGAGAGGCCCGCGTACCGCAAAAAAAAAAAAAAAAAAGTTAGGTCTACAAACTGTTAAGTGGGGGGAGAAGGATGCATAACCCACTGATCCCATTCTTCTAAATTCCTGGGTCCCCTTCTGTTTGTTGTCCTCTCTCTAATCATTGTGTTCCCACCTCCCACTCTCCTGGAGATATTGAGCTTAATGTCGGGAATTGCTCTCCCAGATCATTAACATTTCTAAGAATCTGGTTGAAATAGCCTTAAAGCTTAACAAGTATAAATTACCAGAAATCATTTATAGCTAGGATTGCTTTGGGGCAGTGGGGGGGAAGGGTCTGGAGTTGGGGGGCAATGTTGATACTGAAACTTTATCAGCATGCTTGTGAAGAGTACTGTGCTAATACCTTCCAAAGTTTTCTATCAGTAAGCCATTCACAACCACCATAGACAAAATACAAGACTAGGCTGATATGGGAAAATGTATAAATGTGAAGAGATGTATGATCAACTATGATATGGAGATTTGTATATGCGTGCATTTATATACATTCTTTTAAGTACAAGAAAAAATTCTCACAATGACCTTAAATGATAGTTTCCTCGAGATAAAAATCATGAACAAATTGCTAAGGATGCATTAAAAAATGGAAGCATATGTCAACCAATATCTGTACAACATTATACATGTTATCTGAAGAAAGGAAGTGATGGGAGCTTCATGGGGCTGCTTAGGGGGTGTTCGGAATTTTGCCAATGGAAGTTAGTTTGGAAGAGTCCGTTCCATGTGAACGAGCCTCAAACAGAAAACAGTTAGGAGGGCTAAACACAGTTACACAAAATTTCCTCACCTCCTACACCAGAACAGTGTTTGCAAATCTAACTGTGCTTCAAAATTATCAGGAGAGATTTTTTTAAAATATGCATTACTAGTTTCTACACCTTCCCCTCACCTCTGAAATTCTCATTTAGTGGATCCAGGAAAGTACTAATGTACTTGATTTTTTATCAAGGTCTTCCTTGGTGTTTCTCACATGTGGCCTGGCTTGGGAATCACTGAACTGGGGATATTTTCAAGCCCTTGTATCTCCTTTGTTGTTTTCTTAGCACTTTTTCTTCTAACATTTTCACACTGTGCCTATAGCTTTCCTATAGTAATTACTTTCCCGTGGCTTGTCTCCCCACTACTTGTCTGTTCTCTGAAGACAGAGCTGGATATTTCTCTTTATCCCATACAGTACCTTGCACAGTTTTAAGCATACAGTAGGTATTTAAAAAATAAGATGACTTGAATTCCTTCTGTCATTCATTTTGGTGCACCTTGGTATTTCCTGCTCACTTATCACTTGACCCCAAACCCTGAATTCAGAACAATAGTCAGTTGTTCTTCAGAGACACCAAACCAGGATAAAATCAAGGGTAAAGTGAGTTGTTTGCCAGACCACTGCTTGAAGAATTTTCTGCAGAAGAAACAATAAAGCCTCACTTGAGGATGTTTTAATATTGTGGTAATTGATTTATTTCCTTTTCTGAGCAAAAATAATAAGTTTGGGCAAATCTGAATATACTGACGGAAACAGAATATTTGAAACCGAGGGTCTTAGAAAGGGAAGGCTGTGTGGTCATGAAGCTCAAAGCACGTGCAGGTAAGTTCCTCCTGTGCGGATGAATATCTCACACACACACACATGCACACACACACAGAGAAAGTCTAGTAAAAGATTTTTGAAATACAGTTAATACAATCTCCCTTAACAACAAAAAAATCTGTTGCTGCTTTATAACACAAACATTCTGTAGGCAAAAGCATTTCGATAAATTTTTAGTGTCTCTAAAATTCTCATCTAAAAGTAATAAAGTAATATTAGAACACCAAAAGTATTGACAAAATATTGTCACTTAGAGCCCACTGAAGTATAAGTCTATCCATTTTATGAGTTATTTTTAAATCTCCTAGTTACAAAAACAAAAAAGAAATACTTAGAAAAATATTTCACTTTTAACATGTAAACTACATTACCCATCACATATTTTAAAAGGTTTCACAGTAAATATAAACAAACCATGTTCTATCAACATCGTTGGGGAAAATGTAAAATGTAGTGGAACTACAGCTCTAAATTTGTTTAATTGTGCAATTTTGGTAAAATAGAAAATTTTTAAAAAATAAGCATGCCAAATCACGTAGTATTTTCAAGGTTTAAATACCTGAAATTGTATAGCAATATTACCACAGTCTGCCTTAATTTTACAAAACAGAGAGGTAGACTAATCACAAGAATGATTCAAATAAACAGTGTTATAATTTTTTCAATTTAAAACAGAAGATAAAATTTCTGGGGGAGGGGAGGAAAGTGGTCATTTTAAACATGCTTACCCCAACTCAAGTCTGATTTAAGAAATGTAGCATTTCTTTGATTTTTAATTGTTCCTGCATTACTTGTCAATGTGGCCACATGACTATAGTTTATGCTATTATGTTGTCAGGCTTCTGATAATGGGGAGGAATGTTTGTTTAGACTGTGTAGCTCTTCACTTTAATTCACTCTGGCTCCAGTGTGACCTGTTAAAACTGCTATCAATGGAAAATCCAAATTTCCCAGAAAGGATTAAAGCAACAGCAACCCCTGTGAACCAAAATTATCTCCTATTGAGGCTAATTACCTTAGCACACTTAGGAAAGTACTGCTATAGGAAATCTGTTGCCTTGCAGTCTCTCCTCTTCTGTAAAGTGCTTTTAGTTGATATGAAGTCATATATTTGCTGATTACTCTGAGGCATCTTTTAGTACCTTTATAAGTGTGAGGAGAGACACAAAAAACTGAAATGACATATTGAGCCATAAACAAACATATTACATGAAGTATGCAACTTTCCCATGGTTATAAAACCTGTGTTTAGGGAATTGACCCCATTAGGATGGGAGTTTTAAAAGGAAAAAAAGAAAAAATTCTAAGCCTTAATATATAAGGAAAAAAAGTTACTAAATTTTAAAAATTACTAATTTTTTACTTACATATGACAAATAACTTATACAACATACAATTTAACAAATAAACAAAATGTGTTTTCTTAACTTTTCCTACTGTTTTGAGCATGTAGGAGTTACTCAGTTCTTTAAAAAAGCCAGTTTGCTGGATACATTATTTAATGTATAAAGTGATAGCTATTCTATTTGTCACTTACAAAAACAATCATAAAATGAAAGGTAGCGACCCAGAATCATTCTCCATTTTAACAAGGTAGTTCTTGATAATTCTGTAAAATTATATTGTTTACTTGAAGTGAGGATGAAATTGAGTGTAATTGAAATCAACATGGAAAGGATATGGAAACCAATTATTTCCGGATCCTAGACAGAAATATTTTTACTCTTCATTTATCATTATACTTACTGCTAATGAATTGTTGCAAATTGGGCAAACAGGAATTGCCCAATCTGTCCATTTATAGCTCAAGTATGGTACCTAAAGCCACAAAATAAGGTTTTTGCTTGATAATTGTTAAGGGTTGACTTTTCCATTTGGCTGTCTACTCTATAATTATAATTATTAAATAATTAACAATTATCCTATAATTATTTGATCCTCACTCCATTTTGCTATATTCAGAATACTGTTAATTTTTATTCCTACAGCACTTTGTGACATTATCTGGCCTTCCCTGAGTGCAAATGGGATTGTAAGTGCATCCCCAAATGAGAAAACTCAGACATGGCGTAGTCATCTACATGACATGCACATGCTATTTTTTTAGATTGTCATTGTAACAGAATCACAATTTAAATTATTCTTCAGAGAATTCAGTGATGCTTGAAGGGAGAAAGTCTAACACAGGGGCTCAATGAATGGTGGCTATTAAAAGTCTTTGGTTTACAATACTTCACATGAAATTCTTATGACGTGAATTTTTTATTACTTATATTCTATTCTGATGACCTGTATCAACTTCTAATCTGCTTTTGGCATTGAATTTATGTAATCAAAGTAAGAAATAATTAGAATATCTGTTATGGAAAGAGGAAGTGAAATTGTGGCCATGTGTCTCAAGAATTTCTAAGACTAAACTGAAATGTTTTGAATGAGTTAATGAAAGTAATATGTCTGTAGCAGATACGATGGGTAGAAATATGAAATACTAATAACCAAATATACAAGCAGAAGTAATCGCCCTCCATCAAAAGTAGAGTCAGCCTGTGAAGCGAAGCTCCTAAACTGCCCACTTTACCTCTCCCACATTCTTCCCCTGACTCTGAAAAAGCAGCTACTGAAACTGGCGCTGCTGATGGCTGAAAGCTCAGCGGGGGCTCTGATTTGAGGCCTTGGTTCCCTCCATGTCGGCCACCCCTCCGGCAGCCAGGTTCTGCCTGGGCAGAAGTCTTAAGTCCTTTATGACCTATAGTCTCAAAGTCTCTGAATACTACTTGTGATATTCTATTGTTCAAGCAAGTCTCACCACAACCAGCCTGAATTCAAGAGGTGGAGAATTAAACACCTCTTCTTAGTGAGAGGTGTGGCAAAGGATCTTCAGCCATCTGGAGTCTACCAGAGCTGCAGAAAGTAAAAGAAACGTTTTATAAGAGGACTAGAAAAACAATTATCTTTTGAATTGGAGGGTAAATATTCTTAAACACCTCTCTAAAAACCATTTCTTTTTCACCACTTCTGCTTTCCACCTTTGTCCTGGTAGTAACTACTTGTTTCCATTATTTTAGCCTTCTTGCCTCTGTTATCTTTCCCACTAAAACATCCCAAATATTACTGTTGGATCAATCTTTCCAAAACACTACATTCCTCAGGTCCTTTCGTGTCTCCCAAGGCTTATGGGACAGAAACCAACTAGTTAGGTCTAGATTATAGAAATTATCATGTTATGAAAGTATTTAAAATCCTCCAGATCGCATCAAAACCTGATTTCCTTCCTCTGCTTAGTGTCCGTTACTTCCCTAGACTTTTCCTTATTTAAGCAAAAAGCTCTTCACACCAACTCCCTAAACAAGTTCTTCTTCATCTGGTCTTGGCATCTTGGCTCACTGTACTACCTAAAATGTCCTTACTCCTTCTGGTTGAATCCTTCCTTGTCCATGAAGACTTTCCTAAACACTGAAGCTTACTTTATAGTTCTCTTTTCTAAAGTTTCAATACACCATCCTCTCAATGGCATTAAACATTGTACTGTCATAAATAAATGTTATTCACAGAAGCATAAGTTATATTTTTAACAAATTATAAGTTCCTTGATAACAGGTGCCACATGTTGTGCTTTCTTATGAGTTCTTGGTGCATGGTAGAGACTTACTGAGTACTCATTGAATTACATTGAATGTGTACTTTTTCTTTGTTACTTCTTTTATACCCAGCTGCAGTACCTATACATATTTTAGTGTAGGAATGATATTCATAGAAATATTTTATAGTGTTTTTAAGTTATAAATTTAAATTCCCAGTTATAACAGTTAAAATCAGTCCATGTTTTTATTGAAAGTAAATGTTACCGTATAATGAAACTGAGGCATAGATATCATCTATATCATCTAACAGAATAATACAGTATAATAAAATATTTTTATGACTACATAGACATTTTTACAAAATTTATCTCCTACTTTAAATGAACCCAAAGACAACACGAATTCATATTTTCTATTATTCCTTTGTTATTAAACCAGAAAAATTGACTTTCACAATCTACCTTTACAAAGAAGCCTCGTGGCTTCATTAATCTGGTAATGTTTAGAAATATTTCCATAATTCAGTGATGAAAAAATAGAATAAGTACAAAGTGCAAAAAAGAAAAGCGAGACAATTTAAAAATAACTATAGATAAGTAAAATAAGTTGGGTAAGAGTCTGTTCATTTTGAAATGCCTCATAAATAATATCTAAAAATCTGTTTCTTACAATTCAATGATGGCCCTTTCTCAGTTGCTTTGTTTTTTAGTTACAATGTATAATTATTTAATTTTATAAATTGGTTGCCAAATAATTCTGTACCAACATATTTTATACAACAAGCCTTGAAACCTTTTCATAAATACAACTGTAAAGTTATTTTCACATCCAAATATTTTAGAAGAGACTTTTTTTTTCCTTCCTGGTATTAGCAATGTGACTTGCTAGCAAAACTTCGAAGTAGGAACATGATTTTACATTTGACACATCATAAATAAGTGTGCCAGCTGCCAGGTTTCCCACCGATTGAGTTTATGCTAACTTAATAATCTGTTTTAGTTAACTAAGTCACAACTTTGATTCATTCCCCTGAGAGACAGAAACTGTCATAGGGAAATAAATGATGTGCCACAATGTTTTTAAAAACGACGTCACCATTTTTACTGCATCAGTATCTCAGCTTTCTATATTGTGAATACACGGATTTCAACTGATACAGAATTTTATTTTCAGTAAGATAGCTATTCTGAAATTGTAGTCCAGGTGAAAACTGAAAATCCAGAATAGGAAACAAGACAAACTGGCAGTTACTTTTCTGAGAGAATATTTTGTACATGTTTTATACCAGATTATATGTATGTGGAAAAAGTTATTAAAGGTTCTAAATCTATTTGATAAGCTCCAGAAACCCCCCAATAAAATACTCACTCATCAAATACACCTGTCTGATTACGTGGTTTCAGTCACTAATGTTATTGGATTCTAACTCACACACACAGTAATAAAAGCATTATACTTTATACTCTCTTCTAGCTCTTAAGGCAATTTTATGAACTTGCTTGAATTTATTTCTAGTATGTTTTACCAGACTATTCAAAGAGATGGTACTGCTGTCAAAAATCATTCATCCAGGGCTTCCCTGGTGGCGCAGTGGTTGAGAGTCCGCCTGCCGATGCAGGGGACACGGGTTCGTGCCCCGGTCCGGGAAGATCCCACATGCTGCGGAGCGGATGGGCCCGTGAGCCATGGCCGCTGAGCCTGTGCTCCGCAACGGGAGAGGCCACAACAGTGAGAAGACCGCGTACCGCAAAAAGCAAAAACAAAAACACAAAAAAAGAAGCACTATGCCCAGTGGCTGGGCAAGAATAATGCGATTCATTGTCATGGCTGTCCTCTCACAAAAGATCACAGTGATCTCCTGATCGCACTGAATCCCAGTGGTACGGAAATAGTCCGTGCATAAAACTAGCGAAAATCCATTAGTGCATTCTGCAAAAACAGACTTTTCAAACACATCTGTTCTTTTCACTATAGTAACTCAAACCCTAAAATTCTGCCTGACACGTAGTAAGCACTAAATAAATATTGAACGAGAGAAAGAAGGAAATATTTTTGTAAAATATCATGAAAGTTAATTTGGAAAAAAAAAAAAAAAGCCACATAGAATATTTAAATCCACTTTAAAACCAGACAAGCAGGGCAGTCTTTGCAGCTGCCAAGAAGGTAACTGGATTAGAAATTCTATGAGCTCCTTCTGAAGGCCGTCGTGATTCAGAGCTTCTTCCGGAGGTTTAAATGCAAGCTTGTGATTCAGTGCATCTAAAGGGCATGTCATTTTTAAAGATATTCAATTCATAGGTGTAATTAATTTTTAAGAAGATGAAAATGGAGGAGCTGCATTGGAGTTTTAATATAGACTTTTGAAAGCAAAGGAGACTTCTCTCTTCACCACCTATTTACAGGGGAGTCAGAAAGAAATACCTTGAGATTTGCTCAGGGAAACGTTTAAAGCCGCAGGCTGTGAGTTGATGGGGTTTGGTGGTGCAGAGGAAAAGACATTTGGACGAATTATGATGCTGTCCGAGCCCAAGTGCCACTTAATTAAGAGTTTATGATCTGCCCACCAAGTAGCCAGATATAGTCCCTATCACCTTCCCCACACACTTGGTTATTGGCATTTTGACACCTTCTTTGCACAGCAGGGGGCATTCCTGACACTATCAATGTGATATACCTGTTTCAGATCACAAACATTACTCATTAACCTTAGGGCAGAAATCTAACATAATCAAAAATCCTTTAGCCACCCAATTCAAGTCAACCAGGGACAGGATAGATAGGAAAACATAATATGAACAGTACATAGAGAAATACTCAAGAATTTTTTTTTTGTTTAAAAAGGGGTTTTCTGTTTTCAAAATCCACAATCTGTCACAGTTTCCAGGTTATTAATTATTTGCAAACCGTGTGTTTAAAGAAGGTTCAGAATATGGAATGCTGTGATTTAGGTGAATTACATTCTTTAGCAGAGTGACTTTTACTAGTTTTTTTTTTTTTTACTTTATTAATATATTTTATTTAGCCCAATATATCCCAAGCGTTTTCATTTCAATATGTAATCAATATCAACTGTTTTCTTATTTATTCTCTTTCTTTTATTTATTATTATTTATTTTAATTGAAGTATAATTGATTTACAATATTGTGTTAATTTCTGCTGTACAGCAAAGTGACTCAGTTATACGTATACATACATTCTTTTTTATATTCTTTTCCATTATGGTTTTCCCCAGGATATTGAATATAGTTCCCTGTGCTATACAGTAGGACCTTGTTGTCCATCCACTCTATATATGACAGTTGGCATCTACGAACCCCAAACTCCCAATCCAAAAGCACATGGAACTTTACGAATTTGTGTGTCACCCTTGCACAGGGGCCGTACTAATCTTCTCTGTATCATTCCAATTTTAGTATATGTGCTGCGGAAGTGAGCACGACTTTTACTAGTTTTTTTTTTTTCCCCCCTTTTGCTAGTATTCACGGTCTCACATAGGACAGAAAAGTTTTCAGGAATTAAACATCCCTTTTCCATCTCTTCTCTTTGACCTCCTAAAAGTTGTCTCTTACAATCAAGTCAAAACAGAATGCTTTCTATTATGGTCACACCACTCTTCTCTCCAAAACCTGTGTCTGACCAGATGCGAATTATGACTAGTTATATATCTCTACTCAGTAAAGCTGTACTTTTTTTAAAATTTTTTTTTTATTTTGCGGTACACGGGCCCCTCACTGTTGTGGCCTCTCCCGTTGCGGAGCACAGGCTCTGGACGCGCAGGCTCAGCGGCCATGGCTCACGGGCCCAGCCGCTCCGCGGCATGTGGGATCTTCCTGGACCGGGGCATGAACCCGTGTCCCCTGCATCGGCAGGTGGACTCTCAACCACTGCGCCACCAAGGAAGCCCAAAGCTGTACATATTTTGACATAAAGTGATTAGAATTACTAATACTATTTAAAACTTCTAAAACATGACTGTATCATTATGTTGCTCCTAAAGATGCCTCCTGACTTTCAATCATTTAAGATGAAAAAAGTGGCCCTGAACAGGTTGGAGGCCAGAAGCATCACTGGACTTTCCCCTGAAAGGTCATCCCTATTCCTAGATAGAATCCAAGTGGCTCACGCGTTCTCCCTGCTGCTGCCCATGGAACTTCTCTTCACTCAACCACTGTTGGCCATGATGGGTGGTTAATGTCACATTCAGCCAGTATAGCCCCTCCTGGTGAGTCACACTGTTTCCTGATCAAGCCCAAGTGTAGCCTGTGATTGGGAATGACTTGCTGGCCTTGTAAGGCCAGCCCTGTAGCGAGGGTGTGTCACTGGGGTAGACCACGGGGCTTTCTCTGCCCTTACAACCTGTTATTAAAGGTCCCAAAGCCTTCACAGCTGGGTTCTCCCTCCCTGATGATGATGCCTGGAAGGGTGATCTTATTCTTTTAGTTTCCTAATTTCCCACATTCAAAGAACTTGTTATAAGTTTTCCCCAGGCTGAGTTGTGGGATATTTGAGTAGACCCTAAAAGCACCCACCTGAATGTGCCCTGCACTCTCGGCCTCCTACTCCGTCAGCAGCCCAGGAAAAAAGCACAGACCTCTGATTGTTTCTTCTTTCTGCATGAGCTTCTTGTCTATCTGAGGTACTCCTGGAAAGCTTCTTGTATTATCTTTTCAGAGTCTTAATTCTTGTATTCTGTTGTTTGATCATTAATTCCCAAATCCTCTTTGATAATGTTCTTAGTGGGTTCATCTGGTCCTCATAAACATGAGACCTCTGTTCCCACCTCAAGCCCCGCCCCCTGCCCACCCCACCCCGCCCCTTTTAAGCAGAAACTACATGCTAAACACTGCACTAGGTGTTAGGCTTTCATCCTAACCTGAGGGGCTTTCCAGGCCCGAGTGGGAGACAAACACAGAACACTAGAACTCCACAAGTAATTGGTATCCTCACAACGTTAATATTAGAAACACAAATTCATTCTCAATTCAGTGAACACGGGACACTTCAGTTAAATCTGCTAATATCTTTTTCCCCTTACACAAATTAGAATAATCACTCCAACTACCTCCCAGGTCCTGCTCAAAACTGCTGCAATTCACCAAACCTGTACAATTTCTGAGCTAAAGCTGAAGGTAGTGGGTCTCCAAGCACATCCAACATTTCTCCTTTTTATATTCAGCCGATGTTCAGAAACAGTAAGAAGCCAGAGAAGGGTGAAATATGCATGGCATGCCTCTTGGATTATCAGCTAATGGTAGCATCATTGATAGAACAAAATTAATTTACTTAGGAAATCAGAGCCAAGTGGAGCTGAGGTCTGGTAGGTGAAAAATGTGTGTTTTATCAGCTAAAGTACTCAGCTCCAAACTCCCCTGCTTCTTAAGTACAAGTAATGTATGGCTGGGTTTTGGCATTGCACTGCATGCCTACCCATCCTGTCATAATTAAAAATCTCCGAGAGACCTAAAAGCTATAAATGGCCGTCCTTATGCTCACTAAATGACATATACCCACTAAAATGGATTTTTGAGAATCACCCAATTTATAAAACACTAGATGTGACATGGTTATCACATAGAGGGGTTTGAAAGATGAACTATGGTGGAGATACACTTCCATGATGAATACACTCAACGTTCCTTCTACTGATTTTTTTTAAGATATTTCAGTCTGTTGAATTGGATTATATTTTAAAATAGAGAATTGAGATATTCACATTTTTATCCTTTACCCTTGAAAAAGATTCATTTTGGCATGAGATGGCATGATTTGAAATCAGCTATAGTGTTCAATTGTCGCAATCTGTAATTTTAACTCCCTGTGTTTGGGTGCTTTCTAATTTATGGACATGGAATGCCAAAGTGGAAGTCAGGAATGGACTTAACCAGCGTGCCATGTAGTAGGAGCTGGCATGTGACCGAGGCTCTGCCATTCAGATCTATCAGTGAAAGTCTTAGATTTAAAAGAGAGTGAGATGGGAGAACAGATAGAGGGTATCATGTCAAAGGATAAGATGGATATAATGAGGCATAAGATACTTAATGCAAGTAGTATACTTGGATTAAGTATCTTATGCTTCATTATAATCTTTACTTTTGTCAACCTGATGGATGACTTCAAGGAAATTAGTGATAACTTTTCAGCTTAACTTCACTTATTTGGGAAATCAGAATGATAGATTTATTTCATGTTTCTGAAAGCTCTAAAAAAATTTCCTAAAGTGGTTCTTGCAAATAAATATTTCATAATTTTCTAAATGTTGGAAAAGATATAGTTTAAAAAAGTCAATAGGTGTTCATGTGGATTAACCTCTAAAGAATGTGGGAAATGAATAAAATTGTGGCTTAAACACATTTTTTTGTTGTTTTTTTGCGGTACGCAGGCCTCTCACTGTTGTGGCCTCTCCTGTTGCGGAGCACAGGCTCCGGACGCGCAGGCTCAGCGGACGTGGCTCACAGGCCCAGCCGCTCCGCGGCACGTGGGATCCTCTCGGACCGAGGCACGAACCCGCATCCCCTGCATCGGCAGGCGGACTCTCAAACACTGCACCACCAGGGAAGCGCCAACATTTTTTAAACTTTTACCTTACAATGTCAAGTTCTATCTCATTTCTTATCTGCTTGCTGCCTCGATTTTGCTACAAATTTAAAAATTGTTAGAGTTGGCATTTACTCTCTGTTGAACTGGAAGTTCCCCAAAAGAAAATGTGGAAGGTCTATATGTTTAAAGTCAAGCTATACTCATTATAAAATGAGAAACCCTTCACGCCAGGCTCCATTTTAATGCACATGGTAGCTATGATAAATGTTACCATTTAGCTTTTAGAGGATTGTGTTCCGTATAGAACAATACAAGCTCTTCGCCAGTCTCTCCTTTCTAACTTGCTGGATTAACTAGTGACTCATGCTACCAAAACAACACAGTGACTCATGCTACCAAAACAACACAGTGACTGCTGCTGGGAGCCCCCTGAAAGCTCCCATCCCACCTGGGAGCTTTTGTTTGCACTCTTGTGGATTCTAGTTGAGTCATATTTAAACCAAAAGTCAGCTGTGTTTTTTCTAAACCTATTTATGGCAGTTATACTTGTTATTATATGTGTGTAATGTAGTTAGATATCAAATAAATCAATGAAACATTAGAGCAAAAAGAAAGATATCTTTCTTTGAAAACTAAAGGGAATCGTTTTGAAAGATTTAATAAAACTGTCACTGAAATGATTGCTGTGGAAGGGTGGTGTAGGTGAGATAACTTTGAGAGATTGGGAGGGAAATCAAAATGTAGGTGAATTTTTTGATCATATTGGTTTGTAACAGTCTTTAATTCATTCGAAGAAAAACAACCTGAAGTTGTAAGTAATGCCCTAAGGGTATGATTTATACAAGAAGGATGATTTAGAACTCCAAAGGACATATCCATCAAAGAAAAGGCTTGGAATTGCACCAAATGTTGGTAACTGCATGAACATCTATGCAATAAATGTTTTCAAGATAACTAAATGTTCAAACCACATGTTTATATCATTTCCTAATGATTCTTTTCTTTAACTCTCTGGTTGTGCAACCAAACACCAGTACCAATTGGATTAGATAACATGGTTCTCCTGTAAAATCAAATAAATTGCAAAAACATTTTTCCAAATCAAACAATTACCACTGGGATTTTCCACTAGGATCTCATAGTTTTAATGAATCACTGGAATCTATTTTCCTCCTTTATATGTCACTATCATCTTGAACCAGATTTTATCACCTCGGGGCTAAATTGTCCCAATTATCTTCCTAACTGCATCATCATTTTAGTCCCTTTTGGACCTATAATATTTTAAAATACTTCCATCATTAAGGTACGCTGGTGCTCATAAAATTCTAATATTACCTTCTGTGTTTATATCCTTAAGTCCAGACTTCCTACCGATCGTTCCAGTCCTGGTCAAATTGGTCATATACCCTCCACCCTCTCACAGCTCTTTGATTTCAGCACATCCCTAGTGGGGGGACCTTCCTACTGTCCCCTGAATGCAGTATGCTGAGCGCCAACCCCAAGTTGGTGATAGATCCTCCTGCCAATATATTCCTGCCCATCCTTGAGGGCCTCGTGTAATTCACCCCTCTTCCATAGATAAGAACTAACCCAGTTGTCTTTACCCCTATTTGTCTCTCCCATGTTTTATAGAGTTGTGTGGTCATCGAAGGCGTGGATTGTATGTTTTCTCCAAATTCCCATCTTTGAAGATAGGAATCAGATTTTTCATTTTTCCAGTGCCATCATAATGCATTCACTGTGTACACTCAGTCCTTAATAAATTCTGTTGATTGAAAAAATAGTACTAAAAATAAATAGTATGCTTGAAATATTCATAAAGACTTCTATATTAGAAAAACAGAATATTTAGTTATTTATATCTAGCATAAAATCTCATCTGTAGCCCTTAAAATGAGTGCGATTTACTGAGTTTCAAGAACTCCTTGCCCCTATAACTGAATTTCTCACATGCTTGTTGTGGGGATTAAGTAAAATAATTTAAATAAAGAGTAGTGCCTGAGACATCATAGGTCATCAAAAAATGGATTACCTGTCCATCATTTATTCCCATTTAAACCCTTTTAAAGTTTTGTTTGCATGTAAATGTTTAAGCTATAATCTAGTGTAACTCCAAAGTTTTTCAGGAAGCAATTTATATCACACTATTTTGGAGGAGGTATCTCAAAAAAAGAAATGGTTAATTGGGTAAATGTAAGTATTTATTGTATTTATCTAAAAACTTTGAGCAGCTCATATTCCTTGATAAAAATGAGAAGCAGTTGATGAGTTGATAATGTATGTAACTAAAAATTTACAATTGAGGGAAGGCAGGCACACCATATCTCCATGAGTCAAAGTAAAGGGATGTGAACCCTTAAGGAAGGCCTCTGGCAGTAGGCTGTAGAAGAGAGAAGATGCATAAATAAATTTCTATTTAGAAATCAAAGGTGCAAAGATTTACATATTAAACTATCATGTAGAGCCAGTGTTACCTACTGTATGTCAAAGGAGAATTTTTTTTTTTTTTACAAATAGGAAGTTTCACTACAAGCTGATGGAACATCTCTCTTTAAGCCTGCTGGAAATTAAGGTTAGGATGGGCTGTGATGAAGAACAAATCAGAATTAATAACCAAGGTTGTTACTTTGGGACTTAGTGTTTCTTTAAATCCCACTAGTTCCACCACTTAGTACATATTCCTCATTCTTCTCTTAGCACCTCCAAATGGCTGATTATTCAGCCCAAAGTCCAAATCAAGGTCTGTTTATCTGTCCAAAGCACATCATAATTAGAGAGAGAAAACCTGAGAAGCAATAAACATTTTTAAACAGTTTGTATGAACCTAACGCAACTCTAAATATAACACAAAATGATACAGCCATACTAAGGGGTTGGTATGTAGGAAATAGAGCAGCAACGAGAATGGTGACCCTGCATATGCCATCACTCAAGAAAGTAGATATTAAACCGTGAAGATTATTTTCTTTCACATTGAGAGGCCCCACCCAATCCCCCAGATTTCTGAGAAAGCAGATAATTGCATCCATTAAACTCTTAGGAGAACAGCTAGAAACGAACCTTGAGGCACTTACAGTGTTTACCCGCTGTGCTCTCACATTTCTCCTGAAATTCCCTGGTGCACAGGCCTGGCTCTCCCTGTGGGCAAACCAGAAAAGCCCGACATTCGCTATGAAAATTATGCAGCCTTTCCGTGTGCGGTATTTAGATGACCTGACCCATTAAAATTTTTGTTAATTCACGTTTCCTTCTCCCCTTTACACGTGGAAAATTTCATGAAAAGCCACGTTGGGAAAGAAATCTCTCTTCTAACTGTGCTAAGTTTGTCCCCTTAATGTTAATAGCAAATAAGTATGTAGCATTTACTACGTGCCAAGCACTGTTCTGAGTAGCTCGTTGATTTAATCTTTACAACCACCTTGTAAGGGCGTGAGATGGGTACTGTTATTGTTCCTGATTTACAAATGAGAAGACAGAGGCACAGATGTTTAGTCTCTTATTCAAGGTCACACACCTGCTATGTAGTGGAGGTAGGACTCAAACCCAGTCTTCTGGCCCCAAATTGATGCATGAGTGGGAACGTCTGTGTTCGCGTGTACCTATGTGTGACTAGTTGCTCACAATGTGTGCGTGTGTGAATGCATGTGTGCATGCATAAGCTATACATATGTGTCAGGGGCAAAGCCAGGATTCAAGTCCAGATTTGTCTGATGCATTCTTATACTGTATTTTCTCAATTAAAAAATGAAAATAGTAATGGATATTTCTGTCTGACTTTAAGGTCTGCAGAATTCTCGTGTGCATTGCCTCAATTGAATAAAGCAAAGGTACAACACACAATCTTCCATCTACACATCCGAAAGTTTGCCTGGAAAGTGGAAATGAAGAGGTTGGGAGTTATGATAAGTGTTATGTATGTAGCAGCTGACAGGCCAGGAGGAGGGGGAGAAAAGAACACATTACAGAAATAACACACACACATATATATCATCCTTTCATCAAATAATCTCAAAACACATTTTGGTATTTTTCTATACCATTTTCCCATGCGTCAGTGAAGCGTATAGCATTTCTCTTATTGTTTAAGGTAAATAAATTGACAGTGAGAGAGGTTATGATTCTCCGGTACTGGTGCTGGGTCAAGGGCTCAGCCAAGTGAAAATTCAGTCTTTACAGATAAAGGGATATGGCTGCTTTGCTCTCCCAGGAGACCACGGAGCATCCTTTCAGCAAGTCAGCTATTTGACCACATTTGTACATAAACGTCTGCATCCTCCAGGTCACCTTCACTTCTGATGCTGGCTGAGCTTCCTGTTGGAAGCTCATCTTTACCTACTGCCAAACTCCATAAACAGCTTCAAAAGATTCTCTTGGAAAGAATCAAAGGCAATTCCAGCTGAAGCTCTCCGAAGGAAACTTGCAGCAGACGCTCTCACCTTCTGGTAACTGTGACACAGTAGTTTCCCTCTGCCACCTCACTTCAGGAGGGAGTCTGGCACCACGGTGGCGGAGCCCTAATCAGATAGCAAACCCGCACTGGCTGCGTCAGAAATGATGTCAGGGCCGGCGGTCCCCTGGCCACTGCCTCATTTGGAGCAAACACTGCAACGCTTGTTTTTTAGGCTACTTTATGACTTGTCTGAAAAATGACTTTGTTTGGCAGGGAAGCCCACTAATGTATGAGATGTTACCCCAGGATTTCAGCACTTCTACACACACAACATTCTCTCACACACAGAGCTGCACAAACAGTGGGAGGATCATTGAGCTGCTCGTCTTATCAAGGTCATGGATCAGGGGAGAAGCTCCAGGACCCAAGGCGTGTTAATACCTTCCTGTGGATAAAATCTATTAGGAAACAATGTGACCAAAAGAATGGGGAGAAAATGTTTTCATTTTATGCCATATGGTTTGGCTTATATCGGATTTACACATTTGGAGTTTCTTATTTATTTTTAATGGTGGTCCTTCACCTCGGGTCCATGGATGTGGTTTGCACCTCTCCTCTTGGGGGACTGGCCTGTCCAAGGCTCCAGCCAGCAGCTTCTGAGAGGCAGTGGCCCTTCTGACGGCAGAGCTTTCTTTTCCTCCTATCTCCTCACAATAAGCTTGTATCCTCTGAGGAGTGGCCACGTCACTCTGACAGCCACACTCATCCCGGGGCCGGGATGGGGGGAGATGGCCTCCTTCCTCCTGACCCCCAGGCCCTTCTCCCTCTCAGTCACTGAAAAGATGCTGCACGGAGGCCACTGCTTCTCCTCCTCGGAGCCTCCTTCCCTCGGTGCTGCTCCTGGGAAACCTTCTGGAAATTATTTGGTAATAAGAAACAGATCCAAGACAGTGTTGTGAGGTGAGGCTGTGACCTTTCACCTTCAGAGACCTGGGTCCCAAGCCTTGCTAGAGGCTGGTGGTCTCTGCCTCGTCAACACCAGGTATTTCAGTGCCACAGGACCCAATGGCATGTGGGAGTGACTTCACGCTGATGCCTAGAACGATCAGCAGCAAGATGCACAGGCCCAGGACTGGGGGAAAGTACGTCATTTTCCTGCATCTCCACTCTGCTTCAGGGCCAGTAGGCTTTCTGCTTTGACTTCAGTAACTTCTAGTTGTGTAGAGAATAACATGTAGAAGCCAGGGTCTGGTGGGGAGAATAGATCAGCTTTTCTGTGTAGGTCGTGGTACTCTCAGCTTCCTGGTTCCGGGTGAGAATATTTCTTTACACATTGTGATTCATCCAGAGTCTTAGGCCATACTTTCTAATGTAACATTCCTTTGGTTTGTACCTTTCAATGTTTATTTTGGTATTCTCTCAAATTGTATCCCAGAAACATCAGTGGATATAGAACACAGTCACTATAATGGTAATATATAATCTTCCACTTTATTTCCTTCAAGGACAATCTAAAGTATCCATTTTATTTATCAGAGACCTACATGTGTGTTGATTTGTTTCATTTAGAAATTCACTCCATTATAGTAACCGAGAAGGGCTTTATACTATTATCACAGTTCCACAGTTCCGACAAAGACCCAGGACCCCTCATGGCTCCAGCTCACAGAAGCTAATTCTGCATCAAACTGAGTGGCTCAGAGACTAGTGGGAACCACATTGCCTGGGTCGAAATCACAGCCCTGCCCTTCATTGTTTGTGTGACTCTGGGCAAGTTAATCTCTTCTAGGTATCTCAATTTTCTTATCTATAAAATGGGACTGATAGCAGTAAGCTTGTCACTGGGCTGTTGTCAGCTGATCTATGTGAAGTGCTTAGAACTCTGGCCCACAGAGTAAGTGTTATATAAGGTTTGCTTTTATTTCATAAGAGAAAAGCAGCAACAAACCCCCTCTAAGTATTTCCAGAAGGCCACAAGAGACCCTATTTGAAAATGAAAAGTGCTGTACGTAACCCCTAAAAATGAATGGCCTGTATGAGTCAAAGGGCAGTAGAAGTGAGAAAGAGAGAGAGAGAAAGAATGACCCATATCAGTTAGGCCAATTTCGGGACTTGAATTGGACCAGCCAGTACCCCAGAGCTGAAATCAAATGCAGAGAGGACCAGAGGAGGAGACTGCTGATTCTCCCATCCAACCCAGTTTGCCCCCATCTGTAGCATCTAAGGCTCATGAGATTCTTTGGCACTTTTATTCCAAAATATTAATTAGCACTACACTGGCCCCACATGCTTAAGGGCGGAAGTAACATTAAGCCTTGGAATATACCTACTGGAGCTCAAGTAATCAAAACCAGTGAGGCAAAAAAACAAAAAGACAGGATTATGTGAAGACTTTTGCACCTCGGGCAGTGAAGAAAACTTAGAGATTTTAGGCAGATTCTAATAGTGTTATTTGACTGAGGAATTGCACTGTTTTGAAAGATATTTAGACAAAGTAAAGCTCTTTGCCTGCTAGGCTTCTAAATTATAACTAAAAACCTACTTCAAACCTACATGTCAGGTCTTAGCACTGAATGTTCCATTATAGAAATACTAGCTTAAGAAAAGCAGATTCACAAATGATTTTTTCAAATCATTAAAAATAAGAAAAGATCATTGTTTGATTAAAAATATCATCCCTTAAACCATATTGTTCTTACATTTTGTAATTACCGAGTGAACACTGGTGTATGTATTTCCTGATTCAGAAAAGCAAAAAAATTTAAATAAAATTTATGAAGGCGTAAATGAAAACACTTACACATGCTATCTCTAAGTGTACATAAAATTTTTAAATTGTTACAGAAGTAACAGATTGGCTCACCAAACCTTGGTAAGTCCACTTTAAGGTTTTATATGTCTAGCTTTTTCAAATACTTTGGGAGTTTTGAAAAAATAAAAGATACAATGTGCAATGTTTATGCCCATGACGCAAGAACAATGTTTCTTATAAAAGTCAAATTTTGTTGGTCAGATTTCCCACTAACAAGAACCAAGGGTTCTTAGAGAAATAATTGTTTTTAGGTCCAGCAAATGTGTAAGATGAGCCTGGGAGGTCTTAGTGCACCAGAAAGCAAGAAGTCTACCAAAGAGGAATTGGATTGTGTCAAAAGGACATAGGAGACAACTTGAAGAGGCTGCCTAAGATGTAACGGCTTTAGTATAAAAACAGTAACTGCAATGAATTAAAATACATCATTTATATGCTTTCATAATGATATCCCAAAGCACCCCACTCTGGACACCTTCAGGGTTGCTAATGCAATAACACGCTGTCCTGAGCATCTATAAATAGAGAAAGAGTCCTTATTTCAGGGTTCCTAAATAATCGATAGAGTCCTTTTCATAAAGAAATTCCAGAAATGACAAAATTAGGGAATCGTTGTTTTGCCAAGTGCAATGAAATAATGCATTTATGCAGTAGTCATCAATTAATGTTAAAAAAAAAAAAGCGAAGTGGTGGGGATCATTATAAAGGAGAATCAGGCTGACCTCACCTGACCCCACCGATCACAGTCTAGCCACACCAACAGCAGGGTGACCAGACAAGTGCCTCATGCCTGGGTGCAGGGAGCGCTCAGCACCACCCATGGATAATGGAACCTGAAGGGCACCAAGCCTCTGGATCTAAATACTGGTTTACAAGAAAAAGCCAAAGAACAAAGACCAGCAGAAGCAGCAACTGGCCAAATCTAGAACTGAGGACATTCTAGTCTCTCCATCAAATCAGTGACGCAGAGAGTGGGGTGGAAGAGGGCTATTACAGAATAAGAGAGACTTAAGTGACAAACAAAAGGGTGCTGTGTATTGATATTATTTTTTCAGCTTTATTGAGGTATAACTGACAAAACTGTAAGACATTTAAAGTGTACATCATGATTTGATATACGCCCACATTGTGAAAAGATTACCCCATTGACTTAATTAACACATCCATCACCGTATGTATATTTGGTGAGAACATTTAAATTCTACTCTCTTCACAAATTTCAATTATACACCAGTGTTATCAACTACAGTCACCATGCATGTTCTGTTAGATCCTCAGACCTTGTTCAGCTTAAAACTAAAAGTTTCTACCCTTTTACCAAACTCTCCCTATTTCCCCCACCCCCTGCCCCTATCCGCCACGTTTCTACTCTTTTTCTATGAGTTTTACTTTTTTTTTTTTTAAGATTCCAGATATAAGTGATACCATGCAGTATTTGTCTTTATTGATCTTATTTGGATCCTTATAGGAACTAACCAGCCATAGAAAAACATTCTCTATTCCAAAACAAAAAAGAAAAACATTCTCGAAACAATCAGGGTAATTTGGATACAGACTGTAAATACGAATATAGGCGATGTTTAGTGATTGTTAATTTTGTTGGTGTTGGGGGAATGGTGGTTAATTTTTAAAAGTCCTTAGAAGTTAAAGTTGCATGTGGACAATATTTACAGGTGAAATGACATGATGTCTGGGATTCTGTTTTAACTAGTTCTAAAAATATTTGGGGGAGAGGTTTCTAAAGGAAAAAAAAAAAGTCTTGCAAAATGTTGGTCGCTATTAAAATTCAGGGAGGGGCACGTAGAGCACATTGTAGGATTGCTTGTACCTTTCTGTACTTGAAAATTGTTTTAAAAGTTGGTAGAGAGTGTCTCAGTGATGACCCCGAGTGTCCCCAGTCTGGGCATCCAAATAGGTTTTCCGCATCTGGACACCCGTAATATTTGTATGGCATGTGAAATGAACTGTTGAATTTTGTCCCTAAAATTTTCTGGCAAGATTTCCAGACTATACAGTGCTACAGTGTGATAAAATATCCCGTCATCATTAAGTATTCTTGAGGTTTTGTGCTTCTTTTGTACTAATTTATTAGGCAATGGTATGACATAAGCTATACATATTTTAGGTGTTTTCTCACTAATATCCTTGGCGACAGCTGAACACATGGCTATTTCTAAACCATTTCCTTTAAAAACAAAGTTGATGGAGGGCTTCCCTGGTGGTGCAGTGGTTAAGAATCCACCTGCCAATACAGGGGACACGGGTTCGAGCCCTGGTCCGGGAGGATCCCCATGTGGCAAAGCAACTGAGCCCATGTGCCATAGCTGCTGAGCCTGTGCTCTAGAGCGTGGGAGCCACAACTACTGAGGCCCATGCGCCACAACTACTGAAGCCCGCGCGCCTAGAGCCCGTGCTCCGCAACAAGAGAAGCCACTGCAAGGAGAAGCCCGTGCACCGCAAGGAAGAGTAGCCCCTGCTTGCCAAAACTAGAGAAAGCCCACGCGCAGCAACGAAGACCCAATGCAGCCAGAAATAAAATAAATGAAAATTAAAAAAGAAAAAAGACCTTTCCTCTTAAAATAAATAAATACATAAAGTTGATGGAAAAAGTGTTAAGGACTTGATGGGGCATTCTGGGGCAGCATCTAAATGTATAAGATGTTTGAAAATCTCTCTCCCAAACCCAGAGTCAGAGGCAGTGACCTCCTCAGGCAAAACTCAGAAAGGAGGATGTGAGAACACGACCTCTCACTTCAGATTCACAAATACTGCAGGAGGCATTGCTTGCTACATTTGCTACTAAAACAGCAGCTGTTTGCTGCTCAGGGGTTGCCCTAGGATGGACTGGCTCCCAGTGTCAAATGCTCTTCCCTGAAAGACTGTCAACACCAGTGACACCTGGTTCTGCACATATAACAATATGATATAATTAGTCATTTTGACCTTTGCATTCAGATTGTTTTTCTTTCTTTTTTTTTTTTTTTGGTGGGGGGAGGGCGTGCCACGTGGCATATGGTATCTTAGTTCCCCGAGCAGGGATCGAACCCACGCCCCCTGTAGTGGAAGCCTGGAGTCTTAACTACCAGACCACCAGGGAAGTCCTGCCTTAGGATATTAACTTCATTTGATGGCAGCTTCATGCCTCACATCCTAAAAATGAATAAACGTTTCACAGCAGTATTCTGGGGTTTATCAGTATCCACCTGAGACAAATCAAATAAATGGCAAACTACACCATTGCCACACATAGGTGTGGCAGAAAATACAGGATAGTACGTTTAACATTAGTTTCTGTAAACTTACAGATTCTCTTTATAACTTTCATCATTTATAGTCAGGAATTACTAGACTGATCCAGCTTTAGTTTATCCAAAGGAGTAGAGCAAAAATCCTGCTTGGCTGTGAAGACAAAGCAATTCAAGAATAAGTGGTAATGAATGTACGTTTCACACTCTGTGTCTGCTGGCCTATCTGACCCTCTTAATGTTACAGCATAATTTTTATTCTCCAGTTCACTTTGTGCCTTTGACAGCCTGTAGCTTAGGCATGACTGTCAGTGGGTATGAGTCTTTTAAGAGAAGAAAAAGTCTCTGTGCTACGTTGGGTCACTTTTCCCTTGTAATGTTTGAGCTAAACCATTTGGGCAAAATTCAAAGAGGAGTAACAGAGAGGACAGCTCTCACTCCTACAAGGAACAAGAGACGTCCACTGTGCATCTGAAAGGTGCTTGGATGGTCTCAGGGCTCGTATGGGGCGTCTGGGTGCTGGTGAACAGAAGTGCCTGATTGCCGTCTCCTGCTAAGCTCTGAGTCTAACAGCTCCCACCTACCTGGCACCTCTCCCCCTCCCCTTCCAAGACACACCCTCTAGGAGTGCAAAACACCCTAACCTATTTCTCCTGAATCCTTGCCCTCCTGTGTGTGGCCCAATGCTTGGTCTCTGATATCCTTCCTTTGTGTGACCGGGTGAAATCAAGTGCAGCTGAGTAGAGCAAAGGGCCTCAAGGTCTAGATACATTGCAGATCAAGCTAGGGGACAGTTTAACACATTATCCCACCTTATGTGTTATTCTAAAAAAACAGAATACCGGGAATTCCCTGGTGGTCCAGTGGTTAGGACTCGGTGCTTCCACTGCTAAGGCCCAGGGTTCAATCCCTGGTCCGGGAACTAAGATCCCACAAGCTGTGCAGCATGACCAAAAAAAAAACAAAAAAAAAAACCAAACAAACCCACAGAATACTTCCCACTGTAAAGTTTTTGGGATACCCAAGGAAGTAGAGACTCCTTGCTTCAGCCTTTTGCATTCTTTTATTCTTCTGTCTACCTAGTCCTCAAGTCCCTAGCTTACCAGCCTTCCATCACAACAATCTGCTGGGCTTGGCCATCCTGGATGTACTCCCACCCGTAAGATCTTCCATAACCTATCCTCCACACCTTTAAAAACGTACCAGTCTCGCCTCTGGGAATGTATTATTATCAGCTGGGTGAAATGTACTTCTTTACTAAATTCGTAAATGTGAGTGTATTAGTACAGGATAATATGTTATAACCCTTCCACTCAGCAAGATGACTGACTCTGAGTAAAGCTACTTTAAGCAGTTATTTTTTTTTAAGATACTTAACCTCTCTGGATTGTGGAGATTAAATTTAATGCATAAAACATGTCAATGCTGTTCAAAGTCAACACCAAGCCTTTACCTAATATGCTCAGAAGATATTCAGTTAATGTCGAAAGTAATGATAACATCTGATTGAGACTGAATTTGGCCACGTCCCATCCACACCAGCTATTACTCTATTGTATGTAAGGCACAGACACCCTGTTTCTCAGTATAGTATGTTTAAGACATGGAAAATATTTTCAAAATAATTAAGATACTTTTTGAAACTCTCTCTTTAACAGAGTACGTGCAAAACTTTTCCTATACATTGTAAACAGTGATGTAAGGATATAAATCAACTATGTATACCATTTGTACATAATAATTACACATCTTATAACTAATGTGGAATACGTCCATGCCAACTGACTCATTTGTTACCAAGTGGACATGAATCCAGAAGACCGCAGTTATACTAAGACAATCCCATGGGGATGTAATATCTTCAAGCCAGGAAAAAGGAAATGGGTAACAGGATTATTCTACTTATACGAATACAAATGTAGATAGATACAAAGTAAATATGAAGTGAAAGTGATCTAGTTAAAAAACTACAAAAAAACTGCAAAAAATAAAAGAAAGAATGGAAGGAAGGAAGGGAGAGAGGGATGGGGGGGGAGAGAGAGAGAGAAAAGAAGAGAAAGAAAGAGAGGAAAGAAGGAAATATAGAAAAGGCACAGCAAGACATAAAGAAAAAGGAAAACCAAAAATAACAAAAGCAAACCGATGACCTTATTTCCTAAATCTAATGTTCCAAGAGCCATATCTAAACTCAAGAGAAAGATAAAATTGCCACGTTTCAGTTAAGTTTGGGTCTCTCTGCTCTCTAATGACAGGTCCGTGTGGAGAATAATAAACGCACTTGGGACTTGCAGTGACATCTGTTTTCCATGCCCAGTGCCAGTGGGAAGATGCCATCACGGTGATGAGAAAGCAAGAGCAAATATTTTCATGTTGTGCTTATTAGTGGTCAAAAAACTATTTGTGATAAAAAGTGGGTAAATAAAGTGAAAATATTTTTATTGGGAATACATACTCTTTTATAGTCAATTGTACAGCAAGAGGAAGCTTCAGAAGCCCAGGCCCAGCTCAGGCATCTTCCTCTCAGTCCACCAATATGTTGTGTAAATACACTGAGGAATTTAAGAGCTTACAACACTGTTTTTACTGAAGTCATCTAAAGTGGAGAAGAAGACCGATTTTAAATTAGCCACAATATCTAAGGGGGCTGGAAACTGTGGCTTATAAGGAAACATTGCAACTTCGTGAGAAGTTTGAGCCAAAGAAAGTGTTCTTGATAAAGAGAAACTTTTCGATTTAAAAGGAAATTTTAAATGTCACATTAAGAATGGGACTGTTGCAACTTCCATTAAGTTGTATACTGGCCTTTCCAAAGAAGCAGTGAGAACTTTATAGCTTTTATTAAGGGAAAGAAATGACATGTGTTATGGTAGATGACAATGCTATTCAACTATGTAACTGATTTATTTATAAGAGTAAATATATATTTATGTATATATGTATAAATGTATACACGTGTATGTATACAATAAGCATTTATTTATTCAAGTATCTATTGATTGCCTACTGGTTCCAGGCATCATTTTAATGAATAAAGCAAAGAACATTTCTTTTGTGAAACTTATTTTCAAGTGGGGAGGCACACAATAAACAATGAACCTACAAATCACAATATTCTATTGTAAGTTAGGAGGTAACACGGGCAGAGGGGGTCAGGAATAGGGGACGGCAGGGGGAGCATTTTAGGTAGGGTGAGTAGGGCGCAGACTTCACTGACCAGGTGACCATCTGAGCGAAAACAGTGAGGGAGTTCTGGGCAGAGCAAATCTGAAGGCAGGGCAACCAGGCAGAAGAAACAGAGCGTGAAGGGGTTAAGGGTTAAGGGTTAAGGTCTGAATTGTGTGTGGAAGAGCAGCCGGGAGGTGCAGGGACTAGATTAGGGTAAGGGAGGCTGGGGAGAAGTATAGGCAATCAGATCATTGAGGTCTCTGGGCATGAGAAAACATGGGCATTAATCAGACTCATCATATCGTCACATAGACAGACGCAGGGCATACAGGACTGGAGAATGCCCCCCCGCCTCCGTCAGGGGCCGTCTGTCTGTTAGTGGATGCAAACAATTAAAATGTGGTGTACATTAACAGATACACACTATGGTATATGAAATAGATAAACAACAAGGACCTACTGTATGACACAGGGAGGTATATTAAATACCTTATAATAACCTATAATGGAAAAGAATCTGAAAAAGAATATATATATATTAGTTATATATATATAACTAGATCGCTTGGCTGTACACCTGAAACTAACGCAACATTGTAAATCAACTATGTTTCAGTTAAAAGTTTTTTGTTTTGAAAAAATATGCAGTGTAGAAAATGCTGAAGGGATGCAGTGGGTGCTCTAAGAGGCTGTGGAAGTCACATCTTTCCTGGATCTGGAGATGGGGAGAGAAGACTTCCCCTAGGTCACCCAAAATTTGAAATTCAAGTAAAATTCAGTCCGGAGAGGAAAGGAGAAGGATTTTTCCAGACTAAGGGAACGGCAGCATGTACACGTTATTCAGTTAAAAAATAGTTATTTGACACTGAGTTCTAGGAATAGTTTTAGGCATTAGGGGAAACAGTAGTGATCAAACTGTTATTTTTTAAAATCCTTGCTCTCCTAGAGAGGGGTAAAATTAAGAAGGGGTAAAAGCATGAAATATTCAGGGAACTTCAGGTACTTTAGTGTGACCTGTATACATAGTGTCTGTAGAAAGTGGCAGTGGATGAGGCCAGAAGGGTAAACAGTAGTTTTCATGCTAAGAAGTTTGGATTTTATCCTGAAAGAAGGTAGGAGGAGGGGCATCACTGAAGGATATTCCTCACGGAAAATACATTGTGGGTTTCTCTGAGTCCACGTCAGATACCAGAAAGATTATACAGTTGGGAATACAGGAGATAGACTACAACTGTTTTCAGAAGATAGCTTCCAAGGGCCTTTCCCCCAACTTTTCTTATGATGTTTGGAAAGAAAACACAACTGGGGGAGAAGATATTAGAACATAACCATATACATATATATATATATATATATATATATATGAAAGAAGCTTGGGAGGGTTCACACTGTTTTTGATTCATTGCTATTCCCTTCTCCATGGGAAAACTTCACTGTGAAACACTCACATTCCTCCATTGTAAAATAAAAGCTTAAAAATAATACCCATCCATCCTTGTAAAACGACAAGCCAATTTAAACTTGGGAGAAAACAACTTGAAACAGGTTGGGGAAGGGGAAGGAGGGCTTTCATTTACTGACTGTGTTAGTCACTAGATAAGGATGCTCGGTGCTTTTATGTAGGGTAATCTCCCATTGACCCCCATGGCCATCCTGCGGCATCCATCACAAAGGAACAGGAGATTTTTGCTTTCTAATTGTATCCACTGACACTCTTCTCACCGAAGACAGTTGATCCTCTTTGAGTTAATTTTCATTCTCTGAAGCCAAGCTAGATTTTATTCAGAGTCTGAATTCATGCTATTTGTAGAATTTTTTCTTTTTAGGTGAATTTGAATAGAGGGGTGTAGGCAACCTTCATGTTAACACATTTTTTTAGGTACCTACATTTTTTAAAATGTCAAGCATTCCCATAATTGTATTATCAAGACTGGTTTTGTGCTTCCAAAAGAGTACCTCAATTATATGTAGGTGATATAGGCAGAGTGAAGTAAGTCAGACAGGGAAAGACAAATATCATATGATATCACTTATATGTGGAATCTAAAAAAAGGATACAAATGAACTTATTTACAAAACAGAAGTAGAGTCACAGATATAGAAAACAAACATGGTTACTAGGGCTTAAAAGGGAGAGGGGTAGATTGGGAGATTTGGGGATTGACATATACACACTGCTATATATAAAATAGATAAATAATAAGGATGTACTGTACAGCACAGGGAACCCTACTCAATGCTCTTTAATGGCCTGTATGGGAAAAGAATCTAAGAAAGAGTGGATAGAAGTATATGTATAACTGATTCACTCTGCTGTACATCTGAAACTAACACAACATCGTAAATCAACCATACCCCAATAAAAATTAAAAAAAAAATCATTCCTGGGAAGGAGCCCTCCCAGGCTAGTTTATAGCCTCAAAGTTTAGTGAGGCAGACGCGGGTGTTTTAATGCAACACCGCTAAGCTTCCTCAAGAGGTGAAAGAAAGTTCTTTTTAAAAGTCGCCAAAGACTTTGCCTCACTTGAGAAACCTGTGGCATCTGAGGTGATAACAGAACCAAGTCATTTCAGGCTGACTGCCCGACTTGCCTGAAAACTTAGTGACAGATAAAACATAAATCAGAGCCCTTATCATCCTGCTTCCTTGCTTGCCAAATGGGGGGTGAGTTTATCACGGACCTGTCGGCCCACTGATGGCTTTTCCCCTCAGTGCTGGGCAGTGGGCAGAGCAGCTGGAAGCGAACTGGCTGTTCTAAAACGTGTTCATGTAAACAAGCAGGGTCAGACTTCCCTGAATTGCCAGTTAGTGAAGTACCATCCATCTCACTAAACTGTACATTTGATGGGGCCGTATCATCGATACCTTGAAAAGAAAACAAATAAAAAGAAAAAAACCAAGTTGCCTGCTTTAGGCTGGGACCTCTCCTGCTGATAAAAGTACTAAGAACTAAATTGCCTGGCCCAAGCAACTGGCTACTCACTCATCGGAAGGGAGCAGGGAGTAGTCAGTGCAGGGAGGGAAGACTTTTTTTTTAGGGCATTTAGAAATATCATTGGCGTTCTCCAAGAAAGCATGTTGTAGTCACTTTAGTTTTCACTGTATAGACTGAAATACTTTTCCTAATATTTAAAGGAATGATTCCATGAACCTGTTGGGAAGATGATAAAATTTATGATATTTTTTCATCTTTTCATATGATTTGCTTACGGGTGCAACAAAGTTGTGAGATGTAAACCTCACAACGGAATCCAATGTTGGTAGTCTGGTAAAGAAATTTATGGATACCTGGAAAGCTTTAAGTCATCTTCCAAACAGGCACTAGTATCCCCTCCCCCTAACCCCCGCAACAAAGTAACAACAGCTTGACTGGCTCACTCTGGGATCCCCGGCAGTAAGGATGTAAGTCTCTCATTTGGAAGAATGGACACACATGTTTTCTGACATAGCTAGGGCAACTCCACTTCGAAGGAAAATATGCGACCTTTACAAAAGGCCAAATAGTTGTATGTTGGCACCGAAGGGAAAGGGACATGTCCAGCCAAAGGTGGTGTAAGAGTCTGGAAATTAACTCCTGTCAGCATTGTTCAAAATGTTTGGATGTGAAGTTAATAGTTTAGGAAGAAGAAGAGACAATAGGTTCTTTAACGGAAGACCAAATTAAAATTACTTTTCCTCCTTAACGGAGTAAGATTAAGTCCAAACACATTCTGAGAAGAGACGAACTCTACTGTTAATTTCCTGATGTGGCATATGGATGTGCACTATTTTGGCCACACCCAGATATGATACCATGTGTCACATGAACACAACTTCCTTGCTCAAGATTGACTCATAGCCGCTGAAAACTCAGATGTTTCCGTTTAAATCTTATGCCTGGATATAAATATAGGGAAAATAAATCTATGATCAGCCAAACATATCAGCATATAAGTTTACTAAACACACTATAAAAATGGAGGCCAGAAACATTTGTCTAAAATAAAAAACCCAAAGTCTTACAGTCAAGAAGTTATTTTGGATGTAGATTGCAGGTAATGCAGCATAGGTTATAAACCATGCTTTTAACTTGATCAGGGATTTCTATTTCAGTAGAATGCCTTTTTTTTTTTAGAGCTTTGTTGTTCCATTTGGTTTTCTCATACTGATATATGTAGTGACTATTGCTTTACATAGTAATGGGAAGCCATACTAACAAAAACTTACCTTGCAAACGACTTTAAACTATCAATATTTTTAGAGAAATTATTGATAACTTACTAAAATAGTAGGCTGGTCTAACATTATATCTCACTGGCAAAAAATCCAAACTCTATTACACTTATGTGCAGCATTGACTTATCAAGATTTTGCTATATAAACGTACTGGATCAGGATTGGGGACCTGGGGATTTCTATCATGCTTTAGCTTCCTTCTCCACCTAAGCAGCAGAATTGCAGACATTTAGGTTTCTTTATTATTATTTAACATATATCTATCCGTTCATCAAATAGTTTTGAATAGCTACCATGTCCTACAGCATATATATATATATATATATATATATACACTTATTCCTATAATAAACACAATATAGTATATGCATACAAGGGCATACAATAATAAAAAGGAAATATAATACATCGTTTCACATCTTGAGGAGTTTTCGGTCCAGTCCCAGATAATATTTTGATGAATTTTAAATGCAAATTCTTTAAGAGAACGATGAGATGACACAGAATAATGCATTTTAAAGTGAATTTCATTAACATCTAAGGAGAGAAATTAAAGATGGCTCCAACCCGAGGAAAGGGCCAGTAATCTTGTCTTGTCTTGTCACCAACTTTCAGAAGCACTCCAAGTATCTGAAAAAGTACTGATATTGGGGTTGCTATCTTAAATTGTTTTCTACAATCTTATACTTCTCTGGCACTTCAGAGGAGGCCCTACCTTATTATCATTGCCCTCCAGAAAAAGAAGAGTCACAACCTGTCTCAAGTGTTAAACAACCCTGACTCTTAAGAAATCATTCAGGTTAACCTCCAACATTCATGTTGCAATCTTGGCTTGTCTCGTTATGTCCCCAAAGATGCTTATTAAATTGCACTTTGTCATTCTCTCCTTCAAGCTGAATAACGCCAATTCCTGTCTTCCCAGAAGTAATCCTTTAGTTGTCAAGTATACTATTGATGCTATTAGATTTATTTTCCATTTGGTATATTAACAACTCCAGCTCTTTGATTTGGAGCTAAAAGCTCTGGGACACAGCCTTGTTTAGGGGATTAGGATGGGTCAGGAAGTGTTTCACCTCTGCCTTTTACAGGATTACACCTGGTCCAGGTCAATGATGATACCAACGCAGGTGACTCTTCATTGGTCTACACTGTCCTATAGGAATCTGACATGAGCCATATGTGTAATTTTTAATTTCCTAGTAGTCTCATTGAAAGGAGTGAAAAGAAATAGGTGAAACTGATTTTATTTTATTTTTATTTTTTACATATACATGTATCTATTCCTTTTCAAATTCTTTTCCCACTTAGGTTGTTACAGAATATTGAGCAGAGTTCCCTGTGCTATACAGTAGGTCCTTGTTGGTTACCTATTTTAAATATAGCAGTGTGTACATGTCAATCCCAACTCTCTAACTATCCCTCCCTACCACCCATCCCCCCCTGGTAACCATAAGTTCGTTCTCTAAGTCTGTGAGTCTGTCTCTGTTTTGAAACTGATGTTATTAATATATTTCATTTAACTCAGCACAAAATATTGTCATTTCAACATGTAATCAAAATATACAATTATTCATGAGACAGTTTAAGTTCTTTTTTACACTAAGTCTTTGAAATCTGGTATGTATTTTACAGTTGTAGCACATCTCAATTTAGACTGGTCACATTTGAGTTTCCACAGCCATATATGGCCAGTGGACCACACAGGGCTCTACAGAACTAGAAGGCAATCTCAGTAACCTTGCTCCAAACATGGATATCTTCCTGGCTGACAGGCTCAGGGGGTATGAAATCTAAATCATTCTCCCTATAAGATGTGGTCCTTGTTCTCAGTCTCTGTGCTGTTTTATTCCAAGTCTAAACAGTGGTCATTATACTCAGTTTTTTATCACATTACAAAAAATTCAAAAGTTCTGCAGGAAGTCTACAAGCTGAATGGCAATTGCCTAGTACTCCTCAGTCAGAGACATTACGTGTGCCTTGTTTTTTCTATTTACCATTTACTACAGCTCTGTTTTTAGAGTCAGTCAACCAGTCAGGCAGTATTGATTAGGGCCAGGCATGCTCAGGTGCTCAGTATGCGCCCGCCGTAGGGGACAGAGTGTTGGCCTTTAAGGGGCCTCCATGCTGAAGTCCCGCTTTTCACAAGTTTTATCTTGAGGTGCTTACAAGGACTTACCAGACTGCACAATACCCCCTTGGGTGTTAAAAATAAAAACGAAACAATGTGTTTAGTCATTTTCTTTTTGTCCTGTAACATTCAACGTGGCAAGTTTTCCAGGAAACAAAAACTCCCTTGCAAACAAGTGAATTGAATCAAATTGTTCCTTCCCCAAAATATTTTGTAACTGGGCATTATTTCCTCTTGTCTTCGGTACCAGATCAGATCTGAGCTCTTTCTTTTTAAAAGAAATATCAAAGGAAAAAATGCAAAGAATAAGTGAAATAAAAACCATGAAGTGGTATCCACTGGGGTACAAACATCTTTAGGATGAACCACCAACCTCAAGTCCTCTGTGGGCAGGAGTTACCTTCCCACAGACAGAAGCCCACTAAGGAACTCACAGAATGTCTTCCTCCACAACCAAGTGACTGACAGCTATTCTGATCTCAGCTGAAAGCTAAGCCTGAGTCCCCCTTAGTTGCTCTACCAGCTTCTAAAAAAGCAAAGCTCTCAGAACTTCCCCTGGCACCACTTGCTCTTTTCCTCTACTTATCAGCTGACTTTAATGTTCTCTCTTTTTAGCCTTCAAGTTTCTGTGACCTTATTATGACATTTGAGTTGGGTGATTTATCGCTGTTAAACGGCACTGCACTGATTAAACAAAGGCCTTTCTGGCCTCATAGTCAGTTACAATACCGCGATTCAGTGTGATAAGCTTAAACACACACAATTAGATGGGGTAATATCCAATTTGTCAAAGCTCTTGTGGCTTAATTTTCTGTCACAAAGCTTGAAAGAAACAGTGACTGGACAAAAAGCTCCAGATTTATTGCTTAAGTACCTTCCAGTAAATTGATCTTGCCCATGGCGTAATCTCATTTTGGACATTTTGGGAGACAGGGAAGCTCAACTAGCCTGAAACCCCTTAAAAATGGGCCTGAGGGTTCCTGATCACAGAACTTGAAAGCTCAGCAACTAGACAGGAGTGTCTCTTCAGAGGCAGACAACAACCCATTTGCCTGGCCAGAGTTTCCTTTCAGGATAATTGCATGAAAAGAATAAATGTCAGTAAAAGGATGAAACACTCATGTAGGGAAATAAAAATATATACCAGGTCCTGAAAACATCATCCTGAAACAGGCCACGGCTCTATTTCATGAAGAATAAAACAGGAGCAGCTGACATTTTTTTAAAATGGGTTATTACCATCATAATTATCTTATCCCAGCAATGGCCAGTTTTTCTGGCATATGTTTTCAAGGCAGGCTACTACTTTCTAATTGGAAACACGATAGAAGATATCCTTCTCTTGCAATTTTTTGAAACAACATTTACTTTTCCATTTGATGAATAAGAGGACAGTAACAATGAACATTTTCTGCAGATTCATTGTGGAAAACATTTACTATTGTAGCCTGGTAAAGACACAAAGAGTAAGGCTTATATTCAATGAATATCCCACAGACAGTTATTGGATTATTGAAGACATTGCTCTAGATGTCAGGGAGATAGAAAAATAAGTAACAGACAGTCTTTGTTTGGAAGTCTCTAGTGAAATATATAAGCATGCATGTAGTTATTTTAGTAGACAAAAAAATATGTTGTGAGAGAAGCAAAAAAGTGAGATTATACACAAAAATAAACTCAAATGGATTAAAGACCTAAATGTAAGACCAGACACTATAAAACTCTTAGAGGAAAACATAGGCAGAACACTCTATGACATAAATCACACAAGATCCTTTTTGACCCAACTCCTAGACAAATGGAAATAAAAACAAAAATAAACAAATGGGACCTAATGAAACTTAAAAGCTTTTGCACAGAAAAGGAAACCATAAACAAGACCAAAAGACAACCCTCAGAATGGGAGAAAATATTTGCAAATGAAGCAACTGACAAAGGATTAATCTCCAAAATTTATAAGCAGCCCATGCAGCTCAATAACAAAAAAACAAACAACCCAATCTAAAAATGGGCAGAAGACCTAAATAGACATTTCTCCAAAGAAGATGTACAGATTGCCAACAAACACATGAAAGAATGCTCAACATCATTAATCATTAGAGAAATGCAAATCAAAACTACAATGAGATATCATCTCACACTGGTCAGAATGGCCACCATCAAAAAATCTAGAAACAATAAATGCTGGAGAGGGTGTGGAGAAAAGGGAACCCTCCTGCACTGTTGGTGGGAATGTAAATTGATACAGCCACTATGGAGAACAGTATGGAGGTTCCTTAAAAAAACTAAAAATAGAACTATCATATGACCCAGCAATCCCACTACTGGGCATATACACTGAGAAAACCATAATTCAAAAAGACACATGCACCCCAATGTTCACTGCAGCACTGTTTACAATAGTCAGGTCATGGAAGTAACCTAAATTCCCATCGACAGACAAATGGATAAAGAAGATGTGGTACCTATATACAATGGACTATTACTCAGCCATAAAAAAGAACAAAATTGGGTCATTTGTAGAGGCGTGGATGGACCTAGAGACGGTCATACAGAGTGAAGTAAGTCAGAAAGAGAAAAACAAATATTGTATGTTAACGCATATATGTGAAACCTAGAAAAATGGTACAGATGAACCAGTTTGCAGGGCAGAAATTGAGATACAGATGTAGAGAACAAACATATGGACACCAAGGGGGGAACGTGGCAGTGGCGTGGTAGTGTGATGAATCGGGAGATTGGGATTGACATATACACACTAATATGCATAAAATGGATAACTAATAAGAACCTGCTGTATAAAAAAATAAATTAAATTAAATTTAAAAAAAAAGAAGTAACCATAGATACAGAGACACCAGGCAGACCTCAGAGATATTTCAGGTTTGTTTCCAGACCACTGCAATAAAGCCAATATTGCAACACAGAGAATCACTCACAATTTTTGGTTTCCCAATGCATATAAAAGTTATGTTTACACTACAGTGTAGTCTAGTAAGTGTTCATTATGTCGAAAAAAATGTAAATACCTTGATTGAAAAACACTTTATTGTTAAAAATGCCAGCATCATCTGACAATGCAGGGTTGTCACTTTCCTTATAATTTGTAAAAAAACTCACTATCTGCAAAGCTCAATATAGGGAAGCACAATGAAACAAGGTCTGCCTGTAATTTCTGAAACAAAGAAAATGTGTTTATATTTTTAGAAATATAAGTCATTTCTATCAGACAAAAAGGAACATAATATAAGGACAGAGATGGAACTTTTTTTTTTTCTTTTTGCGGTATGTGGGCCTCTCACTGTTGTGGCCTCTCCTGTTGGGGAGCACAGGCTCCCGACGCGCAGGCTCAGCAGCCATGGCTCACGGGCCCAGCCGCTCCGTGGCATGTGGAATCTTCCCAGATTGGGGCACAAACCCGCGTCCCCTGCATCAGCAGGCGGACTCTCAACCACTGCGCCACCAGGGAAGCCCAGAGATGGAACTTTTATCAAAAGGAAGACACAGTCTTTTCATCATCTGACGAGGACAAAGCTGGCATCGTGATTTTTGTCAGTCTGTTATGGTCACAATTCCAGGCTGGGATGTATTCAGGGCTTGTATTTTCAATAGTGACTGCTGCTTTCTTGAACACTGCAGGTGCCCAAGTGCCCCAAAGTCAAGGAATGAGCGTCATTGGAACCTTCACTCAATCTTTCACTGCCCCCTCCATTTGTTGACGCCTGGAAGGGACTCCAGCCTAGATGACTGATGACCCCTGCCTTCCAGACTCTTACAGTCTAAGCGGGAGTTTCTATTCGCTTGGAGCACTGCTATCTAGATTTGGTCCTTCACACCCATCTTTAAAAAATGTTGTGTATGTACCCTTCATTTTTGTTCCTTTATCTATAAAGGACACATACACACTACCATGCTAACGCTACCCATTAAAAAATACACAGGAATGTAAACTCTTTGATAATGAGAGATAAAGTCATATTTTGAAATAGTTAAACTTGATGGCTTTGTACTATCATTAGTAATATCTCATGACACAATATATACTTAATGAAAGTTTCAAGTTAAGCTAGTGGATATAAATCCATTTTAAGCTGCCTTCTCTATATTTTTTCTTTTGGCTGACCACTTGACAGATAGGATCAGACTGTCAGTATTTTTAACATGTTTTGTGGCTGACAAAGACCTTTATTAATAGTAAAAAATGTATTGACTGTTAATTTCTTTTTGATCCTTTGGGTTTGCATTGGTAATATTTTAAGTGGGAATTTATCAGAAGGAATATTTTCAAGCTTCTTGTTCATTATGTGGAGGATGTTTTAGTGATAACCATAAAGCCACATAACCAGGAATGTACAAAGTCTGTATTATGCTGCAACATGCAGACATGTTTCACGCAGCCTCACAGGAAAGCTAACTCTCTTACTTCTGTCTACTTTACACAGAGAGTGCTGACATTTAATCATCTAATATATGCGACCTTCGGTGACAATTCACTAAGTATAGTAAAGCTAAGTAAAGCTTCCTTTTTTTTAGATAAAAACTAAGTACGAAAAGAAATTCTAATATTTTTACAGCACCCCAGTGGGTTGTTTTGTGCATCCCACTTTGGAGACTCCTGTAGTAAAGAGCTGGTATTCAAATAACTATTCTGAGAGATCTGAGCCATGCTTGTTTCAAACAACCAAGAAATCATGGTGGAAGAAGTTTCGTTAAAATATGAGATATAATTCTTACACCTTTCACTGGGATCAGGCGCTTCATCTTAGGCCAGGAAAACAAAAAAATGACCCCCCGTGGCAAACCTTTGGTTTTAAAAGCAGCTTCCACCAGAACCCTTGGCTCAAGTCTTAATCAGATTTCAAAACATATAGTGAAGAGAGAATCATATAAAACACTAAATAATCTAGGACTGCAAACATCACACACTGTGGGTCACAAATGAAGAGACTGATTTGTGTTTAGTAAATGAAAGGAATCATTTAATAAGAATAGGAATTCCGAGTTATTAGGTGCAGACTGATGGAGAAACCGCCATCGAATGTACCTTTTTTACCTGGTCTTATGCCATACTGGTGACAAACATGGCTGAAGGTAGAGAACTCTATAGGTATTTTTAAAATTACTTCTCTCAGTTTCTTCTTTACAAGAAAAAAATGTGTTTTAAAAATATTGACTTGATAACATGTACTAGGTGTTATATAATTCAATTATTACATGACCATGCAATATGAATGTTCTGATCTTGCAAATGAGAAAATGGAAGCCCAGGGCCACAGAGCTGGTGACACCAGCCCTGCCTGTCTTCCAAGCCCCTGCTTGAGTCCCTGCTTTCAGAAGCTGGGTCAGGGGCAGTAACAGGTTATATGCAATACTTTGCCTCCCTTAAAAATAAAGAAAAACAAATAAATAAAGAACGAACAAATAAAATAAAGCAAAACAAAAAGAATTTTTAAAGGCATGTAGTTAGGACTTTTATAGGTTTTTTAATAAGTCTAAGTAGCCTTATCACAGGTTATGAAAACCCCTTGGGAAGACAAAGACAATGCCTAGACACATTGGGGGACATTAAGAACCGCAATGATGGGAACTCAGTTCAAGAAAGACATCAGAAAACTCTAGGGAGCTGTCAGAGGAAAAACAAAATAGAAAAGCAGAAGAACTGGAAAGGCTCTGGGGAGACTAAAATTTGTCTGCATGTACCTTTCTTTTGATGAGACACATCCATCTTAAGCAGATTCCTTGTTTATTCTTATTATGCCAGGTTTCCTTTTCTGGTCTGCTGGTTCTCTAGGGTTTCGTAGGCCAGTAGTTTGAGTTTTCCAATTTCAAAAGCATTTGGGATTTCACAAAGACAAAATGCAAAGGCTCCCCAGCAGCCCAGTTTACTTAGGCGGTTTCAATCATAATAATCTGCATAGTGTATGAGAATTCCTACCTCAACTGTGTGTCTCCTTTCTCTTTCGTGTCTGGGGAAAAGCCAAGAGCCCCTCCCTCCAATTTAAATGCCCTAAAACATTTTGATGGAAGCATTTTGTCCCAATCGATCTTCCTGATTCCTTTTCTGCTGTAATGAACCCAATTAACTTGTAAGAGCCGCCATTGACAGTGTTATAAACTGGGTCATGGGGAGAGAGTCAAGTGCTGCCTTATGACTTAGCTGTCATTACCTTATGGAATCTGGCAAGTTCCCTAAATGCCTAAATACAAACCTGGGTTTGCATTCTAGCAATTTGAGATCTCAAAGGCTGGCTGCAGCCGTGGCTGGGGAATGAACTGGAAATGCTGACCCCAGGGAAAGAGGTGCCAAAGTGAAAAGATCACAACTTAATATGAGCCAAAAGGCGTTTCTTTGCAAAAGGCATAAAGCAAGCTCAAACTCCCATAACTCACACATAACACAGAAATCATCGCTAAAGGGATTCAACACCATCATGCCAGACACGAAGTGAGTTATTTCTCTCCTTCCCTGTCTCACCACAGTTTCCTCCCACTTGGTCACACATGGTAAGCATTCATCCAACCTCAACTAAGTCCCCTGGTCTTATCAGGAGATCTGCACTCCCCAGCACTGGAGCAGGATGGAGTGTATATTTCCACAGGAGGAAGACTGACATCATTATTATTTTAATAAGCTTGTTGCCAGTTTGCATTCTTTTTCTCCCCTTCCCCTCTCTTAAAATCACTCCCATTCCCCACTCTACCCCAGGCACGCCACACCCCTGCCCAAAAATATTTAGTTCGCTACATTCAATGAAAAACTATTATAAGTTTAGGATCTCAGACTCCACGATAGCGTAGATTTTCTGTGTGTCATCAGCAAGCTGTCACTATACACTTGGCATCACTAAAACGTTGAATGGAGGAATGACAGTATTGTCATATTGAGATCTTTTAACTATTTTGTGACTTTGTTAGTATTTAGACAATGGACAACAGGGTGTTTTCTTGGACTCTTTGGCCAAATGATAAAAGGGTTATTAATTTATTCTATCTTTGTCAATGAGATCCAAAATAAAAATGGCTAGCATGTTTCATCAACAGTGAACATGTACACAATTTTGCTGTGTACAAAACAGTGTTGTAGCTAGGTTTCAGCGGGTGTTTTAACACACAGTAGTTTTCAAGGACTGTGCATTTCTATGTATGAATTGACTAAAATATTTTCAGAGACTTAATGAAGAGAGACAATACAGAAGTTGCAATTTCCTCAAAGGGCCTTTTACATTTGTCAATACACTTTTTTTAAAAGAAGGTTTAGACCACACACACATACACTGTCTAACTTAGAAGACTAGTTTCCTGTTATAATCAACACAGATGACTTTTGGACTTTAAAAAAGTCAGATGAATCCTCTAAATTGTTGAACTCTCTGGGTACCTGTATCTTCTGCCTTGTTAAGTTTATTTACTTTATCCAGTATCCCTTCTTTTCCTGCTTTAGAGCCTGTTCAATATCGCTGACTAAATCATAGAAAGAACTACAAGATGATCTGACTAAACCACTATCACTGAAGCAAGGGAATGCTTATTTAGAGAATCAGGGTAGGTGGTGATCACCTCTGTTTTCAAAATCACTCTATGGCTAGAACATATAAACATTGCTTTAAATTATAAAATGGCTTCATAGATTTTATAGATGTATCATTATTTTCTCATCAATGACTCATTGGAATAGCACACTCTAATAATCATAATTTTTAAAAGCAAATTATATACATACATATTTTCTCCCTTCTCTGATACCGTATTAAGTCCTCTATTTTAAGGATGCATTATCCTCACATTGTGTTTTGCGTTTTGCACACACATCTAGAATGTCTAACTTATAAAGTCAGGACCACACACCTCCCGGAGTCTATGCATCCAACCAAGTTTTGTCCTTCAGGGTTGACATCTTAGGGGCAGTGAACTTACTACAGGTTTGTCATGACTTCATTAACACCCATGCACAAGTGGCCCCCATGCTGCTACTTTGGGTAGAGGCACTTAAGTTGAAGAGAGGAGATTCTTCGAGAACAAGATCCTGGAGATGAACAGGAGGGCCCAGAAGAGATGAAAAGTGGGGAGAAGGTGAAGGGGGGTGAATGGCTCTAAATTCTCACAGGACCAAGGGGATGAGATGGCCTTGACCTGCTGGGCACTGCAGAAGGACAGCAGGTTTGGGCAAAAGTTTATATTATGAAGAAAAAGAGATAAGAAACCTGTATTTAAATCCCTAATGACCAAACCAATTACTTCTTTTTTCTTATTTCTTTTTCTTATTTCTTATTTCTTTTTCCACAAAATGAGATTGATTACGAATCTATTCGATTGGAAACCTTGGTGCCCCAGACATGAATGTGCATAAGCTTCTGTCATTTTTGTAATAGAAAAAAATAATCATGTTTCATTATGGCATTTCCCACAGGTTGCCTTCTCACTCCTGAATCACTCGTTAGATTTTAGAAAATAAATAACGGTGTTTTCTTGGCTACTTTGGCCAAATGAAAATCTGATTACCAATTTATGTTACCTTCACCAACGAGATCCAAGATAAAGAATACCTGAACATATCGCGAGATGGTTTTGTAAATATAGAGCTGCATGGAATTTAGTCTCCAAAGAATGAATCACCAAAGAGCTGGGGGTCCCTGGTGAGGGAAGTCACACCTGCTTAGTCTTCCAAGATGACCAAAATATTAAAATAAATACTTGAATGTTTTTCAGATGAGTTGTTGATGTGCCAAAAGTTCTAGGTTGTTAAAAAAATTAACTCCTAATTCATTCAGGTTAACTCTAGACTACGTTTCTGGATTAGAATTGCAGTCTGACTCTTTCCCCATTAAGTTGTGAGGTGGAATGACCATGTTTTCATTCAATATTTATTTGGCCTCCACCATGAGACAGGATAATTTTTCGCTGCTGAGGACACAGCAGTTTCTGTTTTCAGGAATCGTAGGGTTTAATTGGGATGTGGAGATGGCAGTGGGCATGTGTAGAGAGACAACAGACTAAATAGGCAATTCCACAGCAAGGAGCTAATGCTGTCACACAGGTAAACCCAGACAGCTCTGGGGCTAAAACTACTGGTAAACTCTTCAAGAGTGTGTACTACATGACAGGCACAGAGCCAGGATTTGTAAAACTCTTTAAAATCTCATAAATTACTAATCAATGAATTTGGTAAAGTTGCAGGATACAAAATTAACGCACAGAAATCTCTGGCATTCCTATACACTAAGGATGAAAAATCTGAAAGTGAAATCAAGAAAACACTCCCATTTACCATTGCAACAAAAAGAATAAAATATCTAGGAATAAACCTACCTAAGGAGACAAAAGACCTGTATGCAGAAAATTATAAGACACTGATGAAAGAAATTAAAGATGATACAAATAGATGGAGAGATATAGCATGTTCTTGGATTGGAAGAATCAACATTGTGAAAATGACTCTACTACCCAAAGCAATCTACAGATTCAATGTAATCCCTATCAAACTACCACTGGCATTTTTCACAGAACTAGAACAAAAAATTTCACAATTTGTATGGAAACACAAAAGATCCGAATAGCCAAAGCAATCTTGAGAACGAAAAACGGAGCTGGAGGAATCAGGCTCCCTGACTTCAGACTATACTACAAAGCTACAGTAATCAAGACAGTATGGTACTGGCACAAAAACAGAAAGATAGATCAATGGAACAGGATAGAAAGCCCAGAGATAAACCCATGCACATATGTTCACCTTATCTTTGATAAAGGAGGCAGGAATGGAGTGGAGAAAGGACATCCTCTTTAATAAGTGGTGCTGGGAAAACTGGACAGGTACATGTAAAAGTATGAGATTAGATCACTCCCTAACACCATACACAAAAATAAGCTCAAAATGGATTAAAGACCTAAATGTAAGGCCAGAAACTATCAAACTCTTAGAGGAAAACATAGGCAGAACACTCTATGACATAAATCACAGCAAGATCCTTTTTGACCCACCTCCTAGAGAAATGGAAATAAAAACAAAAATAAACAAATGGGACCTAATGAAACTTCAAAGCTTTTGCACAGCAAAGGAACATAAACAAGACCAAAACAAGACCAAAAGACAACCCTCAGAATGGGAGAAAATATTTGCAAATGAAGCAACTGACAAAGGATTAATTTCCAAAATTTACAAGCAGCACATGCAGCTCAATAACAAAAAACCAAACAATCTAATCCAAAAATGGGCAGAAGACCTAAATAGACATTTCTCCAAAGAAGATGTATAGACTGCCAACAAACACATGAAAGAATGCTCAACATCATTATTAGGGAAATGCAAATCAAAACTACAATGAGATATCATCTCACACTGGTCAGAATGGCCACCATCAAAAAATCTAGAAACAATAAATGCTGGAGAGGGTGTGGAGAAAAGGGAACACTCCTGCACTGCTGGTGGGAATGTGAATTGGTACAGCCACTATGGAGAACAGTATGAAGGTTCCTTAAAAAGCTACAAATAGAACTACCATATGACCCAGCAATCCCACTACTGGGCATATACCCTAAGAAAACCATAATTCAAAAAGAGTCATGTACCAAAATGTTCATTGCAGCTCTATTTACAATAGCTCAGAGATGGAAACAACCTAAGTGCCCATCATCGGATGAATGGATAAAGAAGATGTGCCACATATATACAATGGAATATTACTCAGCCATAAAAAGAAATGAAAGTGAACTATTTGTAATGAGGTGGATAGACCAAGAGTCTGTCATACAGAGTTAAGTAAGTCAGAAAGAGAAAGACAAATACCGTATGCTCACACATATATATGGAATTTAAGAAAAAATATGTCATGAAGAACCTAGGGGTAAGACAGGAATAAAGACACAGACCTACTAGAGAATGGACTTGAGGATACGGGGAGGGGGAAGGGTAAGCTGGGACGAAGTGAGAGAGTGGCATGGACATATATACACTACCAAATGTAAAATAGCTAGTGGGAAGCAGCCGCATAGCACAGGGAGATCAGCTCGGTGCTTTGTGACCACCTAGAGGGGTGGTATAGGGAGGGTGGGAGGGAGGGAGACGTAAGAGGGAAGAGATATGGGAACATATGTATATGTATAACTGATTCACTTTGTTATAAAGCAGAAACTAACACACCATTGTAAAGCAATTATACCCCAATAAAGATGTTAAAAAAAATCTCATAAATTAATAGGTCCTTATTCCCATTTTACAGATGAAAAAGTAGAGACTTAGTATTGGCCCAAAATCACCTGTTATTGAAAGCGATAGACTCGGAATCTGAACCTAGGTACTCTGACTGCAGGTGTTTTATGGCACCTTCACAGGATTAAACGGAGACTGAAGAATAAAAAAGTATCCAATAATGGAGATGGTAGCTATGGCGGGAATACAGAGACGATGGTACAGAGAGAAATTGACCCAGAGAAGGAAGAGGGCATGATGCTTTCATGGAACAGGCGCCCTATGGAACGGCTGAAGCACAGAGTTCAGGGAGAGACAGCAGAGGGAGAGTTGATGGGACAGGGAGACTCATACCTTGCATGATGGCTGCGTAGGAGCTGGTGTTTCAGATTCCTCCTGACTGCAGAGGGGAGCCCAGCATAAAAGGCAATTTCGTCTGTTAAGTTCCCAGGCACTTTGTTTTTGGTGAAAGAGTGATGTCCCCCCCAAATTTTTGTTCTCGAACTTTAAAAGATAATACAGATGACAATTCTTATTTTATAGAGCAGAAAACGAAATTTCAGCACAGTAAAGTGACTTGCCCAAGGTTACCAGTTAGACAGCAAATTCTAACTAGAACTCTGGTGTCAACTATCTCTGAGTGTCTTTTTAGTCTGCCCTATGGCTATCTTTTTATAATAATGTTCAACACCGATCTTTAAAACATTATGTTTATTGCTAAAAGATGAATCTGCTTTGTCCACTCCCAGACCCTCTTCTTAGCATAGATGATGCCAGATTAATTGTCCTGAAGTACAGTTCTAAACACATTGCTCCTTTATTTCTATGTAATCATAAAATATTCAATTATGACCAATAAAAATAACAAATTCTTATATTGAAAAAGTCTGTTAGTTTTCTTTTTAAAAAATTTTATTGAAGTATAGCTGACTTACAATATTGTGTTAGTTTCAGGTGCACAGCAAAGTGATTCAGTTATATATATGTATATCTATATATATTCTGAAAAAGTCTTTTTTTCATCTCATTTTATATATTACACATATTCAGTAGAATCACTTAGGAGTCTATAAAAAATAAGTAAAATGTATCTTCTTTTGCACCAAGTTAGTATTATATATTTTTTCATTATGGCACTTTGTCACAAATTTGGTTTTATCAGAGTACAAAGAAAATAAGAAAACAATGTGAGTCCATCAACAGGTCCACTAATCTATCTTTCCATATTTTCCTTCTGATAACCTTCGCCTATCAACTGAGTCACCATTCAGTGATAGTTACCATTCATCTTATCTCTACAAATTCCCTTCACAAAAAAAGGAATCTGTTTGCCTTATATTTACAGCCAGTTTTGAATGGAAAGGCAAAGGGGAGGTACCTTGCTCTTATATAACATCTACAAATATTGACTTGATCACAAGGAGACAGTTTGAAAAAAAAAATGAGCTAGTATACATTTAAAATTTTCAAGAAAGATTTCGTAAAGTCATTAGTAACTCAAATCTGGCTTTGTAATTTTCACATCTTCCCCTGGGGGCATATTTCCCACAATAGAAGGTTTTTGAAGGCTTCAGCAGAGGCATGTTAGTGACTTATGCAGCTCAGGGGCAGGTGCAAGCCTGGGGGCTTTGGGATGCCCTGGAGTTCTGGGAGTGGAAGCCCCAGGACCTTCTGAAAGTAGACCTCAGAAGTCAACTGTCCCAACACAAAGATTCAGAAATTATGGAACTTGGTCAGTCTCTGATGGGTCCCACAGTCTGCACGGGCTTTTTGTAATCCACTAAAATGTAAGTTACTGGACTCCACTGTGCCCGTCAAGTCGCATCACAGTGATGGGCCTCTTTTCAGAGCCCATGGGAGACAAGCAGAAAATGATGTCCTTCCTCTTCTACCGGTCCTTTTGGGCCCTCAAGGTCTGTTATTCACTAACACAAACTTAAAGAAGCAGCCACTACTGAAATGGACCGTTTCTGTTTACATGTTGTAAACCGTTATGCATTTCATCTGTATAGAAGCCTTACATGTATCTGAAGTTTACATAACTTCCAATTTGAGAGAGAAGTGAGAAAGAAAAAGTATGCTTATTTATTCACGAAACCTTACTTCTTTTTAATACCATAAAATGTTGAAAACCAGAGACTTGAAACGCGAAATAGTTAAACTTGCAAAGAGACTCATTCATTATTTTTCAGAAGAGAAAATCTTCTTAAAGCGAAAACATTCAGTTTTTGGTTTCAGTCCAAAGGTTCTGTTCAATTGTTTTGAAGTTACAAGGAAAAAAATGTACTTTTCCTATCGTACCCATTGACATTTTTAAACAAAAATAATTCAAAGATATTTAAACAGTACAACTTCAAATGTCTGTTGTTAATCCACTACGGGGAAGAATCTGTAGGGGAAGAAGAAAACTATGAAAAAATAAACTTGGAGTTTGATCATCCTTTCAAACACTGAATCCAATGAAAATCCTTCTAGGTTTATGATTGTACTATCACAGTGGGGTTTATTTTTAATTGAAAGAGAATACAGATTCCTGTATTGTCTCTTCTAAAAGTGTTTTTTAAGGGGAAAAAATTTTAAACTGTTGTATTTAGAATCACAGATCAAAACAGTCTCACACCTGGACGTTCTGTTTCACAAAGAAATGCTAAAGAAATACTAAATTTACCTAATTATTCTACCGTTTCAGAATACTTTTTGGTGAGGGCTACACTATACTTAAGATGATACAAAGTAGAATAGATGACCTTCCCTCCATATTTTTTGTGTTATAATATAAACCCAAATTCTATTCTTAAACAACCAAGGATGCCTAATGTAACTTAAAGGAAAGAATATACGGTATATTCTCCTTTAAGTAGCCCACCGGTAAAAGCTCACAGATCTGTCACTGTAAGTCATTTGGCCTCTTGCATTTAAAGACAATGGAAAATGAAGAGGTTTGAAATCTTGAGTGAAATATTTTATCACTTGCAATTTGATTTATCAATAAAATAGGGATAGGGTTTCCCTGGTGGCGCAGTGGTTGAGAGTCCACCTGCCGATGCAGGGGACACGGGTTCGTGCCCCGGTCCGGGAGGATCCCACGTGCCGCGGAGTGGCTGGGCCCGTGAGCCATGGCCGCTGAGCCTGCGCGTCGGGAGCCTGTGCTCCGCAACGGGAGAGGCCACAACAGTGAAAGGCCCGCATACCGCAAACAAAATAAAATAAAATAAAATAAAATAGGGATAATAGTAAGATTTGTGTAACAAAAGAAGAGATATATGCAAAACAACACAGATAATACCTAGTACTGTACCTACTTAGCAACTGTTAGTTTCCTTCCCCTTTCCTAAAGGCAAACATTCATTAATATAATTTAAAAATATAAAATACAAGTAAAATGAAATGGCACTCAAGAAGCAATACTAAACAACTTTGTATGATAAATTAATAACTCTCCATTGAATCAGTGTTTTTCAAGATGTTCATACACCATCTGTGCTTGTGAAATTAACTTAGTTGGTTCTAACCAGAAAGGAAGAGAAAAGAAAAAGAAAAAAATATCAGAGTATGTCACACATAGAAAAGTATTATTTCATTAAACTTTAATTTCAGTTACATTTATGATGACCTAGTGTTGTAAACTAGGTCACAATGTAAAATCTATTTCTTACTATGGGTTGTAATTGTTTTTAAAATTAAGAGCATTGCTTACTTTATCTGTTCTTCCTAGTCTGACATCATTTCCTATTTTTGAGTTCACAAAGTGTGTAGAGAGATAACCTTGAGCATATGCTAGTGTCTGAAAATTCACCGATTCATTTTCATCAGCTGAACACGTTTTCCACACCTAAACGAAACCAAATTGCTCTGGTTGTCTGGCCAAAAACTATAATGTATGCAGCAATTCCTAATTAGGAGGCACTGGGCTAGACACACACTCTTCTTTAATCTTCAAAACTACCTCGAGAGGTATTGATTATTATCTGCATTTTACAAAGAGGAAACTGAGGCTCAGCAAAGCGAAGCCAAAGACAGGATGGATTGGACTCCAGTCTGGTCTCTCTCCACACCCCTGCTTTTCACACTAAACCATAACGTTCTCAGGTGGAATATGGTTACATCGCTATGGTTCTCAGGTGGAATATGGTTACATCGCTTGCTCAGTGGAAAGTGGCTGCCAGGGCTAACGCCTCCCTGCTGGCTGTAGGGTGGTGCAGGCCAGGGAAAGAATGTACCACCCAAAGGAAGCTGCACATAGATGGCGAGGAACACTTTTCTCTGCGAGCAAATTGGGTCTATCAGTGACTGGTTTAGTCATAACACAATTTAGCCTTTTAAAGAGTCAGAATTGTATAAATACAGTACAGGAAGTTCAAAAAGTAATATTTTAGAAACCACATTCTTTTCTCCAGAACAGACAGCACAGAAGTTTCCATTTCCCACATTAAAACACTCTGTCTTCTCCCTGGGACACAGTGAAACATTTACTAAGAAATCTGAACAGCCAGGAGCATGAACCCTGATGCTTTCCACTGTGTTCACAAGGGTGGTGGATTCAAAGGCAGTCCAGGGCTCTGAAATAGCCTGTTCAGGTTTCTTCACTCATGCTCAGCTAATATGAATCACTTTGACTAAGCATTGCCCTGCTTTGTGGAATGGTATTCTGACATTATTAACTGTTGGCTCAGTTAACTCCACCATAATAACGGCTTTCTCCAGCCTAAGACAGAGCCAATCATGCCCTTGTGAATGTCAGCATTAAGCTTGGGGATGGGTTCGGATCCAACTTTTAAAATATAGTAAACATTCTCCAAAGATAGATTACAATAGGCCAGCTCCTAAACACCATCACAACAGGGCAGTTGTGGAGCTCCACAGGAAACTTTAACTTTGCATGTATCATATGAGAACATGTTATAGAATGGAACTTCTTAAGGGGATCTCTACAATGCCTACTAAAGAATGCATCAGCCTATTTTTTCTTTTCTTTTCTTTTATTGTTTTTTTTTTTTTGCCTGCTTGCAGCTACTCAGCTCAACTCTGAAGTAACTAATTCTTATATGATATCAGATAGTCTCAAAAATATCCTGTTTCAAAATATCTCACTTATAAACAGTATGTACTCAGTCACAAGATGTATTAAAGAGCCTTTAGAAAGGATTATGAGTAACACCAAGAGGCATGCTTCACTTGGCTTCCCCAGGGACATGAGGAAAGATGCTCAGAGGTGGCTTGGGAAATTTCCTTTGAATTATGCTAACATGTCTTGAACTAACATTCTTTCTTAAAAACTTTTGGATGGAATTCCAATTAAATTGGTCAAAACCACTCTATTTAGACTAGAAACAACCTCTTAAATCACTTAATTCCTGTCCTTCTAGAACAGGGCAGTCATTTAATGAAGAAGCTGGAATGTATCTGCTTTTTCAGGAATCAAGGAAGAAATAATAATTTTTTTTCAGTGACAAACTTTTAGACTGTTGATAACTTTCCTTGAACCCCCAGCCCTATTAGCTCAAATTTTATTTATAATTACAGATTTAAAATAGCGATGCCATTCAGCTCCTGTTTTATCCTGCTACGTATGGAAAAAGAATCATAACTATAACAACTTAAAACATAATTATTGTACTTTTATATTGTATTTTAACAGCTGGTCTCAGAATCATTTCTATCAAAATTCCTTTTCTGTTGATTTGTTTAAAAAATTGATTCATTACTTCTTTATGTTCCATAGTTTTTTCTGATTGTCTGGTAATAAAAGCTCAGTACAGATAAATTAGAGAGTATAGAAAAGATAGAGATGGAAAAAAGTTCCCTGAACACTGCCACACAAAAGCAATCACTGGTAATATTAGAATTTTATCCTTCTAAAATCAACTATACTTCAATAAAGAAATGAAAAACCTAAAAAAAAAGAATTTTATCCTTCTGAATGTGGGTTCAGTGCATAGAGCATGCATTGTTTTATAAAACATATCATCATATAGTATATACATCCCCGATAAACTATAGATCACAAGTAAGTGTCTTTGTTATTAAAAGGTTTTTTTTAATGTTTTTAAGGTCTGTAAATATTATACTCCTGGAATGTATAATAACTGATTTAACTATTTTATATTAGGAATTTGTTTCATCCAGTTATTCACTATTATAATTTACGTTACCATGAGTGTCTTTTACATATTCTTTGTATTCACTATTTTTAGAGATAGAATTGCCAGGTCACAAGGGCCAAGAAGATGTTTAGAGTTTTGATATATATTGCATAATTGCCCTCCAAAGAGATGGAAATAGTACCTTCCTCCACCTGTTTCATCTCTCTCTGACCATGCTGGAGATTATCATTGCATTAGGTAACCTCTAAGACAAAGTCCTCAATGATTCTCTCCCCTTCAGGGTGGGCTTCACATAGTGACTTGCTTCTATTGAAATAGAATATAGTAGAAGTGATGGGCTATCACTTCAGAGATTGGGTTATAAAAAGACTGCTTCTGGGGCTTCCCTGGTGGCGCAGTGGTTGGGGGTCCGCCTGCCGATGCAGGACACACGGGTTCGTGCCCCAGTCCGGGAAGATCCCACATGCAGCGGAGCGGCTGGGCCCGTGAGCCATGGCCGCTGAGCCTGCACATCCGGAGCCTGTGCTCCGCAATGGGAGAGGGCACAACAGTGAGAGGCCAGTGTACCGCAAAAAAAAAAAAAAAAAGACTACTTCTGTCTTGTTCTTTCGATCTCTCTCTCGATCTCTCTCGATCTCTCTCTCTCTCTCTCTCTCTCTCTCTCTCTCTCTCTCGCTGTCTGTCTGCCTGTCTCTCCCTCCCTCTCTCTCTCTCTGTCATTGCTTGCACTGGGGGAATCGTGTTGCCATGTTGTCCCAAGCTCATTGGAGAGGAAGATATTTGCATGAGTTTGAAGCAGGATGCTTCAGCATCAGACCAGTCTTGCAAAGACTGCAACTTTATAAGAAACGTTGAGCTAGAACCACCCAGCTAAGCTGCCCCCAGATTCTTGACCCACAGAAACCGTGAGAAACAGTTTATTATTTTAAGCTGCGAAGTTTGGGAGTAACTTCTTTAATAGCAATAGATAATTAATACAATCATTTTTCCCATCCTCACCACTGCACTTAAATAGCTGTATCTATAGAAAGATTGAACATTGTTTTTCATTTGTTCATTGGTCATTTGTAGCTCTTTTGTTGAAAAGTATCTGTCATCATGTTTTCCCTTGTCCTTATTAATTCATAAGAGCTCATTATGTTTGAAAGATACAACTCTTTAACCATTACATATGTTACAAATACTGTTTTCTCAGTTTTCTATTTTGTTTATATTTCTGTAGACACGGAAGCTGTTCAATATAAAAGTCTTTCAAGTTGTTGTTGGAACAAACTGTGTTTCCTTTTATAATTGTTTTCTTATGGTTTTTGCAGAGAAAAGTATTCCTCATTCCTAAATTAGATACATAGCCACCTATATTTTCTAATAGTTTTAGCTAATAAAACCATAGACATGTAATTAATCCATTAAAATTTTATTTGTATAATACGAAGTAAAGATATAAGTTTTTTCTTTCCAAATAAATCTCTGATAGTCCTAGCAATATTTATTTAATAATATTTTTCAGAGTGATTTAAATCCTGACTTTACATCGTAATTTCTTAGAGTAGCAGTTCTCAAAAGTGTGTTTCATGGACCCCAGGGGTTCTTTAGAACATTTCATAGTCTCCACAAAGAGTCAAACTATTTCCATAAAATACTAAGGCATTGTTTGACTTTTCCACTGTCTTGACGTTTGACCAGATAAAACAAAGCCAATGGCAGGTGGCCCTGTGGATGCCTTCGTGTCAGTTACAAACTGTACCAGTAATCATTGTACTCTTACACGTCACACACTCGCACTTAAAAAATTAAAAGCCAGTTTTACTTAAGAATGACTTTGATGAAGCAATAAAAGTTGTTAATTTTATTAAACCACAATTCTTGAGTGTACATCTTTTTAATATTCTGGATAACATAATAAGGAGTACATACAAAACACTTCTGCATAGTGAAAAATGGGAGTTCTTCTGAGGGAAAATACTTGTGTAATTGTTTGAATTGAGAGCTGTTTTCATGAAATACCATTCTACGTGAAAGAATGTCTGATAGACAAAATATGGTCACATTAAACCAAACGAAACTTGCATTTGCCCACCCATGAGCAGCAAAGTCAATCTACTGACATCACGTTGTGGAAAGTACCGCGTTTATTGCAAGGCACCCAATGCAGAACCAAGCAAGGAGAATAAGCAGCTCATGTTCAAAAGACCGAAACTCCCTGATGGCTTTTAAGGGAAGGTTTTTAAAGGCAAGGTGAGGGAGAGGGTCAAACAAGAGGCAGGTGACACGAGGTGGGGGGGAGTCTGTCCCCAGGAAAGCCCCGCACGGTCCTACTCCATTTCAGTCATTCATATTTAGGTATCTGGCAGACTTCTTGGAAATGAACTAGGTGAACTTGTCACTTCAAGGAAAACAAAGTATTTATTGGCAAAGATAAAATTTGAGCTTTTGAGTGAATATTAACTTTGGGGAAACTTGTATCTAACATCATAATCATGACAGCTTCCCAATTCTTAAAGATATTTCTGATGAGATCAGTGATAATATTAAGAAATACGATTTTTTGACATCATGTGATAAAATATGTCAGATTCGTAAGATCTGCATCATTCGATTCAAAGTACAAGACAAACAAATGATGGTAGAATACAAAAACTTCACAGAGATAAGGTTTCGGACTTCACACCACAGCTAATCCTTAAGAAACCACCGTGTGGTGGGTTCTAGTTTGGTATCAGAGAAGCACACTGGCACTGCTGCCTTACCCAAGCATACCTCTGTATGAGGCCAGATTTTCTCAAAACCCTTAACCAAAACAACATAAGGCAACAGATGGAATGCAGAGGCAGATGTGAGAACCCAGCTGTCTCCTATTAAACATGACATTAAAGAGAATTGAAAAAAATTTTAAACAGTGCCACTCATCACTAATTTATTTTTACTTTGGAAGATCCCATTTTTTAAATAAAAACATGTTATTTCTGTTGATATGTAATGGGTTTGTTATGGCAACTTAGATGAATTAATACATGGGTATTTTAATAATTTCTCAGTTTTAATTTCTTACACAGTAAACAGCAATAGATACAACCCACATAAAAAAGACCTCTTTGGGTATCCATTTCCTTCTCTTATCCATGTCATGTCTGCTGGTTACTTCCTATTAGCATTTAAAGATGCTCAAGTCTTAAAATACTCTTAACCCCATTTCTTCTTCCAGATTCTACTTCTCACCTTCCTTTCAAAACCAAACATTCTCCTCTCTTGGCTTCTCAGTAAAAAACAAATTGTCCTCATCTTCCTTCCTCGATGGTCCTTCATGCTCAGACAGCCTTGCCACCTCATCATCCTCTGTCCTGAGTCACTCAGGGCTCGGTCCTGGACTTCTGGTCTCATTCTTTCTTTCCTCTGTCAATCAATTCATCAATTTTTATGCCTGTACGAAAGTCCATCAATAGTTACTTCACGATTGCATTTCATTTTATACGGGCACATGATTTTCTTCTTCTCTCTTTCTCATGTTGCTATATAAATACTAAGTTGAAAACAACTGCTGAAAAATTTAAAAAAAGCTTCATCCATCTTCTCTGTGGATCTATAAGCCAGAGCACAGCTTCAAATAGAGGGAAAGTGGATTAGATCCAACGTTCTGCCAATTACGTTCCATCCTGACATGTTTTTAATGGCTCTACAAGGGCATAGACAAGAGTTTGGAAAGGGCAGGCACTTCTGATTTATATAAAAGACTTAAGCTGCTGCTAGTGGAAACGGGTTGTGTAAATGAATTAAAACACATCGACCAGGAAGGCCTAGACTTCCCTTCAAGAAATTTATAAGCTTCTATTATCAGTAGCATAAATCACCCAAACAACTATGTCAACGAAACCAAATTATACAGATTATAATAAGGGGCCCAGTGGCTAGAATAATTCCAGAGAAATTTAACTTGGTTACGTCTGGTTTATTTTACACCAAAAGTTTTCCTCAATCTTGCTTTTATAAATGCTAATTTCTTTGTTGTCGGGTTTCCTGAGATGCTATTGCATCAAATTCCACTCTAGCCATCAATTTTAAAGTGTTTCATCCGTTGGACCCACCAAATCTAATGTTGGGTTTTGCCCAACTCTGCTCACACCATCCCACTCCCACAGGGAAGGAAGGTTCATGTTCAGGTTCAAGTTGCTACAGTCATTTGGTGCTTATGTATAGTAACTTTTATAAAAACTCGTTGGACCCTAGAAGCCTGTCCTTTAAAAGGTGACTAGTTTCTTTTAAGCACTATGTAAAATATATATATATATAGTTGACACAAATCATCACAATTAGGTAAGGTCACACTGCCAAATGTCTCAGTACATCAGGCAGGTTTAGAACAATGCCAATAAGTTATTTATTCTCTGTAGAAGGTACTAGAACATAGGATTTCATTAAGGAGCATGATTTTATTTTTAAAAGAAGAAGAATATCTGCGAATTTTTAAGCTATTTGAAAACCCTACTGTTGGAAGGGAAAGGTTGGGCCAATTTCAAGAGAGACTTCTGAGTGCAAGGAACGTGTCTAGGTACCTTAAAATGGGCCCTTTTGTTTTTCACATCATCACTGTGAGGTAGGTACCATTTTGCTCTCTTAGCAGGTAAGGCAATTGAACTCAGATAGGCTGAGGAACAGGCCCAAGATCACACATTGCATTTTATTGTTTTTCCATTTATTATTATTTTTTAATTTTATTGGAGTATAGTTGATTTACAATGTTGTGTTAGTTTCAGGTGTACAGCAAAGTGATTCGGTTATACATCTACATATATTCATTCTTTTTTAAGATTCTTTTCCCATATAGGTTATCACAGAATATCGAGTAGAGTTCCCTGTGCTATACAGAAGGTCCTTGTTGATTATCTATCTTGTATATAGTAGTGTGTGTGTGTGTTCATCCCAAGCTTCTGATTTATCCCTGCCCCCCACATTTCACACATAGCATTTTAATATAATAAGGATGATGTTTCTGCCATATACTCTCTTTTCTTTCCAATGTACTCTCTTTCTTTACTCCTGACCTTTCTACCATTAAGGGTAAGCCCAAAGCTTATTGTCCTAAGGGGGAAAAGGGAAGGTATAGGACAGATCCTAGAATGAAGAGCTTATTATTCAGCTCTGACACTCAAGCCTGCATTTTGAAGCCCGTGGTAAAATAAAACTTTTCTCATTTTCTTTTTCTCCTATAGGCCCAACTTTTTCCATGGCGCCGTGCCCTACCTCACCAAACCCAGACATCTGGGACGCAGCCTCAATTCTCCATCCTTTCCTTCACGTTCCAAGTTCACTGGTCACTACAGCCGGCTGATTCGACTTTCGAAAAATAGTACCTATGGACTTCACTTCTCACTCTATGTTCCATTTCTGGTTTCCTAAATCAGGGTCTCATGATTTCTTAATTGGCTGCTGAAAATCTTCCCCCGTTGCCTATGTCTTCATAATGCAATACTCTCTATCCTCCATTATCCTCTTTACAAACTGAGAATAATCATCTGAAAAACAAAACTGATGTTGCCATGCAATCGCTAGTTAAACTTACTTAATTGTTCAATTACCTACAGGGTAAGGTCCAAATTATTCTGCCTGGAAATAGAACACCTTTATGATCTGGTTGCTGCCTCTCTTTCACTCCGATTCTGCTATCCTCCTTGCCCTTTGCCGTCATGCCAAATTACCCAGGGGTGCAAGAAGAGGCCTTAGTCTTTCTAAGCTATATGCACATGCTACTTCTTCGGTTCAGAATGTTTCTCATCATGTGGGGACTCCTGGCTTATGTGTCATCCACCCTAAGATGTTTCCTGGACTCTCACTACTCACCCTCTCTTCTATCTGCCTTTCCAGAGTCAAGCCCTTCCTCTTCTGTCTCCCTTGGATCATGAGTTTATCTTCTCATGATTACTTATGTTCATCTCCTCACCTAAGCTAGAAGGCAGATTCCAGCTCTACTTAAATTTTTTTATTCTTTTTTTTTTTTTTTCACAGACATAGAAAACAAATTTATGGTTACCAAAGGAGAAAGGGACGGGGGAGAGATTAAATTAGGAGTATAGGATTAACAAACTACTATACATAAAATAGAAAAGCAACAAAGATTTACTGTATAGCACAGGGAATTATATTCAATATCTTCTAATACCCTATAATGGAAAATAATCTAAAATACACACATATATATATATAAAACTAAATCACTTTGCTATATACCTGAAACTAACACAATACTGTAAATCAACTATACTTCAATAGAAAAAACAGCTCTACTTAAATTTTAATTTTAGCTCCACTTTATAAAAACATGTCACTTAAATGAAAACAGAAAAAAAGAAGAGTGTAGTGGCATAATTTGGCACTCCTGAAAATCCATATCTGCCTATGAGATGTGCAGTATACAATTGGTTTTCTAGGCACTGTTGATTTTGTGTTCAAGAGATTGATGTGTGCTGGAGATAGAAACTTGGGAGTCCTCAGTGGTGGCAGTCAAGGCCAGTGGATGTCGGGGGGGAAATTCAATAATAAAAGAAGAGGAAGCTAAGCATTGGGTCCTAATGAACATTGCTGTAAGGGAGCTGATGAGGCCAGAGAAACCTACGGGGATGAGCGAGGAGTGTTCTGAAAGGTCAGAGAGAATGAACTTGAGAAGTGAAGACAGAAAAGAGCTTCCAGAAAAAGAAAAGCGTCTAATAAGATGACACCTGAAAAGAATCCGTTAGTTTACGGGTTCAGTTTCGTGACAAGCTTGGTAGGAATATCATTAAAGTGGAGGCAAAATTTAAGTAGGTGAAGGATAAGTAAAGATCAAAGTGTGGAGGCCGTGAGTACTGATTTTCTTGCTTTGTCAGTCTTGGAATTATAGTCTTGGATCTACAGAGAAAGGGTGGTGAGAAAAGTGATAACAGTGTTTATTGGTCAGGGTGCTCCTGGCAAGGGGACTGGACAAGGGTTCGGGGGGTGAGACTGAAGCTGGGTATCTCTGACCTTGACCATTCATGCCCTTCTCATGGTGAAAACCACAAATGATCCCCACTGTTTTCCAACCCCTGCATGTAGGGGAGCATGTCTCCCAGCTGAGACCTGGTTGGGTTTGCCCTACCAGCCCCTGCTGGACGCTCTGTGGACTTTGGGAATCATTTTGACTGGAAAGTCCCACAATCACAACTTTTAGCTGCAGGGTTATCAGAAGCCTTTCTCCTCTAATCAAGACGTTTATTAGCTTCTGTTAGAATCATAATAACCTTTATCTTCCAGCCACTGTGCATTTCTCACAAAAGAGGTCTGTATACTTCTTGTCTATTTCCAGCAGCCATTTCACATCTGCTTCCTCATAAATAGTTACGTGTTTTGTTCTGACGAGATCTTTAAGGCTAGTTTTCCTGTTGAAAAAACACCACTAACAGTTCATTCTTTTCACCGTAACCTTAGTCTGTGTGAACACACAGGGTGTTCATTAACGTAATTGTGTGTGCAGGTTAAAATCTATTTTAATGTAGTCCTGTGTGAACACAGAAGGTAAAATGCCTGTGATGTGTGCTACTGTGAACACACTGTGCTAATTTCTACTTTGATTTTCTTTGTGCTGACATCCTTCAGGAATATCATTTACTTTTCTTTTCTAGACAAATTCTCCAGGTGTTTGGAAGTCCTCCTTAGGTCCTCCTTTGCCAAGAAGCTACTCCAGCGTCCATGGGAAAACTGACTACTTGATCTTAGGCAGCCCTGACCTCTTAGAGCTTTGGATTCTGAGCTCTGGTTTCTTATCAGCATGGCCTACATCACACACATTAACTCTGAGGTTCAAATAAGTTCATTTTGGGGAAAGCAACTATGCAAATAAAAAGCCTCCTATAAGTAGTCAAAGTGAATTCATGAGTCCTCCATTATTTCAAGTCAATTATTTCAGCGTAACTTTCTCTATTTAGGAAGACATCTCATTCTTGCAGTGTGCTCAGTCCCAGATAGAGTTGTTTTGTCATTTCCTTCAAATAGCATGTTTTTTGTTGTTTTTGTCTTTTTTACTGATTTGTCCAACAGCAGAGCAAAAAGCAGCAGTGGATTTCATGATCTGTACATTTGCACATGAGAAACTGAGAACAGACCACCAACTTACTTCACATGGAGACCAAACAGCTCTCAGATGGAAACAATGACTTTTAGTCATTAACAACCCGATTAAACAGAAACCGTTGACCTAGAGGTGAAAGGCTCCATGGCCCATTCCCTAGTCTTAGACCTGGGGTAACCTACCAGTTTGCTTTGCTTAATTACTTCACTCATTAATGGAATGCCAAGCTTAACTGCAGCATGTGTGTGTATACACACATGCACACACGCATGCACACACAGAGGCATGTATACCACAAGAGAGGATTTTTATATTTCAATCATCTACTTTTTTCAGCATTTTTTGAAGATAACCTAGGGGATTCCATGGCTTTGCTTAAGCCATCCATATCACACAGGGAAATATCTGGAACACTGAAAGGATATTTTAAAAGATCAGAGGAGATTATATTATAAAATAATATTTATACTACTCGTATATACCAACAGCATCCTAAAATGATTAGGGCCATGTTTCGGGTTTCAGAGTGAGTCATTCTGGCAGGTATGAGTTATTGTAGCACTAACAGCTATGTGGCTGCTGGAAGTCGACCAGCCCAGGATAGGTCTGTGAACCCATAGGGTCTCTCTCCAGATGAGTGCTATCAAAAGGTTGGTAAGAACTGTCATATTTTGCTGTATAACACTAAGGGGAATATATTCACATGAAGTGATTATCTCTGATGTTTCTGGACAATCTAAAGATACATTACATTCTCCTAATAATACCTACCTTCTTTTTGATATGATGTTTTTAGAAGAACAGCTTGCACTTCTAATCAGTACAATTTATCACCTATCCCCAAAGTACCCTGCCGTTGAAATGCCTGACATATATATTGGGTGTCATGGATTTAGCAAAAATTGAATTATAAATTGCCCTGCCAGTTTTTGCCTCTGGAAATAATGAAAAAGTAAGCTCAAGAAATGTTCTCCTGAAGGATTTACTTTTTAAGTGACTATGAAGAAAGAAACAACCAGCATGGGTTGACAAAATATTATCTCTCTGAGCATAGATTATTTAGGCAACTAAGAAAATATAACAATAGAAATAGGAAAAAGGTGCAAATTCCACTCCCAGGGAAAGAAAGCAGTTGTAATGAGGTATTCATTTTCAACAACTGAAGGATTTAATGTCTCACAATCTTGGGGTTCCTGAAACCAAATAAAATGTCATGCAAAACTCTTTTTGGAAACTTTAAATATTTTGTTCTTTTAAATGAAATGATGGCCTATTGGAGTTAATTCCTTCCTTAATTAATTAACAGTCAAAATAGGTTTCTTGCTCAGCATCACTCAGTTTATTTGAATTTTGTATAATATGCTTGTGAATAATTTCATTTAAGCTTTTTATTATATGCCCTTTGTATAAAACTTGGAAATGCAAAAGCTTATCAAGAAAAGCTAAATTTTATGCCTCCAAATTTAGTGTATATTTGTCTAGTGTTTTTTCTCTGCTGTATGCCTTTACACAAAACTATATGTATATTCAGTATGCATTTTTATAGTTGTTTTTTCCACCTTATCATAAGCCATTCTATCAGATAACATTCTTAACTATATTGTTTTTAATAGCTAAGAGCCACTGTCGTGGAAAGTATACTCGTTAAAATATTTCTCTATTTTTGAACATAGTGTTTTTCTAACTTTTGACTACGAAAAACAACAATAAAATGACTACTTATACTTAATCTATGTTTCATCTCTGGCTATTTGCTTAGAAATAGAATTAATGGATTAAAACATATGAAACTTTTGAAGTTACTTGGTAATATTTCCAAGTGTATTTTCATAAAGGTTTTATCACCTTCCCTTCCATCAGCAGCAAGTCGGCCTGTCACAGAAAGCCTTATCAGGTTTAAATCTTCTAAGCCTTTTCTTTTTTGTTTGCCACACCACGCAGCTTGCAGGATCTTAGTTCCCCGACCAGGGATCAAACCCAGGCCCTCGGCAGTGAAAGCTCTGCGTCCTAACCACTGGACTGCCAGGGAATTCCCTAAATTTTCTAAGCCTTTGGCCTTTCAATGCATGAAAAACTTTACCTCCTTTTAATTTGAATGTTTTGATAACATGTTGCAAGGGTTGTTTTGTTTTGTTTTTTTAATGTAAAAAATATATTTTCCATATCTTATGTTTTTATTTTCTAAAAACCCAGTTTTGATGGTCTAAAAGATGCTGCGTCATTATTTAGGTGTGCTTATTACATTATTTTGCTATATTTGTAAGAACTTTCTGGCTTGATCTTTCCAAAGCTTAGTCATTTTAGGATTTATTTCAGTAACATTCATTTGGGGAAAAAGAAGATCTCACATTTCAAGGATATTTTCCAGGGAGTAACATATTTTATAAAGTTACTATCCATTTTTCTCTGACATTAGCCTCACTGATGCATTTATTTGGGTAGAAGCATCTTCAAAGTCTCCATCAGGTTATTTTGAAAACTTACAGAGTCACACACCATATGCAGTGTGCTCATCACTCTGATTTGGTATACTTTATAGGCTGAGTTGCACATAAAGATCACAGCAGTTTCAGAGAGCCTATTGCAATCGTTCTAGTTCCAAAGAAGTCTAAGCGAAATGATGGCCCTGTCCATTTGTATTCTTTTGCATCCTAGAGCAAAAGTGGAAATATGAGATTAGGAATAGAGTAATAACAGCTTAAAGCAGGAAGAAAAGCAAAGTACTGAAAATGGGTACAACTTGTATCTTTTTTTTTTAACATTTTTTTTGGAGTATAATTGCTTTAAAATGGTGTGTTAGTTTCTGCTGTATAACAAAGTAAATCAGCTATTCATATACATATATCCCCATATCTCCTCCTTCTTGCATCTCCCTCCCTCCCACCCTCCCTATCCCACCCCTCTAGATGGTCACAAAGCACTGAGCTGATCTCCCTGGGCTATGCAGCTGCTTCCCACTAGCTATCTATTTTATATTTGGTAGTGTATATAAGTCCATGTCACTCTCTCACTTCATCCCAGCTTACCCTTCCCCTCCCCATCTCCTCAAGTTCATTCTCTACATCTGTATCCTTATTCCTGTCCTGCCCCTAGGTTCATCAGAACCTTTTTTTTTTTTTTTTTAGATTCCATATACATGTGTTAGCATACAGTATTTGTTTTACTCTTTCTGACTTACTTCACTCTGTATGACAGACTCTAGGTCCATCCACTTCACTACAAATGGTTCAATTTCGTTTCTTTTTATGGCTGAGTAATATTCTATTGTATGTATGTGGCACATCTTCTTTATCCATTCAGCTGTGAATGGACACTTAGGTCGCTTCCATATCCTGGCTATTGTAAATAGTGCTTGCAATGAACATTTTGGTACATGACACTTTTTGAACCATGGTTTTCTCAGGGTATATGGCCAGTAGTGGGATTGCTGGGTCATATGGTAGTTTTATTTTTACTTTTTAAGGAACCTCCATACAGTTCTCCATAGTGGCTGTATCAATTTACATTTCCACCAACAGTGCAAGAGAGTCCCTTTTATCCACACCCTCTCCAGCATTTATTGTTTGCAGATTTTTTGATGATGGCCATTCTGATCAGTGTGAGATGATACCTCATTGTGGTTTTGGTTTGCATTTCTCTAATGATTAGTGATGTTGAGCATGCTTTCATGTGTTTGTTTGCAGTCTGTATATCTTCTTTGGAGAAATGTCTATTTAGGTCTTCTGCCCATTTCTGGATTGGGTTGTTTGCTTTTTTCGATATTGAGCTGCATGAGCTGCTTGTATATTTTGGAGATTAATCCTTTGTCAGTTGCTTTGTTTGCAAATATTTTCTCCCATCCAGAGGGTTGTCTTTTCGTCTTGTTTATGGTTTTCCTTTTCTGTGCAAAACTTTTAAGTTTCATTAGGTCCCATTTGTTTATTTTTGTTTTTATTTCCATTTCTCTAGGAGGTGGGTCAAAAAAGATCTTGCTGTGATTGATGCCATAGAGTGTTCTGCCTATGTTTTCCTCTAAGAGTTTTATAATGTCTGGCCTTGCATTTAGGTCTTTAATCCATTCTGAGTTTATTTTTGTATGTGGTGTTAGGTAGTGTTCTAATCTCATTCTTTTACATGTAGCTGTCCACTTTTCCCAGCATCACTTATTGAAGAGGCTGTCTTTTCTCCATTGTATATTCTTGCCTCCTTTATCAAAGATAAGGTGACCAGGGGACTTCCCTGGTGGTGCAGTGGTTGAGAGTCCGCCTGCCAATGCAGGGGACACAGGTTCGTGCCCTAGTCCGGGAAGATCCCACATGCCGCGGAGCGGCTAGGCCCATGAGCCATGGCCGCTGAGCCTGCGCATCTGGAGCCTGTGCTCCACAATGGGAGAGGCCACAACAGTAAGAGGCCCACGTACCTTAAAAACTAAGAAACAAACAGACCAAAAAAAGATAAGGTGACCATATGTGCATGGGTTTGTCTCTGGGCTTTCTATCCTGTTCCATTGATCTATATTTCTGTTTTTTACCACCGGTGTCTTGATTACTGTAGTTCTGCAGTATAGTCTGAAGTCAGGCAGCCTGATTCCTCCAGCTCTGTTTTTCTCTCTCAAGATTGCTTTGGCTTGAGGGTCTTTTGTGTTTCCATAAATATTGTCAAATTTTTTGTTCTAGTTCTGTGAAAATTGTCATTCGTAGTTTGATAGGGATGGAATTGAATCTGTAGATTGCTTGCAGTGGTATAGTCATTTTCACAATGTTGATTCTTCCAAGCCAAGAGCATGGTGTATCTCTCCATCTGTTTGTATTGTCTTTAATTTCTTTCATCAGTGTCTTATAGTTTTCTGCATACAGGTCTTTTGTCTCCATCGGTAGGTTTATTCCTAGGTATTTTATTCTTTTTGTTGCAATGGTAAATGAGAGTAATTTCTTAATTTCTCTTTCAGATTTTTCATCATTAGTGTATAGGAATGCAAGAGATTTCTGTGCATTAATTTTGTATCCTGTTTCTTTACCAAATTCATTGATTAGCCCTAATAGTTTTCTGGTAGCATCTTTAGGATTCTCTATGTATAGTATCATGTCATCTGCAAACAGTGACAGTTTTACTTTTTTTCTTCTCTGATTGCTGTGGCTAAAACTTCCAAAACTATGTTGAATAATAGTGGTCAGAGTGGGCAACCTTGTCTTGTTCCTGATGTTAGAGGAAACGGTTTCAGTTTTTCACCATTGAGAACAAGGTTGGCTGTGGGTTTGTCATGTATGGCCTTTATTATGTTGATGTAGGTTCCCTCTGTGCCTACTTTCTAGAGACTTTTTATCATAAATGGGTGTTGAATTGTGTTGAAAGCTTTTTCTGCATCTATTGAGATTATCATATGGTTTTTATCCTTCAGTTTGTTAATATGGTGTATCACATTGATTGATTTGCGTATATTGAAGAATCCTTGCATTCCTGGGATAAACCCCACTTGATCATGGTGTATGATCTTTTTAATGTGCTCTTGGATTCTGTTTGCTAGTATTTTGTTGAGGATTTTTGCATCTGTGTTCATCAGTGATATTGGGCTGTAGTTTTTTTTTGTGGCATCCTTGTCTGGTTTTGGTATCAGGGTGATGGTGGCCTCACAGAATGTGTTTGGGAGTGTCCCTCCCTCTGCTATATTCTGGAAGAGTTTGAGAAGGATAGGTGTTAGCTCTTCTCTAAATGTTTGATAGAATTCTCCTGTGAAGCCATCTGGTCCTGGGCTTTTGTTTTTGGAAGATTTTTAATCACAGTGTCAATTTCAGTGCTTTTGATTGGTCTGTTTATATTTTCTATTTCTTCCTGGTTCAGTCTTGGAAGGTTGTGCTTTTCTAAGAATTTGTCCATTTCTTCCAGGTGTTCCATTTTTATCGGCATATAGTTGCTTGTAGTAATCTCTCATGATCCTTTGTATTTCTGCAGTGTCAGTTGTTACTTCTCCTTTTTCATTTCTAATTCTATTGATATGAGTCTTCTCCCATTTTTTCTTGATGAGTCTGGCTAATGGTTTATCAATTTTGTTTATCTTCTCAAAGAACCAACTTTTAGTTTTATTGATCCTTGCTATTGTTTCCTTCATTTCTTTTTCATTAATTTGTGATCTGATTTTTATGAATTCTTTCCTTCTGCTAACTTTGGGGTTTTTTTCCTTCTTTCTCTAATTGCTTTAGGTGTAAGGTTGGGTTGTTTATTAGAGATGTCTCTTGTTTCTTGAGGTTGGATTGCATTGCTATAAATTCCCTCTTAGAGCTGCTTTTGCAGCATCCCATAGGTTTTGGGTCGTCGTGTTTTCATTGTCATTTATTTCTACGTATTTTTTGATTTCCTCTTTGATTTCTTCAGTGATCTCTTGGTTATTTAGTAGCATATTGTTTAGCCTCCATGTGTTTGTATTTTTTACAGTTCTTTTCCCTTTAATTGATATCTAGTCTCATAGCGTTGTGGTCGGAAAAGATACTTGATATGATTTCAATATTCTTAAATTTACCAAGGCTTGATTTGTGACCCAAGATATGATCTATCCTGAAGAATGTTCCACAAGCACTTGAGAAGAAAGTGTATACTGTTGTTTTTGAATGAAATGTCCTATAAATATCAATTAAGTCCATCTTTTTTAATGTGTCATTTAAAGCTTGTGTTTCCTTATTTTCATTTTGGATGATCTGTCCATTGGTGAAATTGGGTGTTAAAGTCCCCTACTATGATTGTGTTACTGTCGATTTCCCCTTTTATGGCTGTTAGCATTTGCCTTATGTATTGAGGTGCTCCTATGTTGCGTGCATAAATATTTACAATTGTTGTATCTTCTTCTTGGACTGATGCCTTGATCATTGTGTAGCGTCCTTCCTTGTCTCCTGTAATAGTCTTTATTTTAAAGTCTATTTTGTCTGATATGAGAAATGCTACTCCAGCTTTCTTTTGATTTCCATTTGCATGGAATATCTTTTTCCATCCCCTCACTTTCAGTCTGTATGTGTCCCTAGGTCTGAAGTGTGTCTCTTGTAGACAGCATATATACGGGTCTTGTTTTTGTATCCATTTAGCAAGTCTATGTCTTTTGGTTGCAGCATTTAATACATTTACATTTAAGGTAATTATCGATATGTATGTTCCTATTACCATTTTCTTAATTGTTTTTTGTTTGTTATTGTAGGTCTTTTCCTTCTCTGGTGTTTCCTGCCTAGAGAAGTTCCTTTAGCATTTGTTGTCAAGCTGGTTTGGTGGTGCTGAAATCTCTTAACTTATGCTTGTCTGTAAAGGTTTTAATTTCGCTGTCGAATCTGAATGAGATCCTTGCTTGGTAGAGTAATCTTGCTGTAGGTTTCCCCTTTCATCACTTTAAATATGTCCTGCCCCTCCCTCTGGCTTGCAGAGTTTCTGCTGAAAGATCAGCTGTTAACCTTATGGGGATTCCCTTTTATGTTATGTGTTGCTTTTCCCTTGCTGCTTTTAGTATTTTTTCTTTGTATTTAGTTTTTGATAGTTTGATTAATATGTGTCTTGGCCTGTTTTTCCTTGGATTTATCCTATATGGGACTCTCTGTGCTTCCTGGACTTGATTGACTATTTCCTTTCCAATGTTAAAGAAGTTTTCAACTATAATCTCTTCAAATATTTTCTCAGACCCTTTCTTTTTCTCTTCTTCTTCTGGAACCCCTATAATTCGAATGTTGAATTGTTTAATGTTGTCCCAGAGGTCTGTGAGACTGTCCTCATTTCTTTTCCTTCTCTTTTCTTTATTCTGCTCTGCAGTAGTTATTTCCACTATTGTATCTTCCAGGTCACTTATCCATTCTCCTGCCTCATTTATTCTGCTATTGATTCCTTCTACAGAGTTTTTAATTTCATATTGTGTTGTTCATCATTGTTTGTTTGCTCTTTAGTTCTTCTAGCTCCTTGTGAAACGTTTCTGTTATTTTCTCCATTCTATTTCCATGATTTTGGATCATCTTTACTATCATTACCCTGCCTTCTTTTTCAGGTCGACTGCCTATTTCCTCTTCATTTGTTTGGTCTGGTGGATTTTTACCTTGCTCCTTCATCTGCTGCATATTTCTCTGTCTTCTCATTTCATTTAACTTGCTGTGTTTAGGGTCTCCTTTTCACAGGCTGCAGGTTCATAGTTCCTGTTTTTCTTGGTGTCTGCCCTCAGTGGGTGAGGTTGGTTTAGTGGCTTGTGTAGGCATCCTGGTGGAGGGAACTAGTGCCTGTGTTCTGGTGGGTGGGGCTGGATCTTGTCTTTCTGGTGGGCAGAGCTATGTCCGATGGTGTGTTTGGGGGTGTCTGTGAACTTAGTGTGATTTTAGGCAGCCTCTCTGCTAATGGGTGGGGCTGTGTTCCTGTCTTGCTAGTTGTTTGGCATGGGGCCTCCAGCCCTAGAGCTTTCTGGCCATTGGGTGGAGCTGGGTCTTAGTGTTGAGACAGAGATCTCTTGGAGAGCTCTCATCAACTGATATTATGTGTGGCCGTGGGTCCAGTGTCCTGAACTTGGCTCTCCCACCTCAGAGGCTCAGGCCTGACACCAGGCTGGAGCACCAAGACCCTGTCAGCCACATGGCTGTCTGAGGAATCTTGCCTCCCATTCAGAGATGTTCTCCTTGGATGTCTTTAATATTATTTTGGTCTAGTGGGCCTTTGGCATCCAGTGCCCAAGATATATTAGGCACTATTCTAGAGGCTTGGGGATACAGTGATGAGCAAGACAGGGAAATACCTATATTCTGTTTCCTTAGACGACTAGCATCAAATGGAGGCTCTGCAGCTAGCAAGAGGTCCCAGACCACACTTGCAGGGCTGCACTCCAATAAACACACTTTTAATGTTTTGTTTTACGGCTTACAGGGAACAATGAATTAGGAACTATAGAGGCAAAGCTAGTGTTATTTTACCTAGTTTGGTGTCTCTTTCACTGAGTTACAAGGTTCTGACTCTTCTACTCCTTGATTTTGTTCCCAGTCCACAAATCTCAGGCAAAAGTAATAAATGGGTTCCGGTTCTGACATGACCACTTCTCAGCTGTGCACAAATGAGTGCCACTCTCTGAGAGCCTCAGTTACCACATTGCAGGACCTGCCCAGGGTCTCAGTTTCCTCTCCTCTATCATGAGTCGATATCCCTGGCTCCTTCCACAGGGTGTTTCTGGTGCCACAGATCTCGCCCACAGTGCTGGGAGAAAAGAGAAATGCTTGCGCAGCCACTAGAGGCCGGTGGTGAGGTCCAAATGACCTGTATCGTTTTGTTCTGCTCAGATACACTCGATGCTCATCTAGTGGGAACTAACACTGTTCTGCACTTACTTGCTGGGTGACTTTGGACAAATGGCTTCACTTCCCTCTGAAACGTAGTTTCTTCATTTACGTAGTTGAGTTTTTTAAAAAATCTACAACGTTATTGTGAATATTAAAGCAATGTGTATAAGGAACCTGACACTTAGAACAGCTCTTAGCGTACGTTAGATGCTCAACAAATTGGAGCCACCACTGCCCCCTCGGCTACTACAGTTTCTACTAAACTATAGCTGTACTAGTTATACTAGAACTTCTTGACTTCTTTAAACTGTTGTGCATGTGTTTATCTCAATAAAAATACTTTAAAATTTGTATAAAATCTTAGAGTTTTATAGGACTTTTCTCAAATATCTCTCTTGATCTTTACCAAAAAACCCTGTGGAACAAGAGAGGCGTGATTATCTCCGTTTTATAGATGCAGAAACTAACTTCCAGAGATGATAAGTAGCATGATCAGAACCTGTATTTCTGTAATTTAACTGAGCACTATTTCCATCATCACTTCCACCCATCCATTCCATCACTTCCTGAGGACACGAATCACCAAGGAAGCCAGGCAAAGCCAATGTTAGAAGGCAACCCCTCTCTTACTGTTCTCTGAGTTTTCCATCTTACCTCTTTTGCTTTCCTACCCATCAAGTAAATGCCATTGGAGTTCTAGGAACAACATTGGAGTTCTAGGAACAACAATTGTTCTCAAGGTGAACAATTTAAATGAAATGCATGGAGGTACAAAAGCCATTATGAGAAGCATCCCCCTTTATTCTTGGAGGTTAAACTGGGACAGATGTTACCATGAAATCCAGATGCCTTTTGTCAACTAGCTCTTCCCCAAAGCTGATGATGATATGTCCCCATGTTCCATTATATTCAGATTTTTTTAGGGTAAACGTCATCAATGTGTTTTTGAATCAGGTAGCCTGTACTGATACCGAGCAGGGCCCTGTGGGGCTCCGGGGCACAAAGACTTTCTGTGTCCCCCATTTCTTTGATTACAGGAAATAGCCTTCATTCAACCTCCATGACCTTCCATGAGTTCCAATGGATAGGCTCAAACCAGTTGTTAATTAGGGAAGGGAGGGAACAGGAGACAAGGGAGAAACAAAGTCAAGAGAAACAATAGTTCAGCCTTGAGGCAACGTCCTGGTTCCCCATCAATGGACACACACAACAATATCTTTGAGCTGTCTTGCAGATGCGAAAACCCCCTCCAGGTGACAGAAGTTAACAGTTAACAATGGTATGCTTCCCACAAGCATGTAGACCCCAGACCAGTTGGAAGCAGAAGGTTGATGATGCCAACTCCCACTTACCTCACCACCAACCAATCAGAAAAATGTCCATGAGCTGATCATGCCCTCTTTGAACCATTACTATAAAACTTCTCACTAGCCTCCCAAAGGGGGGGCACAGTCTTTAGAGGCACTAGCTCACTGTGTTCCCTCTTTGCCTGGCAAAGAAATAAAGTCACTTTTTCTCTTTCCTCATTTATATTTGGCACTGGTGTACAGAAGCCAAGATTTCAGCAGCAATAACCACACCATGAATGGCTCAGAAGTATATCTGCAATACACTGAGTCCAGATTTCAATTTTTTTGAAGTCACTGCCTTGATTGGCAATCAGAAGTAGGCAAGAACAAGAAGACAAGGTTCTTGACTGTATCTTTGAGACTCACAGCTCTCGCCCTAGTTGCAGAAATAAACTGACCTCTGCAACGCACAGAAGCCCAGCTCTGTTTCTAAGGTCACCCCAGCCCCTCGGCCTCTCACGCTTCCAGAGGGTGAGGTTTCCCTCCAGAGAACTGTGAATCAGGTATTTAAAGTAACATCTCAGAGACAGTGCAAACCATAAATCTGCTAACTGTTTTCTTCTGGGTTTATGTGTAGCACGACAGACAAGGAATTCAGACCGACGTAATAAAAGTAACCAATATATCCTTGCTAATGGTGGACTCGCTGCCACTGGAATTACTGTCCTAAATAAATGCTATTATGGAATCTGCTAGGCTTCATTTGATGCTGGCTGACTTCCTGACTTTACAGAACAGTGATAGAAGTCAAGAGCCAAAAGGGAGAATTAAGCCAAAAAAGAAGGAAGATGCATGTCATGTAGACATAAAACAGATCGGCTAAACCTACCTTCACTTAAACATTAGATACAAAGGCGGAAAATAGAACTCTCAAACCTTATAGAATAAACTCAACCAATTTCAAACACTCATGGAGAGACGGCCAGTTCAGTGTATACGTTCATATTATTTAATTCTTTCCTTGAACTTTAAATCTGCAAACAAATAACTACACATATTCCTTTTGATCTTGATGAATATAATCTGATTGGAATTTAGCCTGCAGGCTGTGACATTAAAATGCAGAGTTGCAGCCCCTTCTCCCTCTCAGTAGTCTGGGCTTAGCTAGAAGCAAGAGCTTTAAATCAGACCCTTTTGGTTCTCCCAATAGCACTGCAGCAAATGAAGTAAACCACAATAAAAATCAAAATGGTAATTATGAAATTCACAGAAAAGAATGTCACACCTCATATGCGATCTTCACAACCTCATTGTACTTGCTGTTTATGGCTGTAAAGGCTCACATTCTAATGGTCAGAAGCCATAGCAGCAGAAAGAGTTCTAGGGCTGCTTCCATTTATGAGATCAGGGTTTTTATCTCCAGCTTCTATAATTGGTCAAAATATACTTATTTAGCTCAGAAGGCACTGTTTTAGTCTAGAAAAACAATATTTTAAACACAGAAAGAGCAAAAGTAATTCTGACTGCCGACTGCCTTATGATTTGGTGAAATGTATGGGAAAGTCTTGTGTGTGCAAATCCATATTGAATAAAGATACTGATGTCTTCAGAAGTAATATAAAATGAGAAAATATACGGCTTCCCTGGTGGCGCAGTGGTTTAGTGGGACTGTTTCATAGGTATGGAGCAGAGGAATTGAGAGCATGTTTTTGATGTTCCCTGTGTTCTCCCATCTTCCTTCTGGTATCCACATCCCTGTCCCTCTCTCCTCCCCACCCCTTGAAACACTGGAATTCTTCCGAGCTTGGTCTGTTATGCTTTGTATTGTTCGGGGTTTCCCAAATATACCTGATCATAAGAAGCAACTAGGGAATTGCTGGGGAAGATGGCAGAAGAGTAAGACGCGGAGAACACATTCCTCCTCACAGATACACCAGAAATACATCTACACGTGGAACATCTCCTACAGAACACCTACTGAACGCTGGCAGAAGACCTCAGACCTCCCAAAAGGCAAGAAACCCCCCACGTACCTGGGTAGGGCAAAAGATAAAAGAATAAACTGAGACAAAACGATAGGGACGGGACCTGCACCAGGGGGAGGGAGCTGTGAGGGAGGAGACGTTTCCACACACTAGGAAGCCCCTTCGCGGGCGGAGACTGTGGGTGGCGGAGAGGGAAAGCTTCGGAGCCGCGGAGGAGAGCACAGCAACAGGGGTGCGGAGGGAAAAGTGGAAAGATTCCCGCACAGAGGATCGGGGCCGACCGGCACTCACCAGGCCGAGAGGCTTGTCTCCTCACTCACCGGGGCGGGCGGGGCTGCGAGCTGAGCCTCGGGCTTCAGTCGGAGCGCCGGGAGAGGACTGGGGTTGGCAGCGTGAACACAGCCTGAAGGGGTTAGTGCACCACGGCTAGCCGGGAGGGAGTCCGGGTAAAAGTCTGGAGCTGCCGAAGAGGCAAGAGACTTTTTCTTCCCTCTTTGTTTCCTGGTGCGCGAGGAGAGGGGATTAACAGCGCCGCTTAAAGGAGCTCCAGAGACGGGCGCGAGCCGCGGCTAACAGCGCGGAGACGGGCATGAGACGCTAAGGCTGCTGCTGCCGCCACCAAGAAGCCTGTGTGCGAGCACAGGTCACTATCCACACCCCACTTTTGGGGAGCCTGTGCAGCCCGCCACTGCCAGACAACTCCCCCGGAAGAACGCACGGCGCGCCTCAGGCTGGTGCAACGTCACGCGGGCCTCTGCCGCGGAAGGCCCGCCCCGCACTCCGTGCCCCGCCCTCCCCCGCCCCGGCCTGAGTGCGCCAGAGCCCCGGAATCAGCGGCTCCGGAATCAGCGGCTCCTTTAACCCTGTCCTGTCTGAGCGAAGAACAGACGCCCTCCAGCGACCTACACGCAGAGGCGGGGTCAAATCCAAAGCTGAGCCCCTGGGAGCTGTGAGAACAAAGAAGAGAAAGGGAAATCTCTCCCAGCAGCCTCAGAAACAGCGAATTAAAGCTCCACAATCAAGTTGATGTACCCTGCATCTGTGGAATACATGAATAGACAACCAATCATCCCAAATTGAGGAGGTGGACTTGGAGAGCAAGATTTAAGATTTTTTCCCCATTTCCTCTTTTTGTGAGTGTGTATGTGTATGCTTCTGTGTGAGATTTTGTCTGTATAGCTTTGCTTCCACCATTTGTCCTAGGGTTCTATCCGTCCGTTTTGTGGTTTTTTTTAATTTTTTTCTTTTTTTCTCTTAAAAATTACTTTTCTATTTTAATAACTTTATTATATTTTATCTTACTTTATTTTATTTCACTTTATCTTCTTTCTTTCTTTTTTTCCTTCCCTCCTTCCTTCCTCCCTCCCTCCCTCCCTCCTTTCTTTCTTTCTATCTTTCTTTCTTTCTTTCTTTATACTTCTACTAATTCTTTCTTTCTACTTTATCTCCCTAATTCTGAGCCTAGTGGATGAGAGGCTCTTGGTGCTGCAGCCAGGAGTCAGTGCTGTGCCTCTGAGGTGGGAGAGCCAACTTCAGGACACTGGTCCACAAGAGACCTCCCAGCTCCACATAATATCAAACGGCGAAAATCTCCCAGAGATCTCCATCTCAACACCAGCACCCAGCTTCACTCAACGACCAGCAAGCTACAGTGCTGGACATCCTATGCCAAACAACTAGCAAGACAGGAACACAACCCCACCCATTAGCAGAGAGGCTGCCTAAAATCATAAAAAGTCCACAGACACCCCAAAACACACCACCAGACGTGGACCTGCCCACCAGAAAGACAAGATCCAGCCTCATCCACCAGAACACAGGCACTAGTCCCCTCCACCAGGAAGCCTACACAACCCACTGAACCAACCTTAGCCACTGGGGACAGACACCAAAAACAATGGGAACTATGAACCTGCAGCCTGCAAAAAGGAGACCCCAAACACAGTAAGATAAGCAAAATGAGAAGACAGAAAAACACACAGCAGATGAAGGAGCAAGATAAAAACCCACCAGACCTAACAAGTGAAGAGGAAATAGGCAGTCTACCTGAAAAAGAATTCAGAATAATGATAGTAAAGATGATCCAAAATCTTGGAAATAGAATAGACAAAATGCAAGAAACGTTTAACAAGGACATAGAAGAGCTAAAGATGAAACAAACAATGATGAACAACACAATAAATGAAATGAAAAATACTCTAGATGGGATCAATAGCAGAATAACTGAGGCAGAAGAACGGATAAGTGACCTGGAAGATAAAATAGTGGAAATAACTACTGCAGAGCAGAATAAAGAAAAAAGAATGAAAAGAACTGAGGACAGTCTCAGAGACCTCTGGGACAAGATTAAATGCACGAACATTTGAATTATAGGGGTTCCAGAAGAAGAAGAGAAAAAGAAAGGGACTGAGAAAATATTTGAAGAGATTATAGTTGAAAACTTCCCTAATATGGGAAAGGAAATAGTTAATCAAGTCCAGGAAGCACAGAGAGTCCCATACAGGATAAATCCAAGGAGAAATATGCCAAGACACATATTAACCAAACTGTCAAAAATTAAATACAAAGAAAACATATTAAAAGCAGCAAGGGAAAAACAACAAATAACACACAAGGGAATCCCCATAAGGTTAACAGCTAATCTTTCAGTAGAAACTCTGCAAGCCAAAAGGGACTGGCAGGACATATTTAAAGTGATGAAATGGAAAAACCTGCAACCAAGATTACTCTACCCAGCAAGGATCTCATTCAGATTTGATGGAGAAATTAAAACCTTTACAGACAAGCAAAAGCTGAGAGAGTTCAGCACCACCAAACCAGCTTTACAACAACTGCTAAAGGAACTTCTCTAGGCAAGAAACACAAGAGAAGGAAAAGACCTACAATAACGAACCCAAAACAATTAAGAAAATGGGAATGGGAACATACATATCGATAATTACCTTAAATGTAAATGGACTAAATGCTCCCACCAAAAGACACAGATTGGCTGAATGGATACAAAAACAAGACCCATATATATGCTATCTACAAGAGACCCACTTCAGACCTAGAGACACATACAGACTGAAAGTGAGGGGATGGAAAAAGATATTTCATGCAAATGAAAACCAAAAGAAAGCTGGAGTAGCAGTACTCATATCAGACAAAATGGACTTTAAAATAAAGACTATTAGAAGAGACAAAGAAGGACACTACATAATGATCAAGGGATCGATCCAAGAAGAAGATATATCAATTGTAAATATTTATGCACCCAACATAGGAGCACCTCAATACATAAGGCAAATGCTAACAGCCATAAAAGGGGAAATCTACAGTAACACATTCATAGTAGGGGACTTTAACACCCCACTTTCACCAATGGACAGATCATCCAAAATGAAAATAAATAAGGAAACACAAGCTCTAAATGATACATTAAACAAGATGGACTTAATTGATATTTATAGGACATTCCATCGAAAAACAACAGAATACACATTCTTCTCAAGTGCTCATGGAACATTCTCCAGGACAGATCATATCTTGGGTCACAAATCAAGCCTTGGTAAATTTAAGAAAATTGAAATTGTATCAAGTATCTTTTCTGACCACAACGCTATGAGACTAGATGTCAATTACAGGAAAAGATCTGTAAAAAATACAAACACATGGAGGCTAAACAATACACTACTTAATAACGAAGTGATCACTGAAGAAATCAAAGAGGAAATAAAAAAAAATACCTAGAAACCAATGACAATGGAGACACGACCACCCAAAATCTATGGATGCAGCAAAAGCAGTTCTAAGAGGGAAGTTTATAGCAATACAATCCTACCTTAAGAAACAGGAAACATCTCGAATAAACAACATAACCTTACACCTAAAGCAATTAGAGAAAGAAGAATAAAAAAACCCCAAAGTTAGCAGAAGGAAAGAATTCATAAAAATCAGATCACAAATTAATGAAAAAGAAATGAAGGAAATGATAGCAAAGATCAATAAAACTAAAAGCTGGTTCTTTGAGAAGATAAACAAAATTGATAAACCATTAGCCAGACTCATCAAGAAAAAATGGGAGAAGACTCATATCAATAGAATTAGAAATGAAAAAGGAGAAGTAACAACTGACACTGTAGAAATACACAAGATCATGAGAGATTACTACAAGCAATTCTATGCCAATAAAATGGACAACCTGGAAGAAATGGACAAATTCTTAGAAATGTACAACCTGCCAAGACTGAATCAGGAAGAAATAGAAAATACGAACAGACCAATCACAAGCACTGAAATTGAAACTGTGATTAAAATTCTTCCAACAAACAAAAGCCCAGGACCAGATGGCTTCACAGGCGAATTCTATCAAACATTTAGAGAAGAGCTAACACCTATCCTTCTCAAACTCTTCCAGAATATAGCAGAGGGAGGAACACTCCCAAACTCATTCTACGAGGCCACCATCACCCTGATACCAAAACCAGACAAGGATGTCACAAAGAAAGAAAACTATAGGCCAATATCACTGATGAACATAGATGCAAAAATCCTCAACAAAATACTAGCAAACAGAATCCAACAGCACACTAAAGGGATCATACATCATGATCAAGTGGGGTTTATTCCAGGAATGCAAGGTTTCTTCAATATACGCAAATCAATCAATGTGATACACCATATTAACAACTTGAAGGAGAAAAACCATATGATCATCTCAATAGATGCAGAGAAAACTTCCAACAAAATTCAGCACCCATTTATGATAAAAACCCTGCAGAAAGTAGGCATAGAGGGAACTTTCCTCAGCATAATAAAGGCCATATATGACAAACCCACAGCCAACATCATCCTCAATGGTGAAAAATTGAAAGCATTTCCACTAAGATCAGGAAAAAGACAAGGTTGCCCACTCTCACCACTCTTATTCAACATAGTTTTGGAAGTTTTAGCCACAGCAATCAGAGAAGAAAAGGAAATAAAAGGAATCCAAATCGGAAAAGAAGTAAAGCTGTCACTTTCTGCAGATGACATGATACTATACGTAGAGAATCCTAAAGATGCTACCAGAAAACTACTAGAGATAATCAATGGATTTGGTAAAGTAGCAGGATACAAAATTAATGCACAGAAATCTCTGGCATTCCTATACACTAATGATGAAAAATCTGAAAGTGAAATCAAGAAAACACTCCCATTTACCATTGCAACAAAAAGAATAAAATATCTAGGAATAAACCTACCTAAGGAGACAAAAGACCTGTATGCAGAAAGTTATAAGACACTGATGAAAGAAATTAAAGATGATACAAACAGATGGAGAGATATACCATGTACTTGCATTGGAAGAATCAACATTGTGAAAATGACTGTACTACCCAAAGCAATCTACAGATTCAATGCAATCCCTATCAAACTACGACTGGCATTTTTTACAGAACTAGAACAAAAACTTTCACAATTTGTATGGAAACACAAAAGGCCCTGAATAGCCAAAGCAATCTTGAGAATGAAAAACGGAGCTGGAGGAATCAGGCTCCCTGACTTCAGACTATACTACAAAGCTACAGTAATCAAGACAGTATGGTACTGGCACAAAAACAGAAAGATAGATCAATGGAACAGGATAGAAAGCCCAGAGATAAGCCCACACACATATGGTCACCTTATCTTTGATAAAGGAGGCAGGAATGTACAGTGGAGAAAGGACAGCCTCTTCAATAAGTGGTGCTGGGAAAACTGGACAGGTACATGTAAAAGTATGAGATTAGATCACTCCCTAACACCATACACAAAAATAAGCTCAAAATGGATTAAAGACCTAAATGTAAGGCCAGAAACTACCAAACTCTTAGAGGAAAACATAGGCAGAACACTCTATGACATAAATCACAGCAAGATCCTTTTTGACCCACCTCCTAGAGAAATGGAAATAAAAACAAAAATAAACAAATGGGACCTAATGAAACTTCAAAGCTTTTGCACAGCAAAGGAAACCATAAACAAGACCAAAAGACAACCCTCAGAATGGGAGAAAATATTTGCAAATGAAGCAACTGACAAAGGATTAATCTCCAAAATTTACAAGCAGCTCATGCAGCTCAATAACAAAAAAACAAACAACCCAATCCAAAAATGGGCAGAAGACCTAAATAGACATTTCTCCAAAGAAGATATACAGTCTGCCAACAAACACCTGAAAGAATGCTGAACATCATTAATCATTAGAGAAATGCAAATCAAAACTACAATGAGATATCATCTCACACCAGTCAGAATGGCCATCATCAAAAAATCTAGAAACAATAAATGCTGGAGAGGGTGTGGAGAAAAGGGAACCCTCCTGCACTGTTTGTGGGAATGTGAATTGATACAGCCACTGTGGAGAACAGTATGGAGGTTCCTTAAAAAACTACAAATAGAAATACCATATGAGCCAGCAATCCCAATCCTGGGCATATACCCTGAGAAAACCATAATTCAAAAAGAGTCATGTACCAAAATGTTCATTGCAGCTCTATTTACAATAGCCCTGAGATGGAAACAACCTAAGTGTCCATCATTGGATGAATGGATAAAGAAGATGTGGCACATATATACAATGGAATATTACTCAGGCATAAAAAGAAACGAAATTGAGCTATTTGTAATGAGGTGGATAGACCTAGAGTGTGTCATACAGAGTGAAGTAAGTCAGAAAGAGAAAGACAAATACCGTGTGCTAACACATATATATGGAATTTAAGAAAAAAAATGCCATGAATAACTTAGGGGTAAGACAGGAATAAAGACACAGACCTACTAGATAATGGACTTGAGGATATGGGGAGGGGGAAGAGTAAGCTGTGACAAAGCGAGAGAGAGGCATGGACATATATACACTACCAAATGTAAGGTAGATAGCTAGTGGGAAGTAGTAGCATAGCACAGGGAGATCAGCTCGTTGCTTTGTGACTGCCTGGAGGGGTGGGATAGGGAGGATGGGAGGGAGGGAGATGCAAGAGGGAAGAGATATGGGGACATATGTATATGTATAACTGATTCACTTTGTTATAAAGCAGAAACGAACACACCATTGTAAAGCAATTATACTCCAATAAAGATTAAAAAAAAAAAAGAAGAAGAAGCAACTAGAGTGTTTATAAAAAAACACAGAAGTCTACTTAACCAACCCTGGAAATTCTTACTCAACAGTTTGGGTTAAAGCCTAGGTATATGTTTTCTAAATAATTTTCCAGGGATCTCTGTTTCAGCATAATAGAAAATAATCCCTGCTTTTGTTGAGTTAACATTCAATGAAGGATCTGTTATCCCCTAGAGCACTTGATGACTGGTGACAAGAAAATGGGGGATCTTAAAAAAAAATCTTAAATGAAATGAAAACTTACTTTATAATATTTATTTGTTCATTTCATTAATGTCCATTACTGATTATGTCGGGATCTGTGCTATACTGACTCTTTTAAATCTTATATATTCATAAAAATTTTAAACAGTTTGTGGAGCATATGAGGTTTTCCACTTTGTCTCCAACTCCATAGATGCTGGATCCCGACATCAAAAGACACCCTTCAAACGAGCAAGAATGAGCCCCAGCTGAGGGCCCCCAGCTCTGCGTCCTTTGCTTGTACACCTCTGAAAAGCCGGGGTGAGCAGAAGCAAAGAGAGTCATATTTACCCAGAGAACCGTTTGCTGGCAGGCAGGGGCAAAAGCTGGTAGTGGAACACATGAAGACAGTTTTACAAAGGTCCTTACCTGAAGCATTGGACTTGTCAAGAAAAATATGATGCTTTCATGAACAAGAAAGAACACAAAATTTTTAAATATTTCAATTGATGCGCTAATGAAATTAAAACAGAACTCTCTAAGAACTTAACCATTTCTTCATGTTTTATTAAAATACTATCAGAAACTTATTATAGAAGTTCTAGAAAAAGGAGAAAACCTTTTGGCTTGGACATATGTGTCCAAACACCACAGTACGCTCAGGGAGAATCCAGCTCTGCAACAATGTTCATCATATGATGCTCATGGTCAACCAGCACCTGGTGGGAGGAAAAACCAAGACATGCCATTTTTCATCAGAGACTGGTAAGTACGGTCCACTTTAATGTGAGTTCCTCCTCACACTCTGAAAACATTTTCCAGCTTTTCGAGGCCTTGAAAACACTAGATCTTGCATAAAAACGTCAGCTACAAGTTTCTAAGCAAATGTTTCCTTTACAATATGGCACACATCATAATTCCTTTGCCTGGTTCTCCCTGAAGAGGTGTATAACCCTCTAACTCACTGCCGAACACTCTTCTCTTAAAAGTGCAGGAAAAAGAAATGAAACACAGTCACAGCAAAACAAGGCGTCTAGAGAAAAGGTTTTGCCCTGAATTTATCATTTGTTTATATTTCTTCTCGTCTTTTTCAAATTTCTCTAGGTGCATCCTTTTGGCAAAGAATTAGGAGTCATTTAGTAAAATCACTATAAAAGTATTTTCTTCAAATAAACTAATTCAATTTGGTCCGTAACAGACAAACACTGGTTAAATTTTACTGTGTTTCACCTCCTTTTGTAATTAGTGCATGTAAGTCTTAAGTTCCAACACTTGCCCTGTTTGGTTTTTTTGTTTGTTTGTTTGCGGTTCGCGGGCCTCTCGCTGTTGTGGCCTCTCCCGTTGCGGAGCACAGGCTCTGGACGCGCAGGCTCAGCGGCCATGGCTCACGGGCCCAGCCGCTCCACGGCACGTGGGATCCTCCCATACCGGGGCACGAACCCGTGTCCCCCACATCGGCAGGCGGACTCTCAACCACTGCGCCACTAGGGAAGCCCGCCCTGTTTGGTTTTAATGGAGAAATCCTCCTTGAACCAGGAGAGATGCTTAAAATAGAATTCATTCTTTTATAGACCCACACACGTCTGCTTCTTTCCTTCTGCCCATGAAATGAGCTATTCTCACACTGAGGTACTACTTGCCCATTTTCAGAACAGAGCTTATTTTTCTAAAAAAGTTAACAAATATTTGAAGAGCAACTTGATGGTAAAAACGTTGAAATCCTTCACCAAGCAGCATGAACAACATCTCTGCATTAAATAATCATGTAAGGACTATGCTTAGGTGACTCAGAGAGCCACAGGGAGACTGTTCCATCTTTATTCCACCCTGTTGTCCCCACGTTGATTGAGGGGGAAACATATCTTCACATAATGGCCCTGTGCCTACCATTCATGACAGCGCCAAACTTCAGATAAGTGTGGATAATTGTCTTGGCCCCATGAGGCTTCTCTAACTTAGCAGATCCTACGCAAAAGGATACTCCTTCAAAAGCTGTTATATTTGCAGTTTTTCACAGTTCACCTCAGCTGTGACACTTGGAAATTAGAAAATGTTGAATAAATCTTTTTACCATTCCACTAGCCAAAAGCGAAAGACTCCCAAACAATGCAACCAATGCCTGTGGGTTGCTAAAACACATATAGACCAAAAAAAAAAAAAAAAAGATACCCCATAATTTATTAACAATAATATTATTTCTCTGACGTTATTATGCAAGATCTAGTATTTTCAAGGCCTTGAAAAGCTGGCAAATATTTTTTTTTCTCTCTCTAAAGGGTGCTTTCTGATACCTGCCTCCATGATTTGTCTTGTGTCCTCCAGATCTGCCTTTCACTAACCAGAAGCCTAGAAACAAACTTGTTAGAAGGAAGCAAGAATTGTACCCTTATTTTCATGAATATTAAAAAAACAAACAAATAAACAAAAACTTGGTGCTCGTTTCTTTTCATCTGGAAGGAAGAATGGGGGAATGTTTACCAGAGCACAACTCGGAGATATAGCTGAATTCCCAAGCAGAGCTAAAGTTAAAGGAAATTTTTAAATGTAAGATTCTCTTTGAATTCAACTCTACTGGGACATAGTTAACATTAAATGCAGCCATTTTATGGTTGCTTTTTTTAAACTTTTTTTTTTTACATCTTTATTGGAGTGTAATTTCTTTATGGTGTTATGTTAGTTTCTGCTGTATAACAAAGTGAATCAGCTATATGAGGGCAAGTTCCAGACATCAATTTGTCCTGTGCCTAAGAACAAATGTACTACTTTCTCTCCCATCTCTATAATACTCTATTTTTTAACGACAAAGAAGGATGACAGGAAATAAGCACACGGAGACATCACCACCCCAACTTAATTTTTCACAACCTAACTATTTTCGAACCTTTGAAACAAAACCCATGAATGATAACAAGGTAAAATTTGAAATATCAGTGAGGTGAAGAAAAGGAGCTGTTTCATCTCTTAGAAAAGAAAGCATAACATTTAACGCTGTAGAGATTAAGTAAACTGTAATTCATGAAACACACGTTTATTTAATATAGCCTCTTTGAGTCCCTCTTTAAATGAGGGAAAGAAGGGATAAGGATGAGAAAAGGAAAACACATGAGATTTTATGTTTGGTAGTGTGGCTACCTCAAAATAATTAAGATATAGGCCCTTAAATGATAAGGCAAAAAAGTTAAAGCAAGAAAAACACAGAAATCAAAACAGTAAATGTGAGACAACCCCAGTGTAGCTTTCAAAATGCTTTAAGATACCCTAGGCAAACACATCAACTATAAACTGGGGTTTTCTTTAGGTGATCACATAACAGTTGATACTTTTTTCAATTTTTAGCTTTTCCCCCCAATTTTTTACAATGAATAGCTTTTATAGTCAGAAAATAACAATAAGCCCTATTTTCTAACAGGCATTTTCCCTGCAATCAAGAAATTCCATGTGTTGATGAAGATGTGGTACATATATATAACGGAATATTACTCAGCCATAAAAAGGAACGAAACTGAGTCATTTGTAGAGATGTGGATGGACCTAGAGACTGCCATACAGAGTGAAGTAAGTCAGAAAGAGAAAAACAAATGATGTGTATTAACGCATATATGTGGAATCTAGAAAAATGGTATAGATGATCTTATTTGCCAAGCAGAAATAGAAACACAGACATAGAGAACAAATGTATGGATACCAAGGGGGAAGGGGAGAGTGGGATGAATTAGGAGACTGGGAATGACATATATACACTACTATGTATAAAATAGGTAAATAATGAGAACCTACTGTGTAGCACAAGGAACTCTACTCAATGCTCTGTGGTGACCTAAATGGGAAGGAAATCCAAAAAACAGGGGGTATATATATACGTAAAACTGATTCACTTTGCTGTGCAGCAGAAACTAACAACATTGTAAAGCAAACATACTCCAGTAAAAATTAATTTAAAAATTCCTTGTGTTAAATACCATAACATATACTAGCCTAATTATATTATTACAATATTACAGGTGCTCCAGAAATGGTATTAAAATCTTGGGGGACCCTGGAAGTGAGAACCATTCACACTGCCTGGAGTAACAAGGAAATATGAGGGGGAATTGAGAACCGGTTCTGAAGAATGAGAAGCGTGCTTACTTTTTATTTGCAGAAATGGAACAATGAGAACATCTCTGGTGAGAGAGTAAATGTAAGGAGTGTGATTAAATGGGCGTGATGGGAGAGGGGATCCGAATGGTCAAACATTTTGTAGGCCACCACCAATGGTCATCATAATAGCTGACATTTTCTGAGCCCAAACTCTGTGCCAGGTGCCGTTCTAAGATTATAACTTCTCATCTTACTTAATGCCTGTCATAACCCTATGGAACAAGTGCTATCATCCACATTTTATCGATGAGGAAACTGAGGCACAGATTGGGTAATTTGCCCAAAATAACATTAACAAAGTCTATAAAATGCTATCGATTTAGTAGGAATATTCTAAGGATCAAATGTACCAGATGAATATTCATTGAGCAAGTAGAAAAATTTGTCCACTCATTACTATAAATTTCCTGTTGTTGTCTCAACATTCATACCATTTTCAAACTCAAAAGCCCAAAGCCATTGTTGATTATTCTTCCTCTCTCGCGGTCCTTGAGTGGTTATTGGAGGTTTTTCACATTCATCCTTTGTCTTCTTTTCTTCCTATTCCCACTCAAGGGTGAATGTCATGGCCAGGATTCAAGCCCTGGGCTGTGCACGCACCTGGACACTGTGCTGCTGCCTCCCTGGAGAAGTTTATGCTTGATCCTGGAAGCAAAGCCTTTCCAAGTGGGCTTTGTGAGAACTCATTCCCACAGCCGTGTGAAGGACAGCTCAGCATCAAGTAAGACTGTACTAAAAGTTCCAGGTGGAATCACGGGGACCCAAACCCAGGCAGTGGCCATGGGATGCACAGGACATGGGATCTGAGATCTAAGATAGACCCAGGAAATACTAAGGAGAGGGGATCGCAGCATTGCATGGATCCTTTGACGTGAGAAGGGAAAGTGGAGATGGATGGGGATGACATTCACTATGGAAAAAATGAGAAAGAAATTACTTTTATTTTAGGAAAACATTTTCTCAAACCAAATGAGCTGACGGGCAAAACTTCAGAGTGATTACAGATGCTATTATGTTGACCTCATTGACACCAAGAAAATATCCAGAAAAGACATTCTTTTTTCACTATCATCAATCAAAAGTAACCACTCTATGCAAAAGTACATCCTAAAATGTGCTGATTTTAAAGGAAGGAAGACATGCTGTCTGACCTCAAAGAGCTTAGATGTCTGGTCGAGGGAAAGGAAAAGAACAGAGAAAGGAAAAAAAAATGATGTAAAGGAAGAATACAAGGATCACAAGGGATTTTTACAAGAAATGAATGAATGTAGGTCCTCCCTCAGACCAGGGGAGATTTAGCGTGTATCTGTGGTTGCAACCAGAGAGGTATTCCAGGAGCTGCAGCTTATGTATCAGCTTTTAAAAGAGTGAAGGGAGGAAAAGACAAGGTTTCCCTGAGTGACAATAAGTTTGGCTATACTGGAGGTCTCAGGAAAGTGGTTGTAAGTAAGGCTTTAGAGGGGAAGTCTTGGGAAGGAACTTGAAGGATGAATTTGGGATTTGAGATGCAGAAAATCAAAATTCATCAAGGAGGTTTTCTTCTTCTTCTTCTCTTGTAAAGTGCCTGTTCATTTATATATATTTATATATATATATGTATGTGTATATATATATATATACATACATTTATATATACAGGCTGTGCTGGATCTTCATGTGGCTTCTCTCTAGTTGGGTTTAGTTTCCCCCAGGCATGTGGGATCTTAGTTCCCCTGCCAGGGATCCAGGGATCGAACCTGCATCCCCTGCATTGGGCCACCAGGGAAGTCCCCCAAGTTTCTGTTCTTTAGCCTGTTCATTTTCTCTTGGGTTGTGTGTTTTTTCATATTGTTTGGTAGGATTGTAGGAGTTCTTTAAATATTCCTGGACGCTACAGTTTTGTTGATTACGTGTTGCAAATGCTTTCTTCTATTCTGAAGGCTGTCTTTTCATTTTCTATTTTGTGTCTTTGGATAAAACTTAATTTTAATCTTAATTAACATAAATTTCTAATGTTAAATTAGTCAGAGCTATCTATCTCTTTCTTTGTTGTCAGTGTTTCCTGTGTTTGTCTTAAAAACCCTTGGTAACCCTCCGTTTAATGAAGATGTTCTCCTGAATCACCTTCTAAACTATTTATTCTTTTGCCACACACATTTGGATTTTAATTCTATATGGAATTATGTATGAAAGGACTCTACTCCCTTCCCTTTTTGTGTTTTTTCTTAGATGGGTACCTAAGTGTCCCAACAAGGAGTTTTGAGGGGACTTCCCTGGCAGTCCAATAGGTAGGACTCTGCGCTTCCATTGCAGGGGGCACGGGGTGGATCCCTGGTCGGGGAACTAAGATCGCGCATGCCGCAGGGTGCAGCCAAAAAAAAAAAAAGGGAGTTTTGAGGAAAGCAAGAAATCCCACTGAGGCATTCCCTTGAGAAGATGGGCCATGGGTCCAGGGAAGGGCTTTCTGGAGAAGGCAGAGTTGCAGAGAATAGTAATCCAGCACAGGGAATTGTGCCTATGCCTCACGGCATCATGGACAGGAAGAATGAGACAGAATCAAGAGACACTTCAAAGAAAGCATTAGTAAGTATCAAAAGTGGTTGTATTTGCGGCTTAGGAGGATGGAGGAGGCGCCAAAGAATCCAAGAGCTCCTTACAGCTTAGGAAACCGGAAATCTTCTGGTCCAGTCGACCAGTTTCACACTCTACCCCCAGCCCCCGACTCCAGTACCCTAATGGCTCATCAGCTTGGAGGTTTGCACTCTCCTCAGTTGGAACCTGCACTCATGCTATAGGTTAATATTTGGAGATACATTCGCGATATAGTTATAAATTATTTTTACAATAAAATTATGTTCAGGTTTCACCCTCCAGAGTCTTTGACTAGTCTTTGGCTTCAGAACAGTAAAATGCTGTTCTGACCATTATCTAGCAATAGGAAAGCCAAGAGATGCATATGCTCTGTTGTTCTTACACTTAAGCAAAATACTATTTCCCTATGGAAGCAAAAATTCTTCAGAGATCTTAGAATAGTGAGGTTGGGTTGCATTTCTGAATCCACAAAACTGCTATTTTAAGTCCATTGTCTGGCCTCTTTTGCTTGATTTCAAGGTTTTCTGTAATATAGAACAACGTAACCTTTCCAGGCTTATCTCCTCCTCTTCCTCAGCTCAAAGCCTGGACTTCAGTCAAGGGTCAAGAGTCTAGTCTAGTCAAGGAGTGTCCTGAGTATCCACCCAATATGCCTTGTTCATTAATGTTCCCTTTTGCAAGAGACAAAGTCATGCATCCTGCATTATACCTAGTACGACACTGGACACATAGTAGGGATTCAGTTGATATGGAGTTCAGCCAGCAAAGTAAGCCTAAAAGGATTTGAAAAATTCATAGTATTTGCCCAGAACTTGCTAGATATGGCTGAGGATGCATATGCACACTACATAGAATCTGTCCTCAAGGAGTGAGCCATTTTTCTTAAAGCAATAAACAGAAAAATTCAAAATACCACTAACTAGGTGCTAGATAGCACCCTATAATTTTTTTACAACCTTTGTGGTTCTGGGTCGCATATGAGTACACATTGCATTGAATAGTGTTGTACAGACCAATTATGCCTTAGGTATTAAAAGAATGGGAAGATCAACATTGGGATAGAATTATGAGAACTTTGTAATCAAGGTTCTTCACATATTAAGCCACATATTAATATATAACCAGAGTGGTTCATCATGGTAGGTAGGAAGGACATCAGCTTTGAAGTCAGAAAATATGCATTAAAGAGCTTGTTCTACTAATTGCTAGTTGAGAGAACTTGTCACTAACCTGAACCTCAGTTTCCAAGCCTTTGAAATAGGTGCCTTAGAAGTTTCTCAAGCCTTTGAATAGATTAAGAAGATAACCCTTCTTCTTCCCATCTTGTAGAGTTATTTAAGCATCAAATTAAGTAATCTGGTGGCGGGGGGTGGGGAGGATTCTATAAAGTATAATACTACACAGACATATGTTATTTTATTAACTATTATTTAAGTTGTTTTGCAACTAGATAAGAGCACAAACATGTTAGAAAAAATATTCAAGAAGAGTCAGTTATCGACAATGCAATATCAGCCTGGAGGGCATGAATGTTGTTTTCAAAGAGATCACCCTGGATCAGAACTATTTAATAACATCTTTAATGGCAGATGAATTTGGGAGGAGCTCATTAAATTACCAGTGGCACCAAATTGAGTGGGAAGCTTAGCCACTTGGAGTAGATAATTACAACTTTCAATGACCTTGAAAAATAGGCAGAAATAATGAGAATAAAAATTTAATCAGGACAAGTAAAAGGGAGGAAACAAACTGCACAGAAGTGATGATAAAGACCTGGTTACAGGCAAAGACAACATAAACAGAAGATGGGATTATAGAGGATTGTATATGAGTCATCAATGCCATGTTAGTGTTTAAAAATGTGTTGATAATAAACTGGAATAAATAGGATTCTAGCTTGTGGGAGTTCCTAGACCATCTTCCCACCATCCTCAGGACTTTATCATTTTGAAAAGACTTATCAAACACCTCTTTGAGGCAAGGCATAGAAATGTAGAAAAATGTGTCTGATTTGAGGTCTTAAAAATGAGGAATGGACTCCCTGGATGGGATCCCAAAGAGAAGGAGCAAAATGATTCATTGTTCGCAAAATAAAGTCTCTGAGTGGAAGTTAAAAGGATTAGGTTTATTTAGAACTGGGAAGGGAAAACAGAGATGCGGGGGTGAGGTGTGATTGATAAGTATCCGAAATGACAAGAAAGAACGTACGGCTAAGAATAGGAGAAAATGCACTGAATCTGCCACAAGAAGGGCTTGTCTTGGACAAGACCAAGAAGCTGGCTGTCTGAGCATCATTGGAACAGCATCATTTTGCCAAAGACAGACCTTTTGTTAATAGTGTCGTGGACAATTGTGTCAGTAAATGCTATTCCATGTGGCTGGTAATGAGGTCTACGTTTGTTAAAGTTTCCTGTGGCACCTAATTTTTTCCCAATTCAATTTATGAATGTTTTGGTGCTTTCAATATCTTTATCTTTTCTGTTTTTCCACGTATTCTATTCTGTTATCCAAGCTAGAGGCCCGAGAGTCCTCCTTGATCTGTCTCCCACCTTTTACTCCAAACACTCAATTAAGCAGAAAACATGAAGCCTGGTTTCTCTTATCTCCTAAATTCCTCTTACATTTGTTTTGAGTTTTTTTATTGAGGTATAGTTAATTTACCATGTTGTGTTAGTTTCAAGTGTAAAGCAAATATATATATATTCATATACATATATAGGAATCTTTTTCAGATTCTTTTCCATTATAGGTTATTACAAGATATTAAATACCTGTGCTAGACAGTAGGTCCTTGTTGATTGTCTATTTTATATATAGGAGTGTGTATCTGTTAATCCCAAACTCCTAATTTATCTCTCCCCTCCCCCACTATCCCCTTTGGTAACCATAAGTTTGTTTTCTATGTCTGTGAGTCTGTTTCTGTTTTTGTAAATAAATTCATTTGCATCAGTTTTTTAGATTCCACGTACAAATGATATCATATGGTATTTGTCTTTGTCTGATTTTCTTCACTTGATATAATGATCTCTAGATCCATCCATGTTGCTGCAAATGGCAACATTTCATTCTTTTTTACGGCTGAGTAGTATTCCGTTGCATATATTTATTTGATGGACATTTAGGTTGCTTCCACGTCTTGGCTATTGCAAATAGTGCTGTTATGAACTTTGAGGTGCATGTATCTTTTTGAATTAGAGTTTTCTCCAGATATATGCCCAGGAGTGGGATTGCTGGATTATATGGTAACTTATTTTTTAGTTTTTCAAGGACCCTTCATACTGTTCTCCATAGTGGCTGAACCAATTTACATTCCTACCAACAGTGGGTTCCTTTTTCTCCACACCCCCTCCAGCATTTATTATTTGTAGACTTCTTAATGATGGCCATTCTGACTGGTGTGTGAGTTGCCTCATAAGTTTTTGTCTTCTCTCAGCACCAAGAGTCTTAATTGAGGTTCTCATTCTTTATCACCTGAACAGTTGCAACAGTCTCCTCATTGGTATGTGTGTAGAGTTGGGATCCTCTCAAACTTTTCTTCCATCCAGACATCCCAGTGATACATCTGAAATGTCAATCTGAGCTACTACTCTGATTTATACTAAACAGTCTTCCCACTCTATTGCAGATTGTGTCATTCTGAAAAACACTTGTGAAACTCCTACAGGATGCATGGCGCAGTTGTAAAGAATTGTATCTGATTAGAAGCCTTTAACTCAGATATGGACTCCTTGGATGGATCCACGAGAAGCAGCAAGATTCTTCAATTGTTCCCCAACTCTAAAAAAGGAGTGCAAGCTCCTTACCACTCAAGCTTCCCCTTGATCTGGCCCTTCTTACCACCCCATCTCAGTTCTTGCTTGTCTCTTCCTTAAAACATGCTTTGCTCATCCCCTGATTTTGTCTGTTGCCCTCTCAGTCTGGAGGGCTCTTCCCCCTTTCTTTGCTAGGCTAGCTCCTTGTAGCCTCTGTCCAGAATGCCTTCCCTCACCGGCTGAGTTAGGAACTGTCAGAGTTCTACTGATCTACTATTCTGTTATCTCTTAGTTACTTGTTTTCGGTGACCATCTCCCCAGGCTGAGTGAGTACCTTGAGAACAGCTGCGAAGACTCATTCTTTTGGTCTCCTAGCCTCTCTCACAGCTCCTGGTAAAAGTGAATCTAAGATGAACTTTTAAGAATTAAAAAAAAGATGAATGAATGATTGAATGAATGACATCATCTCTTTACTTCATAGCTCTTTTGTAAGGCATTATTATAATATCCTTTAAATTCTAGCAGAACCACACTACCTTTCTGTAAGGGATCATGAAGCCTTAATAGAAGCTCACATATGTCTGCTAGATTACATGAAGTGTCTTTTATTTTAGCCAGTCTAAAGAGGGCTAGAATAAATGGTTGAGAACACAACAGATATCATTCCTGAATGTGAAGACAAGACGAAGCAAAAGTCAGGATGAGTATAACAAGGTATTTTGTTCACCTTAGTTGAAGAGCTGCTTAGAGTTAGAACTTGAGAAATGTTGGAAATTGTGCAAAATTGAAGTTGTAAAATTGGTTTATTTAATATGAATAAACATAGGAGAAGCCATTCTTTTTTATTGCTATAAAGGGCAAGGTCTTATGCTCTAGTCCTTTCGGGCTGCTATAACAGATTACCACAGACTGGGTCAGTTATAAACAACAGAAATTTATTTCTCACAATTCTGGAGGTTGGAAAGTCCAAGATCAAGGCGCTGGCTGATTACGTGTCTGGTGAGAATCTACTTCCTGGTTCATAGCGTCTCCTCTTGCTGTGTCCTTATGTGATGGAAAAGGCAAAAGAGCTCTCTGGGGCCTCTTTTACAGGAGCACTAATCCCATTTATGGGGGCGCTACCCTCAGGACCTAATCACCTCCCAAAGGCCCCACCTCCTGACACCATCACATTGAGGATTAGGTTTCAACCTATGAATTTGGGGATGGGGGACACAGATTCAGTGTATAGCATCTTTCATCACCTGACCTCCACCTGTCTTTCCACCATTGCATTATCTTACTTCACTTCCCCAGGGCTGCCATACGTGTTGGGCAGGCCATGCCTGCATTGGGCATTCAACAACGTGGTGATGGGGCTGAGATACAGCCCACACTCGACCCAACTATCCACGTGCCCTGGTGCTGTCTGCACTCATCTTGAGGAAAGGGAGCACAAGGGCACTGGGGAGGTGCAGGTGAGCTGGACTCTGACCCGCCTCACGTCCTGACCTGATGTCACTGAGCCTTCTCTCGGTCCTACTACAAATCTTCACATATGACATGTCTCTGCCTGGAGTTCTCCCTATCCCCTTCAGCTCACTGTTCACATTTCAATGGGATCCCCCGTTCGCTGGGAAGATCTAACCTCTGTGACAAGGACAGCTCTCCCCATGGTCAGGAGGCTTTCAGGAAACCGCAAACCTCCTTATCACATTTCCAGGTTTACAACTATAATCACTGCATTACTAGCTCCCCTACTATACTGCAAGCTCCCTGTAGTGGAGGATAAGAACCTGTATTGGCTACTATGGTATCCACAGAACACATGGGATGTGCTAAATAAATACTTGTGGAATGAATAAATTAATTTACACAGAGCCTACAGAGGTGCATAATAAATGTTGCTCAATAAAAGAATTGCTCTATTTCACTCCCAAACAATTTAGCTGATACTTAAAATAAAATGATAAAATCAAGTATAATGGTCTAATTCCTCTCCACGTTTTGGACCTGATTGGTTCTTACTTGATTTTGTTTGTTTCATCTTTTCATAAACATAAACCATCTTCACTCTCAAAGTTTGGTATTAGAGGAATAGATCAATATTTGATTTTAGCATCTGGCAAGTCATAAATATGAAGGTGAGTTAGTTTCTTTAGTTATCTCTCCAGTCAGTAAAAGTTTAACACATGTTTTCAATACAATTTTTCTGGAATAAAAAAATAAATGTAATGCTTATTAGATAATAAGGATAATATGAACTTTCAATAATGCAGACAGGTTGATTATAACTGTAAACCACATGTTTATATACTTTGGACTTTTAAAGCTTTTAATTTATCAAAGGAAATAATTAGCACACTTTGTGTCAGCCAGTGATGGAATTTATTCATTTGGAAGGCCGTGGGTTTCCTGTCATTAAAACTACATCATGTCCTTCCTTTTCTATTAAACTTCCACTGAGGGCAGTAAGAAGTCACCAAAAGGAAATGAAGAGTTTTCTTGGCAATGTTTTTGTACAATGATTTAATACTCTTAGAAGATAGCAAACCCATAATGTATGCCAACAAGTGTATTATGCAGAACAAGGTCCCCAATTACCACATTATTTCCTTTATTTGATGTTTTGTTTGTGACTCAATTAACTGTGATTTGCAAAGTCGCGTCAATAAATTTTTCTTTTTGCAGGTTAATGTATTTTTTGGCTTTCATTAGCAATGTTTCTCTGCAGCAAGGGAATAGAGTTAGATTACAGAAGCACTGTGTACAGATTCATATGTCAAAGCATATTACTTTTCTCTCCAGATGATCAATGGCAACTCATTACACATAGAATCGTTGTAGTTAAAGCTCACACACATTTTTTTTCCCTCACTGAAGGTTTTCTCAATAAGATCTTCTTTCTTCTGTTTAAATAGTTACTAAAGCTTGATCTTGTCTCTGTTCCAAATTCTAGAACCACAGCTCCTAACGAGGTCTGTCCAAGTTTGAGAAGATTGAAATGAAATGCTTGTTTTCCTAAGGTCTACAATGGGCCTGATGGGGAGTCAGAATTAGCCTCTCGCCCCCAGAAGTGGGTGGTCTTTGAGGCCACAATCAAGGGACACTGTCAGTCAAGGTTTATTTACAGTTTTCTGACAAAGGCTGTACAGGTAAAGGGACTTCGTGTAAGATGTTAAGGGTCTGTTTGACCTGATTCTAAACAAACGGTTGGTGAATATTTTTCAGACAGGTTCACACAGTCCTTTTTTTTTTTTGCGGTACGCGGGCCTCTCACTGTTGTGGCCTCTCCCGTTGTGGAGCACAGGCTCCGGACACGCAGGCTCAGCGGCCATGGCTCACGGGCCCAGCCGCTCTGCGGCGCGTGGGATCTTCCCGGACCGGGGCACGAACCCGTGTCCCCTGCATCAGCAGGCGGACTCTCAACCACTGCGCCACCAGGGAAGCCCCACACAGTCCTTTTATATGACATAAGCTAAGAAACAAACTGCCCTCAGTTCTTAAAATCACGGAAATGGGCAAAACCCTGCACTATGAAAACTGTTAAATCTGAAGCAGAAATACTGCACTTCAAATTAGCTTCCCACTCTTTACGGTATGACCTCACAAATATATTAGGACAAGTATGATGGCTTCAAAAATAGCACATCAATATACTGTACAATCATTTTGGATTCACAGAAAAGTTGTAAGGATAATGCAGAGAATTCCTGTCACCCAATTCTTTCTATTGTTGACATCTTACATTCGCAAGGTACATTCGTCAAAACTAAGAAACTGACAGAATACATCAATTTTAAGAAATAATATGTTTTATGATGAGGAGGTTCTTTTTTTTTTACATCTTTATTGGAGTATAATTGCTTTACAATGGTGTGTTCGTTTCTGCTTTATAACAAAGTGAATCAGTTATACATATACATATGTTCCCGTATCTCTTCCCTCTTGCGTCTCCCTCCCTCCCACCCTCCTTATCCCGCCCCTCTAGGTGGTCACAAAGCAACGAGCTGATCTCCCTGTGCTATGCGGCTGCTTCCCACTAGCTATCTATTTTACGTTTGGTAGTGTATACATGTCCATGCCTCTCTCTCACTTCGTCCCAGCTTACCCTTCCCCCTCCCCATATCCTCAAGTCCATTCTCTAGTAGGTCTGTGTCTTTATTCCTATCTTACCCCTAGGTTCTTCATGACATTTTTTTTCTTAAATTCCATATATATGTGTTAGCATACGGTATTTGTCTTTCTCTTTCTGACTTACTTCACTCTGTATGACAGACTCTAGGTCCATCTACCTCATTACAAATAGCTCAATTTCGTTTCTTTTTATGGCTGAGTAATATTCCATTGTATATATGTGGCACATCTTCTTTATCCATTCATCCAATGATGGACACTTAGGTTGCTTCCATGTCCTGGCTATTGTAAATAGAGCTGCAATGAACATTTTGGTACATGACTCTTTTTGAATTATGGTTATCTCAGGGTATATGCCCAGTAGTGGGATTGCTGGGTCATATGGTAGTTCTATTTGTAGTTTTTTAAGGAGCCGAGGAGGTTCTTTTTTTAAAAAAAAAAAAAATATTGGCTTCTACTTTATTACAGAGGACGTTTTACTGAATTTCTATAGATAAGCCATTAATTTCAGCATGGATTTCTCTGAGCCCCTTAGACCAGATACCGATATTGCTGCTGAGTTTGCAAATTAAGATGTAAGATCAGAGCTTGGTGAGATTGTCATATTGTCTCCTTTAATTTGGAAAAGTAGAGCGAGGCTGGAGCGAGACCCATAAAACAGACTTTACGACTCTCTTCAAGGCAGATATAGAAACCCACGCTTCAACCCCTTCTTCCAAGCTTCTGCAATTACATTTCCGCAGGAAGAAAGAGGAGGAATTAGAAACAGGATAATGTAGTCTTAAATCACCATTCTTAGCCTTTGCCTTCTTGCTGGAGCCCTCAATTTTTATAACACGGCCCTCAAATTGTATAGTGTGACACAACAAAAAACACAACTTGTTTGACCCTTCCTCAATAAAAAATCATTTTGTCTGACATCCTATAAAACCTGTGCATGAGTGGATACTAAGCTCCGGTGTCTCCTCCAATTGGCAAAAAGAAAAACATTGTAAACGTGTACAGTAAAGCTAGAGATCTTTTTCAGCATAGTTTACAAAGAGCTGATGATTTAACATCAATCTCCAAAGTCTGAGGCTGGGTGCCAACTCCTAATACTGAAACCATTGCAAATGCGGTGCATTGTGGTATTAAAGATAATGTCCTGAGTCGTTTGATTTGCTTCACAATTTCTTTCAAGTGTTCTGAGAATTAGGATATTAGAATTAAAATATTCTTGTTAGAATAAGAACATAACGTGACTAAGCCTCTTGCCCAAATCCAAGCTACACTAGCAACAAGGTTGATAACCCAAGCCGAGCATCTTGATGTCACTGGAAATACATGTTGGGTGTAACGCATTACGGTGTTTTTCCCCCCAGACATTTAGTCACAAGCTTTAACCCTCGACACTTATCTCAGGCATCAGCAGCGCCAAGAGAGCTGACTCCGTGTATCTAAACGTGGAAGGTGGCGGGGGAGGGAGCGCTCACAATCTCTGCTCCCCACTGGTTGATAAGACAAGTCCAGATGAGATCAAGAGTTAGGAGGATTCATGACTCACAGCTAGTTTAGCACATAGGCACTTCGTGCAAGTGTTTGCACCCTATCATGCTGGCAAAGCTAACATTAACACGTATGTATTATAAGACTGTTTTCATAAAATATTTCATGGCAGTTTGACACATGATACCCTGAGATCTGCAAACTTTAATCAAAGTTGAAGACAATATTCCAAGGTATTTTGCCCCTCATTTCCAAGCCCTGTATCTAAGGTTAGAAGGAGAGATTTCGCCCTCTGAAATGAAGGGAAATAAAGATATGTACTGTGGTATAATTAAATATTACATCTAATTAATGTACAGACATGAATCTACCTCCTGTAACTAACAAAGGTACTAAAAACGATGTGTTTTAAATGAAGACTATAGAATACAAAGAAAATGCCATGATCTGTATTTTCTTCCTGATCTCAAGTTTTTTAGAATATGATTAAAATACAGCACTTATCAAAGGAGGGAAATTTGGGTTTTACCCTGATTCTGCCAGTTCTACACGTGTGCTCTTCGATGCTTTCCTAAATGCTCTATGCCTCAGTTTTTTCTCTGGTAGACAGAGAGGCAAAGACAGAGACAGAGAGAGAGACAGAAAGAGATTGATTACAATGGCTACTTTGAATTGCTGGAATTAAACCTAAACTTCCACCATCAATATATACTGAAATCAGATACTCTGTAGCAAAAACCAGACACACAAACAAAAACAAATTTACTTTTTATTTCCATAAAAGGAAATAAATTAAAACAAATCCAGTTTGGTTTACACCAAAGCATAAGGAATAGAAAAACTTCCTAAGGGATTTAGTATAAATATTATTATAATATAATATAGTATAGTATAATAAATATAACATGTATGTTATTTTTACAATAAGTGCTAGCTCTCTAAATCTGACAAAAATGAATTGACATACTAGAATATTGTAGTCAAACGCTTATCTGAAATATGCAACGCTGACATTTTTTTTCTCCCTGAATACTGACACATAGAACTCAATGTTCTAAAAATGTGTAAAATATTTAAAAGGTGGAATTTAGAGTCCTTTTCACATAAATTGTTGTGGTCCCCAGTTCCTAAAGCATGCTGTGTATCTGTTCTTAAAGAAAAAGAAAAATAATCCTTCATCAATTATGGTTAAGGATCCCCAAACTGAAACACATGTGGGTGAATGCCATTCAAGTCACCAGCCCACACTGGTCTGATGGCAGGGAAGGGAAAGAAAAAGAGGAGATAAATGGCCTACATGATTGATTTCAACTAAGACTAAAATCTTGGAGGACAATTATTGGATTTACTCACTGTTTGTTTTTGCGACATTTCGGAAATTGGCAAAAAAAAATGTTTACAAAGTTGAAGAGGCGTGTGGTGGCTGAGAAATTCATTTTTTTTACCTAAGTGATTTTTTTTTTTTTTTACCCAAAACTTCTTTTCTTAATTTACTTTTGCTGGTACCAAGCATTGGAAATCATCCTTCGGAAATTATCAACCACGAAATTAACAATGTGATGATGAAAAATATTGTTCAGTGCATGAATCCCAAATATATGTATGTATAGATTTTAAAGCTCTGGTATAATTTAAAGGGTTCTTTACATTATCTGGGCCACTCTATATTTACCTTTTATTATCTGACATGTTTCTTTAAGAAAAAAAAAAAGGAAATTCTTTACATTTTGCCCAAAGAGAGGTATTACATCTAATTAATGTATCAACATCTCTCTCTCCTGTAACTGACAAATGCTAAATGCCTTATCAGTCTGGCACCAAAAATGATGTTGTCTCAGAGTTTCCCAGACTGCTTTGTCTGAAAAGGTCCATGAAACGCTTTAATGATCATATATTAGGTGGGAACTTTAACCTTCTTTGTACCAGGTCAATTGAATAGGTAATTGGAAAAGTCAGTTCCACTTGTTGTAATCCATTTGAAAGGAAACTTAGCTTTACACAGAACGTGGTCTTCAGTCATAAAAATAGTGCAAGGCTGTGCAGAAAAACAAGACAAAACACAGTAATTCTGGACATAGCATTAAGGTTAAAAGACTGAAACAAGAACAAAAAGCACAGATCAGACCAAAAGCTTCTTACAAATTTTAGAAAATGCTATTTTTTTTCATCTGAACATAGGAGAAGTCAAATATAATTGAAAATTACAGATGCAAATAGTACAAATAATAGTTACTGAGAGTTGATTATGTGCCTGGCACGGTGTTTAACTTTTCACAAAAAATCATCTCATTTAACGCTCACAAGAATCAGTAAGGAAGGCTAACACGTGTAACGTAGAGCTGCTGGCAACCAGACTCTATTGCCAGCTGCCTCGCTTACCACTACCAGTTATTAGCTATGCAGCCTTGGCCAGATTAATTCTCCTCTCAGGATGCAAGTTTTCCCATCCTGAAAATGGAAATGACATCAGCATCTGCCTGGGAAGGATGTTGTTAGAAACAGACACAATGGCCGGCATATGGATGCCCTACCGAAGCATTTTGTTATCGTTTTACAGATAAGGAAACAGAGGCTAGAAGAGGTTTTAAAACATGCCCTAAATCACAGAGTTAAGTGACAGAACAGAGTTCTGAGCTTCTCTGTTCTCCAGGGACCTACAGATTAGTCGGAAGCGCAGGGAGGGAAAGAGGGATGCCCGACTCGAGCTGCTTTAGGAGTGGGATATGCGGCCATTCCAGAGTGTGGGGCAGTTGCCAAAGAGGGGAACTTCTGGTTCGGTAGGGAGACTGCCTGGGGGGATGCCCAGGAGTTGGCCAGGAAACATGGCAAGGACAGCAAGGGCACAGCATACATAACAGCCCAGGTGGCAGCAGACTGGGCAGCTGAGAGGAGCAGTCACATACAAGGCTGATCATGTTTCCATGGGGGAGGTTGGAAGGATGGCTGAAGCAAAAAATGGTGCCTGAAAAATGCATTCCAGTATTTGCAGCGTTCCAAAAATATATACCTATCATTGTAAATGAGTCCCTCTATATGTAATATATATGGTAATTTTTAAAATATGTGGAAAGAGGTGTCTTAGTCAGTTCTGGCTTTTATAACAAATTACCAGAGACTGAGTGACTTAAACAACAGAAATTTATTTTTCAACAACCCTGTTTGCAGCCGAAGCAATGGACAGGGGTTGGGTCCTGAGCACAGAAGCCTCTGTCTTAGGACCCTGGGGTCAGTGAGGCATGTGAGTCTGTACATTAACGTGGAAGCTCGCCAAACTCTATCGTTTAGGAGATTTTATGGACGTAGTCACGGTTGATCAGATCGTTGGCCGTCGGTGACTGATCTCAATCTCAAGTTCCTCCCTTCTCTCCAGAACACCTTCTGCGTCTTGACCCTTTGTTCTGTCCTTTGCTCTGACCACAGGCCATGTCTGCTTAGGGGTCGGTCACAGGGAATCCTAGCAATCAGCGCTCTATCTCTAAGGGACACAGAGACCTTAGAAATGTGTTCCTTTACCTTCTTCAAGCACTCAGTTATTACCTATCCCAGTTATTTTTTTTCTTTTACACATTGTTGATGGTTCTTTTTTTTTAATCTTTTTTTTTTTTTTTTCGGTACTCGGGCCTCTCACTGCCGCGGCCTCTCCCGCTGCGCAGCACAGGCTCCAGACGCGCAGACCCAGTGGCCACGGCTCACGGGCCCAGCCGCTCCGCGGCATGCGGGATCCTCCCGGACCGGGGCACGAACCCACATCCCCTGCATCGGCAGGTGGACTCTCAACCACTGCGCCACCAGGGAAACCCTAATCTTATTTTTTTATTGAAGTATAGTTGATTTACAATGTTGTGCCTATCTCTTTTGATACAAATAAAACCAATGTGAGTAAAGATGAGAAAAGAATAGCAAAGAAAATCTCTGCGTGTACAATAACATGTTAAAAGCAATCCTGCTTCCTACTTTACCCCCAACTCAAGACCCTTCCCTATCCTCCCCAATGCTGTTTCCAATATTTTTATGTTCTTTTCCTAATCAATAAATGGAGTCAAAACTATATTAATCATTTGTATGCTTATTATGCTACATGTATTTATTACTAGACTCAAAATAAATGAAATATATATTTTTAAGTGAAGTAAGCAAGTGGCCAGGGACATATGGAAAATGTTAGATTAGGTTAACATTCATTAATCAGAATGAAATTCACATAAAAATGGTGAAAACAGCAAAAATCAAATAGTTGAATAAATAGCTCATAGAAAATACTACAACCACATCAAGTATCAAAGGTCAGAAGCAGACAAGAGACTCAGAGATGACAAGGTCCACTTATTGATAGAAAAAGAGTTACAGATATGGTTAACATTAAATTAACCAAAGAAGATAAAAGTCCAGTGCCAAAAACAGAGTTGAGTTTCCTAAACCAGAAAACAGAGAAAGAGAGTAAGGAAATCAGGAGATTATCAAGCAGACTAATCAAGAAATCAGAAGGTAAGTTGCAACTCTCTCCCCCCAAATCTCTCTCACTCTCAAATCCCAAACATTTCCCTATAAGATGTAGAGATGGAAATCATGAAAAAGGACACTAGACAGAAACACACTTCCAGCAAGAATTTTATTAGTCCATACTAGCTGAAGCACACAAATTGATGGCCATGTGGAATTACACAGAGGTACGTAATTTGATTTGAATCACAACAGCTATTACATCAGAATGTTTTCATCAGTAATGATAGCATTAGAGCAGTGCCTATATTGATAAAACTAAGCAGTTGTCTTGTACAATTTTTTTTCAACCACAGTCTACATCAATGAGTACAGGAGATGAAGATTAAACTCATGTTTTAGCTTGTTTTGGGATTTTTTTTTTTTTTTTTAGTTTTTAATTTAAATATACTCACTTGAAAATTAACTTGAAAAGCTAACTTTAAATTATAAAAAGATAGGGAGGGTGGGAGGGAGGGAGACGCAAGAGGGAAGAGATATGGGAACATATGTATATGTATAACTGATTCACTTTGTTATAAAGCAGAAACTAACACACCATTGTAAAGCAATTATACCCCAATAAAGATGTTAAAAAAAATATGAAAATAGCACTAAAAAAAAAAATATGAAAATAGCACTAAAAAAATAAATAAATAAATAAATTATAAAAAGATCATTTCTGAACTCAGGATAAAGATGTTCCTGGCAATTCACAAGAATACCAACATATCTTCCGTTTTGTTTTTTTTAATCATTCCCTTGACAAAATTAGAGACTATAATCTCCTCAAGATTGACTACCTTCTTGCTGACATAGAAAAACTGTAACATTATATTTAGCATATTTCTTGATAAGGGAGGTAGACAATGGAATAGTCTACCTCCAAAAAAAGGCCAAACAGGTTTAATACAAATGCAATGTTAAGAAAAACATGAAATAAATTTCTGAGTATTTTATAAGTCAGAACTAGTACATATCAGATTAGTTCATATTGGTTTTGCTAGAGTCAAAGCACCTTCCTATTTAAGTAGAGAAAAGTTGACAAGGAAGTAAAAATAGGGACCTAAAATATAAACTTAAATACATTTTGTGAGCCTTAGTAGAAAGATTGGAATCTTTTCAAGTCAGTAAATGCATATTCACAGACTGAGCCAAAGTCTGTGAAACTTCCACAAAAGCGAAGTTTGCTAAGTAAATTTCTAACAAACAACATAAACAAAACTGGGAAGGAAATACTGAACCAATACCAGCATAAAAGTAAACAAACTTTTCTAACTTCAGAAATCACCTTCCCAGGAGCTGTTTAGGTGACAAATCACATGTGGAATGAAAACGAATTTTACCCACTTATGAAAGGAGAAGGAAAAAAGGGTTGAATGTACAACCACTTGACTGGAAAGAATACACGGTTGGAAGAATTCAAAGATGACATACTTTCCATTTTGTAGCTGAATTTCCTTTCATTCGCTCCAGATTTTACTTCATTTATGAGAAATTTTGGGAGAGTCACTTAATTGGTGCCTCCTTATTCTTCATTGCCAGAGGAGCTACAGGGATGTAGCAGAAAGGATGTGATAAATGCCACAGGGACATAGCAGAAAGGATGTGATAAATTTGTGAGCATAGCCATGTAGTGGACCCAAAAATAGCACACAGTGTTTTGGAAAACGGGAGAGAATAGGTCAGGTCTGCCATTCTCCTTTTTTTTTTTTTTTTTAGTGGTACGCGGGCCTACTCCCGTTGCGGAGCACAGGCTCCAGACACGCAGGATCAGCGACCATGGCTCACGGGCCCAGCCGCTCCGCGGCATGTGGGATCCTCCCGGATCAGGTCACGAACCCGTGTCCCCTGCATCGGCAGGCGGACTCTCAACCACTGCGCCACCAGGGAAGCCCTGCCATTCTCCTTTTAGCTGTCCTGAAGACCCACCAACACACAAAAAGGATACACATACTTACTGCTCACAGCCCTGGTGTTCAGCCAGGTTTGGTTGTGTTCTGCCTTCTGGTCAGTCTCTAATTTTTATTGTCCTCTCACTATTCTGGGTGACCATTGCCATAGTTTCCACAGCCATGATCTTGGCTCTTTGGCATATAAATCTGGGCTGCATAACAACTATGCTTCCCTAGATCTTGTCTGCAAACAGACGTTAGATTTGCCTCTGCTTGGGGGACCCTGCTTGCCTAATAGTGCCCACTGTGGCATCCCTATCACTTATTTCTTTATCAGACATTTATTGAGAATATATTAGATGGCAGGCGCACTGTCCTAGCCACCAAAGAAACAAAAGCACCCACATCATACTTCAAATAGGCTGACCGTGGAATTAGAGAAAGAACTGGAAGGAACTACCCACAGATTTCTTATCAACACCCTAGACTTATTAGCTTGTTCTATCCTATGTGTTCAATTGCAAAGGCATATTTTGAAATTGGTTTGCTGGCCATTTCTCATGAACATGGGTAAAGAATGAATGTGGTTAATTGAATAACAGCGGGAAGTATTAACTTGTGTGTTCTCCCAACACCCCACCCACCCCTGACTCCAATCCAGAAGGTTAGAGTATTTCCCCTTGGTAGCTTAAGGAAGAGAACCCAGTAGGATGTAAAGAACAAAACAAGCTGATTCTTTACTTTTGAGCTTCAAAAGCTGACTTCTTATCATATGTAATACATGGCGCCTACATGTCTGGAAACGTAGATAATATTATATTATATTTTTGCAGATTGAAAATGTCCTTAATGATATTATGCAGAAGTTGCGTAAGTTTCTAGACTTTATGGAAACTCTGGGGATTTAGAAGATTATTGACTAAGCTCGATTTGTCCCCATGCCTTAGGAGAGAGAATTTCCCTGGATGAGGTTGAGGAGAAGTTCAGCTGGAAATAAAATAGTAAGATGCTAAGAAGGGTCTGAGAGATCTGAGCGTAGGGGAGACCTGTGCTTAACTTTCCAGAAGAAGTCAAGAGAGTGGGGCTGGACACAAGTTGTAAGAACCACCAAATCCATGATTATCATGGGGTGAAAGCAGTGGTGACATGATGCACTGAGGCCAGGAAGACTTAATACTGCTCTGCAGAGCAGCCCTAGAGGGCAAGGTAGGATGAAATCAAGACTCTGAACTGAACTTACTGGGGGAAAAAAACACAAAAAAACAAAAACCAGAATGTACTGAATTTACTTTGAGTTGATCAAGATTTACTGTCTGCCATGAGGTTAAATAGTTGGAGTGTGCGGTTCTCTTGTAGAAAAAATAAAGTTAATTTTGTATATACCTGAGTTTTTGATCTGAAATAGCAGATCCACAACATGTAGGAAGAATCACACTACACCTCACAAGGCATTTATAGCTGAATAATGAAGAAGAGAATTTACAATAAGATGAAAACTCATAAAAACCTTAAAGAAGAATGACGTATCTGTAGGTGCTGAAAGTCTTAATGCGAAGTTAGAAAATAAAGGTAAAAGTATACTGAAACAAGTACAAGTACATTTTGTTGATGGTATAAATTGGTGCAAACTCCCACAATAATTCCATTTCTGAGGATCTAAACTAAGTAAATATACAAAATATATTCAAATGTGTACCTATGAAGATGTCCGTTATAGCGTTATTTACAGTTCTATACAAATTCACACAATCTGGATATCCAGCCCCAACCACAGAGGTGGGTGGAGATGAAGACCACGGTCCCGGAGTTAAATCAGAGGTAGGGTGGGGGGTGGAATCCAAGCAAACCCATTGATGTAAGTGGGTGGCACGGGGTCTAAAAGAGTGCCCAGAAGTGATCATTAATGAGCAAAAATTTGGAAGCTCAATAAAGCTATTTATGGAAACCTGCAGAGAGTCCTAACATAACTGAAGAGAAGAACATTAATCTATCACATTCCTGCCCTGACACTCAAGATAAATTGGAAAGGATAGTTTCAGGGCATACATAGAATTCTGAGACAACTTGACAATTATATCCTAAAGTTTCAAATGTTATTAACATTCTTGATGAAAGCCTCCCATCCCTCATGAAGACAGTACATTTTTGTTGTTAAGCAAATGGGTGCAAAATGCATCAGCAATCCTCTTGTGTCTCGTATTCTGTATTCAGCTAATCCATCAATTAAGGAGACGTGCTTAAACTGTTCAAAGACAATCAAGAGTGGTCCTCAGCCCAGTGTGGTCCAGCTGAGCTGATGTACTGCCGCCCCAGCTGGAGGCCCTGCCCAGACGGCGTCCACTCAGCGCCTGAGGTATAGACACACTGCCCTATTTGTTTTGGCAATAATTGTCTCCTTGCCCTGAAAGAGGCCCGAAAATTGCTTCTATGTTTAGAAACAAGATTGCTCTGTTGAGGCTGCCGGTCAGAGTCTCACCTCTTCATAGAAGTCTGTTATTCCTAGGACTCCGTTTCCTAACTTAGGCTTTTGTGGTGTTTGGTTGATGAAAAGGCACTTGTTAGGAAAGTGCAGGGACCCTTGGCAAGTGTGTCTGGGGAGCTACCATGGCTATTCCTGAGAGGATTATTAATCGTGGGGTTTTATCGCCTACTATTCTGGGTAAACATCATGATAGATTCGAGTTTCTGTATTGTTTTGATTGAATAAGAGGGATAGTTTAATTGTTAAAGAAAGTAGATTTCAAACCAATATGTGAAAAGTAAATCAACACACACAATTGTCAGTTGCACATACAGAGAGGAAAAGGTGGCCATTCATGCTCAGTAAGTATCTCTGTGCACTTGAAGAAGGGGTTTCTTGGCCATCCATGCATGGCCTCCTCTTTATACACACAGGAAAACCACCCAAATATTCATGAGTCCCCCCAGCAGCCAGGACCCAGCAATCTCCATGGACATCGGGGTCACACTTTTTAGTTCCCGGTCGACATCACCCATGTGTTACTACTTGGGTTCTCCATAAATATTTTCCATTAATTTAATCTAAGCCCAGACTTTTAAAATCCCAGATAGCTAGTTCACTATTTACATTAACCATATGCTCTCTGGCTTCACACACCACAAAATCACCCCTGTTACTCAAGGAGGTGAAATCCATGAGACAGTTGTATACACAGACTGACGGTAGAGATTTTGTGTTTTATCATGACCAACTTCGGTTTATTGTCCCTTTAAGTTATGATGAATAAAAATCTTATTCATTGCCTTAAAGAGAAGGATCTGTCTCTCCAAAGAAATTCTCAGTGGGTTCATGTAAGACGGATGCCAAAATTAAAGCTGGCTAGATTTGTTTAAATTTTACAATGAAAAATGCACTGCATTTTTTATGGTGCTGTCCCCCTTCTCACCACGAAGCCCCTCCTCATACAGTGCTCCCCGTCTCAGTCCATAGCAACCCTCCTCTTCCAGCTACTCAGGCCCGAGGCCAGGGGATTAGCCTGTACTCCCCTCCCCAGTACATCAGTCAACTCGGTTGGCTCTATCTTCCAAATCCATCCAGAGTCTGACTGCTTCTTACCACCTCCGCTGCTGCCACTGTGACCTCAGCCCCCACTGTCTCCCATCTGGATTATTTTCAGTAGCCTCTGGCCTCGACTTCCTGCTCCCAACACCTTTCTCTTCATTCTCCTTTCGAGAAGGTCATGTCACTACTCCACTACTTAAGTACATGTCAAAGACCTTCATAAGGTCCCCGTCGGCTCTCTGACATCATCTCCGTCAACTCGGGCTCATTCTCCTCCAGCCACTTTGCTACTCCTTAAACACATCATCTGTTCTCCCCCAGGGCCTTTGCACTTACTATTCTCTCTGCCTGGCATGCTCTTCCTCCAGAGGACCACTTGGCTTACTTTCTTCAGGTCTCTTCTCAAGTGTGATCACACCAAAAGAAGCCAAATCTCACCATCCCATGTAAAATGGCTACCACCTTCTACACCTCACATTCTCTCACCTTGCTCTACTTTATTTTTCTTCATAGAATTTATAACCCCCGACATACTAATATTTATTTACTGATTGTATGTCTCCTCCATAACCGGGCCAATAGTCGGCAATCAATAAACATTTCTTGAGTAAATGGTGATGATAACAATAATAATAAAGATCTATTTGGCACCTGTATTTCCTACAAAGCGGTAGTAAGAAAGATAGGAGTGTGAACATGTGGTGTCTTCAACATAACAGCCCATCACTCAGTGGTAACCAAGGACTCCTATAGAAGCACAATACAAAAGCGAAAATGAGCTACACCAACTTGCTGAACTTTAAGCCTACAGGAACACAATTATTTTAAAAACGGTAAATCCATTTGAACCTGAAATAAATCCGTACACCTCCCACAGACATTGCACATCAGGGCAAACTTGAACCAAGCTGACACTTCACTTGTCTTACATCGCGGTCGTGAAATCTGCCGAGACTTTGAAAAGAAGGCTTTTATCTCTCGTGTAAGAAGGTGAAAGGTTGCACTCGCCAGCGCTATGTCAGTTATAACAATATTTTTCTGCTAGTGCAGATTACGTGTGTTTTCTTTCCATTTTCTGCTCGTTTTCACTCCTGGCGCAATGCAGACCAAGCAAATGGAAACTTGGGGCTCCCCAGTAGGAGGGACGGTTCCAACCGAAATGTAAGAGATGATGGCACGGGTGAGGAGTGGGGCCCACAGGATCTTTTGAAAATGCTGAGATTTTAATTGAGAGTTGCCAAAAGCTGTAGCCAGGGAAAAAGCAAAAATCAAAAATACTGAAGCTGCCTCAAAGTCTCAAGTGACAGGAATACGAGGAAAGTTTCCTCTTCCCCTTATTCATCAAGCAATTCCTGGCATTGGACTTAAAAGAGGACAAAAATACATCCTCTCCCTTCACGTGCCCTCAGTTTGGAAAGAGGCAGAAAGTGCATGGCTCATTATCACACAAAGTAATGATTGCTAAGTTTTATAGGAGAACGTAGGAGGGAAATGTAACCCAAACAAGGCTTTGACTAAGACTGGACTTATGCTCTAAAACCAGTTTCGCATTTAGCTGTGACATATTACGCAAATTACGTAAATTCCCCAAACTTTGACTTCCTTCTGGTAGAAGAGGAAAAAGGCTAAAATGTTTAGAAAGTGGTGGGTACTTTTTTTTTTTTTTTTTTTGCAGTACGCGGGCCTCTCAGTGTTGTGGCCTCTCCCGTTGCGGAGCACAGGCTCCGGACGCGCAGGCTCAGCAGCCATGGCTCACGGGCCCAGCCGCTCCGCGGCACGTGGGATCTTCCCGGACCGGGCACAAACCCACGTCCCCTGCATCGGCAGGCGGACTCTCAACCACTGCGCCACCAGGGAAGCCCTGTGCTGGGTACTTCTGTTTCACGCTGGAAACTGCCCACCTTTAATATGTATGTTAGGAGTCATCGGTATTACATTTCTGGACTTTGTGAGGTACAGCTGGTATTCTTATATCCCTACGGAGAAACAGAGGCAGGAAGGGCTGGCAGGTAACAAGGTGTCCTCTGCAATACCCGAGCTCATCCAGAGGCTCCTGGTGGAAACTCGAGTGAGGAGGATGTAGGGGGCACCAAGTCATGGGAGGTGAGGACAAGAAGTGTGTGATCAGAGCATCCTGACAAATGGAGACCCTTTCACAGAAATGTGTTAGTCTGACCACTTCAGGTACATCAAGAGTCTTGAGAAGAACCTATAAAATGGAAGAATTGAATGAATACGAGATGACTAAGAATTTAAAGGAAAAACACCAATAATAAGATTCCCGGATTAGAGATCTTTGCATCAAGGTCTTGAACTCTCTCAAACTAGAACAAAAGACAGTGAATGTGACCCCAGTGGAAGCCCCTGCATGGAGTTGGGGGGACCATTCTGTTAAGTCAGCAAGTGTGAACTTACCTGTACTCTTCCAATGAAAACTAGAAACCTGGGTAGCACACATTAAAGGGAATATGGGTTTTTTGGGTTGTTTCATAAGGGAACCCTCACGAACATGGACTTTATTTGTAATAATACTTCCTTAAACTCCTGCTCTACTGCCACGGTAGCAGGAGGGTTGCTATAACAATAGTTAACCTTTCACCAAAAGAACTACTGTAGACTAAACACTAGCAAATTACCTTATGTGCATCATTACATTTAATTCTTTTTTTATTGACGTATAGTTGATTTACAATGTTGTGCTAATTTCTGCTGTACAGCAAAGTGCTCAGTTATACACATATATACATTCTTTTTTTATATTCTTTTCCATGATGGTTTATCTCAGGAGATTGGATATAGTTCCCTGTGTATACAGTAGGACCTTGTTTATCCATTCTAAATGTAATAGTTTGCATCTGCTAACCCCAAATTCCCAGTCCATCCCTCTCCCTCCCCCCTCCCCCTTGGCAACGACAAGTCTGATCTCTATGTCTGTGAGTCTGTTTCTGTTTTGTAGATAGATTCATTTGTGCCATATTTTATATTCTACATATAAGTGATGTCATATGGTATTTGTCTTTCTCTTTCTGACTTACTTCACTTAGTATGTTAATCTCTAGTTGCATCCATGTTGCTGCAAATGGCATTATTTTGTTCTTTTTTATGGCTGAGTAACATTCCATGGTATATATGTACCACATCTTCTTTATCCATTCATCTGTTGATGGACATTTAGGCTGTTTCCATGTTTTGGCTATTGTGAACAGCACTGCTATGAACAGAGGGGTACATGTATCTTTTTGAAATAGAGTTTTCTCCAGATATATGCCCAGGAGTGGAATTGCTGGATCATACCGTAGTTCTATTTTTAGTTTTTCAAGGATCTTCCATGCTGTTTTCCATAGTGGCTGCACAAACTTACATTCCCACCAGCAGTGTACGAGGGTTCCCTTTTCTCCACACCCTCTCCAGCATTTGTTATTTGTAGACTTTTTAATGATAGCCATTCTGACCAGAGTGAGGTGGTACCTCATTGCAGTTTTGATTTGCATCTCTCTAATAATTAGTGATGTTGAGCATCTTTTCATGTGCCTACTGGCCATCTGTATATCTTCTTTGGAGAAATGTCTATTAAGGTCTTCTGCCCATTTTTCAATTAGGTGGTTTGTTTTTTTGTTGTTGAGTTGTATGAGCTGTTTGTGTATTTTGGAGATTAAGCCTTTGTCAGTCTCATCATTTGCAAATATTTCTCCCATTCCCTAGGTTGTCTTTTTGTTGTTTGTTTATGGTTTCCTTTGCTGTGCAAAAGCTTGTAAGTTTGACTAAGCCCCATTTGTTTATTTCTGTTTTTATTTCTATTGCTCTGGGAGACTGACCTAAGAAAACATTGGTATTACATTTAATTCTTGTAGTGATTTTATGAGGTAAACTTTATCTTCTCCATGTTATAAATGAGAATTTTCAACCCTAAAGAAATTCAGTAACTTTCCCAGGGTCATACAAGTATTAGATGAAAAAATATGAATTTGCTGACATTTCACAATTTTTTAACCTTCAATTTTTTAACGTTTCTTATGGTCAAACCCTGGTAAGTGAAAACACCTATCCAAACCAGGACTTGTGTAGTCAGTTGCTGTGTAAGGTGCTTCCCATAGTGTGAATCCTGGTGTGAAACAAACCAATTGTGTGCCGGAGAAGATAGAAAAGCCAGGAAGAGTGTTCATCGTGCAACATTTTAATGAAGTCACGTACCTCTACAAACTCCCTCCAGTTAATAGGATGTTTGAAACTAAGTGACTCTATAGATCAAGAATTTAACCTGCATTTTCATATACACACCTCTCTTTGGCCTTATGGGAAATTTAGGTTTTAAAATGTCTTGGTGGCGTTTGACAGATTCTAAACATATTCATGCACATGAAGTATATTTATTATGAGTAATACCACTGAGAATTTCTTATAAAATTCTGTCCCTAAAAGGAAAGTTATGTTTTGTAACAATAGCAAAGAATGCATTCAAGATAAGCTGACTAAAGAAATTCTTTAGAATTTATACCATTACAACGACCAAAAAGGTTTAATTTCATCATTTGGGCATTTCAATGAAAATGGTGTCAACTGAAAGAAGAAGTTTTAACGAAACCCATAAAACATTTCTGATTTGTAAAAGATTTAACTGGCTTAACTACCCAGTATTTTTCTGTTGTCTAGTACTTTTAAAGATTCTAAGTTTCATTGAATACCAGAAGCATGATGTGTATCTAAATGTAACTACTTAATACTACCCGATAAGAAAGATCTGCCACTAAGAACTGGAAAAGTCCATGAAAAACAAGCAACTTATCTTTATAGTGTGATTCAGGACCTATTAAGAAGATTGCCACATAGGTCTTCCTGTTATTTTTCCTGCAAAAAAACCTAGAGTATTCCAAAGAATTATGCAAAACAGCTATCATTTGCTCCTTTATATGTCTGTAAGAAATGTTGTGAGAATTTTAATTCAATCTCTTTTATTTTTATTACAAAATACAAGCAAAACCATGAGATGCTTTCTTGTGGTTTTGGGGGTTTTTATCCTATGGGTCCTTAACAATAATGGGAGAGGGAACAAGTACGTGTTGTTTGTTAATTCAACATTCTCTGGGATTAAAGAATGACCTATTTGAAAAATTATTTATCCTTTCTGCCTGAGAGGTTTTAACTCCTATGGAGGGATCTCTTTATTCTAATTCCCCTGAGAATCCAGTGACTACATGCAGGCATTATTTCCTGATTTATAAAATAGGCCTTACCCACCATCCTAAATTTTTACATGTGAATATAGGGTCATTTTCTCTTCTGATTTAGTAAAATATAAATATATGAATGCTTAATCATTACCCAGCTGAATTCCAACCAACAACTTTTTTCTCAACTAGGTGAGCAAGTGGCATGTTTTTCCCAGGTTTATTGAGATATAACTAACATATAATGCACGAGTTTAAGGTGAATATCGTGGGGATTTGATACTCTTACATATTGCAAAATGATGACCACAATAGAGTTAGGTAACACTTTTATCATCTCACATAATTACCTTTTTATGTGTGTCATGAGAACATTTAAGATCTACTCTGATAGCAGCTTTCAAGAATATAATACAGCAGTGTTAACTATAGTCATCATGCTGTACATTACATTCCCAGGAATTATTTCTCTTTTAACTGGAAATCTGTACCCGTTGACCAGCATCTCCTCATTTCCTCATCCACCAGACCCTGGCAACCACCATTCTACTCCCTGTTTCTATGAGTTCAGCTTTTTTACATATAAGTGATGTCATACAGTATTCATCTTTCTCTCTCTGACTTAATTCACTTAGCATAACACCTTCAAGTTCCTTCCATGTTTTTGCAAATGGCAGGATGTCCTTCTTTCCTGTATGTATCACGTCTTCTATAACCATTCATTCATAGACAATTAGGTTTTTTCCATTTCTGGATTATTATGAATACCGCTGCAGTGAACATGGAGTGCAGGTATCTTTTCAAGATCCTGATTTTATTTTCTTTGGATATATACCCAGAAGTGGGATTACTAGGTCATATGGTAGTTCCATTTTTAACTTTTTGAGAAGCTTCCATACTGTTTTCCATAGTGGCTGCTCCAATTTACATTCCCACCAACAGTGCTAGAGGGCTCCCTTTTCTCCACACCCTCACCAACACTTGTTCTTTCATGTCTTTTTGATAATAGCTATTCCAATAGGTGTGAGGTGATATCTCGTTGTGGTTTTGATTTGCATTTCCCTGATGATTAGTGATGCTGAGTACCTTTTCAAGTACCTGTTGACCATCTCTATGTCTTCGTTTGAAAAAATGTCTATTCAGGTCCTCTCCCCATTTTTAAGTTGGATTGTTCGCTTTTTGCTGTTGAGTTGTGTGAGTGCCTTACATATTTTGGATTTTAACTCTTTATCAGATAGATGGTTTGCAAATATTTTCTCTTATTCCATAGGTTGCATTTTCATTTTTATTGATTTTTTTTTTTTTTGTGTGGTACGTGGGCCTCTCACTGTTGTGGCCTCTCCCGTTGCGGAGCACAGGCTCCGGACGCGCAGGCTCAACGACCATGGCTCTCAGGCCTAGCCGCTCTGTGGCAAGTGGGATCTTCCCGGACCAGGGCACAAACCCGTGTCCCCTGCATCGGCAGGTGGACTCTCAACCACTGCGCCACCAGGGAAGCCCTGATTTTTTTTTTTCTGCCAAACACCATCTTAAGTGAGTTGGCTTTAAGTAGAAGTCCAGTGTGGGATAAAATATTATCATTCAAATTTGCAAACCTAAATTCAATTTGAAAATCAAATCACAGAAAAAGGGTAAGAAACAACTTCCAAAATTGGGGGTAAAAGTGCATTTTCTCAGTCTGTACCTCCCTAGAATAATCTACCATACTAAAATATTTCAAATTCAATTTATTAAAAATATTTATTTATTTTGGCTTCACCGGGTCTTAGTTGTGGCAGGCAGGCTCTTAGTTGTGGCATGTGGGATCTAGTTCCCTGATCAGGGATCAAACTCAGGCCCCCTGAGTTGGGAGCGCAGGGTCTTAACCACTGGACCACCAGGGAAGTCCCTCAGATTCAATTTTTAATACAGTAAGGTCACCAACTTCAAGTCCAAGTCTGACCTATTTTACAAAGAATATGTCTTACTCTGTATTTGATCATTAAAATGAAACTTTAAAGTACAATGGAAAAGAAACTATATAATGATGTACCTGACACTTTAAGTTAAAGCTTGTGAAATATAATTTAACACAATGTCACACCAACGCTTTCAGGTCTCTTTCTACTGCTGTTAGTTTTATCCTAAAGCTAAAACAGAGCTAATTTGTGGTATGTACTAATCTCTAAGTCAAGAAGCGCAATAAATTTAAAAGAACTTGTTTCCAAAGCAGAAATAATTATTGCCAAAAAGTAAATAAGGAGAAAAAATAAAGCCCTCTTAAAATTCTCTTTGTCTTGAATGTTGTCATAGTTACTAAAAAGAAATTTATGTTTTGAAGGCTTTTTCTTAGATGTTAAATACTGTGACCAATTGTGGTGGTTGAAAGATGAATGAGACTGATGAGGAAGTTCATTTATAAACATCTTTTCAAAACTCATCTTTACTAATTATTGCTTTTCCACCTACATTAGACTTAAAGTTGGCTGTGTGCAGAACTGTTTTATCATTTAAGCTATTTTTAGTCATAAACATTCAAATATAGCTAAAATTTGAATTCAATTTCTAACTGTGCAGCCAAAGTCTAAATTTAAATATTTTAAAATATATCTTGTGAGCAAGCTACAGATAATAACTGAATTGCTAAATAATCCCAAGAATACACATAGTAGAGTATTGAGTTCAATTAATTTAGTTCTATAATGACATTCTTATTCCTAGTATCTCCAGAATATTGTGCTAGAACACTTTTGGTTGAGCATTATAATCCTAGACTATTTCAGCAGAAAAGCTGTTTAGCAATCATTTGGTCCAGCGGTCTTTGTTTCTAAAAATGGGGAAACTGAGTCCCAGAGATGTTGAGTGGTTTATACAAGGTCATACTGCTAAGTAACAGTGAAGTTGGGGCTTTAATCAAGGTCACCTGATTCAAATTCCATTGCATTTTTTGTGACACCAGGCTTATGTCAAGAGGCTATGAAAATAAATTTATCTCACTAGAGGGGGTTGTAAAGGTTGTGCCTTGAAGTCTTAATGCTCCTTTGAGCTACCCCAGGAGTCAAAGAGGTGCAAAAAGGAAGATGCTCTACTCTGTATCCACTTTGACCTAAGCACTTTCTCTTTTCTTCTGTTTTATACAATGTAATTTTGGATAATATATTGACATTATGTTTAGAAAGATTCTCCTACCAAAAAGGACAGTTTAAAAATTAGTTCTGGGCTTCCCTGGTGGTGCAGTGGTTGAGAGTCTGCCTGCCGATGCAGGGGACGCGGGTTCGTGCCCCGGTCTGGGAAGATCCCACGTGCCATGGAGCGACTGGGCCCATGAGCCATGGCTGCTGAGCCTGCGCATCCGGAGCCTGTGCTCCGCAACGGGAGAGGCCACAACAGTGAGAGGCCTGCGTACGGCAAAAAAGAAAAAATTTACAGTAATCAAAACAGTGTGGTATTGGCTGGCATAAAGACAGACATATGGACCAATGGAATAGAATAGAAAGTCCAGAAATACACCCTCATATATATGGTCAAATGACTTTTGATAAGGGTGCCAAGACCATTTAATACGAAAAGGACAGTCTTTCTCAACAATGGTGCTGGGAAAACTGGATACCCACAGGAAGAAGAAACAAAGTTGGACGGTTATCTAACACCATACACAAAAATTAACTCAAAGTGGATCAAGGACCTAAATGAAGATCTAAAACAATAAAATTCTTAGAAGGAAACATAGGGGAAGAGCTTCTCAAATCATTGGCAATGATTTCTTGGATATGACACCAAAGGCACAGATAGTGAAAGAAAAAATGGACAAATTGGATTTCCATAAAAAAATTTGTTCATCAAAAGACACTGTCCACAGAGTAAAAAGGCAACACACAGAATGGGAGAAAATATTTGAAAAACATATATCTGAAAAGGGATGAATATCCAGAATATATAAAGAACTCCTAAAATTCAACAACAAAACCCTGATTTAAAAATGGGAAAAGGACTTGAATAGACATTTATCTAAAAAAGAGAAATGCACTGTTGGTAGGAATGTAAAATGGTACAGCTACTGTGGAAAACAGTATGGCAATTTTTCAAAACATTAAAAATAGGATTATGGTATGATTCAGCAATTCCACTTCTCAGTATACACCCAAAAGAATTGAAAGCAGGGCCTTGAGGTGATATTTGTACACCCATATTCATAGCAGCATTTTTTCACAATAGCTAAAACATGGAGGCAATCCAAGTGACCAACGATGATGAACAGATAAACAAAATGTGGTATATACCTACAGTGGAATATTATTCAGCCTTCAAAAAGGAAGGAAATTCTGCAATATACAACAACATAAATGAACCTTGAGGTCATTATGCTAAGTGGAATAAGCTAGTCACAAAAAGGCAAGTACTATATGATTTCACTTATTCTAGGTACTTAGAATAATCAAAATCATAAGTACAGAAAGTATAGAGGTGGTTTTTGGGGACTGGTGGCAGGCTGCAGTGGGGAACAGAATGGGAAGTTATTCTTTAGCAGGTATAGTGCTTACTGTTTTGCCTAATGATGTCTTAGGTCTTCACACCAAATTAGAACCAGTTGATTTAAATCCCAATATGTTCTCCAAATCAGGCAAGTTTCACAATATTTTAAGTTTTGCTACTAATATGCAAAGTAAAAATGCATAATAAAGATTTATTTACTGTGGACAGAACAATAGTTACCAAGAAGACCTTTGGCCAGGATATTCTTAACTTCATTGGAGCATGTAGCTGAAATCTACGTTATCTTCTATGTAGAGTTGTAGGCGTTAAACCTACTCGGAGGCTCATTGAACACTGTGGAAAATTTTCTCAGTGGACAAACCCATTTGCAGAACCAGGTGTTTCTGTAATTGTGACGGCATGAAAAATATTCATAGTGCTCTAAAGTCCCTTACACTCTCATTCCACCTGAGCTTTCTGGTTGAGTCCAGCGGCTGCTTACGCTCTTCGAGGATCTCCTTGTTTATGTAGGTGCATTTCTTTGTTTCTGAATTTACTTTGCTACCTTTTAAAGAGGAAAATTTATAGAAAAAGATTTAATAAGCTGATGTTGGGAGTCACTCACATTTCAGCCAGGTGCACTGCTAACGTGCAGGTGTAAACCAGTGAACAGGTAAGGAAAGCATGATGTGAGTTGCAGTCTCTGAAGGATTAATTGTGTATGTCCATAATGAATGTATCCCAAGGTGCATTTAAACATGTGCTATAAATTAAAGCATTTTCTTCCTTTTCCCCCCTCTTTCCAGTTTCTCTATGTCATTTATATACATACAGTAAACACAGTCTATATTTGGATGTCATGAGAATGAATGTCCCTTATTCATTGTTAAATATAATTTTATAGAAATGTTTATTTTCAGGTAACAAATACACATCACTCTTCTAAATAACTGATTATTTTTATATTTGAAAATAGTCTATTTCTACTTGAGTACTATATTAACAACATGTTTTAATTTCTTAATCCTTATTTTTCCCCTCACATTATATAGTGATACAACCACCTCACCTACATCCATGCCTGAAAATTTTTTTCAGAAAAGATAATTTTCAACTGTGTTAGTTTCCTCATTCTGAAAAATTTGGAAGATATCCATCATTAAAATTCAATTTCTAATCAAAATAACTTTTTCTTAACTATTCATTCCAAATAATATATATTATTCTGTTTTCTGTATTTTATACTTTGGAAAATGTTAGCTAATTACTTTTCCAAATAACTTATATTTAGGTAATACTTTCCTTGTTTTTAATACTGTCTAGCCATACTAGGGAGACTTTTAAATGTTGATATTTAATTATAATTTTATTCTTATAATGCCATGTTCTAGATTTTTTAGCATTTTCACAACTAAGTCAAAATATATAATTAGAAATTATATAAGAACATATAGGAATGGAAAAAGTATAATTTTGGGGTGAAATTTAATATAATACTAAGTCTAAATAAAAACCTTTCTTCACACATTTTAAGTAGGAAAAAATGGAGGTTTGTGACAACAAATTATTATTTTTTCAGAAAAATATTGCATTTTTCTCATGACTTTTTGAAGATTTATATCTATATCTACTCACTGTTTGTCATTCAAAAGAAAAGAGAAATGTTTTCATCAAACTGTTATTTCCAAACATTAAACTATTTAGCAGCATTTTTCATTCAGCAAATATAATTACATTCCCATTACATGCTACATGAGACCAGACATCCAAATGTTAATAAGAATCAGTTTCTTTTCTTTCAAATATTTTGAACTAAGTTAGATAGACATCACAGACAAATGAAGTATCCTTGGATCAAAAAATGTAAAGCAGGGCTTCCCTGGTGGCGCAGTGGTTGAGAGTCCGCCTGCCGATGCAGGGGACACGGGTTTGTGCCCTGGTCCGGGAAGATCCCACATGCCGCAGAGCAGCTGGGCCCGTGAGCCATGGCCACTGAGCCTGCGCATCCGGAGCCTGTGCTCCGCAACGGGAGAGGCCACAACAGTGAGAGGCCCGCGTACCGCAAAAAAAAAAAAAAAAATGTAAAGCAATCCATGTCTGGTCATTTGAGTAGAGGAGGCTGTTGTTGTTGCCTCTTCTTTTTTTTTTTTTTAACTTAACATAAATTTATTTTCCCGAAGTCCAGAAGTCCAAGATCCAGGTGCCTCCAGACTTGGTTTCTCCTGAGGCCTCTCTCCTGGGCTGTCTTCTCCCTGGGTCCTCACACGGCTGTTTCTCCATGCACATATGCCCCTGGTATCTCTTTCTCATCTTATAAGGACACCAGTCCTATTGGATTAGGGCCCCACCTGTATGACCTTATTTAACCTTAGTCACCTCTTTAAAAGCCCTATCTCCAGAAACAGTCATATTCAGGGTTAGGGCTACAATGTATGCATTAGGGGAGGGGAGGGGACACAATTCAGTCCATCACACAGAACGACTGGAAAGAACACAAGATTTGTATTTAGAAGGTACGAGTTCTATCAGCTTTGTACTGTTGGGGCAAATCACTGTAATTTCTCTAAGCATCTCCTTTCTCACCTATTAAATAGCAACAATAATTATTTTATATCAAATTACTTGTAGTCACTCGACTCAAATTTCAAATGCTTTATTGCGAAACTCTCTACTGGCCGGAGGTAACAGAAAGTGAGGATCATTCCTCAGTAAGTTAAGGTGAAATAGAGGATGCCATCAGAAATTTCTAGTTCACATCAGAAGTTGCACGTGTTGTTGGCAGCCCCAGGGCCAGTAACAATTTGGGAAACTGTTGACCAGTACAGTGTCAGTTGAATTCACACAAAAATCTGGATTTCTGATTTAGCCTCTTTCTAAGCCTGGTGGTAATAGACCGGTCCTGAGTACCAAGGATGAGGTCTTTCCCTGGAGCCCGAACCCCTGTGTGTCTGCACACTGACAATTGCTGTCTATTATCGCACTTCGGCTGTTGCTGATGGACATGTAGTCTTACTTATGCTGGGTCACTAGGTCGTTGTCCTTTGATCAACCAATTACATGAAAATATAAGTGATTAAATAAAGAAGCAATAAAAAATAAATCTTTGTAGTTTAGTCCCAAGAAGGGATAGAATAAATAAAAGAAGTCATAAAAAGTTACAAGAAGGGAAACAGTGAACATAAAAAGATCCATTCAATAACAACACAGGTAGACTAGGAGATCCCTGCTGACACTTGCAGATATTCTGATTCTCACCATAGGAATGATCTGCACAAGCTTCACAAGCACACTCACCGCCAACGTACCTACACCCTACACTGAAATACGAAAAGCCTCTCTGTTACTGTGAACATTCTTCTATCAGTTTCTTCAGCTGTTGTTTTGATTGAACTGCTCGCTCTGCTCTGTGGACAGTGCTACCACTGAAACCCCGCCTTCACTCACTTGAAAATGAAGATGAATGTTTGCGAGAAAATAAGGCTGACTCTGAAGGACTTCACAGAAATAATCGGCGTGAGGCACGCAACCTGCACATTAGCGGGTGAATGGCTGGATTGGAAGGAACAGAGAAGGACAGGCCTGCCTGGCCGCGTTGCACTGAGTCATAGCTTTGAAACAAGGCCTTGAGTCAGAGCTATCAGGCTGGGGCTTCTGTTTTCCTGGCTCTGATAAGCCAGTCTCTTTTTGTCCAGAGGTTGAGCCTGTGATTTAACATAGCAATGACAGCAATAGTTATCCCCAAAAACATCCTTCACAACTCATTTCTAATACAAATCACTTATTCTTTGTGAAAGATGAGTGAGTCATGCAAGGAACAGACTGCCCATTAGTAGTACATTGTTAATTTTCTCTTTAATTAGTTAAGTGGCATATAATTATTTGAGGTCAAATAATAATTAAATTTTTGTACACTCCTTTTTTTCCCTCTGGTAAATTCCTACTGGACCACCCTCCATGATAAAGGACCTCTAAATAACACACAGGATGCTGGCTGTAGAACACAAGGAAGTGTGTGATCTTTCCCTACAAAAGTCCCCTTTAAAAAAAAAAAAAAATCTCTCCATGAAAAGAATCATTTTATCATCATTGTTTAGAATTCTCCTTTTAAGAATAAAAATCATCCAATAAAAATATAATAAACTTTACACTTCTAATTACGTGAGTTATCTGGAAAAAAAACATAAAATGCGTCAACTTTTCATTTTTACTGTAACTAACAGATATTAGTTAGACTTACGAACATTAAAGTGGGCTTTCCTCTAGGAAACTCTACCAAGAAAATATGGAAGTATTACATAAAAGTAAAGTTGGTTTCCTCCATTACCCGAAGTTGAATAAATCATCTAAATTATGCTCAATGTTTCTGTTTTCCAGAAGCAAGCACTTGATTGTTATTTAAGATGATGCAGCTAAAATCTCACAAAGTTCACTTAAAAATTAAAATTAGAAATTTTCTCATTTTGACTTAGGGATCAGAGAAACCATGTTCATAATAATATTAAAATTTTCAGTTATATTAAAAGAAAATATGATTTAGGAAATGAATTTAAGAAAAGCAAGATTAATATCGTGTTCATAAGCAGTAGAAAGGCTGTCTTCAGATTAAAAAGAAATATTAACAAAAAAACTTTTCAATGTTTCACCCATGAAACTATATTCTCAACCGTGCTGCCCTCGATTAATATCTCTGAGCTGATTAAGTCCCGGTGCACACCATAAACTTCTAGAAAGAAAATACCTCACCCAAAAATGTATGTTGATTATATTAACATTTGTAGAAGAATTTCAACAGGCACTTTCCTGATGTTGACCCTTACTTATCTAGGCCTTCATAGCTTTTGTCAGTTATTAGAAAAGAAAGGTCTCAGGAAGAAACTTTATAAAAAAGATGCAAGGCAGCCTTATCTAGTCATTAAAATAAGGCTTCAGGACCTTTACCAACAAAGTATTTTGTGACTTTTTTTTTTAATTAATGTAGACTCCTTTGCACAGAATTGGCATGAATTAATGAGGCTTTTCAATAAGTACACACACACTGAACACCAGGGCCAGACAGTAGTTAAAGCAGTGAAAACAGATTTTGTTCAGGAACTTATATCAGGAATAAGTCAGCACACGTACAGTGTTCATAAATTGACAGATTTTCAATAACTAAGGCAGACTCCATGCTTTTGCCCAGGAATTCAGTCTGTAGATCAAGACTTTGGTTTTACTCCCAGTTCTGCTACTCACTTGCAAGTCAACTGACCTGTTAACACTTATCCAGCAAACACTTACCATATGTACACTATGTGCCAAGAATTGTGTTCTATTCACGGGACCTAAGCAAATAACATAAATCCTTATAAAGTACAAACTCGTTTTGTTCAGGGGAGGAAGAAATCATGACCAGTGAAGGAGACGCAAGTAAAACAATTCTAACAATACAGTATAATAAATGCCATGATAAATGCATATATACGTGATTTTAATTATACCTAAGAAGACCAGGGAAAGCCTAACCAAAGTGATACTGAAGCGAGTTTTCTCATAAGGAACTCATTTAATAGAGAAGCGGATGCCTGGGGATTGAGACTAAGCGTAGGCTGAAGGGTAGTAAAAAGAGAAAGTGAGATATATATATATATATATATATATACACCTTATCATTTCTATATGACTTCTCTATTATTAATACACAAAGAGAAAAGCAGAGAAAATAAAATGAGAAGGGAAAGCAAAAAAACTTACTTCTTATGCCACGTCAGGTGTAAAGTACTCCTGCCAAAAATACATGACCTAAATTCTTAAAGCTCTTTGTGTTGTTTTGGGGCAAGTTATGCTCAGAGACTGGGACTGTCTTTGCCAATATTTTATTGAACACGGTTCACTGCGGGAATTATAATAATTTCACAAGCCAATAGCATACAGGATAATGTCCCTTAATGAGCCAATAAAGAAATAACACAGTCCGAACCAATGACAGATTAATTACACTATTGTTGCAGGCAAAGGGAGATGAAAGGAAGAATGTCCGTATTCAGTTGAGGTGTACCTTTGTACCAGTTGGTTCTCCGGAGAGACGGCTTAACCAACCCAGAGCTGAGGTCCAGCTGCCATTACAAAAACTAAAGTCCCTTGTTGCTAGGGAACCAGGTTGCCCGTGTTGTGGGCAAGAGGCCACTGCTCAGTGTTCACCACTGCAGAGCAAATATTCACCTTGCCCAGGCAGGAGCTAATGTCCCTAGGTCTTCAGCAAGCTATTTATAGCAGCAAAACATCACCTTGCCCAGATCAAACACTCTGGGATAGCCCTCACAAACTCTGGGTATTTACAGCTTATCAGCAACCCCAGATGTTGAAGACTATGTCCTGACACATCAATTTCACTTTTATATCCAAACAACTTTACTTATAAAAACAATTTCATTCTTAGGTCAAAACAACTTCACTCAAAAACAATTTCCTCCTTGTCATGAACAAGTGGATTTGAAGTCATCAAACCACTACTCAGCATTCTTCAATGGCTTTCCAATTGTTCTTAGAAAATAATGCAAATGATTCACCTAGAACCCAGACCTCTAGCTGCACCTCGTTCCCCTCTGTCCTGTGGCTTGACTTCAGTTTCACTGACCTCAGTGTCTCTCAGACAGGACAAGTCTGTTCCTGCCACAGGCATGTGCCTCAGCAGATCCTCTGTCTGGGACCCCATCTCTAAACCTCAAGGGCCTGGCCCTTCTTTGTCACTCTGGTTCAGTTTAAGTCATCTCCTTAAGGAGGCCTTCACTGACCATCCAATCCTATGGGACCCCTGTCCCTAGACCATCCTGGTCTTCTATGTGTGTGTATTTTTTATTGACCATCTTTTAAATTATAGTTAATTTACAATGTTGTGTTAGTTTCAGGTGTACAGCAAAGTGATTCCATTATAGTATATATATATGTGTGTGTATGTGTACACATATATTCTTTTCAGATTCTTTTCTATTATAAGTTATTATAAGATCTTGAATATAGTTCCCTATGCTATACAGTAGCTCCCTGTTGTTTATCTATTTTATATATAGTAGTATGCATCTGTTAATCCCAAACTCCTAATTTATCCCTCCCCCACCTTTCCCCTTTGGTAACCGTAAGTTTGTTTTCTATGTCTGTGAGATATTTCTGTTTTGTAAATAAGTTCATTTGTATTGCTTTTTAGATTCCACATGTAAGTGATATCATATATTTGTCTTTTTCTGTCTGACTTACTTCACTTATTTTGATAATCTCTAGGTCCATCCATGTTGCTGCAAATGACATTATTTCATTCTTTTTTATGGCTGAGTAATATTCCATATATATGTATATATAATCATATCTTCTTTGTATATACAGACCATCTGTTCTAATGCCTGCAAAACACCTTGTGCTACCTGACATTTTCATACTCACTTATTTGTTTGTCCAAAGACTTCCTCTATCAGAGTTATTTAAGTTAGTAAAATAAGTTTATAAATCATTTTAACACTAAACATCATTACTTGGTTTGGGGGTGGTATGAAATCATTTCATTTTGATGACAGTTAACAGCTCCCATTAACAGCAGTTCTCATTGGTAGCTTTTGAACAATTTAACAAATAAAATATCAATAAAAGCTAACAAATATTTCAAGCTCTACTGTCCATGGGGAGGGGGAGTATAACATGCTGTCCTTAGCCATGAAAAGTTTGAGAACCACTGAACTGAAATATTTCTAGCACTGTTTTTAGAAACTGATTCAAAAGAAACTGACAACATCCAGCTTTTCATGTGAATGAATTAACTGGTTGGAAAGAGATGTGTGTTATCTATGATTTAAACCTGCTCATAAGTAAGAAGAGTGAAACAGGAGCTGTGTTGAAGAGGGAGTACTCATGATGACATTTATATGATTTTTATTTTTGTTCAAGAAGTGTATATCAGAACCAGCCTAATTGTCCATCAATGGATGAACGGATAAAGAATATGTGTTACATATATACAATGGAATATTACTCAGCCATATAAAAGAATGAAATAATGCCATTTGCAGCAACATGGATGGACCTAGAGATTGTCCTATTGAGTGGAGTAAGTCAGACAGAGAAAGACAAATATATGATATCACATGTGGAATCTAAAAAAATGATACAAATGAACTTATTTACAAAACAGAAGTAGACCCACACATGTAGAAAACAAATTTATGGTTACCAAGGGGGAAAGGTTGGGGGAGGAATAAATTGGGAGATTGGGATTGACATATACACACTACTATATATAAAATAGATAATTAATTAGTACCTACTGTATAGCACAGGGACCTCTACTCAATACTCTGTAATGGCTTATATGGGAACAGAATCTAAAAAAGAGGGGATATATGCACACGAATAACTGATTCACTTTGCTGTATACCTGAAACTAACACAACATTGTAAATCAACTATACTCCAATAAAAATTAAGTTTTAAAAAAATGTACATATTTATCGTACACAAGTCAAAGACTCAGTACGAAAAAAAAACATTGCCTGCCACCTCATTCTCTTCTACCACCCGAAATTCCTGCTTTCCTACAGGCGACAAATTTCAACTAGCTCAGCCTTTTATTTTGATCTTTACCTTATATTTTTAAATAACTTGCTTATAATTCTATTTCTTGATTTCTGAATTTTATTTTTTAATAGATCTTTATTGGAGTATAATTGCTTCACAATACTGTGTTAGTTTCTGTTGTACAACAAAGTGAATCAGCCATATGCATATATATATCCCCATATCCCCTCCCTCATGAGCCTCCCTCCCACCCTCCCTATCTCTTCCCTCTGGGTCATCACAAAGCACTGAGCTGATCTCCCTGTGCTATGCAGCTTCTTCCCACTAGCTATCTATTTTACATTTGGTAGTGTATATATGTCGATGCTACATACCTATTGGCTTCTTGTGGAAATGAGGTTTGACCTTATGTAGGTTCCCCACTCACACATACACACCCACCGTCAATTTCTTCCATTTCCTGGTTAATTAGGTCATCATTTTTAGTTACATCAGTGTTCCCTTTTCACCTTATGATGAGTATATAAATATTATTCCTGAGCTGAGCCATGTAGTTTAATGCAATTATTTGTTTTTCTTGTCCATCTTTTTCCCTTCACTCAATAATAATTCAGTCCATACTTTGCTCATCTTTCCTAGAATCATACATCTCCCCTCTACAAGCTCAAACCATCAGGGATTTTGGGTGTTTCATTCTCTTGAAGAAAGCCCACTAGAGCCGTCTATTCTGCTCAAATCTGGACCACTTGCTCTCTAGGCCACCTGCACAGCCATTGTCCTGGAATCTCCCTTCATCGTGTATCCTGTGGTTTCCCTTACATATTCTGTTCCCATGTTAGAGTCTCTATCTCCTGGATACCAAGGCATCCCATCTCTCAATTCTGTTAGATCTCTCAGAGACTCTCTGAGATAAGGTATACAGTAGGTAACTTTTTGAAGCTTCCATGTGTGACAGGGTCTCTCCTCCTCCCTATTCGCTGACTGGTAGTTTGAGTGGATATAGAATCCTAGGTTGGAATTTTCCTTCAGACTGTGGAAGCATCACTTAACTATGCCCTCCTGGCAGTACTGCAGTCAGAAGTCATCTGCATTCTGATACATAACCCCTTATCGCATGTGATTTGTTTTCTTTCTCTCCCTCTGGGAAGCACTTATAAGTTTCTCCTTTTCTCTGGGTCTAAAACCTCATGCATCTTACTTAGCTCAGACCTTTCTCCATCCAGGGTCCTTGGTAGCTGTTGGGCTCCTTTACTTTCAAAACTAATATCCTTCCATTCTGGAACATTTTTTTAAATTAATTTTTATTGGAGTATAGCTGCTTTACAATGTTGTGTTAGTTTCTGCTGTACAGTAATTGAATCAGTTATACATATACATATATCCCCTCTCTTTTGGATTTCCTTCCCATTTAGGTCACCACAGAGCATTGAGTAGAGTTCCCTGCGCTATACAGTAGGTTCTCATTAGTTATCTATTTTACACATAGCAGTGTATATGTGTCAATCCCAATCTCCTAATTCCTCCCACTTCCCCTTCTCCTCTTGGTATCCATAAGTTTGTTCTCTATGTCTCTGTTTCTGCTTTGCAAATAAGTTCATCTGTACCATTTTTCTAGATTCCACATATAAGTGATATTATATATTTGTTTTTCTCTTTCTGACTTACTTCACTCTGTGTGACAGTCTCTAGGTCTATCCACGTCTCTGCAAGTGGCACTATTTCATTCCTTTTTAGGGCTGAGTAATACTCCACTGTATATATGGAACATTTTAAAATCATTTCTTGGATAATTTCCTCCCTTCCATGTTCTCTGGTCTGCCTCCCTAGAACTTTTTTGTTCATTTTGTACCGCTTAGAATGTTCCTCTAACTTTCTTATCCCTTTTCTCCTATTTTTCATTCCTTTGCCTTTCTGTACTAATTTTTGGAATATTGCTTCAACTGTATTTTCCTATCCTTTTGCTGAATTTTCATTTCAGCTGTCATAACTTTTAACTTCCAAGAGCTCTTTGTTATCTGAATGTAACTTTTTTTTCTTGTTTTTGTTTCACATATGAAATGTTTTCTCCTATCTCCCTTAAACGTTAATGTCAGGGTTTTGTTTGTGTGTTGTTGAGATTTTCTTCTCCCTGCAGTGACAATATTTCTTTCAAGCTCCTTTTTTTTCCATGTTTTCTTTTTCCTAAATTTGGAAAGACTGGGAAGCTCAGTTATATACCCAGGAAGTGCGACAGCCAGGATTTGCAACCAGACTGTGTGATTTCAAAGCCGGCACTTCTCCTGTGTACCCTATTATACATAATCATTGAAAACTCAATACAAAAATGTATTAACTAATCAAAATGGAATCAAAATTTAATAACTAATTAAAATTGCATCTGTGAATGAAATACACTGCCATATTTTAGAGATTACCAAGCTTAAATTTATAAATTAAAAGTTTAAGTCTATAAATTAAAAGCGTATAGGAAAGTTCACATTGTTACAGGTAGAAATTATATTAATATAATATTTGCCTTTAACTACTATGTGTAGGGGACTGTGCTAAACACTCAGCAACATTATCTTCTTTAATCATGAAAACAGCAGTGTTTTTAAATCAGAGGAATGAGAACTTAGAAAAGTTAAATAAATTGACCACAATTACACATTTGTGAAAATCAGGCTTGGAAACAAGGTCTATCACACTCCTCACTCCCCACCATTGTACACGTTACCTCCCCAAAGAGTCCAGGTTGGTTGACCAAAGGCCAGGGACTCGATACTTCATCATTAATTTACCGTGACCATTCACACTTCATGGAATCTGACACCACACAGCCTCTCTCCTCTGTACAAGTAGAAAGTTGGGAAGGCGGTCTCAGCCAGGTTCACCAAGGAGCAGACCCACACATCTGGAACCACAGCCAACTTTGGTCCTCACACATCATCAACCTGTCCTGTAAACAAACAAATGACTTCAAATTGCAAGGCAAAGAAATTCTAGAATCAGACTCAACCGGGGTCTCAATTTGACCTAACATCCTTAGATACCCTATTAAATGAAATTGGAGGTTGCCTTGGAGGCCGCAGAAAGCAGGACCTGGGACCTACAACGGGGCCTAAACTGACCCAAAGTTGGTTAGAAATAATGCATTAGTGAAAGATCTTTTTTTGTCTTTATAAGAGAATCTTAAATAAAAGAGCAAGAGAATAATGTTTGACAAAGAGAAGGTTTTCTAAAGGCTTTTGGCTTATTTATTTAGGAAAGGCCAAAAACATTTTTTTTTCTTTTTTTGTGTTATGCGGGCCTCTCACTGTTGTGGCCTCTCCCGTTGCGGAGCACAGGCTCCGGACGCGCAGGCTCAGCGGCCATGGCTCACAGGCCCAGCCTCTCTGCGACATGTGGGATCCTCCCGGCCTGGGGCACGAACCCGTGTCCCCTGCATCAGCAGGCGGACTCTCAACCACTGCGCCACCAGGGAAGCCCCCAAAACATTTTAAAGACTTCCTCACTATATGAAGATAATATGTGAAAAATGAACATCATAAGAAGTTTTCCAAAAACAAATACACAGTTTCGTTTTTGGTACGGAGGTAATGAGAAGTAAATATTGTAGGCATGGAAGATGTCAAAGTATTATAGAGGTACCAGAATATAATGAGAAAAGTGTCTGGAATACCAGGACAATGAGATGAATGACTGGCATTTGAAAAGTTTCATTGTTTTGAAAAATAAATCCTGACTTGCAAGAAGATGGGGTATGAGTGGAGGCACACTTGTTCCCATGCCCTTGCTCTTATATCCATAAGATCATTGTTAAAAACACTTCAAAACAGTCCATGTGAGCAAAAGGCTTAAACACCTTCTAGATTCCAGTATGAATCTCTACCATCCCCAATATTTCTGGAAAAAGATAAAGAGACAGTACTAACAGCCACCCTGAAATTCAGACCCCGACAGAAAAAGACCTCCTTCCAGAAGGCAGGTTGCTGCCACAGGCCTAGAAATTGGCCTCATAGGTTGTCTAAACCATGCTGCAGGGCTCTCTGTTGCTTCCATGGGAACATGGGCGCAAGGTCTGTGAGGAAGCAACTGGATTAGTACACAGTCTGAGCACGGAATCATGCTGCAGTCACTGGTGCGAGGGGAGCCCAAGAGAGTTACTGTCAAGTTCATATGAGATAAAAATAGATCTGCAAACAAGTGGAATGCCTGAGCACAGGCTCAAGGAATGTAGATGGAGATTACAAAAGTAGGGTTGACTCAGGCTACCATGTTACCAAACTCCAAATCCAGCCTTCTTCCACCTGCCTTAATAGCATCTCTTGACCAAGTCAGGACCAGAAGCCCAGTTACATTCCTGTTTGGACACATATTACATGGGGCCAGCGTAGTCAAATGACATAGTCTCCCCGGACAGGAGTAAGCACCACCATCTGTCCAGTGGGAGGTTTATTACAGTTTAAGTAGACTTCTAACCGTGACATTTAGCCACCAAACCTGCTCCCATGGTAAGGATTGTGGATGACAGAGCTCAGAATGCCACCTCTAATGACCTCAATTTTGTTATGCTACAAGCAATCCACCAGATCTTCTCAGAACTGACTGGGTTTTGGGGGGAAAGGCGCAATTCTATGACTCTCCTTTCTTGTGATTTAATAGCACCATGACTGTGACAAGCATTTCATTGGAAGATGTAGGACTACCAAAGTTTAACTTCACTAATGTCTCCTTTGCTTAAAGATAAAAATCCCAGTTTTCCCTTGAGTTCAAAGGACTGAGAAAGTAAGGTTCATAAATACTCCATTGAAAAACTGTGTGCTTAGAAGGCACTGAGAGGGACATCCCTGGCAGTCCATTGGTTAAGACTCCGGGCTTCCACTGCAGGGGGCATGGGTTCCATCCCTGGTCAGGGAACTAAGATTCTGCACGCGGTACAGTGCAGCCAAAAAATAAAATAAAATAAAATAACAGAAGGCACTGCGCCTCAGACTTAGTGGTTATAAGAGCAGATATTAAATGCAGAATCCCAGGCTTTGTCTCCAGAGATTCTGGTTTGGTAGATCTGGGGTGGGAGGTCATTGTTTAATAATTTCCCTAGGTGTTCCTGATAAAGATGATTCAAGACCCCTGCGTGAGAAACCCTGCAGACTAATGGAAAAACAGCTGTGCCCTGGACACATTAAAACCTAACAATTAGACTGTAATGTTCCTGTATGTGGTCCTTCCACGATCACTGAGAAATCCACAAAGCAGCTACATGGAACGTGTTACATACTCTGTTCCAGGAAGATATGAATTATCCCTTTTCTTTTTGCACTACAGAGAAGTATCTCCTCAACATGTACTAGGATCTCTTTTCTGAAAATAAAATTGGTGGCTTTTATTTAATAGTCACACTATATCATGATTACATAAGTCATGAAAATGACCTGAGAGCTTTAGGAAGCATGATGATGAAAAAGTAAATTATATCCATTTGATGTTTTCAGCGTTTTCTATGTTCTATTTCCCATCCTATCTTGGAGTTGAACTCGGTAGCTAGGTCTTTGAACTTCAAAGGAAATCCTAGTTAGAGGCTGGACCCTTCAGTGTCATCACTAATGGCTACTGTTATCATTGCTGATGTGAACCTATGAACTACTAAACCAGGCTTGACTTAATTCGTATTAATCAAGATGTCAGATAGAGGCACTTACCCTATCTCCCAGTTGACTTATAGGTCTCCTATTTTCTTCCCTTATAAAAGATGCCATCATATCAGTTGAAAATTGAACTGTGGCTTAAAGTCAAGTGGTTAAATCAATTAAAGCTATCCTTAGATGTTTAAGAACACAATGCTCAACTTATCACCTAGAAACTAGTAGATCAGAGGAGAAAAGCTAACACTGCCAGAGGAATCTGTGAGGGACCGTGTTTAAGACAAACAGAAGAGGGCAGGAAAGAGGGTGAAAGATGTGGAGAAGTAATAGAAGGTAAAAGAACAGAAGAAAGCGAGAGCTAGTTTAGTGACTCGGGAAGACACAGTTCCTGATAGTAGCTGTTCAACATATTTTGTGGGATTTAAAAATCCATGGAATTTCTTAAGGCTATGACCAAGTCGCTTATGTTCTATGTGGCCGCATTTCCACCCTATGTGAGATGCTGATGATATTGCACAAGAGCTATGATCGCAATAATCTGGAGTATATTTTATACCCACACACTCGCAGATGCAACCAAGAAAACAGGTGCTTGACTCTTTCAATAGAATTTTTACAAGGAGGCAAACTGAAAGGGGACCTGACGGTAGACCTATAGAAATTATATTACTCTCCCCAAAAGAAATTTAAGTTTTGTTACTTTCTATTTCCTTTATTCTACCTTTGCTTCCAATGAACCTAACATATTTATAATCAGTAGAAGCTGTATTTCTCACATTTCTCACCTCATAAAATGGGATGATGGGACAGAAAGCACGAAAGTGGCACTGAAAACAACAGTAAATTTTTGATGGAGCAAAAAAATTTGATTGTCTTATTTCTGAAAACACTTTTAAATACAGATGGAGTGAAAGCCAATTTACCATGAATCCAAAAGCTTAAGTTTCAGGGTCCCTCACTTGCCATCTTAGAGAGTAATGAAAATGGTAGCGTGAAGTTTATCAAAGAACTTCGGAGCATCTCTATACTTTAATTTTACAATAATGATAATGATTCAACTAATAAATAAATAACAATGATCGAGGGATTACTATGTGTCAAGCACTCAGCTAACTACTTCATGTGCATGATCTAATCGAATCTAATCAAAGAAAATCACACTGGAATATAAGAAGACAAATGCCACGACATTGTCAAAGATGAGTTGTGTCTTGGTTCTCCGTCTATCACAGATGTCAATCAATCAGTTCATAGATCACAAGCAGCTTGAAGGCAGTATGGTGTCTTATGCATCTTTGTCATTTTCATAGTACCTAGAAATATTAAGCTGTTGGTCAACTAAATTATTGAATTATTTTATGTAATTTTGCTGTCTACCCGCTGACAATACTGGTGGCTTGGAATACAAAGGATTAAAAAAGATTCCTTAAATTTCAACGTGTGTGTGTGTGTGTGTGTGTGTGTGTGTGTGTGTGTGTGTGTGTGTGTTTGCAAAAAGGGTAATTTAACAACTGGAAAAAAATAGCTGTAGGCAAGTAAAAAGCAAACCAAAAACATCTCATCTTAATCTTATTATATGCAGGACATTTTGGCTAAAAGAAAAAAGGAGACTGAAGTCAATTATAATCTTTACCCCCAGAAAAGGGCATGGCCATGTTTTCTTTAACCAGGCCTCTGCTATGGCATGGGGTAGGCGGGACCAAGTCACTCTCATCCATTGTTGAGATGGTTCTGGACTTTGTGGTAGCCTTAGGTCCAGTTTACCACCGGTTTCATCTCTTCCGCAGGACCTGGTGTGAGCACCAGGGAGACACTGAGACCTCCCTCTGCTTTATGGCTCATTCCTCAGCTTTCCAAACTGTGTGACATTCATCTCCATCTGGCTGCCTTGTGCCAGCCTTCAGTGGGCTGCTGCTATGGACTCGAGAAAGCCTGGTGTACCAGACAGGACAGGGTGGGACACCCTTTCAGCCCTGGGCCCTGTCCGAATCTCTGGCACTCAGCAAAAGCGGGGGGTGGGGGTGGGGGGGTGGACTCACTTTGTGACAAGGCTCTCTGGAGTTCTAATCCATTGCACCAGCCCACAAGCGGCTATTAAAAGTCCATTCAACGTTGGACTCATTTCTACTTACCCCAGTCAATGGTGTATTTGCTTCTGAAAATAACCATGGGTCTCTTCTCTCTTAGGAAGGGCTTGTGACTCTCTAGAATTTACTTTACTTCAGCTTCTCTGCATCCTCAGCTCTCTGGTGAGTTTTGCAAAATAGATAAGCAAGGATTTTATAGATTATCTGGATTGTTCTTATTGTTGGTCAATGAATATTTATTAAGAGACTAGAATATGACTTCTACTGACTTCTCCAAACTTCCCTTTCACTATTCTAGTGCACTAGAATGCATTTGTTTTTGTTACTCTGGTTGACTCTTCTGTCTTGAAATATGCCACATCCACCCCATGGAGATGGTGCCATTCCCCCACCGTTAGTCTTACTCAAATCTCACCTGCCCAGTGAGGCATTTGGAAAACCTCTGCTGCCCATGGGCACTTACCCCACTCTCAGAGCGTTAAGCACCAGTGCCATGCACCAGGAGAACACTGCTATGACAACACTGCCTCGCAATAAAAAAAAGTGCATACATCTCTCGTTTCCAACAAGAGGTAAGCCCTCTGAAGTCAAAGGCAATGTTATCTTCCTCACAGCACCTAGCAAAACGCCTTGAACAGAGTAGGGCTGATGGAGTCCTCAGAGAATCAAAGGACTCCAACGTTCGCGCCAACAAACCAAACCCTAGGCTCCCAATTCTTGGGCTTGTTTATGTCTTGGAAGGTGACCAGTCGTTTTCCCTGTGAATCAGGGTTTCTACCGTGACTGGTCTTAGGGGAACATAGCAGAGCGATGGTGTTCAGCAGGTCGGAACTGCCCTGTCGCTGGTGTATGGCCTCAGCACTCACAGAGCTTCTCTGGGCTTGGTGACTGCAGTCCAGCTGAATGCATCTTCATAGCGTGTATATCAGTGTGTAGAGCAGAATAACCCAGGAAAATTCCCAGTGGATTTCTAAGGAACACATTTACAGCTCTTGTAGCTGTACAGTTACAATGTACTGAAAACATTGACCTCGTATCAGGTAGAATACTGACTACAGGAATAAACTAATGCCTCATTTCTCTTAGAAATAATTTTTTATTGAAGTATAGTTGATTTACAACGTTGTGTTAGTTTCAGGTAAAACTTGAAGGGCACAGAGATAGACCTCCTAAAAATCAAGATAAATAAAGCAGATGAATGCATAAAAAACATCATATAGCTATCACCTTCAGAGGAAAAACGGGAGGAGAAACAAAAGGTATAATCTTTCATACATCCTTAGGAAAAGGTTCAAAACGTGTGTCACAAAATCATACAATCTATTAAAAATCAATTTTAAAATGTACAGTTAATACTTGAGGCTCAGACTTATGAAAGGGCTGGGAAAGCAAGCGGCTTTCATTATTTCCAAAAGCCTCTCTATGCCTTAAGATTAAAGAAATTAACTCTAATTTATTTAGGTTCCCCTACAGACAAATGGAAAATCATCCTCTATGTGATACTCAATTTTCTAAACATACACTTCATAGTGGGAACTTGTACAGTGTCCCTAATAGATTTGTACCATTTTTCTCCTAAAAGAATTTTAGGCATGTTAAAGAATTCTTGCTATTTCACCAAAAAAGCCAGCCACATGGTCGTTAAAATTTTCTGTGGCATTTAAACTTAATATGACTAAGACGTGGTTATAAAATAAAATAACACTCCATATTGGGAAACCTTTTAAAAAGCTGAATGAACCTTTTTATTCTACATACATCAGACTCTTAATGGCTTTTCAACAGTTTGGACCATTTTGTGCAATTGCCACAGCTGCTTCACATTAGCGGAGAGGTTTTGTTATAGAGGCTTCGAGTACAAGCTGCGAAGTCAAACTCCATAGCCCCAAAGTCAATTTTGTTATTTATTCCTTCTGGGTCTCATGGTTTGTTTTGTTTTCTACTTAATGAAGACTTTCCAGGAATTTTCCTAAAGTAAAAACAAAAAGAAATCGATATTATGTGCTCCCCGATGAAAACACCCAAACAATTCAAGTCAGTTATTTATTGAGTATCTAATCATACCTGGCAAGAGGCCTATTAAAATATCAAACTATATCCTCAGAACTTCTGAAATCCCTGCTTTGTCATTTCCCTGAAATTGTAGAAACAAGAAAAATATCCCAGCTTCATTACGTTGTTTTGTAAAAGAGAACAATTCATATTGAATATAGCCTTTCTTTTCGATTTTAACCTCAGAATTAAAAAAAAAAATACTTTAACAAAACTAGTTTTATTACTTGGTACTCAGAATATGGCTTTGAAGTGGGTACATCATAACTGTGAGTCTGATCACTTAACAAGCAGGAAACACGAGGAAGCCATTGCTGCATTTCTCTGTAGACCGCATAGCATTTACATTTGAAGCCAAGGAAAACCTTTACGGTGGCTTAATGCAGGCTTAATAAGACCCACAAGCCTTTGTTTCCACTGACCTTACCTTATGCAGAAAAGCTCCCCGCTTTTAGCCTAGATGACTTTGATTTGAATTAAAATTATTTCATTCTTCTGAAAAAAATGATAAATATTTCTTAGTAACGTTACTAAATCCTGATGGAGATCTGTCCTTAAATAATTAAATAAAATCATGGCTTTTAAATGTTCTTAAAATAAAAGTCTGTTAATTCCAAACTCTTAATATATCCCTCCCCCAACACCCCAGCACCCCACTTTCCCCTTTGGTAAAGTTTGTGTTCTACGTCTGTGAGTCTATTTGTAAATAAATTCATTTGTACCATTTTTTAGATTCCACAAAGAAGTGATTAAAGAAAAAAGAAGTGAGGGCTTCCCTGATGGCGCAGTGGTTGAGAGTCCGCCTGCCGATGCAGGGGACACGGGTTCGTGCCCCGGTCCAGGAAGATCCCACATGCCGCGGAGCGGCTGGGCCCGTGAACCATGGCCGCTGAGCCTGCGCGTCCGGAGCCTGTGCTCCACAACGGGAGAGGCCCCAACAGTGAGAGGCCCGTGTACCGCAAAAATTAATTAATTAATTAAATGAAGAAAAAGAAGTGATTGTATATGATATTTGTCTTTGTCTGGCCTAATTCACTTGCATGATAATTGGGATTAAGAGATACATATTACCATATATAAAATAGATAAAAAACAAGGACCTACTGTATAGCACAGGGAACTATATTCAGTATTTTGTAATAATCTATAATGGAAAAGAATATATATATATGCATAACTGAATCACTTTGCTGTACACCTGAATCTAACACAACACTGTAAATCAACTATACTTAAAAAAATTTTTTTTAAAGCCTGAATAATTCCTGAGGAAGGTAGAAATTTGTTAAAATCCACATGCCTTCAGCTTGAGAGCAGTGTGGGAAATGGCAAACCGGCAATTGCACAGTAGCTGAAATAGACTCCTTTAGTTTTTTTCCTGAAGAATTTAGCTCCATGGCCTACATTGATAACATTACCTAAATTTAACGACCTATGTCTTTTTAACTTTGTATTTTCATTCTTAAAAAAAGACACAGGCCAGAATATTTTCATAATTGGAAAAGGGCCTACTATTTGAGATTACATATTTCACACATGGATCTCAAAGACTTTGTTTAGCGTTAAGTGATTTTTCTGATGGCCAGTGGAAAGAGAAACTATAGCTGGCAACCAAGATGTCTGTGTCAATTTGATACCTGTTTTATGCATAGGAAAATAATTATGTTCCTATCCATAAACAAAATTAAGTTAAAAAATAATGTGTGTTTGGGACAATCTAAATTTATAAATTAGATCTTGTACATGGCCAGCTATATCAACAATTATAGAATGCAGTCATGGGGGACAGCTGGGGTGGGGAAGAAAGAGAGAAGGAAGGGAGTGAAGGAGGAAGTAAGAGAGAGAGAGAAAAGGAAATCGATTCTCAAATGCTCATTTTACAGGTTATATGTGCACATTGCCTCAAAAGGGCAAAGAAGCTTTAGTTCTCTGTATTCTTATAGGATTACTTAAAATTCCACATATTTGACTATTTTTTATTATATATATATATTTTTAACATCTTTATTGGAGTATAATAGGCTATAATGACATCACTATATACATACACACACAAATTCAGCATCCTTTTCTCCTAAAATTTATGCTTGTGGGCAAAGAAAAGGCAACATCTATATAAAATCCAAAATTCCTCAAAGTGAAACTTGAAAAGATTTTCATTTTGGATGTCTGCTATTTTAAACCATAATACTACAATCCTATTCAGAAAAGAAGTCCAATAAGTAAATTTTAAGTTTGGTTCTTCAATGCTATAAGTTTAAGGGGTCTGACGTCTTATCAATTAAAGGCTTGGCTGGCAAATATATTTTACTATTAGAAACTCCAAACTTTGACACATTTAAACAAAAAGTATGAATCAAATTAGCGTTCTCTGTCGGCATATGTAACATCATGGTATGCTTTCATTTTTGTAAGCAGAATAATTATGTTTGCTGTCTACTGTGAAAATAAAGGAAACCTCATTTTAAATGGAATCCCTAGAGGGGTGGGATAGGGAGGGTGGGAGGGAGGGAGACGCAAGAGGGAAGAGATATGGGAACATACGTATATGTATAACTGATTTACTTTGTTATAAAGCAGAAACTAACACACCATTGTAAAGCAATTATACTCCAATAAAGATGTTAAAAAAATAAAATAATAAAATAAAATTATAATGATAAAAAAATAAAATAAAATGGAATCCCTGAAGGGGGCGCTCTCACGCACTTCCATTCAGGCCCCGGCAGAAGGAAGAATTTCTCCTTGCCTGGCCACAGTCAACCAAGCCATCACCACCCCGGACTTAGAACCCCCAAACTTCCACTTTTCTCTACAAGCAAGCACCTCACCTCCATTGTTCTTCGGACTTGCCTATGCGTCATCATAGTTTGTCACGAATTGTGATTCTCTGATATTCCTAATTAAGCTCATTTTGCTGGTGTAATAACAGCTCTTTTATTTTCAAGGTCAACACTACAAATACATTATCATACAATACCATTTCTAGGCTCTTATACTTTTAAAAAATTACCAATATTTAATAGAAAGCTTACAGGTTTAGGCACTAGTACTAAAATTATCCTTATACAAAACATGGGTATGTAATATTTTAAGCCAAGCCAAAAAAATTTTTAAATAGGAAAAAAAAAGAACTCTTCTCTGTAATCATGGCTATTGAGAATATGAGGTATTTTGGCATATTTAAATCAAAATAAACCAATATTAATAGTCTCTGCTGAATCACTGAGAAACTGAAGCAAACTGTTAATTTAAAAGAACACTTAATGATAATTAAAATCTAATCAATCATCGAAATTTTGTCTTTATAAACAATTATGGACTGTTTTAACCTTACACAGATTACATATATTTATACTGATTGGCAAGGCTATTGCTCTTTTTATGAATGTAATATTTAATAAGTAGTTTTTGTGATAAGCAGAAACAGTTTGTACTTTCTAGATGTTCCTAAATATGCAGAGACCAACACATTTCATTATTTATGACATTATTTTTTGTACTGATATCAATACTTGTAACTTTTTTTAATATTGTTTTATCGAAGTATAGTTGACAACCAGTATTATATTGGTTTCAGGTATACAACATAGTAATTCAACATTTATATATATTACAAATTGATCGCCGTGATAAGTCTAGTAACCATCCATCACTATACAAAAATATTGCTGTATTATTGACTATATTCTCTATGCTGTACATTAGATTATTTATTTTATACCTGGAAGTTTGTATCTCTTAATCCCCTCCACCTATTTCCCCCAACCTCCCACCTCCTTACCTTCTCGCAACCTCCAGTTTGTTCTCTGTATCTATGAGTCTCTTTCTGTTTTCTTTTATTGGCTTATTTTGTTTTTTAGATTCCACATATAAGTGAAATCACATGGTATTTGTCTTTGTCTGAGTTGTGTCACTTAGCATGATATCTTCTAGGTCCATCCATGTTGCCATAAATAGCAAGATTTCATTCTTCTTTAGTGCTGAGTAATACTCCATCATATATATAGTATGTGGTGCATATAAATGGTATATATATTAATGGTATATATATATACATATATATATATCTCTCACATCTTCTTTATACGTTCATCTATTGATGGACCCAAGTTGCTTCCATATCTTGGCTATTGTAAACAATGTGTGATGAACATAGGGGTGCATATATATCTCCTTCACCGTTTTATGTATTTTAGTGTTTTTGTTTTCTTTGGATAAACACCCAGAAATGTAATTGCTGGATTGTATGATAGTTCTATTTTTAATTTTTTAAGGAAAACCCATACTGTTTTCCATAGTGGCTGCACCAATTTACATTCCCAGCAACAGTGCAAGAGGGTTCCCTTTTCTCCACATCCTCACCAATACTTGTTTTTTGTTGTCTTTTTGATAATAGCCACTCTGACAGGTGTGAGGTGATATCTCATTGTGGTTTTAATCTACGCTTCCCTGATCTTTAACCATGTTGAGATCTTTTCATGTGTTTGTTGGCCATCTGTATGTCTTCTTAGGAAAAAGTCTATTCAGGTCCTCTGTTCTTTTTTTTTTTTTTTTTGCGGTACGCGGGCTTCTCACTGTTGTGGCCTCTCCCGTTGTGGAGCACAGGCTCCGGACGTGCAGGCTCAGCGGCCATGGCTCACGGGCCCAGCCGCTCCGCGGCATGTGGGATCTTCCCAGACCAGGGCACGAACCCGTGTCCCCTGCATCGGCAGGCACACTGTCAACCACTGTGTCACCAGGGAAGCCCTCTGTGATCATTTTTTAAATCAGATTGTTTGGTTTTTGCTTTCGTGTTGCATGAGTTCTTTATATGTTTTGCATAAGAACCCCTTATTGGCAATATCATTTACAAATATCTTCTACCACTCAGTAGGTTGCCTTTTTGTTTCATTGATGGTTTCCTTTGCTGTGCAAAAGCATTTTAATTTGATGTAGTCTTAATTGTCTGGTTTTGCTTTTGTTGCCCTTACCTGCAGAGACAGATCCAAAAAGATACTACTAAGACCAAGGTCAGAGAGCAAACTGCTTGTGTTTTCTTCTAGGAGTTTTATGGTTTCAGGTCTTACATTTAAGTCTTTAATCCATGTTAAGTTTATTTTTGTATATGGTGTAGGAAAGGAGTCTAGTTTCATTCTTTTGCAGGTAGCTGTCCAGTTTTCCCATCACCGTTTATGTAGACTGTCTTTTCCCCACTGTATATTCTTGGATCTATCGCAGTAAATTGAGTATGTAAGCATAGGTTTATTAATGGGCTCTCTATTATGTTATATTGATCTACGTGTCTGTTTTTGTGCCAAAACCATAAAACTTTGATTATTATAGCTTTGTAGTATAGTTTGAACACAGAGAGCATAATAACTCCAGCTTTGTTCTTTAAAATTGCTTTGGCTATTGGGTGTATTTTGTGGTTCCACACAAATTTTAAAATTATTTGTCCAGTTCTGTGAAAAACACCATTGGTATTTTGATAGAGTTTGCATTTAATCTGTAGATTGCTTTGAGTAGTATGGGCATTTTAATAATATTAAATCTTCCAATCCTAAAGCATGGTATATCTTTCCATTTATTTGTGTTGTCTTCAATTTTTTTATTAATGTCTTATAGTTTTCAGAGTACAGGTCTTTCACTTCATTGGTTAAATTTATTCCTAGGTATTTCATTCTTTTTGATGTTATAGTAAATAGGATTTTTTAAAATTTCTCTTTCCAATAGTTTGTTGTTAGTGTAAAGAAACATAACAAATTTCTTTATTTTGGTTTTGTATCCTGAAACTTTACTGAATTAATTTATTAGTTCTGATAGTTTTTTGATGGAGTATTTAGGGGTTTTAATATATAGTGTCATGTCACCTGCAAATAGTGACAGTTTTACTTTTTTATCCTATTTGTATGCCTGCTATATTTTTTCTTGTCTGACTCTGTGGCTAGAAGTTCCAATACTATGTTAAATAAAAGGGCAAGAGTGGGCACCCTTGTCTTATTCTTGATCTTAGAGGAAAAGCTTTCAGCTTTTCACCATTGAGTATTATGTAACCTGTGGCTATGTTTATTGTCCTAGAAGTCTATGATTCTTATTGTGTAACTCAATAACTTGAATTCTAAGCAAAATAAGAAGTCCTATGAGCTGATGTAAATAAGGTATCTGGAAGACTTTACCTGAACCCTCCTACTTTACACACTAAATATTTTGGGGGCATGATGCAATTAAGTTTATATATATGTATATATGTGATATATATATAATTGGTCTGCTCCAGTGAGAGTGTTTGGGTTGGATGTTTTACTTTGGGGTTTTTACTTGTTCATTATGTTCAACTTTTGTGAATAATGACGTTTATTGTATAAATGTAAAATTATGCACTTTGAGCTTTTAAGTTTGATGCTAAATGGGAAGAAAGCTGGAATTTTTGTTAGTCTATAGATGCTGGTTTTATTTTTATCATTGTCCATCTGACATAATAAAATATTAATAGACCTAGAGGATGAGCACCCTGAGTAGTTTAAAATTTTTAGAGGAAAAGTTCAAGGACAGTAAATGTAACACAGTATAATATATGAGGTAATTGGATCTTATGTTTATATAAAAGTAACAGTAATATATCAAATACGTATCTTTAAACATGCTTAGAGAATGCATACATGTGAAAACACAAACTTAACACTCCCTTTGTGCTGAAGACCAAGGTGCCTTTTAAATGTAATGAGTTGGAAGCAGGAAAAGTTCTAGTTTTTTATGTTTTCTGGGTGAAAATGATAGGAGTGTGAGTGAAAGTTTCTAGTTGCAATGTATCTGCAAGTTCACTTAGGTTCCACTATAAATTAAGCAGATCTCTAGAGATAAGGGCTGATGGAAGGAAACATGTAGTTAAAGCTATCTGAAATTATCGTAATCATTACTAGTTTTGTTTTTTGTTTTTTGTTTTTGTTTTTTAAAGAAAAGCAACCCTTCAGGAAAAGTCTCTATCTAATCGCAAAATTTAAGTGGTTTTTTTCTTTTGTGCTCTTTTGTTTGTGATCAAGGAGAGTGTGTGGGAAAATAACCAAAATGTTCCCAAGGAGCAGATCATTGACCACAGAAAAAAGTCTTCTCAACCAACCTTCAGTTGCTTATACTCTCTTGTTTCCTTTACGGTGATTTTAAAGACACAAGTCTCACATATTCATTAAGAAAAACAAGTTGAACATTTTACTTTGCACTTTGTCAATAATTTTCATGTTTCCCTATAAAAGACATTTCAAATTTGGCCTCAATTGTAGTTCATTATTTGGTCATTAAAGCAACTAAGTAAACTGTTTTCCTGTCTTTGTTCATCTTATTGAATTATCTACTATAAATGTATTTCCTGAAAAATTATAAATTTATAAAGAAATCAAACCAGGAATGGCAGAAAGTGTAAACTTACCTACGGGTACACGAGCAAGGGTAACTTTCTAAAACCATTTCTCACACCCCTGGCCCAGAGTTTCTATGATCACATGATGTGAAAAGGTGGTACACAATCAACCAGTCTTGGGAGTAGTTCTTCTGATCTCATTGTGGACAGATGCATGGACACTGAGACACACACACAAATCATTTTTTAACTAATTGCCTACTACATATAATAGATAACACATTCGATTTAAAAATTCGTTCTTAAATTCAATAATGTTTCACCTAATCAATTGTAGTATGACACACATCATTGTCGTTGCTGAATTTTTTTTTACTATACTCTTCTTTGTAATAATTGACAACTGTCTTTATCATTAGAAAATGTCTGAGAAAAGAAAAATAATGAAAATTTGCATTCACTTTCATTGCCAATGTCTATATATCTCTAGTGTGTCAATATTTATGCCATTAGAAGCCTGAAATCAACAAAGTTGACTCCAGTCTGTCCTTTCTAGAAATCCAACAATGTGTACTTATTTTGATAGAAGAATTCTTGGTTTGAAGTTTGTAACTTTTCCAAATTTAGATTTTCCTCAACCAACAAATTTATTTTGAAATATCTTAACTATTTGTTGAATATCATCACAAAGAACAACAACAAAATAAATTCTTACCCAAGTAAGACTTTGTTGAAGCCATGTGCTCTGAAAATGCTGAAGCCCAGTTAGACTTGGAGCAGAAGAAATTTCAAGTGATAACTTTGTCAAATCATATAATCCAGGAAGTTTATTCTCATTATTGTACACAACCATAATTTCTTTTGCTTCTAAACGTCCTGCTTCTAAGACGTTCGTAGAAACTTATGACCGAAGAGGACCAGAGTGTTCATATAATCCAGTTATCACTTACTGAACAAGCAGTTATACAATCTTGTCTTCTACACTCCCAGTAATAGAGAACCCACTATTTATTATTAGCTCCAACTTTTAGAAACTTCTTTCTTATACTCATTTTTGTATTCTTATATTTATTAAGGTCAGTCTCATTGTAATCTCCTACCTTTGATCTCCTCCTGCCATCTGAAAATATTAGCCAGAATAATCATTACCATTTATTGAGGTCTTATTATGGGCCAGGAGGGACAACAGGCACTTCACATAGATTTAATATTCACAACTAAACTGAGAAGTAATATTGCATCAACCCCATATTTTCTAGATGATATAAAGGGCTAACCTGCTTGATAGAATGTTACTAAATAGCAAAACAGTATTTCAAACGCAGATTTGAAGAGACTAAGATTTTCATCATATTGCTGTATTCAGATAAATTTTACATACTTAAAAGTAATGGTCATTTCTCTGCAAGTCTACCCTTTTCCCAGCTAAACACACCCAGTACCTCCCACCATGTCACCTGTATTAGTGATTCTGTGGTTATACTGTCCTCTCCGCTCTGCTCTGGACATACCCAGTTTGTCACTATCCCAGCAGAGAAAACTACCCAGAAGGGAACACAGCACTCCAAATCTTCTCTAGGGAGAATACAGAAGCATGCGATAACCTCACTTTCTCCAGATATTAATGTTTCTAGTAATGCAGACTAAAATGGCATAATTTTTTGAAGCCTCATTATAGAATGAAACACACATCAACAAAAATTCTGAAATATCTTTTATAGGTTCTGCTGTTTAGTCATATTGCTCCAGCTTGTACCTGTACAACTGACCCTTTACGCATAAATATATGTCTACATTTTTTTCATGTAGACTTATATTAAATTTTATCTTGCCTGTATTAATCTATTAATTCCAACTTGTGGAAATTATTTTAAATAATGAAAATAACTTCTATTGTATTTGCTATCTGTCATAGCTTGCAGTTTTTCTAAAATTTGACAATTGGCTATTTATGTCTTTATTCAAGAAATACTTGAAAGTGAACAAGGCAACTGTTTAACAGAATACAATAAAGGAGAATCCTTGTAGAGACTAATTCCAGTTCTAAGCCACACGCACATGCACACACACGCACACATTCTTTTTAAAGAGGAATAACAGAGTAAGTCACTGAGCCATTCAAGAGTTGACCAGATAGTAAATCATCAAATGGATGGATGGATGGAGAAATGGCTCTGAAAAAGTGATATTTGGTTAAGTAAGGTGATGAGATACTAAAGACAAAATTCCATCGTTAACCTAAACATGACTCCTGGGGAAGGCCCACTGCATGAGAGCCCCCTTCTGTCTGACAAATACTGATGGAGAAAGACTTTATGAAAAGAAAAGTCAGAGATATAACGAAAATCATCTTGCCTTCGATTGGTCCAGTTTTCTAAATGATAAAATATAATACCTTATGCACTAAAGTTTTAACCATGAATTATAGACCTTCCATTTCCAAAAAACTAGTCAGCAGCATCGATTACCAAAATTCCTTGTTTCCTTCCCAAATCCAAGGAAAATAGGCATATAAAAAAGCCTCGTGCTGGGCTTCCCTGGTGGCGCAGTGGTTGAGAGTCCGCCTGCCGATGCACGGGACGCGGGTTCGTGCCCCGGTCCGGGAGGATCCCACATGCCGCGAAGCGGCTGGGCCTGTGAGCTATGGCCGCTGAGCCTGTGTGTCCGGAGCCTGTGCTCTGCAACGGGAGAGGCCACAACAGAGAGAGGCCCGCGTACCGCAAAAAAAAAAAAAAAAAAAAAAGCCTCGTGCTTTATTTCATGCCCAGGAAGTAGGTGTCTGTGTGTGTGCGTGTGTGTGTGCATGTGATTTCCTCTGGCACACTTTGTGCCTCAACACTCATTAAGACACAGGGTTAAATCTGTGCTGCCCTTTGCCAGCTGCAAAAAACCAAATATTGTGCAGAGCTGCAATTTAAAGTGTATGAAATCGTACAGCTTCCCAAGGTACAGAATTGGAATCTATGAATGAAAAGTCAAGAGAATTAAATTTGACACAGCTGAAAGAAGTTTTTAAAGATCAGAAAGGGTAACCGACATTATTGAACACCTAGTGTGCACCGAGAAGTTTAAATATATGACAAGTTGGTTCTTGTGTCACTCAATGGTTCTGAACAGTTGATGGAAGAGAAGTGAAAAACTCAATTATAAGTTTCAAGCTGTATTCTCTGTTGTGAGAAACAGACATTATTTTAAATAAAAAGATGAAATTGTTCCTTTTTTCTAGGTAAACCAACCCATATAAATAAATTTTATATGCACAAAAGCAAAGTAAAAATTGTCTTCTGGAAAAAAAAAAAGATCTGGGACAATGCATTACCTTAGAAGCTAAACTAGTCTATATAACAGGGAAAAGTTGACAATTTACTTAGTGCTAGCTAATTCCTCTGTAAGCAGCAGAAAAAAAAGAGAAAAAAAACCAAAACATGATCGTAGTATGGTTGTCCCCTTAAACTCAGATTACTACTATTATTTTAAAGAAATATTTCTCTAAAGTATCCTGTCTGACAAATACTGGTGGAGAAAGATGTATACTGATTCATATGTGTCTTGATATCTATGTCTGTATTTGTATATGTGTGTCTATACATTCTGTCTTAGTCTCTTCGGGCTGCTATAATGGAATACTATAGACTGTGTGGTTTGTAAACAAAACAAATTTCTTTCTCACAGTTCTGGAGGCTGAAAGTCCAAGATCAAGGCACCAGGAAACTCAGTGTTTGGTGAGAGCCCGCTTCCTGGTTCATACACGGCTGTCTTCTCTCTCTGTCCTCAGATGGAGGAAGGGGCGAGTTTGCTCTCTGGGGTCTCTTTTACAAGGGCACTAATCTCTGCTCTCATGACTCAATCACCACTCAGAGGCCCACCTCCAACACTTTGAGGGTTAGGTTTCAACATAAGAATTTTCGGGGAAGATAAACTTTCAATCGATAGCAGTGTGTGTGTGTGTGTGTGTGTGTGTGTGTGTGTGTGTGTGTGTGTGTGTGTGTGTGTGTGTGTGTGTGTGTGTGTGTGTGTGTGTGTGTGTGTGTGTGTGTGTGTAAAATTAGCAGGAAAAAATATAGGCCTGGTGTTTACCTTGAGTTGGAGGAAAGACTGGCAACTTTGGGGAAAACACTGATGTTACATTGTTATATTCTGCTAGAAATCTTATGGTTGAACATACCCTATATTGTGCGGTGGTACGAAAGAAAATTTTCCGCAGATGTCGTAGAAGTTGCCATGGCCCGTCTTCCTGGGTACAGTTAAATTCTGGAGCAGAGCTGAGGATTTGGAGGTGGTGGTAGAAAGAAAATGTTTTTCCATCTCGAGGTCACAAAGAGTTAAGGGACTGAATTTGAAGTAGGTGAAATCACACCAGGGCTGCCCTGCTGGGAGGGTGAGGTGGCCTCTGTGACATGGCAATAGGCTGGGGACAGAGGCGGAAGCTTGGGGTCTGCCCCAGTGAGGCAAGCCAGGAACCCAGTAAAAACACTGCAGTAGGGGAGCCCTGTAATGGGACTCAGTCTCATTCCTGTATCTGAGAACATCCACCTTCAGTCAGTTTCAGATTTTTTATTGCTGGAATTTCCTTGCATTTCCCCAAGCCTCTAATAACATCTTGTTGCAAGTTGTAGCTGCATCCTGCCTTTGTCATGTCTGCGTGTATCCTGTGTGGGTGGTGATGCTACATGTGAGACAGAACAGCAGCCAGAGGGAAGCCAGTGTGATTCCTTGAAATAGCAGGAAAGGCTCAAGGGAGAAGCAGAGCAGAACCCCGGAAAACAAATCTTAGAATGGGTCTGTGAAACACCCAGACCTACTGGATTCCCCAAAATATTCATGATAAGAACATGAGATAACATGGTAAGAGACAAACCGCTTGCTATGAAAGAGAAGTTCAACTCAAACTATTGCAATTTGTACATAAAAGAGAAATGTGACCTCAGTCTAGTGACTTATAGACTGAAATCGCACATCATATACACTATTTTCCAGTAGTTAAGTATCATAACAGTCCTTTGAAGTAGATATGTAAATTTTACTTCATAGAGGGGAAACTGAGGTTTGGGGAGCTAAGTTCCTACCCCAGAACAATATGGTTCCTAAATATCAACTCTAACTTGTAGGTTGAGTTATACAGATCAAAAGCTTCTGTTTGGTCTTTGAGCCAAGCTTCTTTCCCAAAGATGAAATCGACTATATGAAAAGAATTCATGCAGATTTTGAATGGCAAGATGTCCAGGGATGTTATAAAGACGAGCATGTGTACATGTGGGGGCTGAACCATACAATTAAACATGCTGTGATTCTCATCCTTCGATCCTGTGTTAATTACAAACCACAAATCTGATTTCTTCGGGTAATTAACAAGGCAGAAATCATGGTACATTAGCCTAAGATTTTTCTATTCCCAAATCAATTGGATCAACTGAAACAAGGAACTCTGATAATTATTTCAGAACAGGAAGTAAAAACAGGACCTTGGATAGCACTTTTTAAAGGAAACAAATGACACCTAAATGAGGCGTCCCTGTTCCCAGGTCTGTCTTGACATCGGCAGTTAGCAGCAGGGTGGAATGTGATGGTTTTTCATGCCTTTAGAGGGGAGCTGGCATAGAGATAAGTGTGGTCCCAGAGGCTAGCACAGCACACTGAGGAAAAAACCCACGTTCTGCCAAGGTAATGAAAACGCTGAAGGTCTGCCAGGGTTAATTAGTAACACACTGAGGAGACCCTGTTCACCAGTGGTCACTCGGAGGCGAACCAAGAACTGCTTGAGCAGAGCTGGGCTCCCTGCCATCCTGGTCGTCCATAAGCTGCAGTTACTGGGTGCAGAGAGGCAACAAAAATATTTTGTCTTGACCTCCTTTTACCAAAAGCTCCCTCTCTTTCTTTTAAATATATGACTCAGGCTTCCCTGGTGGCTCAGTGGTTAAGAATCCACCCACCAATGCGAGGGACACAGGTTCAAGCCCTGGTCCGGGAAGATCCCACATGCCGCAGAGCAACTAGGCCCGCGAGCCACAACTACTGAGCCAGCGTGCCACAACTACCAAAGCCCGTGTGCCTACAGCCTGTGCTCCCCAACAAGAGAAGCCACCGCAACGAGAAGCCTGAGCACCGCAACGAAGAGTAGCCCCCGCTCGATGCAACTAGAGAAAGCCCACGTGCAGCAATGAAGACCCAGTGCAGTCAAAAATAAATAAATAAAATTTAAGGAAATAATAATTATATATATATATGACTCAACATAGAAAATAGCGTCCCCAAATCTCCTACCCTTGGACCTCAGACTGGCCTTCAGCTCTATCTACATTCTTCCTGCTCTGCCTGTCTCTTAGATCTGATGCCCCAATTCCTCCAAAAGCTTAATTACACTATTTTCATAAGATTTTTTTCTTCAAATCCAGAAGAATATATGTAAATATTCACAATTTTTAAATGACAGACCCAATGATCTGCCCCCTCCAAAACTATTCACAACTGCTCTCCTCTCTTGCCCCCATTGATACTAAATAACTCAATATTTTCAGATGTCCACAACTCTTCTCTAACAAAAGCTATCATTTGCTCATTTACATAAAATAGGAGAGCCTTTTTCTGGGAAGGATAATTTATTAAAACATAAAAATGACTATGTGTTTTGTTATTTGAGGATTTACCAATAGATTCTGCACCAACTTATTTGATTTCTTTCAGAGCTATGTGGTCTCCCAAATTCCAGAAACTCTCTCAAATAAACTGCAACAGACTTAAACCATGAGCAGAAGTTTGTCTTGTCGGTCAACAAGCATATTGCTAGTGTGCTTGACACATGGGCAAATAAATCAAGAAATGGACTGCATTCCAACTGTTATCTAAGATGAATTGAAAATGATCTGAAGATAATAAAAAAAAAAACTGGCAAGCTATCTTAGCTCTATGAGGGAAGAATGGGAAGAAAATTAATTACATCTATCGGAAAAGCGTTGCTAAACACTTTGCTATGACTTTGCTTTCTCTTGGGATTTCCCAATAGCTAGTTCTGACAAATGGGCAGGGCCAGAACCAGGATTAAGTAAGTGAGGCTTTTGCCTTGGCCGCAAAGTTCAAGAGGGTGCCAAAAAGACTCAATAAATAAGAGTAATAATCTTTACAAGTAATATTTTTAGAAACCAAAATGAGTGCAAAAAACTTCACAATGAACAAAGTATCAAAATTTTAAACATGGACAAGATCAGCTAATGGGTATTAGCTAAAAAGCAAAAGAGAAAATGAAATTATTTGACATAATTTACAGTGATCCATCAAAACTCAACGATAATTTTAATTTTTTTCATAAAATTTTTTTTTTGCTGTACTCGGGCCTCTCACTGTTGTGGCCTCTCCCATTGCGGAGCACAGGCTCTGGATGCGCAGGCTCAGCGGCCATGGCTCACGGGCCCAGCCACTCCGCAGCATGTGGGATCTTCCCGGACCAGGGCACGAACCCGTGTCCCCTGCATCAGCAGGTGGACTCTAAACCACTGCACCACCAGGGAAGCCCTTTTTCATAAAATTTAAAGTAGAACTACGTACAGTCCAGCAATCCCACTGCTGGGTATGTATTCAAAGGAAACTAAGTATCTCAAAGAGATATCTGCATTCTGGTGTTCATTGCAGCATATTCACAACAGCCAAGACTCAGAAACAACCTAAATGTCCATCAACAGATGAATGGATAAAGAAAATGTGGGAGATAGAGATGATAAACACAGTGGAATATTATCCAGCCTTTAAAAAGGAGGAGATCCTGCTGTTTGCAAAAACGTGGATGAACCTGGAGGACATTATGCTAAGTAAAATAGGTTAAATAGAGAAAGACAAATACTGTATGATCTCACTGAGATGTGGAATCTTAAAAAAAAAAGTTAAGCTCATAGAAACAAAGTAGAAAAGTGGTTGCCAGGGACTGAGGGGTGAGGGAAATGGGGAGAGGTTGGCCAAAGGGTAAAACTTTCAGTTATAAGATAGATAAGCACTGGAGATCTAATGTACAGCATGGTGAATATAGTTAATAATACTCCATTATACACTAGAAATTTGGCAAGAGAGTAGATCTTAAGCATTCTCATGACACACACAAAAAAAGGGTAACTATGTGAGGTAATGGATGTGTTAACTAACTTGATTGTGGTGATCATTTCACATTGTATGCATAGATTAAATCATTACATTGTACACTTTAAATATGTATAATTTTATTTTCAAATATACCTCAGTAAAGCTAAGGGGAAGAAAACTCAACTATGGAACAAAAAATGTGCAATGAGAAGAAGAAAAAGAAAAGGTAACTTAACAACTGATGTCAGAATCCCTGTTAGAAAAGAAAATGCCCTCCATTGACAAAGCAGCACCTTGATCAGAATTTCTGGTTGTAGGATGACCTCAGAGCATGAACATTATGGGTTGGAACTGAGAAAAGAGAACCACATACTTAACCAATACAGAGGGAATAATTGTCAAGGTCTCTGACCAGGCTGAAGGAGAAAAGAAAGAACAAGAAGACAAGAAAGGTGATAGCTAGGTCCCTGTGAAGAGGGGTGTGAAATTTCTTAATGGCTAAAGAATTTTTAAGGGTGGAACTACCAATGGTTCAATTGTAATTTACTGACTCTGCTGCCCTTGGTTGTAACTTCTACCTTCAATGGCATTACACAGTCAGGAAAGTCTGCCATATATACATTCTTGAGTCAGAGAAGGAGGGAAAATCCAGGCACTGACTTTTGATCCAGGTAAGGAGTGGTGCTAGAAAGCAAGACTGCTTGGTCTCAGTGCTGGCTGTTCAGTTTATTTTCTTAATCTGCCTATTCTACTTTCCATGTGAAGAAGCAGGGGGACGAAAACATTACTAAACTTGTCTAAGTTAAAGTAACTCGGTAGGACTTCCCTGGTGGCACAGTGGTTAAGAATCCGCCTGTCAATGCAGGAGACCCAGTTCGGGCCCTGGTCCGGGAAGATCCCACGTGCCGTGGAGCAACTAAGCCCGTGCACCATAACTACTGAGCCTGCGCTCTAAAGCCCATGAGCCACAACTACTGAGCCCACGTGCCACAACTACTGAAGCCCGCCCCCCTAGAGCCCATGCTCCACAACAAGAGAAGCCACTGCAGTGAGAAGCCCCCACACTGCAATGAAGAGTAGCCCCTGCTCGCCACAGCTAGAGAAAGCCCGCACGCAGCAACGAAGACCCAATGCAGCCAAAAATAAATAAATAAATAAATTTATAACCAAAAAAAAAGAGGAACTTTCAAAACAAATAACTTGGTGTATGATAATTAATAGATTATCCTGCTTATCTCATGTAACGTTTTCATCTGATTTCACTCCAGTCTTTAGTGAGGATAACAACCCTTTCACTTTTTGTTTGCATTTTCTTTTTTTTATTGAAGTATACTTGAATTACAATGTTGTGTTAGTTTCAGGTGTACAGCACAGTGATTCAGTTATACATATACTTTATATATATATGTATATATATATATAAAGTTATATTCAGTTTTATATTCAGTTATATATCTATATGTATATTCTTTCTCAGATTCTTTTCCCTTATAGGCTATTACAAAATACTGAGTAGAGTTCCCAGTACTATACTGTAAGTCCCTGTTGGTTATCTATTTTATATATAGTAGTGTGTATATGCTGTGTCTTTTCCTATGCTTTTAGTTTCAACATTACTAAATTATTTTTTAAAGACATATCTCATGTAGCAATTACTAGTTGTGTTTTGCTTTGTGATTCAATCAGAATCTTTTCTTTTTATGGGTTCACTTAGCCCATTCATATTTATCAATAAATTTTTTGGTCTTGTCCCTGCCATCACATGTTCTGTTATGCTTCAAATTTCACTGCTTTCTTGATTTACTATATGGTCTGCTTTATTTGTTTTATTTTGTTTTGAATATGTGTCTTCAAATAATTTAGACAATTCATATTTTTGTTCTAATGGTTGGGAAAGTTAATTAATACGTCTGTCCCCTGCTTCTTCATGTGGAAAGTAGAATAGGTAGATTAATAAAATAGAATATATATGCATACATGTATATATAATATATTTTGGTTGGGAAAGTTAATTGATGGATGGGAAAGTTAATTAATACGTCTGTCCCCTGCTTCTTCATATGGAAAGTAAAATAGGTAGATTAATAAAATAGAATATATATGCATATATGTATATATAATATATTTTGCATGCCATTGAATGTGGCATATCAAACTGATGAATAAATTAAAGATAAATTAATAAAAGATGCTAAGACAATAATTTACACTAATAGAGAAAAACATCAAATCAATTTAGACCATTTTAACAATATCTGTCAGGGATCTCTAAAGTATAACTTCTTTTAGTTCAGTGCTTCTACTTCCAGGGAAAAACAAACAAGCCCAAAACTTCACATAAAGATTACTTTCACAATATTGAGTGTGTACATACAGATACTTAGTATGTCATGGAAGATTTAAAGTTTGCCGTAATGAAAACCTCACAGTGACAGGGATCTTTGTCCTTTTTTATTCATTGTCTCTAGAAGAGCACCAGAGCCATCAAAGGCACACAATAAATATTTGTAAAATGAATGAATGAAATCTTGTATTTTTTACTTGTGATGGTCTCATCAATTTTTATAGTTTTAATTGCTTTCATTTGATCATTTTTTTCTTTCTGATTCTCATAATTTTAATTTTTTCGTAATTCTACAACAATGCTAAATAATAAAGGTAATAGGAGAAAACTTAATACTAAAGATAATAACAGAAAACGTTTTATGCTACATTTCATAGTAATTCCTCTATTGATTAACTGTAGAAAATAATGTCGTAATATCTCTAAGAGTCAGAAATACATATCACTATATAAAGATTCTAGTAAGTCCAGAAGAATAGAAACATGTTTATCTTTGTTAGTACTTTTAAAAATGTACAACGTATTGAGCTTTGTGAATTTCTATTGACAGGAGTGGTGAAATTCCAGGCCTGGTGTGTACATATCATGTCACAAATATGAACCAGTGCTTAGGCAAGTTCTGTTTATTCCTTTCATTAGAAATACTTCACTATGTCCCAATTCTGTGATGTAATTTTGGTGGAATTAAACTTGAAGAGTTCAAAATTTTAAAAAAATAAATAAAATAAATAAAATGCCTGACGTTGTACCCCAATGAAAGGTTTTTGGAAGTAAACATAATAAAATATTTTGATACACTAGGTTATTTGGGAGCAGCTTGTGAAATGCTGACATAAACCAATCCTCAACTTTCTGCTTGTTTCAGCTTATAAAAATACCTTGGATAAAAAATACAAAAGTTAATTTTTCTCTTTCTAAATTGTATGGAAGTACCACAATTTTTTCCACCTAATCTATTTTTTTATGCAGAAAAGTCCACTCTGAGCTGTAATTAGTCTACTGTTTAATGCAAAATACTCCTATCCAAATACCCGTGTTTTTAAAAAAATTTATTTTACTTTCAAATGTAAAAATCTGTTTAAATCACAGTGTGATAAGTAATATGTATTAATTTCAAAACACGTAAAAGAGTATGAAGAAGAAAATTAACATCGTTCATAATCCCACCTCTCAGAGATAACAAGGCTGATATAAATGTCTATCCATTTATCCGTCCATCTTCTTATCTAAATACATTTAAAATGCCCCTGTATTTGTATGTCTTGCTTACTTCTTCCAACATATCATGTGCATTTTCTCATATTATTATATATTCTTCAAAACCATGAATTTTGCAGCTGTGACAATTTATCATAAAGACATAAAAACTTTTTAACCTACTATTAATATTTAGGTTATTTCTAGTTATTAGTTGTATAAATAACACTGTGCAGAAAAACTTGGATGTAAATCTTCTTGTGAGAATCATGTATTATTCCTCCCACGGGGAAAAAACCTGAGAGGCAAACTATGAGGTTGAAGCATTTTCCTACAAGGTTATGGGATTTTTCTTTCTTCTTTCTTTCTTGCTTGCTTGCTTGCTTGCTTTCTTTCTTTTTCCATCTGCATTGAAATGAAGAGCTCTGAGATCCTACCTCTTTCAGTTTGTGCAAATTATAAAAATAGACATACTCTGGTTTTCATTATCAAAAGTCACCAGAAAGAATTTCTGCCTTGTCATGGTACTAGAGAAAAGCTAGCCTTGACCAATTTCATTTCCAAGAGTAGCATGGTCCAAACACTCATTAACACTGAGGAACCATGAGGAACACAATACAGCGCGTCCTCCTAACATAACAGATGGCAGGCGTGTTCAGGGAAAGAGATTGACGTGCAGGGAGGGTTCGTTCATATGAATTACATGCTGCCTACACTTTCCATCTTGCAATCCCTCTACTATTGGACCATTATGTCCCTTAAGAAATGATATAATGTCAAGGACAATGTGTGGAAGTCAGAGGAGGAAGAGGTGTGGGACATGTCTCTCTTACTCGGAGAAAATTATCAGTGAGATGAGACAGACTCCGTTCCTGGGGAGTTTCCAGATTTACTGTTTACCAATTGATTCATCCTCAAAATTGAGCTGTAAAACATCAAGACAAAGGATGGTCTTGCTTACCAAGTCTGTCCCCCCACAGGGCGGCATGGTGTGCTTCCAACACTTCATAGGCCTCCTCCAGATGACTCAGGGGATGGGAATTTCACCACCCCTTGTGGGAGACTCTTTTATGGCCTCTTAAGTCTCACCCATTAGGAAAGTCCTCCTGATGAAGCCATTTTTTTCCCCTTTTCTTCAGTTCATTCATTGCCCTTAGATAATCCCCTAAAGACCACCTCCACAATCCCTCTCCCTCTGTGGAGCTTATACTTTCAATTATCTGCAAACAGCTATCAGGGTCCACCCCACCACACAGGCACATACTCCTTAGCTCTACGGCCAACTTACACACATGTAATTCTTTTAATCTTTCCTCATACATCAAAACCTCCAGCTGCTTAATCATTTTAGCTCCTCTAATAAGCAGTGAATTTGAAGGGGGATTATGGTCTCCTTCTCCAGCTTTTCTCATGTCAGCTGTATCCCTTCTCCTCAACCGCATGCCAGATTTCTGTATGCCAATAGCCATTCATCAACGGAAATGAGGTTTTTCTGGAATGCTGTGTTCTATAGCACAAAACAGGAGAAAAATCCCTCCTACCCATAACTCATTGCTAGGGTGAATCAATATTTATACAAACTAATAAGGAGGGGAAATCTGAGAGAAATTTAGGACTACCCAAGTTTCCAAACCACTGAGAAACTTTTTAACCATAAGTAAAAATTTCAAAATACTGTGTTTCATTTAAACGTGGACGGCAGACTAATAGAGGAAATTCAATCACTTTTAGGTAAAGGAAGTGTTGAAGGGTTGGCTACTCACTTCTTTATTGATGAAAAATTAGCTTAGGTGAGAGCCCAGAACGCAGAGACTTTCCCCTCTTGTTCTTTAACCACGGTCTGAATCGCTGGTGGTTTCCATGGTCCCTCAAGGGACTCATACACAAAGCCTGACTATAATAGGAAGCCTCACTCTCACTACACAACCTCAGACGCTCCAGTCTTCAGAATTGTTTTCCAGCTGCATCAAGAGCTGCCCCAAGAATGCTGCATGCTCTTCGGGTCTCCAAAACCCCACGTTTATCTCCTCTACCTCAAAGGCATCTCCTTTGCCCATCTCCCTTTCCAACCCTCATCCATCCATCAAAACCTAACTTCAGTCCCATTTCCTCCAGGGAACCTGCCCTTTCCTCTAGGCCTCATTATGTTTAATGTCGATACCATTAAAATAAGCTATCTTGCATTACTCCTTCCTCTGTTTGCTTTGAGAGTTTGAGAGTTTTCTCTCTCCACTGCTTTACAAACCCCCCCTACAGCAGGGATTATGTCACATTTTTTCATTATCCCCCAAAAGAACCAACACACTGCTCTCCACCAAGTGGGAACTTAATAAATATTTCTTGATTCCAAATGCAGTGAGAACCTCATAAGAAAGCTCCCAAGCATTGAAAGGGCTTTAAGGATTTATAAAATAGTACATATGTTTTGTGTTCAAAATAGTAATGTTCAAAAACTGCTATCTTTTGCCTTCAGGTCTATTACTGAAGAATGAAAAAAAAAGTAACAAAGCCAACAGCTACATATTCCATTTGAGATACCCAAAGTTTCTTCTCATCTTTTCTGGAATTAGGTCTATACGTGGCTAGACTTCTTTAGTGTGTGGAGAAACCACCAGAACACTGACACCAATTTAAATGCTGCTTCCTGTATTTTGAATATATGTTTTAAAAATCCAAAGTGATGAAAGTACATTTAATCCAAAAAGTGAAAACTTCATTCATCACGCACTCAAAGGAATGACAAACTATTCCTTTCAAAAAGATCTGACTTAGAAGTAGATACGAGACCTAACAAAATCTTCTTTATAAGTAAAAATCCTCTACATGCTTAAGTAGAGGGATACACATGGGTATCACCTTACATGTGGATTCTTATGTCGCTGAAAAATTGCATCTTATTTTTTTCAACCATCTTCAAGGAGTCACCTTCAATTTAAGAGTATTTTTGGATTCCCAGGATCCATACGTGTTTCCTCCAGAACAATCTGCTTAGTCTCCCTGCCTACCACCCATTTCTACAACACAGAACCCTACTGGGCATTACTGTTCCCCGAATTTAATCCTCTTACTTCATGGTGACACTGACTCACTTCCTTAGTGTAAACCATTATTCCACAATTCTCAACAAAACTGGATTTCAAAAATAAACACAGGAAAAGGTAGAGATTACAGACCTAAAGATTAGTCTTTCAAATGAACTGATTCCCTCATCTAACTCAATGTGAAAACTCCAAACAAGTTTGCCCTCAGGGTTCCTCATCTGAGTACACAAGGGCATTCAGGATTAATTCTAAAATGTGTAAGACGCTTGCACCGCACTGAATATACATAAATATTTGTGATGTTGTCTCCACCAATTCTTTTTAAGCACAGAAGAAATAAATGCTAAAACAACCAAACAGCAAATATTTTGGTGCAGAATTAACCAAATGGTGTGTTTTCTTCCTTAGCGATGTGATTTGTATCTGTAGGCTAAGATTGAGATAAAAATAATCATGTCATCAGTATTTTAATTTTCATGTAAAGAACACTCAGTAACCTCCAACCAGTAGAATAAACCATTATTTTATTTTAGTTGTTCATCTCATATTACATTAAAATCAGGAAAAATTCATTCAGTTGGTCACTCAGCCAGTCAGCGAGAACTGAAATTAGTAGGATATTAGCCATGGTGTTACTATAAACATGCTCTTAACAGAAGTTTTGTGTTTACACAGTAGATAAAGAATGAAACTGTGGCAGTAATATTTCAGATTTTCTCTCCTCCTGATAACACGACCGTTAGCTCGCTCTACAGCAGCACTGGCCAATAGCACTGTCTGCGTTGAAGGAAATGTTCTCTATGTGAATTATACAAATATTAACCTCCGGCCAGACATGGCTTTTGAGCACTTGAAATGTGTCTAATGCAATTAAAGAATTAAATTTATAATTTTATTTAATGTTAGTGCCTTGGGTGATAATAGAAGATAAAGCCTATAATAAATGCAGGAGGATGGGCTTCCCTGGTGGCGCAGTGGTTGAGAGTCCGCCTGCCGATGCAGGGGACACGGGTTCGTGCCCCGGTCCGGGAAGATCCCACATGCCGCGGAGCGGCTAGGCCCGTGAGCCATGGCCTCTGGGCCTGCGTGTCCGGAGCCTGTGCTCCGCAACCATAGAGGCCACAACAGTGAGAGGCCCGCGTACCGAAAAAAAAAAAAAAAGGCAGGAGGCCCTCTATTTTTGGTGATCCAACCATTTTCAAAAATTCTTATTTTATAAATGAAAATTATTATTAATTGTGAAATCTATTACAAGTAATTTACCTGCCATATATTTGCAATTTGCAGAATTCCTTCAAAATTGATATCTACACTGATAGAAGTATTATTTCTCCAAGAGAAAATGAATGAAAAATCCTTTAAATGCAATAAGCGTAAACAGAATCCATTGACAGCCTCATGTTCCCTTTTCCTCATTTTCAAACTCCACCACAATCCAAAGATTAAAGGTCTAGCGAGTTCTTCCAAGAAAAGATAAAATCTAGGCAGCTGGGAGAAACGCTCTCCCTGCTGGGATTCCAGTTTGCTTGTGACTCTCTTTGGAACCAGAGCCCATGGTTTCTTTTACCTTAACATGGCTTCTCAGCCATCGGCCAACCCTGAATGGCCCCTTGTTGAATGAACCTAACCTGGGCCTTCTCCTGAGATTTCTGTTACTTCATGCGTCATTGGAGCTGCTTGGGTCATGTTCAAACAAAAAATCCACATCACTTCTGGTCAGGGTTCTGCAAAGACGTTTTCTCTTTGCCAAGGCCAGTCATGATGGGCAAACTCTGTAGGCTTTATAGTTTGTTTAAAATAAGGATAAAATCTTAATATAAAAATTAACCTCGTGAAAGTAGAATTTTCTTTTCTTCTGTGTTTTCAACCTCAAATGAAGACGCCTATTATGATCTAATGGGCTCTAAAAGGTTGAAAAATACTCATCAACAGTTGTCATCTGTGTGGAGCAGACCCAGTATTGATGTGCCAGTTGGTGGGGGAAGAGGAAACAGAGAACATTCACTCTATTCTCACACCCATTTGCATTTCTAGATCTGTTTGGGTTTTTTTTTGGGGGGGGGATGAGTATTTTTTCTTTGTTTTGCCAGTTCCACAGTTTTAGAAACACTAATGATATGTAGATGGTGTCCATTACAGTCTACAAATTGACAGTTGATCTGCAGTAGAACATTCTGAAAGTTTTCCATTCCATAACTCAGCACTGTTTAGATTTTGCTTCCCCACTCTACCTTGGTGGCATAACCCAAATCTCAATTAATTGGGATAATCACCCATTGTTGTTAGGGTCAAGGTCTAGGTGAGTCCATGGTGCCAACCAAGACCTAGGAAGGGGGGGCCATGGGTGCTTTGCTCTCAGGTATCCACTGCAGCATGTCCCAGCTGGTCTTCATCCATCAGGCACTCAGGTGCCATCCCTTTCCACACATTTCTGTCCCTGGGGTCCATCACCATGTGCTGCCATGTTGGTCAGCCTGCCCCTCGGGAATCTCTGGGAGGCTGTCTGTACGTGTCTCCCAGACCCACTGGGCAGCCTGTCCTGCTCTGGGGTCCTGCTGCCTTCAGGAGCTCTGCGTCCCCTTTGCTCACAAAACCCACAAATCTATCTGGCGTGTTTACAGATCCTTACGGATCTAACTAGATCTGGTCCCGGCTCCTCTCCCAGGACTCACCAAGCTCTCAGCACTTCTCTTCCTCCTCTCCTCCCACACTCCATCCAGGGAAATGTTTTCTGGTGTGACAATAAAATCCCTCATTCCCCAAATCTTTAAGTTTTTGACTACCCCTCACACCTTCTCTCTTCTCCCTCTGGCTTTGACTTTTGTAAACTAGAAGCAAAAAGATTTTTGCTCTGTCACATCCCCGGGGCTGTGAGCACTAAACAATCTAGCTATTTAAATGTGGGTCTAAGGTGGTACTGATGGAAACAGGCAGATATGGAAAGAATCTTCTAAACTACTAGGAGACAGGAAAAACAATGAGTTAAAACAATTTTTAAAAGTCTACTACAGATAGTTCCATTTGCAGGGGGTTGGGAGGGTGACAATAATGTTCTACTTAGACACAGAGAACTGATGAGGCCATATAAGTACATATGATCGCAGTGGTGAGTGGTTTCCTCAAGGGACTCTCATCCCAGATCCTGGGCATCTTCTTCCAAGATGTTTATCTTCCCTTGTGAGATAATAAAACAAGACTCTGTGGCTGGGAGGCTGCAGAAGAAACTCCTATATCAACCAGGAAGTGAGCTAAATAAAAACGACATCTCTTCCCAGGTTGATTGTAAGAGGTGGTCCTGCTTTCTGTACCACAAAGGGACGCTAGTGCAGAGTCTTTGATGTTTCAAAACAGTGATGCGTTCTGAAGTTTGGATTTGTGAAAATGTGCTATTTGTCTGCCTTGCCTTGGGGTAAAGCCCAAGAGGACATGTAGAATTCAAAGGTGTCCCTCCTTCACCAGCCCCTTTGCTTCTCCCTGCCACCTTCACCTTTCCATGGCCTGGGGGGAACAGCTACCTTCTTGTGCCATGAGTCTTGCTCCCCCCAAATCTGTTGTTGGAATCCTTTTATTCATTAAGACAACACACATTTATTGATCTCCTACCTGTACAATGTCAGGCTCTAATCGGTATTAAGAAATGAAAATGGCAGTCATCCTCAGGAAGAATTTACAATCCAACGCTGGAAACCTTCTCTCTTTATCTCCTTTTTCCTTTACGGGAATCCTGCAGACACTGTTGTATATTTCTAGGAGATATTTTATAAAATTCTTCATAATTCCATCTCATGAGCCCCTCTAAACTGGAGGATGTTTCCTGCCTCTTCTATCTTTCCAACACAGCACCCATATCATTAAATGTTTTTACTGACTATACATTATCCATACTTCTCTTGGATGATAGATACATATTGTTGCCAGAAAAGTGCAGGTTCAAAATCCAACATGGAATAGTGAATGGTTAATATTCCCATCAAAAAACTAATGAATATTCCCATCGAAAACTGAAATTAAAAAGCCATCAGGGAAGAGAAAATAGCAACATTATAATTATGCTTATAAATGCTGTCCTCTGTGATAGCTAAATTGGAAAAAAATGGTTTCAAGGCCAAGAGCTAAAGTTTCCAATATTGTTCTTCAGTATTTCACTCAGTATTTTCACTACTCCATGCTCGCCCATAAACATAACATTTATCATGTCCGGATTTAAATCCCAGATTATTATCATAAACATAAGGCAGGTAATTTTATTAGAACATTATTTGGTGCACATTGACGTGAATGGGGTATTTACATAACTATAGGATATTCACATTATTACTTCAAATGTCAGAAGAATTGCACTTCTTAACACAGGTACAAAAACATTAGTGTTTGTTCTTATTTCATTTTTTTAACTAAGTAGGCCATCAAGACTATTTTTCACACACTTTACAGCAAAATCCTGACCTCAAAATATGTCATGATTCATCTGGCAGCTCTTCTGTAATTCATTCCTACACTATGAGAGATGAGAGGGGTAGACAAAGATTAAATACATATAGAAACAAGAGTTTATATTTATTATTCCTATTTCAGGAACATACCCATGTTTCTGAAATATTTCTAGCGAACTGCTGACATTTTGCCGCATGACAATTTAATTTTTATTTTGGCTTGAAGTCTTTCTTCGGCTGATCTTTGGGAAAATGCACACTGTGGTTTATTCACTTTGGAAATGATTCCAGAGTGAAGACTGCCCTCCAAAACGAAGCTGGCTCTAGCTGCACATAATATTTTCCCCAGAAGTGCCTATAAAGTCGACTAAAATAAGAAAGTGCTCATTATTTCTGATACACAGTAGAGACTGGAAATTCATATTTCATTTTTGTACCAGAGGTGTGGAGTTGAGATACAGTAGTGCTCTTTTTCTGTGCAGTATAATGGTCTATTATTTTACGAATTCCTATTTACTTTGTGTCGGTAGCTTAACTCTGAGTAAATTCTACCTTTCTTCTCTTGCTAGCTAAGTGGGGGAAAAAATTACCTCAAACCCTACCAAGTGTCAAAGCTGCCTTAAAATACTGGTATTTAAAGGAAGTATAATACCAATAAGTCTGGGGCGATTAAGAGTTCTGAGTGAGGACATTCAAGGCTGTGTTATGTAGTTTGTGACAGAAATCTTAAATTAGTGGGGCAACGCAGATGGCATGACTTTCCCGCAGACTAGAAAAAAAGTGTTGTCAAACCCTTAGCTTGCGGTAATGGCACTTAGTAAGTATTGCTCTAATAATGGGGCAAAGAATATATGAGTCCCTCCGATTCTGATTTTTTTTTTTTTTTTTTGGTCAGAACTTTGAAGTTTTTAAAGCTCTGTTCTCTTCCTCTCTGCCAGGCTAATAAAAAGAATTATTATTACTACCACATTTGTGTCTTTTGGATTTTATTTTTGGCTAATGCAAGCACTTTTACAACATGATCTTGGTTGAAGGAGCAATTAGAATTAAGGAGCCTTATCCAACAATTACAGCACTTACAGCAATTATAATAGTAACTGAGGACGTTGACGACTTAACTGAGTTACCCGGACGCTGCATTTTTAGTTTGCTTTTAAAGTTATCGAGAGCTGAGCAGTGGAGTTCCGTAATGACTTGGTGGCCAGATTGGAAGTCTGAAGCCCTGTCTGCCACACTGCGAAGCCATCAAAGGAGGTCTGTCCCACCAAACTCTCCATTTTCACAACAGGATATCTGGTTTCTTTTATGAGGATACAGCTACGTTAATTTGGTTTAGTGGTTTGTTGTAGGTAAGCGGGCTCTTCACAGCACAAACACCAAAATCCTCTTAAAGCAGTTTCTTGTTAATAGCTGGGGATTGGCAGATTTGCATTGTAAAGTGTGATTCGGTTGGATAAATATGTTTAGTCTAGTAAGCGCTTTAGTGATTGAGTGTCTGTTAATGGATACAGGTGGATTACGGTGAAACCTCTACGGGGCCGTCCCTGGGCACTTAGCATCCTGAGTCTCGGAGGGGATGGGAAACCAGCTGGCACTACAGAACCACTGAAGTACCATACAATGTTCCCGATGTTCGGTGCTAATGCGGGGCTTTCAATTTTCAAATATTAATTTCAACAGAGGAGAAAAAAAAAAAACCCAGCAAATTAGAAGGCAGGGCTTTGGTAACTTCCAGCAATGACAAAATAGGGATGTCCCATATGCACGCTTAAAAGCTGACAGCTTTCCCTGGATTTAAAAGCAGAGAACGTACAGAGAGGAAGTTCAGGGTAGTTCATTGACATCCGAGGATGAATCCAACTCCTGCCGAAATCTTTGCCTTCAGATACCCTGCAGGCAGAACAAGAATCAAAATTTTTTTTAAAAAGACTTTCAAGTTACTGTTAAAGAATGTTACCATGCCTGTTCCTCTGTACCTACGTGTACACATAGTGTTTTACAACTTTTCTGAAAACAGCAGACTGTTGTAAGAATTGCAGATACTAATTCGTTCCGTCCCATCTCCAAGCAGCTGGGAATGAAGACTTTTCCATTTCTTCCTTTTGAAAATGAGTACCGGGATTCTTCAAGAAAGTCACCAGAAAATGTCACTTTTTTTTTTCTTCTCAGGTGAACATGCATAGGTATTTTTATGAGGTGAAAATATCAGCTTATTTCAAGGATCTAAATGGTATTTTAACATCCCAGGCTCTGGGACAGGGATGTTGGAACGAACATCTGCTCCCAGCCGGTCATGAAATGCTTAAGACTTCAGGAACTAGTATATTTTTGCAGATTGGCTTTTCTACTGAAGTTAAACATATTTCAACCATCTTTCTCCAAGATTCTTCCGATCCCTGCCCGGGGTTTACCAATTTTTATACGCATCACGTCATGGGCATTTATTTTCAGGACACTACCCCCTCAAATCTTTGCGATACCAACTGTTTATCCATTACTCTTCAGCCACAGGTTTCCCTAGAGTAAGTGGCATCGAGAGACATATAAACCAGGAATGACATCCCGCAAACCTGAGAGAAAAGTGGGGCTGAGGCTTCAGTTTTCTAGATATCAGAGGAAAGTGTTATTCCAACACAACAAAGACCAGGTGAAAGTCTAGAGTCTAGTGAGGTGCTAGCCACTAATTTATTATATGACCTTGGACAGATCACAGCCTCGGTGGGTTCCAGTTTCCAATACGCACGGTGTTGGCGATTAATATGACGTTGCTGACACCAATTCATTGTTATTAATGAAATGGGAGAGTTACACATATATAGGTCCCAAACCTAGGTTTTCAGGAAGTAGAATTTTCCTTATTGTTGTTTCACAAGACATAATTTCTATTTTGAGCTCCAGTCCCACTGGATGGAGGAAAACATATAGTTACATATAACCCTAAAATATACTTATTATTATAAAGCTATATTATATATGGTATTTTATATATTATAGTTTTATATAAATATAAATAGCACATATATAATTATAATTATATATATAGTAATTTCAGGGTGACTCACCCCCTTTCACCCAATTCCTAGAATTGTACCTAAGCTCCAGGGCCCTCCCAAGTGCCAGAGGTGTGTCATTTGTGGGGGAGAGGGGCAGAAGGTCTGGTGTCTGTACCTCATCTGCTCGTGCTGATACCTGCAAAGGCACCTTACTCTCATCTGGTTTCCAATTCCTGATTCACATAAACCACGGCCCAGTCTCCATATATCACCTGAGATCTGTCTCAGGGAAGTATGTGTTTCTCTTGGGAATGTAAAATCATAGGCTTTTCTCACATCTCACGGGGGCATATGGAAATCTTCATCTGACTACTATGTCTGATCACCCTGATGCAGCCATGCCTGCTCTCCTGACCCTCTGCCACATGGACCAGAGAACTTGTCTTCCTACCACTGGTTAGGCAAAGTGCAAGTCCCCGATGCCCTCGGAGCCCTGAACCCCACACTGGATTTTATCTCATGACCCCATACAACTGAGTCCTGGTGCAGCACTTCAGAACGTCAGCTGTCTTGCTTGTATTTCAATTCCTTCTCTCTTACGGAATCTTTATTTGGTCTGGTAGGGATAAAATTAGGTCTGACTAATCCCATATTTTATAAAGAAACACAGGGTGACATGTTCAATGACAAACCAAAGCTGGTACCATCAGCTATGTTCGCACATGATTCTACGAAGGCAGTAACTTTAGCATAAGGTGTTAAGACTGCTATTAGCATCATTCAGTTGACACCAAGGATGGGGATATCCACAAATTCTCCAGTCCTGCTTTTCCTCATCGCATCAGCCTGCACCGGGAACTCGAAGCCCAGCAAACTGTCTTTGCATGGTACTTTTGCCTACCTTTAATCTGGAACCCAGAGTCAAAGATGATTTAGAACAAGAACTATGCAGAGAATGAGCGTGCAGTGCAGTACAATAATACGTGTCTATGTGAAGAACCGCTGAGAGGCTCTGGTGTTGGACAGACTAGAGTGAGAATCTTGGCTTTGCCAGTCTATAGCTTTATTCGTTTTCTCTGGTGCGCAGTAAATCACACAAACTAGGCAGCCTGAAATGGTCACCTTTTATCTCAGCGTTCTGTAGGTCAGCAGTCTGGGCATGGGTGGTGTGGCTGGCCCCTCTGCTCAGGGTCTCAGCCACTTCTGCGTTCTCATGTGGAGCTCAGAGTCCTCCCCCAGTCAGTATTCTGATCCTTGTGGCTATTGCACTGAGGTCTTGGTTTCCTGCTAGCTCTTGGCTGGGAATGATCTCAGCATCTAGAGGCTTCGTCCAGTCCTTGCTATGTAGCCTCCTCTGTAGGCCCTCTGTCCATCGCCTGCCTTCAGGGGGGCACCACCCCTTCTAGGCTCATCTGAGGTCAGGTGCACACAAGACAACCTCCTGTCTGACTTACTGAAGTCAGCTGATCAGGGACCTCAGTACACCTGCAGAATCCCTTCTGCCATACACCTTACCTTCACTTAAAAAAATTCCACATTTCAAGTAACAGTGAATGAAAGTATTCTCCAAATCTTCTGGTTTTACATTCTATGTGATTAGAATTTATAAAAATAAGAGTTATAAATATAACTTCAAATAGATATCTTTGGTTGTTTCTGATACTGTCTTTTATTAGCTTTCTTTTCAAATGTATTCTTTGTCAAACTCTTCTGGTTAAGATAAATTAAGGTGACAGTCCCTTTGACTTGAAAACCAATCTTATGTTCCATTATTTGCAGGAATTTTTTTAAGTGGGCAGTCTTAAAATTTAACTTTTTAACATATAAATTTATATCAAAAAATAATTGATATAAAACTACTCTTATCTGTGGCTGCAATGTGACCTGGGTCAGTGTATATTAAATCTTCAAATATCAATTTACAAATTTATAAAATGAGGACAGGAAGAATTTTATAGGGCCAAATTGTATGAGAAGTTACACTTGGAGATCTTTGCATATAAGATCAGTACATCTACAATTAAACTTTTTGCTCAAACTACCATAAAACAAACGCTTGTAACATCAATCCTGTTTTTTCTTCCAGTTTTATTGAGATATAATTGCCCTACAGCACTGTATAAGTTTGTGTACAGTGTCTATACTATATTTTTAACTAGTCCTTAACACAAACTAAAGGGCCTTGTCTTTCACCTACAATTTGAGACTATGCTTTGCAAATCTAGCAAAAGAGGCATATCTCATGATGGCTTTGAAAAAGAGAGTGCTTTGGGTGCGGAATTAGCACTTTAAGTATTATATAATCAACATTTATGTTTCTCAAAAGATATAAAAATAAGCAATCCTGGGCTTCCCTGGTGGCGCAGTGGTTGACAGTCCGCCTGCCGATGCAGGGGACACGGGTTCGTGCCCCGGTCCGGGAAGATCCCACATGCCGCGGAGCGGCTGGGTCCATGAGCCATGGCCGCTGAGCCTGCGCGTCCGGAGCCTGTGCTCCGCAACAGGAGAGGCCACAACAGTGAGAGGCCCGCGTACAGAAAAAAAAAAAAAAAAAAAAAAGGCAATCCTGTGACATAACACAAATACATGTAATTTTACCGTTTAAAATTACAAAGTTATATGAAATTATATATAACTTAGTTATACAAAATCAGTTATGTATCAAAGGTAGCCCCTAAGGTTGCTACAACGCTGTCATGCTTAAAAATAACTGAAATTGAGACTCATTTAGAAATAGTTTTTTTTTTTTTTTTTGCGGTACGCGGGCCTCTCACTGTTGTGGCCTCTCCCGTTGCGGAACACAGGCTCCGGACGCGCAGGCTCAGCGGCCATGGCTCACGGGCCCAGCCACTCCGCGGCATGTGGGATCTTCCCAAACCGGGGCACGAACCCGTGTCCCCTGCAACGGCAGGCAGACTCTCAACCACTGCGCCACCAGGGAAGCCCTAGAAATAGTTTTAACATGTACCTGCTCATATGTAAATAAGACGTGTGGGAATAAATTACCTTAAGTTCACAAGGAGACATAAGTTCCCCATCTTTCACTTAGTAAGCATCCAACTATCTTGACGCATGTAGTTGCAGATTTTAAATGCAATCAGTATTTCTTCATTAAAGAAATAAAGATCTGCATAAGTGTAAAGGAAATCTGCAGCTAATTATGCTTGTTTCTCCATCTTTTCATTATATATTTGCCACCAAATCATAAAAAGCACTGTGAACCTGAAAACCAGTGATTAGTTACCATATAATTAAAACTTGAGATATTATACAACAGTTCACATAACACGGTTTTGTAGACTTCTGTGTGGAACATATATACAGTTTCATGAGTTTGATTCCTTAGACATAGACCATTATACTTAAGAAATATTTTTCTGCCTAAATTGTGTTTAGAAATCTTCTTTATTTCTCTCAATTATTCTTGCAAAAAAGAAAAAAAAACGACGTGCTATTTTCCTGCTGTAAATATTTTATGTTCAAAAGATTTGGCCAAATGGAAAAACACATGGTTATAGTCACATCTGTAGAAAACAAAACAGAAAAAACACTGGAATTAGATTTTTGTGAATAAAAAACAAACAAAAAAACCCTCAGAAAAATAGGTTGCAGCCAGATAGGTAGATGCTTTGTTCCTTGCCCAAGCCCTGTCTGAGAGAACATGAAACACAAAGGGCATCCACATATCTGGAGGAAGCAGCTGCAAGAGTGATACAGGGCCTATTCTTATAAGGAAAGAGCACCAGCAAATCTGCTTGAGCATGAATATTAGATTTGCTGAGTTCTGCTGACATCACCATGGGAGATAAACATATTAGGAAAACCGGGCCTCCTGTGGCTGGAGAAATTTCCAGATGAGAGGAGCGATGCCCATCCTGACAACCTCGGGTCCGGCTGGAGGCTGCAACCCCGCCAAGTGTCATCTTAAATACCACTAGTCCAGAACAAGTGGATCAAAATGAACTCTGAACCTTTGTTTCCTTCCCGGAAGGACTAACAGCTGCCTGCATCTGGAAACTGTGCGAAAGTTCTTTACAGCTGTAACATAATAAACAAACTAAAAAAAAGAAAAAAGAAAAAATCCACACGATCTACTGTTCCATTTACATTCTTGCCCCTTCTCTGGCCTCATTAAATTGTAATCTCACATTTAATTACATTTTATCAATGTATTATTTCTTCAACTTGAGAATTAAATTGAAAACATATTGAAGCAAAAAAGTAAATATCTCACAGTTGTTCTTTCTTGTTTTGTGTAAGTGCCTGATGACCAGGACCTGAGTTGTACGGGGCAGTCAGCGTGGAAGATGTGCTTTTGGCAGTAAATGGGGCGGGTAGGGGGGAAACCAACATGTTCAAGATGCAGAATATGATTTACCATCTCTGCAGCTCTGGGGTCTACATTTTCATAAATATAAGTGACAAATTATCAATAAATCACTCTTTGGTTCACCATAATGCATAATGTTTATTGAAACCCAGTTCCAATAAATATGACTCGCCCTTTTTAGCCAAAGCATAAGAAACAAAGATGACAGGAATTACAAACAGAAATTAAAAATGGGGAATAAGCGCCTGGCCGGCAATGAACCTTCTTTCTTTCTAATCCAGTCTTAGACCACTGAATTCTGGAAGATACTCTCCTATGTATACACTTGTTTCAAAATGCCATTTAATTTTCATTTTGACTTGAAGAATTTACAGAATGAGGCAGTAAGAGTAAGGTCTGACCACTGAACGGTTCTACTATTTTTTTTTCTCATTCATATGCAGAAGATTCAAAGAGATTCCACTGAAATGGCAAGAGCATGAATTAAACTGTCACGACATGTCTTGGTTTGAAATACAATTTCCCCATTCTTTTTCCAAGAAAATGACCTGTAGAAAAAAATAAGCAGTCAACACGTCCTGAATATATGCAAAATTGTCCACTGAAAAAATGGAAAGGGGTAAGAGAAGATTAACATTGGAAGTAACTGGTAATTTGCCTCTGAAAGTTTACACATACATTGTAGCCTTTGTTCCACGCATATTCCTGCAAGAAGACGTCGGGGGGCACTAGGGACTTATTACTTATAATTGTTATTCTTTATTTATCACATATTATGATTGTGGTACACTTCTACGCACTTTGTGATTTACCTTCTACGTTTTAAACGTGAGATTAAGGCGCGTTGCAAGCCGCTGTTGTAACGCGAGATTAAGGCGCGTTGCAGGCCGTGCTGTTGAAACGCCCTATAACTTTACAAACTCATTCGGCAGCTGGAAGCAATTGACATGGGGTAGCATTTGACTTGAATAACACTTTAAAAAGTCAACTTGAATCTTAATTGAAATGCCCTATATTTCACATTGGAGATATGACCCAGTTCTAGCCTTTCGTTTCCTTTTACAAAGCAGAGGCGGCGAAGTATTGTGCTAATTATGAGACTGTTTATTATGCGATTGTTTATTATTATCAAAGCAGCAGCATTCACCCTAACAAAGACTTTTCAAACTGACTCTCTGAAACCTATGTCTGCGCTATGTATATTTATCTTTTTCTGGAAAATTGATATAATAAGTAAAATTTTTCAATGAGCAAAAAAATTGCCATAACCTGGACTTGTAAAAATAACGTTTTCTCTTTGGCCTATTATAAATCTTCAGCCTTTTTCCTCTGTCTACTTATTTACATAATTGCTTCTACCTCTTTTAATGCTTAAGTGGTTGATGTATTTGTTTACATATGTGTGATGCTGCATGTTCTTATCTAAATTGCCTAGTAATGACTTCTGCGGGGAAAGAATCTAAAAAGGAGTGGACGTATGTGTATGTATAACTGATTCACTTTGCTGTATAGCAGAAACACAACCTTGTAAATCAACTACACTCCAATAAAAATATTTTTACAAAAGATTTTAAAAACTGCCTAAAAACTATTATATTAATTGTAAAAGTGATAGAAAAAGGGATGAATTAACAACCCTTTATTTCTTATCAATAAGAGCCAACTCTCATTCAAGTGCCAGACCCCTGTTCTAGCTGCTTCACCATCTACACACAATTTCTATAAGAGTTAGTTACTATTATTATCTACGTTTCTTGGATGGCGCAAATGAGTCACAGAGAGGTTAAGTAACTTGCCCAAGGCAACATGCTAGTTAAACAATAGAGTCAGAAAGAGCTCTACCCAACTTCCTTCACCTTAAGCATTATGTGTGTTCCTGAAAGTATACATGCCCATCAAACATTTTAAAATTGAATTATACATTAAATGCAAACTGAGTATTTAATGAAGTGAACCACTTTATGGCCATAGTACTCCAAATTTATCTGTTTATAAATTTAAATTTCGTTGTATCATGTTGAGTTATTCAGTATTCTTTAGGTACCTAGTGACACAAACACAACTCCAACCCTTTGGAGCAAGAGAGTATTATCACACCTGTAACTGCAAGGTCATTTCAGGTGTGACCAGACCCTGACGTTCCAACCAGGTGAGAAGACTGCAGTCCCTTTCTGTGCCCTGCAACTCTGCCTATTTCTTTGCTGGTTTCATTCTCAAGTGAGACGTGTATCCACTGGTGAGTCTTGAGTTTAAATTGTCCCTGCAGTCTGACACAGATCACAAACAGACAAACATCTTAGGAGCTCAAGCCAAATTTCCCGAGATAATTCTCAATAGCGGAGCTGGGTCACACACCAATGCCTGGACCATCACTGTGCCTGGAGAAAGAAGGCAGAGGGTGTGGTTGTGAGAATCAAGTCAGCTTGAGCTGGTTTAAGCTGAGAGGGGTTAATTACACACATATTCATTTAAGACACATGTATTTCTCAAGGCAAAACAGTTTCTTTGAAGGTCATAGGAAATACACTAAGAGAAGGCTAATCTTTTCAGTGTAAAAGGATTGGTTGTTTTTGTTTTGCTGTACGTGGGCCTCTCACTGTTGTGGCCTCTCCCGTTGCGGAGCACAGGCTCCGGATGCGCAGCCTCAGCAGCCATGGCTCACGGGCCCAGCCGCTCCGCGGCATGTGGGATCTTCCCGGACCAGGGCACGAACCCGTGTCCCCTGCATCGGCAGGCGTATTCTCAACCACTGCGCCACCAGGGAAGCCCAAAGCATTGGTTTTTAATGTAAATATTCCACGCTGATTGTGGAATACTGCATTTCCTCTGTCGTCGCTCCTAGCTCCCAGGGTGACCAACTGCTCCCGGTTTGCCTGGGACTTTCTTGGTTTGAAAGGTGAAAATCTCACAGGCCAGGAGCTCATCAGGGCAGGACAATCAGGGTCAGTTGGTCACCTACCTCACCCCTGTCCCTCCTGGCAGTGATACCAAACAAAACCGACCAAAACCAAAACTTGAAGTCAGCCAAGTAAATCCCATAGGATCCAGGAAGGACAAGTGAGAGAACAAAAAGATTTCAAGAGCCTAAATCTCTGTAACGAAGAAGACGATGAAGAGAGGGAGGGTCCAAAGCAAACAGGTTCCCCTACATAGCACGTCAGAGATTATGACATGGGGTCTGGAGAGGCCTCAGGTCTGTTGAGAAGTCCGAATCCAGTAAAAAAGGAACTAAGCCCAAAGGCCCGAGACCCACTGGGCCTTGGGTGATTGGAAGGCTCAGCTGGAACCCAAAGGTGTGCTTTGCTTTCATTCTAGACTCCGAGTGTGTGCTCGCAGGCTGACAGGAAAAGTCTCTGATGATTGGCTTACATGCATCTCCTTTCGGTTTTAAGGGGGGAAGCACTGAAGTCTGTCAGACAAAGACAAATATCGTATGATATTACTTATATGCAGAATCTGAAAAATAGTACAAATGAACTTATTTACAAAACAGAGACAGACTCACAGACATAGAGAACAAACTTATGGTTACCAAAGTGGGGGGGGCATAAATTAAGAGTACGGGATTGACAGATACACACTACCATATATAAAATGTATAGGGCTTCCCTGGTGGCGCAGTGGTTAAGAGTCTGCCTGCCAGTGCAGGAAACAGGGGTTCGAGCCCTGGTCCGGGAGGATCCCACATGTCACGGAGCAACTAAGCCCATGCGCCACAACTACTGAGCCTGCGCTCTCAACTGGAGGGAGCCTGTGCACAGCGGCAAAGACCCAATGCAGCCAAAGATAAATAATTAATTTTAAAATATAAATAAATAAATAAATGGATAGACAATAAGGATTTGTTGTATAGCACAGAGAACTATGTTCTATATCTTATAATAATCTATAATGGAAAAGAATAAAAAATAATATACATGTGTATATATATATATATATCTAAATCACTTAGCTGTACACCTGAAACTAGCACGATATTGTGGATCAGCTACACTTCAATAAATAAATAAATTTTTAAAAATAAAATAAAGTGGGGGAACACTAGAAATACATACTTGCACCTTGCACGCTTAGAATCATTTCTGAAATTGACTACCCTCCCACCCGTAGTATATAATTGAAGTCCTTATTAAATCCCTCCCTCTCCCCCAGCCGCTAGACCTATCCTATTGGGTCCCAGACGGGAAATCCAACTCCATTTTCCACCCCTGGAATTTGGGGGGTTTCTCTCACCATGGGGCCCATTCGTACTTGAACTGAAAGGCAGGACTGTGAGATTATTCCGTGCCTGCATCTAATTTTACTGAACTCCTAAAATACCTCCTCCCCAAGGGAAGAAGCTGATTGATTTCATCAGAATAATTCAGCAAGTAAGAGGTAACCAAAAGTACTTTGCATTCTGCCTGTTGGAGACAGGAGGTAAATATCAGTGTTCTTATTTCCCCAGAGTCCAGCTCTCTACCTGCTCCTCAAATCTCCCCCATGATTTACTACAACCTGTACGCTGGGGAACCCCACATCATCTCCCATCCACACGTCTCTGCCCTGGAATTATCGGGAGCTCCCCAGGTTGCCAAACCCTTGAGCCTGGTCAGATTCTACCCCCATGCTCCCCAATCCCACATGTGGTCCTTTCTTTCCTCAACAGCCCCTATATTAGACAGCGATGAGATGGAAAAGACGGGTATTATTACGCCTTTATTTTAACAGGAAGGGAACTAAAATCCAGCACGTTGAAGTGGCTCATTCAAGGCCACATATCTAGCTAACAGAAAAGCCAAGCAATGCCTACCCAATCTTGAAGCTTTGGTCACGAGGTACTATTATACTTTTTTAGGAAAAAGAAAATGAAGTACACTCATCAAATGCCACCCAGTAGGTGACAACCAGCCTAACCCACTGCTGCTGCATTCACTGATGGATGAAACAACCTGCATCCAAAGAGCAGAATATCTTAACCAGGCGTTCTTCCTTCAATTTTAAAAAAATGTTTCTCAGATCAGATTGTAAGCTTGGGAAATAGAACAATTGACAATTCACTTGCATTTAGGGCTTTGTAATGTACAAAATGCCTTTATATATCTTCATTCATTTATTTGTTTCACCAGTGTGTGCCAGAGTTTTTATTTGATTCTCATAATTCAGGGAGTCAGGGCACAAGTCAGCATTCCTACCTCACACACAAGGAAACTAAGGCTCAGGAAGGTGACCATTTCCTCAAAGTCACATGGTTACTGGCAGCACTGGGACTTGAATCGAATGCTCCTGGCTTCCAGTACCGGGCATGCTGAGAGTTTTAGCATTCATTACTGTGCTTTCCATGCCAGGAAAATTGTCCTGATTTGGTCAATGACAAAGCACAAGCAGCTTTTTTGCCAGGTTATATATTGTTAACTCAGAAGATGAAAAGGTACAGGTGTAAGTTTTCTGCATCAGAGTCACTACATTTTTTACCTTAAAGCTTTATTTCCTATTATGGAAAAGATTATACTGAACTACATTTTTTTCCCCCTCGAGTGAAGCAAAATAAATTTTTAAAATGCCTATAACACTCACCTTTAGCTCTATGCATTCTGTGCATTTCACATGTTCATTTCAGAATAGCTTATGTTAACCTCTAGGTTACATATTTTTTAAGTTACTTGCTATATTTTGTTTAACTTTTGACTCTAATTTTATCCTGAGTGTACGACGTTTAGATCAGAACATTTAAGTGTTTATATTAATAGTATGTCTTTATCTTGCTGACGTTGCCCTCGAATGATCTATGTGTTTTTACAGAAGATGTCTCACAAAAAATTCTCAGCTATTGTAATATAAGTTCTCTCTCTTACTCAAAGTATGCTTTTGCTTAAATTTCAGCTAGTTATGTTTTGACACTAAGTCTTTTTTAAGTGTAATCAAAGCAATACAAAATTTACCAAAGTCCTAAAATTACATTACTAAATATTTCCATAAATAACCTTAAAGACTTTTGACAAGGTATTTGAAAAAGTTTCCGACTTTAATATCTGGTTGTTGACTTAGAATCGTTAAAAATACATGAAGTTATTTGGCTTGAAAAATTATACTAAACAAAATCAGAATCTAAATGGGATTTTAAGTCCAGCTCTTAATATCCTTATTTGATTAAAGTACTAACCTCATTCATAAATGTCAGCGAAAATCACTTGATGCTGGTTTATATAATATTCTCATGTTGAACACCACATTAAAACAATCCTTAAAGTAATAATAAACACTGACTAAGTTAATGCTGGATTTTTGTATCTCATTTTAAGAGCATAACTTTAAGAGAAAAATAATAAGGCAAATGGAAATGGAAATAACTACTTACTAACCAGTCATTCCACTAAATAATAAAGGTCAAATTAATGATTTCATTCCTACACTATTACTCCTTTGGATAACAAAGCTGTAAGTCTAATAGCCTAACGATGTTGGAAACCTCCACCGCACTTATTTTGGAGGGCATTTGATGGGCCAAGGGTGAGGGGATTCAGGGTAAAACCAATGAATAGTAGAGGCATAAGCCCATTGCTATAATTCATTTGCCAAAAAAAAAGGAGTTCTTGCAGAAACTAACACACCATTGTAAAGCAATTATACCCCAATAAAGATGTAAAAAAAAAAAAAAAAGGAGTTCTTTACTCATAAAGAATGTTGTACAGAATACTTGATGGCTATTAAGACAAAGTCTGTGGATGGTAGGGTTGCAGAAGAGGTATGGGCAAGGAAGCCAAGTCAACACACAGAGTAAGCGTCGATTCTAGTGATAGTAAATCACAGCTCCTTCATGATGGAAGGGTGTCAAAATCACCTCCTTCCCTGGGGTAGCTGGCTAGTCCCTGTGGGAAAAGGGACTTTGCTGAGGGCTCAGCGGACGCCTGGTTGCCCCCCCAGAGTTCCACGAATCGCTGTCTGTCTCTCAGGATCTTCACTAGATATGCAGAGGACGACTAGGTTGAACGCCTAAATTGGCAGCAAACAGATCAGCTTGGGTGAGGGGGAGCCCGTGTTACTGGAATCATTTCATCGCTGTCACTTCGTTCACAAGCCCAGGGAGCAGCTCTGAGCTGGTGAGGAGAGGCTGGCTGAGACTGAAGCGGTCCCGTCTGCGGATCACGGAGCCTACGGACACATCCTGTCCCAGATCCTCATTTCACCAGTCTCTCATATTCCTCCTAAACTTCCAGCCAACCTGTTAGCCACTCACGAATTCCTCCCAGTTTATGTCTCTGGCCCTTTCTCTTTCCAAGCAAAGCAAATAATCAGACGTGCTGTTTGCGATTTTTTTCCTACTGGGAAGATTTTCCCTCCCTGAGGTCCTGGGCCACCTCGGAGGAAGGCTGCACTAGTCCAATTCTAGCTGGAACCAGCATGTCATGCAAAACCACCTCTGGGCCACACCTGAATTTTTGCCTTTTCAGTCAACTGATCAAAGGAAACTCCTCAAGGAACCCGGGGTGGGTTGAGGGTAAGAGATTAGAGCAGCAGAAGCAGATGCCAAGATAAGCCGAGGCACAAAGTAGGCACAATGTGTGTACATGCACCTTCGGTAACTTCCTGAATCCCATCTCTTAGGTAGCACTGTTGCTTGATGATGGACTGCTTCTGAGCAAACCCAGCTTTACGACGTTTTGGATTAAAAAGGCAGTTCAGGGCTTCCCTAGTGGCGCAGTGGTTGAGAGTCCGCCTGCCGATGCAGGGGACGCGGGTTCGTGCCCCGGTCCGGGAAGATTCCACATGCCGCGGAGCGGCTGGGCCCATGAGCCGTGGCCGCTGAGCCTGCGCGTCCGGAGCCTGTGCTCCGCAACGGGAGAGGCCACAACAGTGAGAGGCCCGCGTACCAACAAAAAAAAAAAAAAAAAGGCAGTTCAGGTCAAATGTTCATTTGGGGCATCTTAGCCAGGTTCTGTGTCTACCAGGGACTAGTAGCAAGTTGTGAGCAGTAGCTATTTCTCAAAGAGGGAAAGGATTTGTTTCCCAAACCCTAAGAGTCTTCTCTTGGGGGTGGCCAGGGACTGCATACAGCATCTCTATTTTTCCATAGACGTTCTGTGTGCCACTGGATCTTCCCAGTCATGAAGCCCAAGTAGCAGAATTTCTTCTGCTTCATCTTGGGCCATCTTCAGAGCCTTTTCTTGCTCTGGGACCCCCTCAAACCTGACAGCTTCATGGTAAATGGGCAACTTAGCACATTCAGACGTAGCTTATGTCGCTACCAGAAGCCCCTTCTTTTTAATGAAAAAAAATCGTGCTTCAGAGGAGTTAATCAGTTTCACTGGTAAATAACGCATGTGTACATACACATATGTAAATGCTGTTTCCTAATCAAATAAGTATAAAGCAATTTGTATATGGTATTTAATAGTTTCTTCTGACTCAACAGTCTAGTTAAAGGCAAAATTCCACAACATGCTAAATTCTAATTTTTTTTTTTTTTTTGCGGTACGCAGGCCTCTCACTGTTGTGGCCTCTCCCGTTGCGGAGCACAGGCTCCGGACGCGCAGGCTCAGCAGCCATGGCTCACGGGCCCAGCCGCTCCACGGCATGTGGGATCTTCCCAGACCGGGGCACGAACCCGCGTCCCCTGCATCGGCAGGCGGACTCTCAACCACTGTGCCATCAGGGAAGCCCAAGTTCTATTTTTAAATTTTACTACATCAACATGTTATTGAACACTTTGATTATTTTTATTTATCTTTTCTCTTGTTTTTATCATTAGGCATTTTTTTGAAGAATGTAGCATTGCATGGAACTAGCAAATGATTAATAAGACTTCAATTTGGGGAAATTAAAGAAATTAGTCAACATGCAAGCTCTCGCTGCCTCATCTGCTCTCTGTCATGCATGCCTAAATTATCTATGCATCATTTTATCTGGATTTATATCCCTCACTACGGAAAAAATTAAAAGGTGAAAAAATTTAAAAATATTCAGAAAGACTGTGTATGTTAAGAAATATCCTGAAAAAGAACTCTCCGTTGATTATTAATATCACAGATTGATGCATTTATTCTTTAGGGCTGAAGAATTAGTCTTCTGTTCATGAAAAGGAAATAGGCAGCTGGCTTGTACTCAAAGCTGGAAGAGCTGAAAATATACTGATTAAAGATGACTTTGAAAGAGGAAAAGGCCAGAATCCTGTTACAACTAATCATTTTATGTATTGCTCTCTCGATCTTTGCCCATGCGCGTGCACATTTTCTACATTATTCATTAATACACTCAACAATCATTTACTGAGTCTCCTATGTGCTGGCATTGTTATAAACAAAGCACATGCACAGTTTTGTATTTACTTTTTCAACTGAATATGATAATATACATTTTTGTCATATTCTTACTGGTCAACGTCAACTTCTCAAGCATCATTTTACTAAAACACGAATGTCATGGAGCTGTAGGTTTTTCAGTTTTCACCTTCATAGACAACTCCTCATTACGAGGCAGTAGAACATAGTGACTAAGGTTTGGGTTCTGGGGCTCGATGGATCCAAGTCCAAATTCTGAATCCCCACGTACCATGAGACCCACTAACCTCTCTAAGCTTCCTCATTTGGGAATAGTGATCACAGGAGCACCATTCCTGTGGTTGTTTGAGGATTAAATGACACGGTAACATATGAAATGCTTAAGACAGTGCCTAGCACAAAATCAACACTGCTTGTGTTTTTTTTACATATCTCTGTTATCATCCAGTGGAAGTTCTTTTTATTCTTCATGGTTCAGCTCACATATTCTCTCCTTCATTAAGCTTTTTCTCATCTTTCCAACTGGAGATCCTCTTTCCTTCCACCAACCTTCCACACATTGTGTTTGTATCGTTCTTACAGCATTTGACACTTTACCCTTTGCTTTCAAAATGTGTACACCTTTCTCTTACTCACATTGCCAGATTACAAACTCCTTAACAGTATTTTTCTACCTTTCGACCCTACTGGGATGCCTAACGAACTTGCACATTAAATAGATGCTCAATAAATATTTACTATGTTGGAAAAATTGTGGATTGTGACTATATTCTACAGGTAGAAAAACAATGATACAGACACGCAACGAGTTTTTGATTAAAATTACTTTAACATTCAATTGATTTTAGTTTCCAATTAAAAATGATCCATTCCTTTGCAAATCAGTAACACCTGAATTAGAGACTGTTGTCCTATACCAAGGCCTACCTTGTTCTTGGATGATTTCAGTACTTTTTTAATTCTCTTGACCACTTGCAACTTTTTATTCCGCATAAGTTTATGTTTCTCTTAGAAACTAATAAGTCATCTGGCCCAGTTACAACTATTTTGGTTCTCTAAACAAATAAATGTTTCCCAAAATCTTTTCCTAATGTTCTGACTTACCAATTATCACGTACTTCTTTGCTATATTTTGTTATGCTATTTTTTGCATAAAGCATCAGAATTATTTTCTTCTCTTTGCAGATTATTCTGTTTACAAGTATTTGCAGTATCTATAATGGTGTTAATTAAACTCACGAAATAATTTTAATGTACCTTTTCTGTATCTATATGAGAGAACAAAACTGAAAAATGACTTACAGCTCTTCAAGTGTTGCTCGAATCCCAAAAGCTTCGCTTCAAATCCACGTTACCATAAGTAACATCATCATAAAATAATTTAAGAGCATGAAGCAATCTGATTGGCCTCCAGCCATTAGTTTATAAACTTATCAACATAATTCCATTCTTATCTCTTAACTGATGACCATGAATAATGAGTTTAAAATGAAGCTATAATTGCATTAGTCATGGTTATCCTTGATGAATGAACAAATGCAAAAATTGTTGCACTACAGAGATACACATTAATATGATCAGCCATGTAATTATAGTACAGTAATTCAATGCCCTTATGTAGTCAGTGTATAACATATAGACACATCACTAGAAAAAAATTTGATTCAGATTTTTGTAAGGATCCACAAAACTCTGTGTAAGTTATTACAGAAAAGCTAATTACAATGTGTGTCCTTTGGAAAGCTTGCGACTCACCTAACTTCCAAAGTAAAATAAAATCAGTTCAATTAGAGACAAGTAATAACAAATGATTATTTCGGTTTCTAAAGCTGCTAGACATCTTTCACAATTTATCTTGTGATTACATTGGACTTTATACACTTTGCTTTATTAACACCCATTACAGTTAGGAATGAAATTATCACACCAACAATAACACACTAATCTTGTGTATTTGCTGGGCACTTTCTAATTCTCAACCATTTCACCTGCAATATCTTATTTGAAATCAATTTTTGCCTAATGTGTCAGCCCCTGTTGGTATGCAAACGACCTTGTACTACAGGGTTATTTGGGCCCTGGTAAATTCTCCCCATGCTAAGGAAACTCTTGGTCCCAATTTTCCCAGCAATATCAACTACTAAGGTATTGTCCTCACCCCCAAAACCTCCCTCTGCTTTGTGATGCTGAGTCTGGGACCCTGCAGATTAAATTTCTGCTTTGCCACAGGCTTCTTAAGGCTCTACCAATAGGGAGAGAGACAAGGACAGAGAGGGAAAGAGAACAGAGGAGAGAGTTGTTTCTGTTTACATCCTGTCTCCCCGGGACTTCCTTGGTGGCCCAGTGCTTAAGAATCCCCCTTCCAAGGCAGGGTACTCGGGTTCAATCCCTAGTCAGGGAACTAAGATCCCACATGCTGCGGGGCAACTAAGCCCGTGTGCCACAACTACTGAGCCCGTGTGCTCTGGAGCCCGCGAGCCACAACTAGAGAGAAGCCCACGAGTCACAACAGAAGATCCAGCATGCCACAACAAAGATCTCGCATGCCACAACTGAAGACCTGACGCAGCCAAATAAATAAATAAACATGTAAATAAATAAATAAATATTTAAAGAAAAAAAGCAAACATCCTGTCTGCCCTCCGTGGCCTCAGGACACCCACCACCACGCTGGCACCTGGTTCCAGCCTTTCCCCAGCACTCCCAGAACCAGCCTCCTTGCACCCTCAGAGGTACAGCCCAGCCACGACTGCACGCTCCTCAGAACAGTCTCCACTCTACAGCACCCTTTCTTCAGGACAACAGGTTCTTTTTCCTTCGTGAGTTGATTTTGATTTTTCAATTATGTAAAATATTTACATAGCTCCAAAGTTGCCTCCACCCTTTTCCCTTCCCTCACTCTATGGGTAACCACTTTTATTGTCTTTGAGTTTATGCTTGTATTACTTCTTTTGAAAATATGAGAAAATGGTATGTAGTCTTTTTTAAGTTTGAATTTTCCTTTATTTCTGAAAATTAGAGGCACACTTATTCCATGTTGTGACCAAATGCTCAATGACTGAATGTTGAATTTTTAGAATCTTATCAAAAATCCTCAGCCATGAAAATTTCCAGATAGGGCATTTTCTTGAAAGATTCCTGGCATAAGTAGAATTAAATAAGTAATGAAATAAAGCTCTTGAAGATGGTTTTATGTGATGCTAAACTAGTACATCAAATAATACTCCAGATTACAATTATAGTATTACCTAATCTCTTATTCTGCATTGAATTAAAAAACCTTTAAAAAATATTTGTCGGCTTAAAGAATGCAATGTTCAAAACACTAATTTGAAAAGATACATGTATATAGTCTTATCACCCCTTCAGCCTTTCTTAAACAAAGGATAGTCACTCTACATGCTGTTCTGCACCTTATTTACTTCCAATGTGGAATCAAATAGCAATAGAGATGGCTTAACCTCTTCGTTTCCAACTCTTATGCCTCCAGTTTCTCATATCTCATGACACTGGCTGATACTCCCAAAGTTAAACAGTAGTAGAGATACTCAGTGTCTTTTCTTCCTCTTGACTTTAGTAAGAATTCCTCCAATTATGTTCTTAATTAGGTAAGATGGTCACTTCATTAGTTAAGATGAGTATTATATACATTATCGTATTAGAGCAGCTGTCAATTTCTAATTTGTTACTTTTTAACCTGAATGGGTGCTGAATTTTTCAAATGTCATTTAAGCATCGCTGTAGATGATCATATGATTTTGATCCTTAGTTCTAATAATATGATGAATTCTATTACTGGATTTCCAAATAGGGAGGCACCCCTAGAGCAGGTCCCTTGTGATCACTGAAGATCTCGTGTGGTTGAAACGTCTCATCATTCAACAGTAGGATAAAAAACTGGAAACTTAGTAATGGGTCCTGTTTTTTAAATGGCATCATATTATTTGTGTAAAAAACTTGGACTTCATCCTAAAAGCAATGAGAAACCATCATTGAGTCCTGAGTTTTAGAACCATCTCTCTGCAAGCAGAGAAAATCCAATTTGAAGCAGAAGAGTTATTATAATGAACCAGGTGAGAAATGATAAGGCCTGAACTAAATATGGGAGAATCCAGAGATATTGAGGAAATGTCATTGTCATGACTAATTGAGGGAAGAGGATGAACAGGAAGGAGGGGCCTAAGATAACTCCCGGGTTCTGGCTGGAGGACGAGACAGATGGTTGGGCGTTAACTGGGACGGAGAATACAGGAAGATGAGGAGATCTGACAAGAAGGATGATAAGTCTACGGTGAGTTTTAGATATTTGTGGAACTTCCAAATATAGACCTTTTTTCCCCTAGAGGTTGGGAGAAATGTAAGGGACATAAATATAAATTTTGAAACCATCGACGTAGAGATGGTAATTGAATCTACAGAGTGGATGAAATTTCGAAAAGAGTGGAGACAGCAGGAGAAGAAGAGGGCAAAGGTCAAGGTCACCTCACTCACCCCAGGGAGTTGTGGGGAAGATTAAATGATACAGTGTGTATGAAAATACTCTCTATGTTACCTATTGTTTTCTTCCTAACATCCTTTTCATGGTTTACACGGTTTAAATCAACATGGCTTACAGCAAACATAATTTATGACTCACATTCATATATGTATATATAAAAATCAAATAAAGACTACGTAAAATTTCCAATCCTACTTCTGTCTCTTCTGGGAAGAATGCTGCAAAATTCCATAGCAGCCCATTTGATGCTTCCTGAGTTTGTTTCTACCTGTAAATGCAAATAATAATATTTGTTTTTTACAAGTGCTTTTAAATCCCTTTGGGAAAAAAAGGTCACTTGTATTTGATAAATAATATATGATAGTAGTAACTTTCAAAACATACAGATACAAATTGGATCTTATTTACCAAACCTTATTCTACTATCCATAAGTATTTTTATAAGCATATAGCTTCTCCATTCAGTTTCTTTTCACCAATTAAAATGAAAGTCTATGGCACATATATAAAATGGAATATTACTCAGCCATAAAAAGAAACGAAATTGAGTTATTTGTAGTGAGGTGCATGGACCTAGAGTCTGTCACATGGAGTGAAGTAAGTCAGAAAGAGAAAGACAAATACTGTATGCTAACACATATATATAGAATCTAAAAAAAAAATGTCATGAAGAACCAAGGGGTAAGATGGGAATAAAGACACAGACCTACTAGAGAATGGACTTGAGGACATGGGGAGGGGGAAGGGTAAGCTGTGACAAAGCGAGAGAGTGGCATGGACATATATACACTACCAAACGTAAGGTAGATAGCTAGTGGGAAGCAGCCGCATAGCACAGGGAGATCAGCTCGGTGCTTTGTGACCACCTGGAGGGGTGGGTTAGGGAGGGTGGGAGGGAGGGAGATGCAAGAGGGAGGAGATACGGGAACATATGTATATGTATAACTGATTCACTTTGTTATAAAGCAGAAACTAACACACCATTGTAAAGCACTTATCCTCCAATAAAGATGTAAAAAAAAAAAAAGTCTGAAGTACTACAAAATGTATTTTATGTACAGAACCGATTTATAACTTCAGAAACGTCACCACAATCCTCACGTTCAACCCTTACAACCTGCAAAATGTGTAGTATATTGGATGCCAAACAGAAATACTAGAGGAATAAACAAAGTAGATGCTTGGGAAGTTTAGTACAAGGGCTACAACATAACAATAGGTGGTGCTGCTGGGATGGATACTGAACGTGTACATTTGATTCAACACAATGTCATGGAAATTCTTCCTGAATGGAAGGACTATGCTTATTAAATTAAAGGTTGGTTTGGGAACAGAATGGAAATCTGATCAGGAGGAGTGTTTGAGAGACAAAAGCTTCCAGCAGCTTTGCGGACTGAACAGAAAGATACTTCCACCAGTGGGAGCTAGTTTTTGTAAGCAGATTTTCATGTAAAGCCATCAAATTCTATGTTAATTTCTCAAACCCAGAGGCAGCCTGAGTCCTCTGTGCTTCCATTTGTCAAACAAAACCAAGTTATAACTGCCAGGTTCTAAATTTGGATAGGTGCAAAATATACTCATAAATGCTCTTTTTTCATATTAGTAAAATGACTTTTTAAAAATTTATTTATTTTTTATTGAAGTATAGTTGCTTCACAATGTCATGTTAGTTTCATGTTAGTTACAGCAAAGTGATTCAGTTATACATATACGTGTATCTATTCTTTTTCAAATTCTTTTCCCATATAGGTTATTACAAGATATTGAGTAGAGTTCCCTGTGCTATATAGTAGGTCCTGGTTGGTTATCTATTTAATATATAGTAGTGTGTATATGTTATTCCCAAATTCCTAACTTATCCCTCCCCCCTCATAAATGCCCTTTAGCATAACTATGCTATTATGATTTCTCTCTTTCTCATACTGTAATTAAAGTGGAAGAAGGTTTAAAATCTGGATTTTCCCCCCCTGCCTCAGCAGGTGTGGTAGCTCAAGAGCCTTGACCTTGAGCAATGTCATCAGTTAAGATACAGGCCTTTGACATTTGGGCTGTAGGATTTGGAGAGGTTCTACACACCTGCTCTCCGCTGTGGCCAGCTGATTTGAAGTATCATGATAGACTGGAGTTAGATGAAGAAAACTTTCAAAGGAAGAGAACAAACCTGCATATCCCATTTTTCTAAAGCCATTTCTAACCTTGCAATCAAAATGATGTTTTTCCTCTTCTTATATGTCTTTTTAAAGTATGTGACGTTTGTGGCAGAAATGTAACCTCCACACCTCTATTTGGGGCAGAGTTCCAGCTGCAGGGTAGGTGTCCCCACCATGTACTCCCTGGCACACTATACTTCCTTTGCTTGGCACTCCGTCTCCAGAGTGACAGATGTAAATAACTACTTAATTCTCTAGCTTCGGGCTTGTTCCAGGTCCGGATCGCAGTGCCTACCACATAGCAGGTACCCAGTAAATATTTGTTAGCTGAAAGCATGAACTCCCAGTACTTATGCGTGGGTATTCTCCAAAGAACCTACACATTAACCCTTGATTCCAACCACTATTTCTTTTTGAGAGCTGGTCAATTCAATGTAATAGCAAGTTTGCATTCGCTCTTTTTTGTTCAAAATTGAGTTAAATGTTCTCCCAGTGGATTATTAGAAACAGCAAACTCTGAACTCATGACTAGTGCTTTTGTACTCTTCGTGGGAAAAAAATAAGCTGAAAAGAAGAAATCCAGAACCTGCCAGCTTCGGGAACTACAGGCGTAATGGGAATTATCTGTCCAGCCTACTATGGAATTACACCGATCTTAATTATAGCACAGAGATACTCCCTCAGATGGATTATTTTAAGGTAGTACGTAATTAACCAATAAATTTTATTCCATGCTTATTTCATATAAATGCAGCATCTTGAGTTTGGAATAAGGTAAAGGCACATCTGGTTTTCTCTATTCACCCCAAAGTATCATGTTTGGACACTTTTCTCTATGAGTTTCATGAGACGGCATACGTGGCATAGATGTATTTTATGGCTATGAGATAGGTTATGAAGTCTCTGGTAAAGTCAATCTCTCTCTCTATGGGTCTCTTTTTTAGAAAATCCGTTTATGTGAAATAATTGGGGTAGATTAGTCAAAAATGCTTTCATCTTTGTTTCTTGACTACATTGCATTTTAAAATAATTAAACTCCAGATTGTTTCTGTTTTTCACCTAAGTTTACTGGCACCCAGCAAAGAAGCCTCCACTTTGATTTTAATCATGGCCAGACGATGGAAGCCCTCTGTCTCAGAAGCAGCAAGAGCAGCAAGTAGAAACCCTGCTGGGTAATTTCAAAGCAATGCACTTCCTGCTGGTAGCCCTACGGTATGATTTCTGTTCTGCCAAAAGCACCAATAGATGGCAACTGCCAATTTGCACCTCACACATAAATTCACATTATGCCAATAGGCTTCGAGGGAAACCACAAGCTACCCCGCTCAGCCATCAGAGGTCTGTTAACAGACCTTTAACTATGATCTATTGTGCAGCAGGGCCTGAAAGACGCAAGCGGAGTCCACTTTATAGAGACTGCATTGGCCTGACACCGTTTTTCTTGAGATAATTATAAGTGTTTATTTTGGCTTTTAACAACTTTAACCACATTATTTAGCATGTTGCTGTTTGCCTTCAAGTTAAATAAATACAGAGTTCTCCCAGGAATGTTCCAAAAGCTCACACGTAGGGTGGTTTCATCAAGGACAGAAGCCAGCGTATGAGATGGAGGTGGTTAATTACACCAGAGCTTCAAGGATTGGAAGATGCTTCCCTCCACAAACTAGTAAGCAAGCAAGTTATACCAAGAGACAGAGAATTCATAAAAGGTGTGATCTTCCTAATTAAAATACCATGGATCTCCCTTTGCTTTGAGGTTCTGTTCTCAGTGGTTTTTAAATGGAGAAAGGGGTTTACAAGGAATCCTGCATAATGGCCCGCAACGTCTTCGAAGACAAATTTTGCTGCCATTGCCATGTGGAATACAGAATTGCATTTCTCTGAGCTATCTAGAATTAGGTTTAAAAATAACCTTAGCTGGGGCTTCCCTGGTGGTGCAGTGGTTGAGGGTCCACCTGCCGATGCAGGGGACACGGGTTCGTGCCCCGGTCCGGGCAGATCCCACATGCTGCGGAGTGGCTGGGCCCGTGAGCCATGGCCACTGAGCCTGAGCAAAATAAATAAATAAATAAATAAACTTAGCTGATCACAAAGGAGTCATTGTTAACTTTGAGCAACTATTGAAACATCATATTGTGCCTAATTGCACTTGATCACCCAGTAATAGCAGAACTATAATATACTTCAATGAATTCTGAAAATATCTGCCTCCATTGGAAAAAGGTTTTTACCAAACTAAAAATAATTCACCTTATTCCTAAATCACCTCATTCAGTGTGTATGTGAGTCAACTGGTGTATAGCTCTAGATTACTCAATACATAGATTTAGTGCATAACAAAACTTATATGCCATTTTTCTGGGTTAATTTTTTTTTTTTTTTTTTCCGGTACGCGGGCCTCTCACTGTTGTGGCCTCTCCCATTGCGGAGCACAGGCTCAGCGGCCACGGCTCACGGGCCCAGCCACTCCGCGGCATGTGGGATCTTCCCGGACCGGGGCACGAACCCGCGTCCCCTGCATCGGCAGGCGGACTCCCAACCACTGTGCCACCAGGGAAGCCCTGGGTTAATATTTTTAGCTGATGCTGTACACTCTGTTATTCATTACACTAAAGTTTCAAAGTCAGATCTTTTCTTCTATATTATGTATTTCAATCCTTTAAAGTACTCACTTTAACTTCCTTACAGAACTAATGATGAGCACTCTCTATTTTACTTGGAATTGTTTTTTTCTTCCCAAGACTCTCACATGGACATGCAAGATTATTTAACATGATAACAGCTGAAACAGGATGGCCAATGAGAGATATGGTTTCAAAAGGACCAATTTCATTAAACAGGTATTATCTCTTTAAACTGTCATGTTTCTTTTTCATGAAAACCTGCAGGGCAACTTATAATAAGACCATCAGATTCATGTTCTGTTTCACAAATCCAGGAGCCAATTATTCATAAATAAAAATTCTCTGGGCGTAATCTCTATCTCAAGTTTAGTCGATTCATGTCCAACAGATAACTCCCAGATTGATAAAATGAATACAGGAAACAAATACGGGAAAACCGAGTTTCTAGTGTAAATCAGTACTTTAAATATCCCCAGGAAATAATAGAGATTCCAGAGTCTTATGTATACAAATATTGTTTAAACATATGTAGACAATGATTAAAAAGGGGGTAAATATTTTTAAAGGTTGAAAGTTCCAAATGTAACCAAGCCATAGTCAGAACGAGCAAAGGTCAAAGTACCTGTGCATTTCAGGTTGGCTTTTCCTCTAGTGATTAGCGGCTGCCAGGGCCCTTTTATCATTTGAGTAAAAGTTCCAATATTTCTTTGCTCCAGCAAACCTCCTAACAGGAATCTCATACATCCCATAATTAAGAGATCTGGATTCTGGCCTCGCTTCTGCATTGACAAAGTGGTACAATCTTTAATCTGCTTCCTATTCACTAGTAAGAATTTCTTATTCTTTCCGAGTTTAGTGCTCTTTCATTAGATTATGCTAATTGAATGAAACGATGAAACATTAATTTTCTCACTTCATCCTACCTAGCAGGGATGTATTACAGTGAAAACTATATAGGGTATAAAAGTAAGGCACAACAAAATAGTTCATATAAAATCTAAAACCTTCCACACTAATCCATTTTTGCTGTGATTCATATCAAATTGTGAGTTTTTTCTAATCTGAGAGGATTAGACTGGCCTCTAATTCCTTTTCGACACTACTGAATACCAGAATATACTGGACCAATGTCTTCAAAGTTATTTTGAGCCTATAATTCTATATCAAACTAAATTATTATTCACAGTTATGGTAATTTTAATGAATTTTATGAACTCTGTCTTAGCATTTCCAACTACTTCTAAAACCCCAGTTTTTCCCCTTTGAGTATATTACACTAATTTTCTAAGAAGGTCATGAACGTATTGCTTACTAAGAAGAAATGAAGTATTAGTTGATTAAATTAAGGCAACTAGTAAATGTAAAAGAACTTTACTGATAATAAATAAATAAATATTCACATCTATTAATCTAAGCAAATTAATCTTCAGTCCTACAATGACTTGGAAAGTTTATCCATGCACACATATTCTGAAAAATTCATGAGTAAAATATTAATAATTCAAATCTACCAGTAAATTACAAGAAGAATGCTCAATAAACACACAGGCTTATTCTTAGAATTTAAAGATGGTTTAAATGTATAAATCTATTCATTCAATTCACCATATTAACATATAAAAGGAGAAAACCCATAGGTTTATTTTGAAAATTTCTGGTAAAGCATGTCCTGTAATTACTTTTGTTGATAAAGGGAGAGAATAAGATGCCTAGAAAAGTTATAACTTAAACGTTATATAAAAACCTGTGATAAATACAATAATTAAGGATTGCCAAATGAAATCAGGAGCTAGGCAAGGACACTCACTATCATCACTATTATTCAAGCTTATTTTGAAACATTCCAGCCAATGCAATAAAATAAGAAAAGTGAACTGTACACATTGGAAATCAAGAATCAAAACAAAGCTGCCGTTATTTGCATAGTATACATTTGTCTGCCTTAAGACACAAGGACAACTGAAAAATTACTAAAACTAATAAAAGAGTCCAGTAAGGTAGCCAGGTAAAATATAAATATATAACAATTAATAATAAATTAGAAATATAATGGAAGAAATATCCAATTTTCTAGAATAACAGAAAGCAATAAAATGGATAGGGACAAGACTAACAAAAAAGTTCATGTAGTCTTGAAGAAAACATGTATATCTAACGGAAGAATCTTTAAAAGTACTGAATAAATTAAAAGTCATAACACCCCACTAGATGAGAAGACAATAAATTATGACATGATTATGTGAGTGAACAAAGTACTGCAGACTGGGCAGCTAAACAACAGAAATTTATTTTCTCACAGTTATGAGGCTAGAAATCCAAAATCAAGGTGTCAGCAGGTTAGTTTCTTCTGAAGTCTCTCTCCTTGGTCTTCATGTGTCCTTCCCTCTGAATCTGCTTGTTTCAAATTTCCTCATCAGTTATGTTAGATCAGTGCCCCCATAATGATCTCATTTAACTTAATCACCTCTTTAAAGGCTCTGTCTCAAAATACAGTCACATTCTGAGGTACTAGGGGTTGGACTTCAGGATATGATTTGGTGGGGAGAGGGGGGCACAACTCAGCCCATAACAATGACATTTCTTTCTCAAGGTAATCTAAACTTTCAAAAAAATTATTATTGAAAACTCAACAGAACTTTTTATGGAAACTGACAAGGTTATTATAAAATTTACCCATTAGAGTAAACTCATAAGAAAACTGTAAAATACAACAGCATTGAGGGACAACTTGCTATACCAATTGTCAATGCATTCTATTTACCTATAAAAGTGCTCATGGTATAGTGTTTAAAAACACTGATGGGGACTTCCCTGGTGGCGCAGTGGTTAAGAATCCACCTGCCAATGCAGGGGACAGGGGTTCGAGCCCTGGTCCAGGAAGATCCCACATGCTGCGAAGCAACTAAGCCCATGCTCCACAACTACTGAGCCTGCACTCTAGAGCCCGCGAGCCACAACTGCTGAAGCCCACGTGCCCAGAGCCCGTGCTCTGCAACAAGAGAAGCCACCGCAATGAGAAGCCCATACACTGCAATGAAGAGTAGCCCCTGTTCACTGCAACTAGAGAAAGCCCACGCACAGCAATGAAGACCCAACACAGACAAAAAAAAAAAAATTGACCATGGATAGGCAATATTCAGCTGTTTACTAGCTCGTAACCCTGGGCAAGTTACTTAACCTACTCGGACCTCAGTTTCCTAATATGTAAAATGGTGATAATAATGTTAATTACCACATATGGTAGTTGTGAAGATTAGTACAATGATGCCAGGTGCTTATTAAAGTTTCAATAAATATTAGAGGTTATTGTTATTAAGGACCGCTGCTATAGAATTAAAACAGTATGAAGAATAGATAAATAGATCAGTGGAACAAAATAGAAATTCCCAAAAGAGAGTGACGATTATATAGGAATTTAGTCTATGAAAATGTTGGCAATAAAATCTGTGAGTAAAAGGTTAACTATAATGCAAAGTGAAGAGAAAGCCACTTCTGTAAGAAAATATTTGCAACATATTTAGCAGAAACAGAATTAAAATTCATAATATATGAAAAAAGTTAAACTAAAGAAAAATGGGCAAAAATCATGAACTGGCAGAAGACGAAGTACTAAAGACTAATAACCATGCAAAATCATGTACAACTTCATAGATAATAAAGGAAATGGGATTAAAAAGATGTTTTAACTGCTCAACTGGTAAAAACTCCAAGGACTGATAATATCCAGGGTCCACACAGTTTGGGAAATGGAAACTTAATATATTGTTAGTATAGACTTTTAAAGCACAATGTGGAAATGTCTGTCGAAATTATAATGCACAAGTTACTTGACTCAACAGGTTTACTTACAGGAATCTCTCTTACAGAAGCAATAAGGCAGATGGGTGTATAGAAACTTTATTCTTTGTAGTAGTAAAAAAATTGGAAACAACCTAACTATCCAGCAAGAGGGGAACGCTGAAATAAATTATGAAACTTTCATTCGTAGAATGTTAAAAAGAATTACATAAACAAAATATGACATAAGAAAATGTCTATCAGTTATTATTATTTGTGGTTTTTAAAAACCTTTATGTCTAAGCATGAATAAATGCCTAGAAAAATGTCTGGAGATACATATATGAATAATAGTTATCCCCAGACAGGGAAAAAGGCTGGAAAATTAAGAAACTTTTAAGGAGGCTTATTTTTATATATCTAAATCAGTTGTAATTTTCAAAGTTAATCAGGTATTTCTTTTATATTTAAAAAATTTAAAGATACATCCTTTTGAAGTTTATTCTTCTAACCCATTTCAATATAAATTCCTACCAAGGTATGCCAAGTCCAGGAGTATCACTGAAAATTAGCTACTGCTTTCTGAAGAATTTGGGCTGCAACTAGATACAATGTTGGTATCACATTGTTTTGCCAGCCTCTCAAAACAAATATTAACCAAGATTGATTTTTCTACTTTTTATTTTATTAATTTTTACAAAAGCTTCAAAAGACAAGTTGAAATTATTGCTTTTTCCATTTTATACATGAAGATAGTCATAAAAGAATTAAAGAGTTTGAACCAAGTACAAGTCAAGAACAGAGTCTAAATTTGGGTATCTGTTAAATCAGAATAAGACTATTACAATACCATGTGATTTTCTTCCATATCAGAAATTCTTCCCATTACAATAATTCTCCTGTAGCCATAAAAAGTGATTATATTTTGAAGTATAAAATCTGACTATTTGCCCCCAAGTCTGAATTCAAATTCAAAGTTAGATGAAATAATTAGTGTAAAAAACAGGTTTTTGCAGAGAAATTAATGTTTACTGCATATTTTAATCCTTTTCTAAAATTTTCCTAAGCTTCTCTCTCTTGATGTAAATAGTTCCTTTTGGGTATCCTCTAAGGAATTCATACTGTTTTGTAAATGCCCTGGAAGACTGGATACCAGGCTAAATAAAACAGTACAAACATTTCGGTAAACTTCCTGGGTCATGTCACGACTTCTGCATATTGAAAGAGTCACACCAGGCCAAACTGTTTGAAAGTCTAGAGATTCATGGAGAACAGCTTTGAAAGAATGGTAGTCTCATTATTTAACCCTATCTAGCACTTGACCCCTGTGCATTAATCGTGTGCATGTAAAAGCTGGACCAAAAGGAAACAATGCTAGGACACATTCCTGATCTTTTTCCTCTGACCTCATGTTTGTACAACTTTACTGGTTGCCGTTGGCTGTCATGCTTCATACTTGGAAATATGTCATAGCATTATATATACATTTCAGTGGTAAAAAAAACTTTATTTGCTAATTCCATTCTCATATAATGAAGGGGAGGGCGAGGATTCCCTTTTATCCCTACTTGTACAATATTTCAAGGACATGTTCATATCTCCTTCAAGAAGTCAGACCTGTTGGTGCATTGTGTATAGTTCTGCAGCCATCATCATATCTATAATAGCCCATTAATTTGAATTGTAGTATAATTTTGGAACCTGACCACACGTTTCAGTTCATAAATCCAACCAAAATTTTTATGACACATGCAATAAATATCTAACTGTGTAAGTAGTAACCTTACCGAAAATAGCTGATAAAATTAAATATAAACAGACTGTTGCAGATTTCTTCAGAGGAAATATTCATCATAGTGTACATGTAACTATAAATGCGCACCTCACGTGTCTATGTAAGGCTATGGAATATTTAATTTCCCTAGACAGAGGTCAAGCAGTTATCTTTCAGTAAAAGGTAAGCAAAATTCACACAGTATCCTGATAGTTTTGCTTTCCCTTTTATCCACTCCTGATGCCAAGGAACTGTAAAAGGGCAGGGGCTTAACCATGCACCGTCTGTGCTCCCTGCGTGTGGGAAGTGACGACTGGGTGGCAAAAGCTTTGATTCTACAAACGTCAGAGCTGTAGGAACCATCTAGGGAGGAGACGATCTGTGAGATAAAACAAAAACTGGTATAAGCTACTTCCCCCAGATTCCTAATAACCCTTTATGAGATTCTAATGTGTTCAGTTAACTTGACTTTTCCTTTGTGTTGTTTTCCCATCTTTAAGCCACTCCACACTTACTAACTTTGGCTAGATCACTGGTAGTGAAATACAGTCATAAAGCCAGTTCTAGAAGCCATGCCAACCCAAAGTCTAGACCTAGAAGTTCCAGATAAGGGTAATACAAGCCCTCATTCAAAAGTTTACTAGACTGTAAGCTGCTTGAAAATTAACACCATATTTTTGCTATAAAATTATACGTAAAAAGTGTTAAGTACCTCCTACAAATGCCATGGACTTCACTTCAAACGGATGGCAACTAATAATTTGACTATCATTAAATGAGTAAAGGGAACATACCTTTTTATTAATGTTACTGTCACTTTCTTGGCAATCATCTCCTCATTTATCATCAAAGTACTACCTGGTATGGCAAATTCAAAACTTGTTACAAGCAGTTTTCTTTGCTAAATTAATTGTTGGATTCATATATGACCATATGGCTGCCAGCCATGTTCTACTGAAGTGGTTTGCCTGTAAAGTGGAAGAAAACATATTTCTATTCCCAGAAGGAAAAGCAAAAAACCTTTAAGTCACAAAACAAAACAAAAATTTTAAAAGCCCAGAGAAATCTAGCTATCCTGTTGGCATGTGGGTCGGACCAAATTAGAGGCAATGTCCCAATATGAGCCCTTGTCGATTGCGGGGAGAGGCTCTGAATCTTCAGCCCTATTGTATGTTTCTTCCTCTCCTCATTTTTTACAGATGGTAGCAATCATAATGACAGTATTGCTTGCCATTGCATAGCAACAAATGTAATGCATCAGTGAAGCTTCTTTCTAAAATAAGTAAAAGATCAGTAGAAACCTAAGTGTAATTAGAATATTTATTTGAGGAAAAATGATGAGCCAGACATGAAATCCTCTGAATACTTTAAAGGGAAAGCATCCCAAATCAGAGAAGCCAGAGTTGCCTTGAGCATTCCCCTACCATGTCCACAGGGCTCCAGAGACAGACACCAGGTCAAAGGGACTCCTCAGATGGAGGCCAAGGAACATCTCAGCGAGAAGGGGGCCCCGTAGACACACGCAGATGCAAAGAGCACCCACACCTCAACCTATAGCTCTACCCCCTTGACTTCATACACTGTGTGTTATTCATCTCTGGAGCCTCAACTGCACTTTCCCTGATGTATACTAAATAAATAAAAGTTCAAGGATTAAATGAATGAGTGAAAACCATCAATGGCCTGATCGTTGACCAAAATGAGCAAGAAAAAAAAAAAAGCCACATCAGACTAAAATGCTCAGATCTATTAAAAAATAAAAGCTTTAATCTGTTGGTAATAGTCTCTTATTAGAATACTGTATGTATGGGAAATTAAATACCTGTAAGACATCATTATGCCTGGATGCAACGTGTCTTCCATATGACTGATACATCTTTTCCTCCTTAGAGCTGGAGGGTTATGGAAGAACAGAACACTTCTAAGTGTGTTATATCTGTGGTTAAGGCTGATAAAATAATACAGCTCATCAACGCTGACCACATTGATTTTACTGTTATTTCCTTCCTACCGTATTATAAAGAAAACTAAAATTATGAGCACATGACTATTGGTTATTTTAGACCATCCTGTAATTCTTTGCCACTTTAATCAGTGTAACTTGGCAAACAAATCCAGCCAACCAAGACTAGTTAAATGAGCCAAATGTTTATAACATGGTTTAATGACTAACTGTGCATAACTTTATTTAAATGATTTTGTTTTTCCACTACATGGAGTACAGTGTACAAGAGTCACGGCAGAAGGGCACACTGACCCCTTCTAATCTCTAACGGATCTGTTATTAGCCTAATAAGGATATGGTACTGGACATTTGGTGATGGCATGGTGTAATTTTAGTACTGACCATTTGAATGTTCATGGTAAAGAGGCCGGAGAGAATGGGCAATTACAATTTAATAATACAAAAAAAATGAAAGGCGGGCAAAACGACTTAGCACAGATGAAACCCATCAATTTTGCATTTAGTTGGGATGCTGAGGTCTTTGCATCATAGATTCTCAAGCAAATATCCATAACTCTATGCTTGGAATCCTCTCAGTGAAAGAAAAATATAATAAAATATACAGAAAATTGAGAGAAAACTCAATGGACATTTAATTGTTCTTCATAATCTACCCAACACAGCACCAACACTTATTAACAAAAAGGTTATATTTTCCTTGTTAATAAAATAGAGAAAAAAAATCTGTAAGAGCATAGGTTTTGATACTGGCATATGACAATATGTAATCACAGACAAAGGATATTAATTATACAAGTATTCACTGAATGTCTACCAGTCCTCCTTTATACTACACTATTTTTGTCATATATTTTCCCAAGTACTTAAGAATTCCAGAATCCTTCCTGCCTGACCATAGATTGTCAAAAAGAAGGCACCAGGGTTTCCCTGGTGGCGCAGTGGTTGACAGTCCGCCTGCCAATGCAGGGGAGGCGGGTTCGTGCCCCGGTCCGGGAGGATCCCACATGCCGCGGAGCCGCTGGGCCCGTGAGCCATGGCCGCTGAGCCTGTGCATCCGGAGCCTGTGCTCCGCAACGGGAGAGGCCACAACAGTGAGAGGCCCGCGTACCACAAAAAAAAAAAAAGGTACCACAATCGTATCTACAAGGACAAACATTATATCATAGTCTGGTAGGGAAGATACACAAGTAAGAAATTACAGGGCTTCCCTGGTGGTGCAGTGGTTGAGAGTCCGCCTGCCGATGCAGAGGACACAGGGTTGTGCCCCGGTCCAGGAAGATCCCACATGCCGCGGAGCAGCTGGGTCCGTGAGCCATGGCCGCTGAGCCTGCGCGTCTGGAGCCTGTGTTCCGCAACGGGAGAGGCCACAGCAGTGAGAGGCCCGCGTACCGCAAAAAAAAAAAAAAAAAAAAAAAAAAAAGAAATTACAGTCCAGGTGATAAAATGTAATGAGAGTCTCAGCAGGGACACTGATCCATTGGAGGCGAAGACAGAAAGGCAGCAGGAGGAAGATCAGGGAAGTCCTGACAGAGAAATAACCATGAGACTATAGGTCTAAAGAATGAATAGGGGGCTTCCCTAGTGGCGCAGTGGTTGAGAGTCCGCCTGCCGATGCAGGGGACACGGGTTCGTGCCCCAGTCCGGGAAGATCCCACGTGCCGCGGAGTGGCTGGGCCCGTGAGCCATGGCCGCTGAGCCTGCGCGTCCGGAGCCTGTGCTCCACAACGGGAGAGGCCACAACAGTGAGAGGCCCACGTACCGCAAAAACAAAAACAAACAAACAAACAAAAGAATGAATAGGGATGATCTAACCAAATGTGGAGAGCATCAGACATAAGGGTGCAAAGGGAAAAAGTTAGGAAAAATATCCTAGACAGAAGGAACAGCATCCTTGAAGGCCTGGAAGAAAGAGCAAGCATGAAACTGAGGGGTCAGGGAGAAGTCCATCATGGGTAGAACAGGAAGTTAACAGCAGAACAGGAGGAGACAGAAAAGGTCCTTGGGATAAGTAGGGTCCCAATCATGAAGGATCTTATAATCTATGTGGAAGACACTGGAATTAAACCCAAGAACAGAGCGGAGCTAGTGAAAGGTTATAAACAGGGTGTGACATTAGCCTTTTGCAAATATCCCCCTGACTGCCTAGTGAAAGTGGATGTGTAGGACAGACTTCAGGGGAGCCAGCAGAAGTAAGTTAGGAAGAAGCTATTACATAATCTACCCAGGAAATGTTGGTGACCTGCTCTGGGACGGTAGCAGCAGAAAGGGAGAAAAATGTGTGCATTTGAGGGAGTTTTAGGTGGATTTAGTATTAGGTGATTGATAATAATAAGCAATAAGCAGGATTTCATGATTGATTAGATGTGTGAATGAAGGAGAGGGAAGATACCCAAGATTTTGATATATGGGCAGCTGAGTGGGTAGTGGCACCATCCGTTAGTTTAGGTTTAGAAGAAAAAAAAGGAAGAGTGGGGAGGGGGGGAGGAAGAAAGGCGGAGGGAGAAGGAGTTAATTTGCTACCTTTCGTAACTTTTGATTTTTAGGGGTCTGTGAAATACTGAACTGTAGAGGTCCTGAAAGCACTTAAACAGGAAATTCTGGGGCTCAAGAAAGAGGTCTAGGATGGGATACAAATCTAAGATATATCATGAAGGATCAGGGAATTTTAATCCAAAGTTCATGATGGGACTCAAAAAAACCACCTGAAATTGTATGCAAAATGTGTGGGTTTAATTTTCTCTTCTCTGGCCTAGTTTCTCAAAGTAAAACTTATATTACTGATTTACAGCTGTATTCTTTTCTAGCACAAGCATTTAATGCTATAAATTTCCCTCTAAACACCATTTTAGCTGCATCCCACTAATTTGATATAGGATGTTTTTATTGTCATTCAATTCAAAAATTTTTCTGATTCCCTCTGAGATCACCTCTTTGACCCATGGATTATTTAAAGTATGTTGTTGAATTTCCATGTATTTTTGTATTTTCCAGATATCTTTCTGTAACTGATTTCTAGTTTAGTTCTATTATGATCATAAACTCTATAAAATTTCAGTCTTTCAAAGTTTATTGAGATTTGTTTTTTGACCCAGTATATGCCTAACTTCATGAATGTTCTACACTTATCTAAAGGAATGTGTGTTCTGTCATCATTAGGTGTAATCTTTTATAAATGTGAACTAGGTCAAGTGGGTTAATTGGTTGTGTTTCTCTGAAGGATCTTGACTAATACATTGAGTGTCTGAATTCTGTTGTTTTCCTTTAAAAAGTATTGGGAATTCCCTGGCAGTCCAGTGATTAGGACTCCACGATTCCACTGCAGGGGCCACGGGTTTGATCCCTGGTTGGGGAACTAAGATCCCGCATGCCATGAGGAGTGGCCAAAATTTTTTTAATTTAAAAAATTAAAAAAATAAAACGTAATGTATGCTTCCTTTGTGGTCCAGTGGTTAAGACTCCACGCTTCCAATGCAGGGGGCACGGGTTCAATCCCTGGTGGGAAACTTCCACATGCCTTACAGCCAAAAAAAAGTATTGTACTTTGTTTTGGCAGGTAGTTAAATTCCTTGAGGATCAATTTGATCTTGTTATACGTTCTTTTTAAGATTTGTTAGGATGGGTCTAGAGTAGCTTTTTTACTTTAGATTTAATACAGCCTTTCTTAGGTCCCAAGTGAATGCCTTGGGGAGCAAGCATCTCTCTATTAATTCTAAATTAATTATTAAGCATGCATTTCTCTACTAATTCTTGTAGCTTCTTGCCCCTCAATTATATTCCAAATACAAAAAGATAATGTGTTTTTAAAGTTAAGGGGGAAAAAAGAAGATAATCAGTATACAAGTTGTCTTTTTATTTCTTTTTTTTTTTTGTATTATAGTCTTCACTTAAATTCAGCAGCCGTTAATACCCTCCCATACATCTCCCATACAACTACCTTTGCTCAGATACATAAGCCAGCAAGCTGGGCAAAGAAATGTCAACACAACGAGTATTTTGCCAACCATAGCAAAACATAAACCAGAATTAATTGTTACTGCAGTTATGTCTTGAGTGCAAGGGTGCCACTGATTCTCTTGAAATAATGACTAATGAAAAGTTCAGACAGCAGTAAGTTTTTGACATGAATCTGCAGATGTTAATTAACCATATTACCCAGCATACCACACTTAACTCATAGGAAAGGTAACATTTGTATCAACTAGGTGAAAGACTCTTTCAAGTATTAGCTTCATTTTTAAATGGCTATCATAAGTCTTGGCATTAATCCAAATACTAAAAGAAGTGTTTTGATGATGGTATGCAGACACATGTATCCCCCCCCCCAAATTGTTATAATAAAGATGATAAAGTCAGAAAGTGAGAAATGGTCTGCTGGTAGGAAAAGCCAAAAGAAAATAAGCTTCCAAGTAAAACAAAGCATGCAATGGCTATGAGGCAACATAAATAAAAAACACTGGCTACAGGGCCATTTTCTGGAAAAGACAGAAACCAACCACTGTGGCCAGAAAATGAAGGCACTAAGGCATCAGCCAAAGCAACTTTCATTAAGCACTAGAATAGTTCCAGCCAAACAAAAGATGTATGGGGCTCAACTCAGTTTGATTTATTGCAAGTTTTAGTGCAGAATTATAATTTGTGATTAAAAAAAAAAGCCAAATGTGCAGTTTTGTGATGGAAATGATACATTAGGGAAATGAGGAGCTACATGGTGGAAATAAGGAATACTTGAAACTGTTGGAATTTAAGCATTTAAAGGTTGAATCAAGGTAGGTGAGCTTTCATGAACCTCACAAATTGTACTTTTCTCTAAGTTGGAGCCACCTGAAAAATTCCAATTAGCCAGTGCGGTTAAGAAGTAAAGTTCTATCTGTAGTTTGCTTTGTCTGTTTGTTTCTGGAGATGGGGTGGCATCGCAAATCACTGCTCCCCAAAGTGTATCATCAAGGAAGCCGCAAATAAATAAGGGTCACTGGTGATTACCAGAAGTTTATTTTTTAGCAGCGGTTATACTTTTCTTTAGCTGAATTATCACAGAGTTCATTCTTTAGTCTAGATTGTTCTATAATTTAAACAAAGTGTAATACCTACATTTGAGAGGCCTCTGTATCAGTTGCACTTTAGGCTCCCAAGCCCAAGGGCTCCCAAGACTTTGAAAGGAGATTTATGTGTCTTAAGTACAATTGGAGTGTGCTGCACCCTCAAGAGAAGATTGTAAACAATCAGATAGGGGTAATTCAAGTATTCAGTTCTGACAACAGCCAAAAAAGGCCCATATGTTTCCTGGAAGACCCGACACGAGTAATAACCCTTGTTAGGTACACGGCACCAAGCCCACCTCCAAGGTCTGAAGCTACAGCATCCACGTTCTCTTTAAAGAGTTTATAACTCTTCCTTAGCCTCAGTCACTAAAACATTCTGAAATCACACCAATGGTGTGGTTCAAATTCTTTTTTTACACTTGAGAAGTAATTTCTGAAATATCAAAGTGACCTGGCAATGCAACTTCTAAAAACAGGTAAGTGTTAAAACTAATTTATAAACTTGTAAAGATATTTTGCTTTTTGTTTAATTAACAATAATGCTTCCCTCAGATGACTCTCACCAAATGGATGGAAACAGTGTGGCAGTAAATAGAGAAAAAGTAAAACCTGCCTTCAATGTAGTTAAATCTTCTTTCAGAGGCCCGACAGAAATTAAGGTCTTTGCTTTACGCTACAACTTTTGGGTGAGTTACTTCCTTTGCAATTTCATTGGGAAATTCCATAAAGGGAGGTGAATATGCTTTTTTCCCCCCTCTGCGTTCTACATAGAAGACAAAATGTAAAAATCAGGTCTCCGTAGTCCAAATGAAATGTAATATCATGGCAATTATCTGGGTCATTCAAGGGAAACCAGTGCATTAGTGGTGATTTGGGAAAAGTTGCTTTCTTTTTGCTTGAATTATACATAGAGTAGCTTCTATTACTTTACCACTTTGACATTTTTTTGTCTGAGTCTCTGTACAGTTATTCTAAGGCCAGAAATATCCTGCCTTAAAAAGCATACTTAATGTCCTTTTACATACATGCCATTTATAAACCTAAAAAAAATCATCTTAGCCAGTTAACTACTTTAAACAAACACGCATACACAGATACGTATTTTTATCATAGAAGTTTGAGCTTTTCTATATAGATCTACACCCTCATCACTATCCATAATGAATTTTACAATATTTTTCACATTACTTCCTCAAATGATTTCTATTCATTAATTCAAGGAAAGGAACTTTACTCCATCGAAATTCCTAGCTTAGGAATTAGGGTCCTCCCTACCACAACAATTTCCAGATTAAAGTTGAGAGTTTGCAGAATTGAAATTTCGGGCCTAAGAAATCCTCTGGCATTATAATGCACTGTCAGATTAGAACCTACATAGAAAAAAGAAAATAATTGACTCAAGATAGTTATTCAGTCCCATACTGTTTAGCATGTATACAATGGCAAGAATCCCGAATCACCTAATTCAGCTCTGCTAACTGAATTTATTTCCATTTTTCACTTTCTTCTTATGGTCTAAAGTGTGAGTACGATGTAATGTAGTATGATAGATTGCTATCATCAAGTAGCGGGCAGGGTCAATGTCACGACATCCAGTTGAAAGAAGAAAAGAGAACCCTGTGTAAATGACTCACAGAAGTCTCTCACTTACAAAAATTATTTGGTTTAAACTACAAATGCCCAATAACAGTAAATAGGAGAACTAATTTTATAGTAATAGGTTACTAAAAGGAAAACAAAAGTGTCTGAGCATCTTCCTCTCATAAATATTCATAAATTTTAAAGTTCTAAATATAAGAGTAATATATGAATACTGTAGAAATTTTATAAAATGTAGAAGTTATTTGGAGAATTTAAAAATCACCTCTATTTCATCACTCAGAGAAAATCACTATAAATGTCTTGGTAGAAGTTTTTTCAGGTTTTTCCTGTGTGTATGCATGTGCATACACATATAATTCACATCATAGTGTATGCAATACTCTATAACCTGCTGTTTTCTTGCAGCAGACGGTTTACATTTATCCATGTCAGGAAGTAGTCTTCCAAAACATGTAGAGAAATCACATCATATGAACATACTATAATTTATTCAACCAATCCCTTACCACTGTAATCTTAGGCTATTTCTAATTTTTCATCTTTACAAATATTGCTGCAGTAAATATTTTTAGTACCTAGCTCAAAATACTTTAAGATAAATTCCTGGAAGCAGAATTACTCTCAAAAAGAATACAAGTATTTTAAGGCTTTTAACAGACTGCTGAATTTCCATCTAGAAAAGCTGTTCTAAGTTACATTCCCAGCAATAATGTATGTGAGCGCACATACACTTATCTTTTTAAACCATTGTCACTCCAAAATATTAAAATTGGTTTCTCATTTTAATTGGTCTTTACTTGATTACTACCGAAGTTTATTACTCCTTTTGTGCTCCCTTGTGATTGGTCTGGATATATCCTTTGCTATGTTTCTACTGGGGTAAAGAATATTTTTCTAAGTAAATTTCTTTTTAATGTCTCCTAAAATGTGGGAACAAAACACAAGTCAAGAGGGACTTCCCTGGTGGTGCAGTGGTTCAGAATCTGCCTGCCAATGCAGGGGATATGGGTTCGATCCCTGGCCCGGGAGGATCCCACATGCCACGGAGCAACTAAGCCCGCGAGCCACAACTACTGAGCCCGTGTGCCACAACTACTGAAGCCTGTGCGCCACAACTACTGAGCCTGTGCTCTAGAGTCTGTGAGTCACAACTACTGGGCCCACGTGCCACAACTACTGAAGCCTGCAAGCCTACAGTCTGTGCTCCACAACAAGAGAAGCCACTGCAATGAGAAGTCCGTGCACCACAACGAAGAGTAGCCCCCGTTCACCACAACTAGAGAAAGCCCACACGCGGCAACAAAGACCCAACGCAGCCAAAAATAAATAAATTAATTAATTTTAAAAATATATGCTAAAAAAAAAAAAAAATATGCTTAAAAATAAAAATAATTTTAAAAAACACTATTCAAGAGATCTTAACTCACCTGGCTAAGGAGGGAAATTGTGGATCCTAACTTTATTACTTGCATGTATACATTAATCTTTTAATATTCACATAAAAAGTGCTTTTAGTGTCATCTTGATGTTATCCTGCAACTCTGCAGACTACTGCTAAGTTCTTTCCAACTCTGAGATAGCTCTATGTCATATCATGCTAGGTCAGTGGACCACTTGGGATTTGTTTTTAATGAGGTTATCGTTTGATTGATATATTTGAAAAGGAATCCCTGTAAAGGGCTTCTGAGATTTTGAATTCACTACTGCTAATGTAATTCTCACGATTAAATCCCAGCTATTTCCCCTGGATTATACAGACCTACTACCTGAAAGCAGGCCATTCACCTGTGTCTTCTCTGCACACATTTGTCTCTCTGCCTCCAGATGTGGGTGCCCCTGGGGACCCAGTCTTGGACTCTCCCCTGTTTTCTTTCTGCCTTACTCCCAACAAATCATCTAATCCTGTGGCTTGAAGTATGATCTCCACATTAGTGATGCCCTAATTTTTATCTGCAGCTTCAGCCTTTCCCCCAAATACCAGACTCAGATTTCCAGCTGCCTATTCAACACCTTCCCTTGGATGCCTAAGGGGCCTCTCAAAGGTCAGATGTTAACAGCAGAACTCCTGACTCCCCGATGCTGCCCTGCCGTGCTCGTCTTCCAGCCTCTCCCGGATCAGTAAATGGTTCCGCTCCCCCAGCCCAGCAGGGTTTCTCAGGGGTTTTGTACATCTCAGTTCTCCAGCCTGGAACATCCTTCTCCTAGAACTTGACGGTCTCCCCCTCCCCTTCATCTAAGTCTCTGCTCAAATGTCACCTCATGAGAGAGACACACACACACACACACTGTATCTGAAATATCACTCCTGCCATCACTCTCTATTCCTTTATTTCGATTTATTTATCTCTGGAGCATTGAATGCGTGTGTGCATGTGTGCATGTGTGTGTGTGATGTACACTCCATAACAGCGAGTTTTCTGTGTTTTGTTCACCGTATCTCCAACCCCTAGAACACAATAAAAAATGTGTTCTCCCCTCCACCTGCACTGACCCTGCAACGTACATTAGCTTCATACCCTTAAGTATTAAGAGGAATGTACTACTTTCTAGGACCTTTCTTGTTTAAGTTTCTTCCAAAAGAGTTAATCACAGCATTTGAAAAAAATAGATGCTGACCTTTGGTACCAAAAGGGGTCATGGGTGATTGTACAGTCCGGTCACCTGGCTTCAGTTAGATAATAGGTTATTAAATCCCTTTTTTTTTTTTGCGGTACACAGGCCTCTCACTGTTGTGGCCTCTCCCGTTGCGGAGCACAGGCTCCGGACGCGCAGGCTCAGCGGCCATGGCTCACGGGCCCAGCCGCTCTGCGGCATGTGGGATCTTCCCAGACCGGGGCACAAACCCGCGTCCCCTGCAGCGGCAGGCGGACTCTCAACCACTGCACCACCAGGGAAGCCCCTAAATCCCTTTTACAAAGTAATCATTAGGATCCCCAAAGCTTGTGGTTAATGTTCAACTGAGGTTGAGCTCACAGGTTACCATGATTCAGTGATAAAGAGAAGAGTTGAGAAAACCTATCTGTTGTCGCTTTTAACTAGTGTGTCATGTCACACTATTTCACTGCAAAACAATAATATCATGATGAGGAAAGATGCAGGCGATCCCAAGCTGTGGGGAGAAAACACTGATTTGTCTGCTCTATTAGCTACGGTTAATTCAAAGGGATAATATGCCAGCCCCTCAGAGTTGGTTTTTTTTTTTTCCTTTTACTCCTTTCTTCACTCTTTTCCCCCATTTATGATTGATATCTACCTAGAACTCCTCGCGGAGCCCTGAACTCTGAGAGTTGTTTGAATTCGGTACAGTTTCGTTTAGAAAAGATTTGACTGGTAAAGGCAGTCCTCCACCTTCCACGCTCTGTAGAAGCATCTATCAACAGCACACCCAGAGAGAGTCAGGACAGAGACGTAAACCTAAGTCCATTCACTGCTGGCAAACAAACAAACAAAAACCCCTGAGCACCAGTATCGCTGGAGCTGGTCCTTAACCAAAATACAGTTTAAGAAGGCGTTAGGAGAACTTCGGGCTGGCTGTGACGTGAATGTCTGTCTCAACTCAGAGAAGAAAACTTTAGCCTTTTGAAGACTCAACATTTTATTTTGAAACAGAGAGGCTTAACTCCATGCTTTGGTTCTTTCATATTCATCTTCTTCATGGAAATGTGGCTGAGAAGGTTTTGTCCCACGGAGCTGTCAGTGAACCTGGGTCTTCGCCCATCACAGCCTTCTCAATACTTGACTGGCTCCAGGCCTCCACCTTCCCTCTATAAGTACTCACCCTGGGAAGGCATTTTCCTCTTCTATCTTAGCACGAAAAGACTTACGAAAAGACCTGGTTGGTTTTTTTTCAGAAAGCCATCTACTTGCTACAGAGCGATGGGACACAAGTAATCACTATTCCTGGGTAGTTCGGAGACTTCTGAAGGCAATGGGTCTCATTGTTTTCTCTGTGCCTTTGAAACCAGACGTTCCAGGCTTACTAATGAGCTGCTTCTCTCTCTCATCCACACATTAAGTGCTGGCTGGTTTCTATTTATTACATAAACCTCACTTTCTTAGGTTTACCTCTGCCTACAAGTCTCAGAAGCCATAGAACTTCCTCATTGTCTTAGGCAAACTCTCTGGAATGTGGACTCTTCACATTATTTTTAGCAGCAAGTCTGATTATCCTTTGCTAGAAAATAACCTGGTTTTAAGATAAAGGCAATCAAGTCAGAGTAAGGCCTTAATTATTTTTAAAGTGTCCCATTCTCCTCATTTATATTTCCCTTTCACTGTGATTTTCAAGGCAAGTTAATATTATATCTGGGTGTTCTGAAATCAGGAATACTTTTAATTTCTTCATTGATATCATCTCATTTCAATTCTGTACTAAAAATCAGGAGGTATAATTTTCTTCTAAAAGCTTGCTTTTTTATATTACTGCAAGAGTAAATAAAGTAACTTTTACTATAATAGAAGATTCGCCGACAGCTTGCAGCAAAGATGTTTCATGGAGAGGAGAGAAAATAAAAAGTTACATAAAAAGAGTACCTCTCTTTTATCTTTGGAAGCTAAGAATGATCTTGGTTTTGATATCGTTCCTAAAATTAGTCTCATGGTTCAGTAATTCTCTTCCTGACGAACGTGGCCTTTCTTTCATGTGCTTGGTGTCATATTTCATCACTTTCCTCCCAACACTATTGCCACATGTAAACTGGACTGGACTGGGGTTTTCTTGGGATTGCTCCCATATCTCTGTCTGAAATGCGCTAGGGCACCCCAGGGATGCATAACGCAACACGTAGCATTTTTCTAGATGCATCCTTTTTGCTTCAAGATTGTAGGCATGTGTAATTTTTTATTGAAAGTATGTATATATGTTTTATGAGTGTTTTATGACTATAGAATTCATTTGAATATTTAAGATAAAACCCTGGCCTCTAAGACCATCACAATTTTTGCAAGCTGTTTAGCTCAAGACTTGCGGTTCAATTAGTTTTTTCTCTGGGTGGATGTTTCTTGTTCTCTATCCCCACCCACACCTCACCCATCCTTTACTCAGGAATCCAGGGCATTGTGTGCTCGTCACTAGGGTGGGAGGCCTCACAGGGCTGAAAGCAGAAGCAGAGGAGTCCTCATGGCTTTGGTGTGTGAGCTGAAGTGCTGGTGGGACAGAAAGACAAGTACTGGGGGAGTTTCCACAGCAAAAATTTCAGTTTATCCACAGCAAAAATTTCAGTTTAAAGGAACAGCGCTTCTCCCTTAAACAAGATTTTAGTGATTTTTTGTTTGTTCTTTTGGTTTCTTTTTTTTTTTGCCATACCACGCAGCTTTGGGGATCTTAGTTCCCGGACCAGGAAGCAAACCCGCGCCCCCTGCAGTGGAACCACCAGTCTTAACCACTGGACCTCCAGGAAGTCCACCTAAAACCTGATTTTAAAAGCCTGGCCTGAGGGGAGAAGAGACATGATCTCTGGAGGGGCGGTGGGGGGTACAGAGGTGAATACGACCAGAGAAAGAGGAGCCCATGTGACAGGATCACGTGGGTGGGAACTGGGGTTGTCTCTGCAACAACCTGAAACCTGTACAGGGGCTACAGCGCTCACACCTCCGCACGGTCAGCACTAAGTAAACTCAAGGAACGCAGATGCGACCCTGGGTAGGGAGGAACCCCAGAATGACTAAGGCTAAATTTCTCTCACCGTGGCAGAAGCAGGGACTGTGAATAGAAATGTATACACATTAGAGGAAAATAAAATTGTCTCTTGCCTACCCGGGTGTGTAGGCTAATAATAATACCAATCTGTTCATTGATTAAACTATAAAAATAGATCTTAATGCAGCAACGAGTATGTGTCTATTGTGTGCTTTAGGACCTTTTGGGTCGTGTAAACGGAATTCCTGCTCTCAAAGAACTAAGCGTATTTAAGACACGAGGCATGTTTACCAAACGTTCAAAATGAATAGGGATTGGCTGGTCAACCAAAGGGGAGGCGAGCATTCCTGGAAGGGATGTGGCATGAAAACAGGGCCCGGGAAGATGGGAGCACGGCAGTTCCGTGAGGAGTGAAGAGGACTTCTTGAATTGTTCTAAAATGGTTATTGACAATTGTGGTTTTCAAACTGTATGCAGCAAAAACTTTAATTCAGATAGAAGCAGAGTTGCTCCCGATGAAGTGGCAGAGGTGATGTCCCCCTTCCCCAGCTCCTCTGAGGCAGCTGGTAGAAACCCTGCAGCTCCCCAGGGCACAGTGGGAAAAATCACTGATTTTGCCCATCCATCCCATTCATTTTCTAGGCCTAGAGATGCCAGGCGATGTATCAAGGAGGCCACTGGCTGGCTTTTCCATGCGCTGACCCTTGACTTAGCTCTCACTTGATGGCCGGTGTTTATCCTGTTCCTATAAAAGATTGACATTTTTTCCTCTCAAGGCAAAACATCAAAAATCCTGGGTGTTTTGGAAAGAGAAGAAACGCAAATCCTAGTTAGCCCCAGCTACTTCAGTGAAAGCAGGATTGGCAGGAAAACGTACAAATGAAAAATGCCAAAACCCTAACTTCCAATTAAGGCTTTGATTCCAAGAGCCTCTCAACCTAACTCCTAAAAGAATTGCTAGTAAAACCACATCCTACCGTTCCATCGGCCGGGCTTACAATTGGCAGGGGCGCGAGCAATAACATAGTCAAAGGGTAAGCAAAGGAGAGGAGAATTAATAGGAAAATCCAACAGCCTGGTGCTAGATAACTGGGAATGGATCATAAACACCTCAGCTGTCATATGGTAACTTTGGTCCTTGGATAAAAGCATTTGAATGGCAAATTGTTTCACTTTAGGAAAATTATCTCTGCTTTCAACAACTGGAGGTTTGTTTCCCAAAACGATTTTCAGGCTAGTAAAAGAATGTGAATAATGATAAGGCACAGCACAGAGAATACAAGTCTCTGTTTGGAACCAGAACACATACTCGTGGCATGGAATTCATACTTTCTCAAGTCCGTTTGAGTTTCCTGTGAGAAGCGTCCTGTCCCAAGAATGAAAGTCCGTAGTACATTTCTTTTCCTTCATTACAATAAAATTGCTGTAAAGGGCAGGCACAGATTTAAACGAAACTCTTTTAAAATGTTGAACTGTGAGTACCTGACATCCATAAAAGCTAGGTTTCCAAACTCTTCAGTATTGCTCAAACGGTGGGGTATTTTTGGATGGTAAAAGTAAATTTAGAGTTGGCTTACAAATGTGTTTTACTGGGCCTTCTAGAGGCTGACATGAAAAGGCAGGGAGAGATTTCATGTAAAGATCCGGATTTTGAAGCAGCCCCAACTTCCTACCTGGCATCTGTCAGCTAGAGCTCTGGAAGGTTCTGTCCTTGGATGGACACGAGCCCATCAGGTCACCACATTCCCCACCCGGCTCTCTCCACTTATGTGCAACCGATTCCCTGAATCCTTCAGGCATTTGAGTTTGCGACCCCAGCATGAGAATGTGTAATTATTCACTTAAAGGGTACAATAGCCTTGAGTAGCACACAAGGATGGTTTGAGTTTTGACACTGACCTTTGAGGAATCACTCACCAGCTCCTGACTGCCAGCTCATATACACAGTGGTTATTTAACATGAAACATAATTTTGTGTTTTGGCAAAATTAAGAATTCTTTTATTTGGGCTGCTCTCAGATTTTCAAAACCACACATCTTAAAGTCTGTGAATGGCCAGAAACGTTTGGACACTATAAATATCCTTAAAGACAGAGGGATAGATATTTTAAAAGATGGATTCTAGAAATGTATTGAAGAAAAGTGGGGAATTACATAAAATCCTGTTGGAAATCCCATACTCTAGAGCAGTAGTTCACAAAGTGTGGTTCCCCACCAGCAGTGTCAACATCACCTGGACACATCTTAGAAATGCAGATCCTTGGGACTTCCCTGGCAGTCCAGTGGTTAGGACTTTGCGCTTTCACTGTGGAGGACGCAAGTTCAATCCCCGGTCAGGGAACGAAGATCCCGCAAGCCGCATGGTGCGGCCAAAAAGAAAAGAGAGAAAAGAAATGTAGATTCTCAAGCTACACCCCAAACCTACTGGACCAGACACTGGGGATGGGACCCAGCAGTTGTGCTCCCACAAGACTTTCAGGTGACTCTGATGCACACCAAAGTTTGAAAAATCCCAGTCCAGAGCCTTCCTGTTATAGTGTGACCTGAATGGAGACACTGCTCCCCTCAGCCCTGGGGGAGCAGAGTCCCCTGGAGTGTTTAAAGTCCCCAAGCCACTGTTTCCAGCATCAAGGGCCTCATCCAGGGTTGGCGCCTTACGTGGTCCCAACTTGTCTCCAGAAGTAGCCAGAGAATGAGCATCATCTCAGCACTTCCTGTCCCTCCTCAGGTGTCCTGTCATCTGCATGTCCACTTCAGCCATCTGAACGAGGGCCATGTAGCAGCCGGGGAAACTCGTATCCCTTTGCCCCAGTGGAAGGGCTCAGGGCAGCAGCCCAGGACTCAGGAGCCAGTCGGCATGGGGACTGGAGATGTCAGACCAGGAAGGCAGGACGGGGCTCCTGCAGGCTCAAGGACCGGTAGGGGTCCTGGTGCTGAGCTTCACACGGATTGAATTCCTGTGCCCGTCGGTGGCTGATGGTCCATTCAGGGCTGTGCAATCTGGCTGCATGGTGACGACTCTGACGATGCACACACTTTCCCAAAGTTAGAGCTTCGTTAGTTTGAAATACTTGGTATGAAAATGTTCCATTGGGGGAATTCCCTGGCGGTCCAGTGGTTAGAGCTCCACGCTACCACTGCAGTGGGCTCGGGTTCGATCCCTGGTCGGGGAACGAAGATCCCCATGCCGCCTGGTGCGGCCAAAATAAAATAAAATAAAATAAAAGCAAAAAAAAAACAAGTCCCATTAGATTTAGAATCCATGCACATTAGCCTTAGATATTTTCAATGGAAAAAAAAAAAAGAGCAAACTCTATTAGACATCTTAAAATATAATTTCAACTTGTAAATTTTTGATTGGGATAAGTCATTTCAAAAGTTATTTTGAAATAAGCTTCTCATCCATGAGAAATATTAAAAATTGAAGAGATCGTCATCTACAAGTCTTGATCAATTTCACGCAGTCATTTCAAGCATTAAGCCTAATGAATAAAAGCAAGCTCAATTTTCTCATTAAAATTTTTTGAAAATATTTTATTTGGAAGTGTTTTAAAATTTAATTTTTAATATCTGTTCTTTTAATTCTTTATATTTTGTTTCCCCTATCATAATTATGCAAGGAAAATGGAATTAATTTTTCACCAAGATCCATGTAGACACACCCAAATTCCATACTAATATTACTGTTGTGACACTTTATGCCATGACATGTAATTAATGCATTATCTGAAATTGCAAGTCAAATCTAAAGTGAATCAGTTAACTTAAGGCATGCAGCCCTGATGGATGAGATTCTGGTGAAGGATCAGGGTTCTAAACAGAGCTACATCCCTTTGGTACTTAGTCTGTGCTCCATCAACTCTAATTGATGAAATTTCCGTAAAGAAACTGTTTCTTCTACTCTCAGATCATTTGGAAAAATATACAGAAAATACCTTCTCCCAGACTGTGGTTCTTAACATGCTGGGGTGGGGGAGGATTGAAAATATGGATAAGCATTTGGACCCACTGCACGGAAAAAGGCAGGTCCCCATTGCAATGAAGTGACTTTCCAACACAGCCCACACTTTGTGCACTTAACCACGCTGTCTTCTGACACGTGAACATTGGTGATAGGGACATGAAACCTCTGTCTCCCCACCCGCCTTTTCTGAGCAAACTTGCCATGATGACATCTCACCCATGATAGCTTAGAAGGCCTGGCACACACAACCTCCTTTGACTCTCACAATAACCCCGACACGTGTACAAAAGGTACCATTAGCCTACATTTTTCACAGAAGAGGAAACTCAAAGTCTCGGCTATCAGTCTCGTGATTTCTCACCACCTCTTGAAAAACCCAAAAGGCCAATACAAAAATACAGACTTCATTGCATTATTCATAAATACTCAGGGCCTTATATTTTTACGATACATTATTTTTATCCAGGCCATGATTCTCTTATAATTATTTTCTTTGCACATCTTAATCAATTATCCCAGAATATGAGCTCCTAACACGTTGGGTGTGATTTGTTTATACTTATTTGTGCTGTCGGATCTTAACTGTGATTTTTTTTCTTAATTGTAATGACAATCAGAGTAATAGAAAATAATGAATTCGGTGATCCATCGAATGTTGCTGAAAATTCAGCACCTATCAGACATCAACAGTCTTCACGGTGGACCTACAAACACAACCGTCACATCGAAACGGATGTCTGATTGTTTCAAAGACAGACACTTTATGGTGTTTTACTGTATCCTCCATGGTAATCTAATGTGCTGTCTGATAAGTGTTAAAATAAGCTCTCTTTTCACCATTATCTGGGACACAGGACAGCTTCAGAAAAGTATGAATATACTAGCAATTGTGAACAATGTTTTTAAATAATTAACTTTTCTTGAAATAGCCATTCAACATCCTAAAAAATTAATCATTTGGAGAAAAAGAACCCACCCAGTAAAACTTACTTACATTACTGATCACAATTCTATGAGAATGTGTCATCAGGCTACCGCATATAAATTCAGGGACTTGAAGAAACAATTTTTCACTGACACCCTCTTCGGGAAACACTTTTCTGTATTTCTCTTCCCTTTTCTGCTTTCCTTAACCTTCCATACTCTGGAAACACTCTTCACGATATAGTGACATGTAGTTGCCACCCCTTCAAGGGATTTAAATGTATCCCTCAAAAGGGACATGTATACTGTAAGAGAGCATCCTGTAAAATAAAAACTCTTCAACATTCAAAGGAATGAATATCTAATATTGGAATTTCAGGCACTGTCAGGTAGGGGTAGAAACCTCCAGAGGCAAGAGAACCCCCACATCAGACCTTGCACATGATTCCCACTGACAAAGTCAGCCCTAAACCCAAAACTACTTGGAATGCATTCTGAGATCCACACAGCCCAAATTACATGATAAAAGGAAAACCTTGGGCTTTCACAAAGAAAGCCCCTTCTCCATTCCTTTGTTTCCTTGAAACAACAAAATTCTTAGCCTTATGCCACAGATGTATTCCCAATGGCCAGACATGACAGTCCAATCAAAATGTGATCTTCAGTCATTTCTCTTACGCTCATCCCTTTAGCCAACCATACAAAGATGATGTTCCCAGAGTGACTTTTTGCATAAAGCCACTGGGCGCTTAGGTGTTCAAATCCCAGCTCTGCTGTGTATTTGCCTTGTGACTTTGAATGAGTTTAACATCTTTTTGCCTCAGCTTCCATATCTGGGATATGATGATAATAATAGCACTATTATTCTGAGGCTTGGTGCAAGGACTGAGTTAATGCCTGTTGAAGCCGGCTTGCGAAAGCTCTCAGCAGATGTTGTCTGTTTGCTGTTTTTGTTATCAATCCCCTCCTCTGTCCTGCCAGCAGAAGCTCCTGGCAAGCTCCTTGAGAGAAAGGCCTGGAGGCACGATGGGCGAGATAACACAGCCTCTCCTTGCTGGGCTACAGTCACCAGCAGCTGTCCCCAGGGAGCCGTGCCAGCCTTTTCTGTCACAGCGTCTCCAATGGCACTGCCCTAAGTGATACGCCCACTGTGGACACCAGAGCACTGCCATCGCGGCTGCCACCTCCGGGGCTTTTGACAAGAGTGGCAATGACCTCTCTCCTTTTCTGCTCTTAAAAGAAAGAGGAGACAGCTCGCCCAAGTTCATGTTCCCTTCCCAGGGGGTCTGCATCTGATGCCAGGATGTGAGGGTCCAGCACCATAGGACAACGTCGGTGGGGCATTACAGCTCCAGGGTTCCCCGTGGGATCGACTGAGGCCTTTTATTTGAACTTCACTGCAGCCCAGCTTTGTCCTCTCTCATTTCTGCTTCCTTCCCCTCCTCCTACAGGCGCTGCTCTGAAGGACACATGTTAATAAATACCCTGCAGGACTACTCTCTGCTTTAGAGTCAGCTTCCCTGGAAATCCATCCTGCAAGGATCCCCAAACTGCAGTTTATCAAGTTGCTGATATCGTATCCATTTTGAGTCATTTAACTTAAAAGGAAAAATATAAGCTGTAAAATTTCATCTCTGATTCCTGCCATCGTACTGTTCATTTTTAAATTTTTTTTCCAGTTTCATTGAGATATAATTGACATATAATGTCTTAGTTTCGGGCGTACAACATAATGATTTGCTATATGTATATCCTGCAAAATGATGGCCACAATGTCTAGTTAACATCCATCACCTGACATAGTTACAAATGTTTTTTTCTTGTGATGAGAGATTTTAAGACCTACGCTTTAGCAACTTTCCAATCTACAATACAGTATTATGAACCACAGTCGCCAAGCTGTATGTGACATCCCCGGGACTAATTTATCTTATAACTGGAAGCTTGTACTTTTTGACCCCCTTCACCCATTTCCCCCGCTCCCTGGCCCCCAACCCCGCCTCTGGCAACCACCAATCTACTCTCCATCTGCCGGATGCACGCCCCACAAGTGAGGGAATAAGTCCTTCAGTCCTGAAGGGGACATCTGGGCCCATCACAGTACCTACCACAGAACTACCTGGGCATAGAAAGGAACAAGTTCTAGAAGAATATACACAAAACAATTGTTAATGGTGGTACCTATAGGAAGAAAGACGGGGAACATTTAGAAGAACATGGTTTTTTGTTTTCTGTTTATAGTTTTCTGTGCTGTTTAAACTTGGAAAGCACTTGCTTTTACCACTCTTATTTTTTATTGAGGTATAATTGACATATAACATTGTATTAGTTTCAGGTGTACAACAAAATGATTCAATATTTGTACACATTGTGAAATGGTCACCACAATAAGTCCAGTTAACAGCCATCACAATTCAGAGTTACAAATATTCTTTCTTGTGATGAGAACTTTAAGAAGAAATTAATGTCAACAGGGGACATCTGGTAAAAATGATCACAGGTCATTTTTTAAATTTAATTTCTATTTTATATTGGGGTATAGTTGATTTACAATGTTGTGTTAGTTTCAGGTGTATAACAAAGTGATTCAGTTATACATATTCATATATCAATTCTTTTTCAGATTCTTTCCCATATAGGTTATTACAGAATACTGAATAGAGTTCCCTGTGCTATACAGTAGGTCCTTGTTGATTATCTATTTTATATATAGTCATGTGTATCTATTAATCCCTACCTCCTAATTTATCCCCCCTCCCCTCCTTTCCCCTTTGGTAACCATAAGTTTGTTTTCGAAGTCTGTGAGTCTGTTTCTGTTTTGTAAATAAGTTCATTTGTATCATCTTTTTAGATCACAGGTCATTTTTGAAAGAAAAAAGCTTCGTAATAAAAATAGCTAACTTTGAAAAAAATAATGAAGAATTACAAGAAAGGGGAAAAAATAAAACCTGCACACAGGGACGCACATGGATTCTATTCTCTGTCTCACTGCTTCCTGGGGATGAAGGAAGCCCCGAATCTCTGGGTGACCCCCTTCCCCTCCTCACTAAGGAGGCCACGGGTAGGAGCCCTCTCACCTGGCAGGAGGGACTGAGGCCAGCAGGGAGCACAGGGCAGTCCTTGCAATCCCGGCCTGGAGAACACAAGCATTCTGCGGCAGGCTTGGAGCTGTTATCCTGAAGGCGCCTTTTCCGCTTCCAAATGTGTGTCCAGGCCAGCATAGCCCCAAGAAGACTCAATAGTACAACCTTTTAGCAGGATAAACTCCTCTTGGCACCCAGATTATCAATTAGAAACCGTGGAAAAATCTCTTCTTGCCCTGAGCGAGTCTAAATGTCAGGCCTGGCAAGGTTGCCTATGCAATCAATTTGTATGTGCGAAATGCAGTTAAATTCAAAATCTAAAACTGGCTTATCAGATGTACCTTTTTACGGTGGTTTACTTTAGCTCCCCGTAAAGGCCGTTTGCTCTGCCTGAAACATGCTGAGAAGAGACAGACAACCTGGCATCGTGTTTGCCCCTTTCCCCCTCACACCTGGCCTCAAACGGTTGGTTCCTTGAACATTCTCTCTGGCCTCTGAGCCTTTGCAAGTGATGTTCCCTCTGTCTGAGAATCTTCCCAACCTTCAACCCTCCCCGTCCCTTAGCTTGTCCCTACCACCCTTCAGGTATCAGATTCAACGCCACCCACCACACCCATCCCCCCATAAAGGAGGTCAGATCACCCTGCTATCTGTCCCCATAGCAACCTGTCCCTCTGCTGATGTCAACCCTCTTCAGGTTCTACTGCAAGCCCCTGTTAACTGTCCAAATACTCAGGCAAACGAGATCCGTGTCACTCTTCTGCCTTGGGTCTAGCATAGCACATAGTAGGCACTCAAAACATGTTTTCAAATAAATGAGTACTTTGGGGTTAACATCAGCTTAGAACAAACCACAGAATAATAGAGCAATAGAGGACAGGTTATCTCTGCACAAATTTCACTGTATATATATATATATATATATATATATATATATATATATATACACATATACTGTAGTATATGTATATAATGTTACTAGAAACTTCAAAGGGCTCTCTGATGATGTAGGAATACATTTTCATCGTCTAATGGACTCATTTGCTGGGCTGAAAAGTAACAGATATTGACAAATCACACCATAGCAATGCAAATCAGTTATCATTTTGTAAATGGAGGCTTTGCCTGTATAATGCAATATGGAAACACACGTAGGGGTAAAGTTGCTCTGCAGAAGGGAGGGGGGTCACTTTTTTTTTTTTTTACGAACAAGATTTTCTGGTGATCAGATCACTTCCAAACATTCCATGGGTTGCAGAGAACAGCATAGGCAACACATTTCCCTGGAAAAAAATGGAAGATGTGACAAGCTTTATCAGAAGCAAAGAATGTGCTCAAGAACCTGCAACCCAGGAATGTCAACTTTCTCCTGCTGCTTCCTATTAATAGAATTAAAGGCAAACCGTGGTGCTTTCGTCCCCATTATATACTGACTGAATCTGTGAAATGCTAACCAAAAGGACAACCCAAAATAAATTTAACAACAAGCACAGACTCTACAGGGAGAGCCCTTTGTAATGTTTTCCAGGGCATGGCCCTTTTTGAACATTACATACAGGAAAATATTATATAGAGGAAACGTCACTTTACGAGGCGTTAGATGAGGCCTTTTCTATTTTAATGAATGTCATGTAGAAGGAAATGTTCAATATAACAGAGTTTCACCGAACTGTATTGTTGGAATAAACTCCATTTTCAGCTTTAATCTTGTGAGAAATACACTTCTAAATATCTTGGGCAAGGCATTCAAGGTTTATTCCCTTCCCAATGCGGATTTCAACTCCCACGGTCCCGCCAAGCTAACATCTGTGGTATTCTTCAGATTAATTAAAGGCAAACAAATGGACAAAATATCAAATGAGCCATAAGGTCGTTTCCAATCAATAATTCTTAAGCCCTGAAAAACAGGGGTGTGTGACTTTGCTCAGTTTTAAATTACCGTCAGCATTTAAAAACCACCTGGATGGGTTCAAGAAGTAATGTGAGGCTGAGAAAAATATGAATTAATGAAGAACACATTTTGGTGATAGGCCTATAAATAAATCGTTTCTATAGTGGCACCACAGACTGAATAATGCTAATGCAAGCAGACACAGATTGCTAAAGTCTTTTTATGTAAAATGTGGTTAGTTCCTGCTTCCTTTGCTATGCTAATGAATGCCCAGGAGAGTGTAAGCTGTATTTTAACTTTTTGTTTACGTCGTTGGACACATGCGGAGAAAGTTGCCATGGAATACTGCTTACCACATGGACTTAAAAGGTCCAAGCTCATGGAATTAATCACATTTTAAAACATGATTTGGTTTGTCGCATTCAAGATAATAGTCTTTGTTATTTTTAACAACTTTGGCATATAAGATATGGAATAGCTGCTTAAATATAACAGTATAGCCTTCTTTTCAATAAATTGTTAAATTTAATAGGTCTATGGTGACAGGGGGCTGATTCTCCTAGATGGTCAGGCATTTAGCCTCCCTGAAAGCATGGAGGAAAAATCCACATGCAAATTTCTTTTGATTTTCTACAGAGGTGGGTTCATTCAAAACCAAAACCCTTACCTTACCAGGGGTAAGCGGGAGAGGGATACATTGGGAAATTGGGATTGACACATACACACTACTATATGTAAAATAGGTAACTACTAAGGACCTACTGTATAGCACAGGGAACTCTACTCAGTACTCCGTAATGGCCTATATGAGAATCTAAAAAAGAGTGGATAGATGTGTATGTATAACTGAATCACTTTGCTGTACAGCAGAAACTAATGCAACATGGTAAATCCACTATACTCCAATAAAAATCAGAAAAAAAAAAAAACGAAACACGCTTTTTCAGTCAAGAAGACAGACAGCATCAAAGTAGAAAGGAAATAGTGAGACGCTCAAGTGTGAAGTAACCCTGCTTCCTAGGGACAGCAGGAGAAGGCACATCACTTCCTCCATCATCAACAAGCTGCCATGTTTCCTCTCATCCAAGTTCCTCATAATAAGCCTTGAAGATGAGGCCGGCAGTGCCAACCCAACCCTGAGAGCTGAGGGGACCCTTGGGAGCCCACACATCATATGTCTAAATATTTAAGTTTGACAGCAAGCTAACGAGCTGTTAAAAAAAATATTTAATATATTCTATTCTCCTACTTTAACAAGTATATCTTCTTTTTTTAAAAATTTTTATTGGAGTCTAGTTGATTTACAATGTTGTGTTAGTTTCAGGTGTACAGTATATGTGGAATCTAAAAAATGGTACAAATGAACTTACTTACAAAACAGAAATGAGTCACAAATGTAGAAAAGTATATCTTCTTAACAACAATATTGAAAAATATATGTAAAACTGTGGTTTGTAATAAGACTAGGCAAAATCTTAAAGAAAACTGAATTTAAATTTTTTGTTTGTTTTGTTTTTTGGGTTTTTTTTGCGGTACGCGGGCCTCTCACTGTTGTGGCCTCTCCCATTGAAGAAAACAGGCTCCGGACGCGCAGGCTCAGCGGCCATGGCTCATGGGCCCAGCCGCTCCGCGGCATGCGGGATCTTCCCAGACCGGGACACGAACCCGTGTCCCCTGCATCGGCAGGCAGACTCTCAACCACTGCGCCACCAGGGAAGCCCCTGAATTTAAATTTTATTGTGCAATATGTTTACCTATAGCTGATTCACTTCCCTGTACAGCAGAAACTAACACAACATTGTAAAGCAACTATACTCCAATAAATATATATATACTAATTTAAAAAATAAATAAAAATAAATCAATAAATTTTATGGTGCATATCTGGGTGTTCGGTGGGTGGGCCAGCAATGTTTAGGTGGGTCATAAAACACAAAAAATCAGCATTTATTATTTTATTTATTTATTTAAAGAGGGCTCTTTTTTAAAAATTTATTTTCTTTATTTATTTTTGGCTGCGTTGGGTCTTCGTTGCTGTGCACGGGCTTTCTCTAGTTGTGGTGAGGAGGGGGCTACTCTTCGTTGCGGTGCGCGGTCTTCTTATTTTGGTGGCTTCTCTTGTTGTGGAGCACGGGCTCTAGGCATGCAGGCTTCAGTAGTTGTGGCACATGGGCTCAGTAGTTGTGGCTCGCGGGCTCTAGAGCGCAGGCTGAGTAGTTGTGGCGCACGGGCTTAGTTGCTCTGCGGCATGTGGGATCTTCCCGGACCAGGGCTCGAACCCGTGTCCCCTGCCTTGGCAGGCGGATTCTTAACCACTGCACCACCAGGGAAGCCCCAGCATTTATTTTTTAAATTACATATTTATCTCATAAATTTTCTGCAGATTCACTCATTATGTTCTACGTGGTTTCCACGTGGTTGGCCTCTATTGACAGCCAAATCACATGACCTTTCTTGAGTCCCTGTAGTTGTTAAATTGTTCTTTATTCATTAGCATTTGCTCTGAGACAGTAGCAAATGGAATTTTTCAACAAAATTTAAAGCAATACTTAGATTCAAAAGTGAGTATGAAAATTAATAAATCATGTTCAAACATTAGAATGCTGGTTGATAAACTATTAACACAAAAACATGACAGAAGAGTTTAGTTACAAGATATACATGTCCATCACTCTTACTGGATTTTCAAAGTATTTTAAAGTAGCATCAAGAGTCATAGAATATCTCTTAGACTCTTCTCTTTAAAATTATCAATGCTGGGATATGATCCAGAAAACTGAAAATAGCAGCGTGTGACTCCGTTTGTTCCAATCTCTCTACAACTGAGACTGTAACTTGCTTTCTAATGGCCAGAAAATATTTTTTATAAAAATTAGTTTTGGAAGTATTTTTACATGAATCTTTTTCTGCATGGTCATGAAATATTTTCATTTCTTGTTGTAATTTCCTTCTATTTTAATGAAATGTCACATTTGTTGCATCCTTAACATTAGTTGCTTGCAATTTGGAAAAATCACTTTCTCCAAGGTTTTTTTCTTTTTAAGTTTTTTAATTCTTTTTAAAGTGAAGCAGCCAAGCACATCTTGTTTGTGTTGTTGGTCATTATCTTTTACTAACATTATTAACATACAAAATTTTTAACATGAAAATTAAATTCATGATTTATTTTCCACTAAAATCACAATTTGATTTTTATTTGAGCTTCTCAACATAATTTTTGAAATCCTGCTAAACTGAGTAACATTTGCTTTTTTAATGGGCTTTCTTCTTACTTTTTTATCCAATAAGCTTGTGATCTAATTTTATTCTCCGTCCAAAAGAGAAATCATATTTTTCATTTTTTATTCACATGACATGCTTAGTCATTCTAGTAACAAATTTGGAAATCATTTCTGCTAAGTTCAAAAATTTTCCATGTTTTCATGTTTTGTAGAACTATTAGGGAGAAGTTGATAAAAACGGTACAAACTTTCAGCTATAAAATGAAAAAAGTCCAAGGATCCAATGTGTAACCTGTGACAATAGTTGATAACACTGTATTGTATAATTAAAATTTGTTAACAGAGTAGAATTGAGATGTTTAAAAATATGTATAGGGACTTCCCTGGTGGCACAGTGGTTAAGAATCCACCTGCCAATGCAGGGGACATGGGTTAGAGCCCTGGTCTGGGAAGATCCTACATGCCACAGAGCAACTAAGCCTGCGTGCCACAACTACTGAGCCTGAACTCTAGAGGCTGCGAGCCACAGCTACTGAGCCCATGGGCCACAACTACTGAAGCCCGTAAGCCTAGAGCCTGTGCTCCGCAACAAAGAGAAGCCACCGCAATGAGACGCACATACACCACAAGGAAGAGTAGCCCCCGCTCACCGCAACTAGAGAAAGCTCGCACGCAGCAACAAAGACCAAGGCAGCCAAAAATAAATAAAATTTTTAAAAATAAAAAGAAGTTAGAGCTTCAATAAACATCATTGTGCTTATATTGGACACATGATATCATCTTTTAATATTCTTTTAAGAAGGTTATAACAGTGTTGTGTATTCTGTTCTACATTTACTTCTTTGTTGAAAAATATGAACTATTTGTCATTTATTCCATCTTTTTTGTTGTTGTTCTCATATGTGCTAATTTTATGTGCACATGACATTTCAAGTTCTTTTAATTAAGAATGTGTGTCCAGTCACAAGTGTCTTCATTGGCCAAAACCAATTATGAACATTGGTTGAGAAGCACGTAACAGTAGTAACAAGATACTTTGAATTTAGAATATAACAGCTTCTTTCCCAGTTTGAAAGAATTTAGGTTCAAAGTGAAATACATGGAGCACAGAGGATTTTTAGAGCAGTGAAGCTACTCTGTACAATACGATGATAATGGATACATGTTGTTATACATTAGTCCAAACCCACAGAATGTACAGCACCAAGCGTGAACCCTGACGTAAACTCTGGACTCAGGGCCATAATGATGTGTCAGTGTAGGTTCATCTTTTATAACAAAGGTAGCGCTCAGGTGAGGGACAGGAATGATGGGGGAAGCTGTGTATGTGTGAGGGCAAGGGGCTCTACGGGAAATCTCTGTACTTCAGTTTTGCTGTGAACCTAGAGCTGCTCTAAAAAAATAAAGTCTATAAAAAAAACGAAATATAAATTTTCTGCCATGTTTATCCAGTGGAAAACTGTAATCATTGATTTGAATCAGATTGTGCTTTGCTAGAAACATTCTCATTCGTGTCAGGATATGACAGCCATTTTCCAGAATCGTCATCCAATAAACAGAGTCAAGTTCCAGAGGTTTTGACTTTCTTACCCAATTTGCAGATTTTATGAATGTAGTTTTCTTCAACTTCTAACAAGCGCACCAGAGTTATATTTGCTGTCTCTGAATTATGAATTTGATAGGAATAATTTTCTCTTTCATTTGCATTGTTTTGATCAGTGGTTACAGCTTTGTTTGATGAGAATCTGACACTGCAGCCGTTGTATCTGAACAGTTCCAGTTGTGGATTTGATGAGAAAAATTTCCTTTTGCTCATTTTCATTAAATCTTCTTTAAGTAAAGAATTTCCTGCTTGCAAATTTTATGTGGGCCATGCTCTACGGAAGTCTGCTCACTTTCCTGGCCTCCAGTTATTCAAATTGGAAGCACTAATTTGAACATTTTCTCTCTCTTACTGCTTTTTAGTTTTGATCCTATTTTAAGATCTACTTTTGTATTTTATATTTTTGTCATGATGCAAATTGTACACACTCTCAGTAATCTAAAGCAAGCGTCAGCAAACTTTATTTTTAAAGGGCCAGATAGTAATTCTTTTTTTTTGCTTTGTGGCCATACAGTATCTGTAACAATTACTCAAGTCTGATGTTGTAGCATGAAAATAACCATAGACGATACATAAAAATATGGGCATGGATGTAGCCCAGCAAAACTTTACATTAAACGAAGACAGATCAGATTCGACCCATAGGTCATAGTTTGCTGACCCCTGATCTAAAGGATTCAAAAATAAAACATTGTATTCCAAGTGTAAAAAATTTCCAAATGTAAATAATGTAAAAATATTTTTCATGTTTCTTATTTTTCCTCTAAAATACTTACAATAATATATTAAAACTAAATAGCAAGATGAAAATTATAATCAAGAGCAAAATTTAAATCAGAAGATAGAAATAAAACTGAAATTTTAATTAAATTTTTGAAAATGTAATTAGATCTCATTAAATGTTTTTATACAAATAACACCATTTACAATCAAAATGTTCAATGTCCATCAGTTGCCTACGTAAAGAATCAATGTGATGAGAAAGACGAACACTGTATGGTATCACTTCTGTGTGGAATCAGAAAACAAGAAGTCGAATTCATAGAAATAGAGAATAGAATAGTGGTTGCCAGGGGCTGGGGGTTCAGGGAAATTGGCGGACACAGGTCAAAGGGGACAAAATTTCAGTTATAAGATAAATAAGTTCTGAGGATCTAATGCACGGCAGAGTGACTATAGTTAATAGTACCGTAATATATTTTTGAAATTTGGTAAGAGATTAAATGTCAAGCATGCTCATCAATTAAGTAAATAAATAAGGAAACTACGTGAGGTGATGGATGTGTGAGTTACCTTGGCTGTAGTCATCATTTCTCAATGTAAACATATATCAAATCATCACATTGTACACTATTATTTTTTTAACATCTTTATTGGAGTATAATCGCTTTACAATGGTGTGTTAATTTCTACTGTATAACAAAGTGAATCAGCTATACATATACATATATCCCCATATCTCCTCCCTCTTGAGTCTCCCTCCCACCCTCCCTATCCCACCCCTCTAGGTGGTCACAAAGCATCAAGCTGATCTCCCTGTGCTATGCGGCTGCTTCCCAATAGCTATCTATTTTACACTTGGTAGTGTACACTTTAAACATATACAATTTTATTTATCCATTACAAGTCAATAAAATAGGAAGAAAAAAGAAGAGGTGTCATGCTCCACGTTTCATCTAGACTTATGTAAATGTACGTATTTTTAAGCACTATGAATTAGTTAACGTTGCAAAATGCTACTCAGCCACTGTGTACAATTGTCCTGCACACCTCACTGGTCTGTGACCATCTCCAGATCCAGGGATTAGAACACACGCATTATCAGTCTGCTCAGCCTGCCATAACAAAACACAGGCTGGGAGGTTTAAACCATAGAAATCTACTTCTCACAGTTCTGGATGCTGGAAGTTCCAGATCAAGGCGCAGCAGGGTTTGGTTTCTGGAGAGGACTCTTCCCTGCTGCCGACAGCTTTTTTTTTTTTTTTTTCACTTTGTTTCCTAGCTTTATTGAGGTATGACTGACAAATAAAAACTGTATGTATTGAGGATGTACAATGTGATTTTTTTAAAGCATACAACATTATGATTTGCTATACATATATATTGTCAAATGATTACTACCATCAAAATACAATCAAGGTAATTAATACATCCACCACCTCACATAGTTATTTTTTAATTTTTTGTGGTGAGAACACAAGATCTACTTTTCTTAGAAACTTTCAAGTATATGATACTGTATTATTAACTATAATTACCAGGCTCTACAGTAGATCCCCAGAATTTATTTACCTTATAACTGAAAGTTTGTAACCTTTGACCAACATCTTGCAGTTTTCTCAACCCCTGCCAACCCCCAGCCCCTGGCAACCCATCCGGTTCTTTGAGTTTGACATTTTTAGATTCCAAATGCAAGTGAGATCATACAAGTATTTGTCTTCTTGCTGCAGTTCTCACATGGTCTTTCCTCTGAGCCCACGTGAGAGGGGTTGGGGGAAAGCTAAAGAGAAGGACCACTGCGGTATCTCTTCCTATAAGGATGCCAGTCCTATCGGATCAGAGCCCACCCATATGACCTCTTTGAACCTTAGTTACCTCCTTAATTGCCCCATCTCCAAATACAGTCACATTGCGGGGTAGGGCTTCAACATATGAATTTGGAGGGACACAGTTGAGTCCTTAGAAACAAAGGAAAGGAAGATAGACACTCAGCACTCCTGGGAAACAAATACTTTATAACTCAAGAAAATATTGTATTAATGTTATCTGACAGAAAGGATTTGCAAATTCATTTATTTTGCTCCACCTAAGTATTCTTTTCCCACGCTTCCAAAGCAGTGTCTGTCTCTGACATTGGCAGTGATAAAATCCACAAGCCTTCATGGCATTAGGACAATGGAGCCTTTTGTTTCATGGATACAGGGCAAGAAAAGTGGAAAAGCATTTCATTGGAACTGAGTGGTGTTTATGATGTACAGGATCCTCTAAAGGGTGAACCCAGGTCAGGGGCCCCTCTGGCCTTGTCTAAGGTAACCTTTTCTACAAGCATTTCCAAGATACAGTGAAAGAGATCAAGCAACTTGCTTTAACCTTGAAAAATGTCTGAGTCAGGACTAGGGCTCGGTGACATTTTTAAAACCATATTTACCATTCATGGCTGGAGACCAGTTCTTTATATAGATCAATATTAAATACTTTTGGTCAAGGATGGAGGTTTGAATCTCATTGAGTGGTAGTACCTAGCACAGATTAAGGATCAATGAATATAGGTTAAAAAACAGCTGAATGAATGCTTATATAGCCTTACAACTTTTAAATATGAAAACATTGTAGAGTTGAAAGCCATTTTAGAGTCAAAGAACAGAAAGGTCAATGACGGTCTCATAGGAATTCATAGTTATTGAGTCAGTACAAATGTCACATAACTACAGTTTTAATATAGTGGTCCTTGGTTATTTTGTCATAAACGTCAAAAATATTAATGCACGAAATATTCGTCTCTTTACGTAAGGGACTGAAAACCTCCTGAGAAAGACTTCATCTTGTCAGTTATTCCCTATCAGATCTACTGAAAAACTTGGCTTTCCAGGGAAAGGAAGCATTCTGAACAAAGCGTGAGTGCTGGAACACAGCAAAGCTTTGGTCATTGAGAATTCCATGTATCCAGTGCTACCACTGCCCTGGGGCCCAATGGTGGCAGCCACAGGGACATTGGGAGGGACAGATGTGGACAGCAGTGGTGCCATGGGGAGGCATCTTGAACTGGGAACACCAGAAGCAGTTTTAGATGTCATGTATTGAGCCCATACTGTCACTTACCGAGCTTCCTACCACTAACAAGGAAGCTGGTGATGCACTGGTCATGAAATTGTCCTAAATCCCTGATGAGCTCCTCGTTTCTTTTTTGGAACTAAATGAAATAAAAATTTCACTTGAGGATAACTTCTTCTGTTCACTTAAAAATTTTAAATTAAGTACTCTCAAGGTACACCTTTAACAAAAGATACAGCTTTAACAAAATTTTAATGGTTATAAAGGGAATAGTCGGTTAAAAACTCATGATAGAAGGGAGCTGCTTTGTGGTCCTAGCGTGGACAGCAATTTTATGGGAAATTATAACCCTTTGGAGGCTGAGTCATAAAAAAACAGTCCTCCAAATCACCAAGCAGTAATCATCATTAGCATTTGTAAAAGAAAAATAAAAGAAAGAATCAAAGATGTTGGCAATAATGAGTTGCTGTGAATTTTGGTTTCTCCATAGGAGCTCAGACTGAGACAGGTAACCACAGCAAATAAAATTATCAGTGGCTTGAACTGTGATTGCAAGAACAGGGGACTTAATGATATTTGCTATGTAATGGTTTGTTGTTTCAGGTTCCGAAAATTTAGGTCAAACTCAAATGGATCCCCTACTTAATATCCATTTAATTGAATTTGCCTTATAAATGAAGGGACCCATGTCACTAATTGAAAGAGTTTGTTTTGCTACATCTGTCCAGCCATAAAAAACACACATGCACACATGCACACACTCAGATGAAATAGGAAAACATATGTCTGCTTCACTGATTTGATTTTACTGGACTTTTATCTAGACAGACTTAACATATGTGTTAATATTAGTTTGACTTGTTCTTTCAATGTTTTTGAATTTTAAGAGTATAATGTATAGCACTTAGATTACCATATCCTGGTGAGAAATCTTGAAAAAGAGTTTTATCTTAAGCAAAAGTTTTATTAGATGATGTCCATTTTTAAGTTAATAGCCACACAACGTGTTAACTTTTAAAGTACCCTCAAATTCTCTATTGGAAATAGGTTTTGAATTGAGTTTGTTAAAACTTATCAGTTGTAGAACCTAAATTGAAACATTGTTTCTGCTACTTGAACTATGCCCAGAAGAAAACTTTTAAAGAGGATGATGACTTTTCTGTTTTATTTTGAGGTTACAGTGTAATGTAGTGCAAAACATCTAGACTGGCATAGAAATACCGAGGTTCTAGCTACTGTTCTCTCACTAAAGGGGTGTCTTTTACACTTTACCATTTACCCATTTCCTCTTCTAGAAAATGAGGCAGTTCAATTGTCAGTGAATTCTCATGCCCTGTGGTGCCTTAAGGACTCAGAGAAGAGGGGTCAAGGATTCTTACACCTACCACCCTTTAACCAGAGCAGCTTCAGTTTTAACTGTTTTACATATTGGGTGCTCATCCGCTTGTAAAATTTCACTTGAAAACATACTTCTATGCAAAACAGATTGCAAACCCCTTGACGGATGAACACTGAGGTCTACCCAAAGAGTATTCTAGCTTATAAACTGCTAACTTGCTTTTTAAAACTGTAGACTTCTGGATGTGTTATCCAGATTCAAACCGGCTGTGAATCAGTTAGGATTCTCAGTTACAGACAACAGAACTCGAACTCGAGTTTAAACAGAAAAAAGGAATTTGTTTTTAAAAGTAACTGTAAGCTGGGCTTCCCTGGTGGCACAGTGGCTGAGAGTCCGCCTGCCGATGCTGGGGACACAGGTTCGTGCCCCGGTCTGGGAAGATCCCACATGCCACGGAGCGGCTGGGCCCGTGAGCCACGGCTGCTGAGCCTGCGTGTCCAGAGCCTGTGCTCCGCAACAGGAGAGGCTACAACAGTGAGAGGCCCGCGTAGAGCAAAATAAATAAATAAATTAAATAAAAGTAACTGTAAGCTCACAAACTCTGTTGCAGGGGAAAGAGTAAAACCTGGAGGCTATGCAGTGAGGTACAACCTCCAAACCCAAACAGACTATTCCGTAGAAAAATCCACTGCCCAACACCCCTAAGCAGAGAAGCTGCGTCTCACAGCACTGATATTGGGTTTTGGCTGCTAGAACCTCCACCACTGTTGCTTTTGTCCAACAACAGAGACATGCATGCACACACACACCACACACACACACACACACACACCACACACACACACACCCATGTTTTTCCTGGTACATACTCCAAAAGTTGCTGTCTTCTGATTCAGAGAATCATGTGGGTACATCTGATCAGTGCCCCAGCTACAAGGGAGGACTGGAAATCCAGTACTGTATCTGACTAGCCTTTTTGAGGAGATAAAATTCCCAAGACAGGAAGTTCCCCCAAATGTAGGAAGCATGTTCAAAAGATGACGACCAGCGCAAGCATTTCTTCATTTCTCTTTTTATTCACGAAATTTTTGTTACTGCCTACACTGCACCTGGCACTCCTCTGTGTGTTGGGATAAAACAACGAACAAAATAGAGTCCCTCTTTCATAAAATTTTATGTTCTAAAGGAGCAGACAACAAACAAGTGAACGAGTAAATGTTCAATATGCCAGAAGCTAAGTGCTAAAAACTGAAATAGTCAGGATAAAGGGACAGAGAATGATGAGTGGGAACCACCCTGACCAGGAAGGAGTCAGGGAGGCATCACTAAGGAGTTTGCACCTAAGCAAAACGTAAGACGGTGCTGAGAAGGACATAGGTCCCGCAGACAGATCTAGCAGGAGTGTTCCAGGCAGAGACACTGGCACATGCAAAAGCCCCCAGGCGAGGCAAATATGTTCCACACACTGATAATACTCTCACGGACCCTTTAGGAGGAAGTGCAAAGCCCAGAGTCAAATAATGCATTCTCTAGTCTTCCTAAGGGCTTGAATGTTTTCCACACTTAAGGTTCCCAAACAACTGTGGGACCACACAAGGAACGTGTATGTATCCAGGGCAACAGGAGAAGGTCAGCAAGAGCAAAAACCAGAGTTGAGTTGCTGGTTCCAACTCTGTTGTAGCTGCTGCAGGAGCATCTTATAAAGAGCTGTTTTTACTGCCAGAGACCTGCTTCAGAGCATGGAAGGAACCATCTGACCATGGGTAGACAACTCTCCCCAAACACTGACACCTGCTCATTCTGAAGAGTAACAAGATGGGCATTTGTCCAAGGCAAAGAAAGGACCTTCTAAGCAGCATGTAGTAAGTGAATGTAAATCCCACCCGTAGCTCAATGTCATTTAATTATAAATGTTCACCTGCTCACTCCACCCATAGATGCTCAGTTAGTGGTTTGAGAAACTCTTCTAGAGTTGTATGAAGTCAGAAGAAGGAAAGGGTATTTGGTAAAGATAATGTGAAATGTCACAGAAAGTAAGGACAGGAAAAGAGTTGGAAAAGGGACTCCTATCTCTAAGGGCTCACTCTCTCCCCCATTCCTCTCTTCTCCTCTCTGTGCATCTTCTTCATTTCTCCTTTTTTCTCTACACATTGGCTTCTGTTTTTCTAGCGGGAAACATGGTGGTCAACATGCTTTACGTATCACGGTACTGAAATCTAAAAAATATGAGTTCTCTTACTGAGTTCTAGAAAAAGAATTTCCAAAGATGGACTCTGTGATAGAAGAAAGACTATATCTGGTCTTTGTCTCTGGTTCCTGGCTCAGAGATTCAAAAACCATTGGAATTTTCTGAGTGGTAAGTGCCTTTGTTATGTTAATGAAGTGACTCGTGGCTGGTACCCAGGTAGCTTCAGGATGGAAGCTGGTCATCAGAAAGACCAGGCATGTGGCTAGAGGGCTGGAACCTTCAGCCACTGGACCTCCAGGGAGAGGGTAGGGGCTGCAGATTGAGTACAATCACACAGCCAACCAATCGTGTCTACTCAATGATATGCCAACAAAAACTCTGCATACCAAGGCTCTTCCTGGTTGGTGAACATATCACTGTGCCAGGAGAGTGAGGTACCCTGAAGCTCCTCAGGGATACAGCTCTGTGTCTGAGACCATCCCAGACCTTGCCCTGTGCAACATTTCATTCGGCCGTTCCTGAATTTTGTCCTTTATAATAGAACTGTAATCATGAGTATAGTACTTCCTTGAGTTCTGAGAGATTTTCTGTCAAATTATGGAAACTGAGGGGGTCATAGGAACCCCCAAATTTATAGCAGGTCAGTCAGAAGTGTGGATGACCTGGGTAGCCCACCTGCAGCTGGTGTCTGAGGTGAGAGCCCTTAACCTGGGGAGTCTGATGTTAACTTCAGGTAGTTAATGCCAGAACTGACTTGCAATCCACCCATCTGGGGTGGAAACAGAATAGACTCTGACTAACCAAGCCTAATCCATGAGACCAAATAGTAGGATAATATGATTAGCCCAGCTGGACTCTTCTTCCCGCCCTAAACCAATCAATGGTCACATTTATAAACTTGGTGGCACCCATAGCAACCAGGTGACTTGGGGGAAGGGGAAGTTCCTAGAAAAGAGATGCTGGGCAGACAATATCCTGGTTTTTACTCCCACTGCTAGAGCTTCAATGAATGACCGAGAATGTCATGCATTTCATTCATAAATCTCGTCAGATCTACAGATGGCTCTGCCGATGCTATAAATTCATGTGATCATTCCATGTGACGGGAAAGTACATGCAATGCTGACCTTCTAAATGTTGAAACACTTCTAAATGACAAAACACTTTCCAGCAGCTAAAATGTCTTATATTAAAGCTGAGAATGTATAAATGGTAATCTGATCTTATAAACAACTGGCTATGGCAAAACTATTCAGTGCTTTTCTCAAGTATATAGTTTCTTTGGCACGATAGAAAAGTACCCTCCTAAACACAGCCCTGAAAGTAAATGTAAGGTGGATTCTGGCAGTACATTTGCAGAGAGAGCAGTAGTTTCCCATGTCATATCATGGTCTGTTACTTTCTGCCGACAGAAGTCTCCCTGGCCCCCCAGGAATGTGTTCTGTATCTCACGGCACACCATTGCAGCACTGTATGCATTAGCTCTTAGCTCTCTACACTGCAGTTGCCTGGGAGTTCATCTGTTTCCACCAGGAGACTAGACAGGAATTGAGAACACAGGCTGCCTTTTCTTCTGTTCTGTCCTCAAGACCAGTGCCTAGAACGTAGCAGGAGCACAATAAATATCAGTGATATTTGCCTTGCTTGATGGTCTTTGGCAAGTGACCTAAACTCTCTGAGGTTGGTTTGCTTGTGGGTAAAATGAAGGTAATTATAATCCTTACTTCACTGGGTTGTTATGAGGATTAAAGCCCCATAAATGCTACTGTTGTTGCTGTTGCTAACTGTGGCCTGGTCAGCAATCATTATTCACTGATTAGACGCCATCAGACCCAAAGCAAGCTATTTATAGCTGGAGGAATCACAAGAGAATATTTCACAAGAGCTCCAAGTCCCTGTTCTCAAAATAAGCAGCAGATGAGACCTCACTACTCAGCCTCCCCTCTCCTGGCATCTCCGTGGTCACTACACCCTGGACATTATTAGAATTTTTTGACTACGTGTCAACGTATTTACACATTCATATTTACTCCTTACTATTCATTTGTTTGTAACAAGTCATCGACATAGTTTATTAGGAGTCAAATAATGTAGTTTTATTTTACTCTATGCTGCACATTTAGAGACTTTATTACACTTTATAATGTGCAATGAGGAAAAAAGATTCTGGTCCTTTTTCTATTTATTTTATTAAACCACTCTGCTCCAGAGTATAGGCATTTTTCATTTCTCTTTTTAATATGCCAGCTCTACTCCTTACTCATTCGTGTCCTCTATCCTGAGATGTTAGTCAATAAAGTAAACATATTATTAGAAGTAATTTATAATGTATATGTAGATTAAATTGTCATTAAAAAATCATTCTTATGCTTAGGCTCTTTATGGAAATCAAGAATCGTAACATCCCATTCATACCATAGTTGTAAAGACATAATTTCAAAACACACATACACACTTGGGAAAGAGCAAGTAGACATAAAGTTCCAGCAGGCAAATAAAACCTCTTTTTAACCAAAAAGAAAAAAAAAATTCTTTGGAAAGAACTCCTGAGGTGCCAGAAGAATTCTGGAAACTAATACTATTAAGAGGATAGTAGCTATAAGCTGAGAATTATAACTGTAGTTATACATAATACCAGAGCAACCCCTGAAGAAAGAAAATGCTTTTTTTGTTTAAAGTCACACTCTTCAAAGATATATTATTTAATTAGTAAAGGAAATGCCATTCTTTTGATTTTTTTTTTTTTTGGTAGAGAAGAGAAGAAAGTGCATCAGCTGGCATTTAAATGTATTGCACTGAATAAAGGTATCTGACACTTGCCAACTACCAAATTAATTTGACATAAAAATTGAAGTTATTTGAACGATTAATTACATAATTAGAACTTATATTGGTTTGAAGCCATTTTTAGAAGCTTATTAATTCAAGGTGATTTTTTTTTTCAATCTTCAATCAGAAACATTATACCAAAATGCCCAGGGTGGATTTAAATGTGGAGTAAATTCTCTGCTGCCAGGAAGACACTGAAATATGTTGATAATGCCTGTACCCTCTCAAATACACAAAGGTGAGCTTGTTACCTAAGTCGCACATTCCATCCTTAGTTGAGATTATAATCCTAAATCTTTGTTTTCAACAAGTTCTTAGGAAATTATAGACAAGGGTCTACTTAATTTAACACAAAGTAAAATGTCACAATTTACCCGTGAGTGATCACAACATGGGCATCTCAATAGTGGTATGTTAAATGTGTCGCTTCTTGAATTGTTGCCAGCTAACATTCATTTTGTGACATATGAATATTGCCGGGGAAATTCAGCCACTTACATCTCACATTCATACTCCCAAGTTTTATTAAAGGCACCAGCGTTGCTCCCCATTAGGACTTGTCATGCGATGTTTTATTTTGATATTTTACTTCACTGATTTTCATCACAGTTTCCTACCTCGGTTCCAGACACTATGACTGCATTCATAAACTTGAATATAATATGCATGTGAAATCATATTTCCTTCTTGGACACATTAGCAAAATTCCATCTGTCTGCTCCTTTTTAAACTGTTAAGTTTTCCACATTGAAAAGAGAATTGGGTTACAATTACCTACTGAGACTTTTCATCAGAATAACATTCTAAGTTGTATATAATGTTGTTCCATATCCTCCCTTGCCTGAGGAGTTTAAAAGAGTTCACACACCCAGATATGTCTGCAGTAAACCTAAAGGCATATTAAAGCGTTTTAAGGCTGAAAGGAATTCTCAGAGATGTTTCTAGCCTAATCCCTTCATTTTTCAGATAAGAAAGCTCAGCTAAAAAACGAGGAGAGAAGCAGGATGGGTGAGAACTCTAGGACCGAACTTGCAGCGTTCAAGTCTGCTTCCATCACTGCCGGGACTGTGAGACGTTTGGCAATTTACTTCACCTCTCTGTGCCTTTGTTTCTGTGTAGTAAAATTACGATAACACCCACTCTACAGGGTTTCTGTGAGAATTAAACGAGCTAATACATTCATTACCAGGAAGAACAGTTCTTGTCCATTTCTGTAATTTCAGTGAAGAGAGGATTTCCTTAAATACCCCTGAGTATCCCTTTGGAAGAGGACGTAGAACAGAGATCGTTTCTCTCCCTTTATCCTGGGATCAGCTGCCCACGGAACACTCAACTTCTGCTCTGTTCTAATACTCATCTTAGGTTACCCTTCTGTGGAAAATCTGGATGCAGAAATCCATCTGATTCCAGGGTTTGCTGCATGAAGCCTGTTGTTGCCACGTTGTCTGGTAACAGCTTCATTTGTCGTAAAGGTGATGTTTGGCTCTCCCTGTGACCAGTTTTGTTTTCTCTCTCATTTGGTTCAGAACTCTGGCAAGAAAACACCCACACAAAGCACGTAGCTCACAGAGTTCCCGGACAAAGAGAGCACTCAGTAAGCATTGGCTGTTTCCTCCGTTATTCCTTCTTGCTCCAAGTAGCCTATCACATCAGTGTCAAAATTAATATCACAGCCCAGATCCCTTAATTACAGTGCTAAGATCTCATCTGTGGACAGGAAAAAATAAATAGTTTTGATTGTTTAATACCTTAAGATCATATAATTGTTTCTATTTCACAGCCCCTCAGATCCACTTAACTAATCACTATGCCCTTATTTGAGGCAAACGAGTGCTGCAAATATTTATTAATATTCCTTGGGTCCCACGACTCAAATAATAGAAATTTATATTATTACATAGAGTATTTAAATCACACCTTGATATTTTGAGATGTACAAATATAGAAGTAAAAAAAAATCACCACACCTTTCATTTCTCAAATGAATACGCTGCATTTCTTGGACTGGAGTTTTCAGTTTGTAAATGCTATATTCCTCACCTTTATAACTTTGGAGGCTATAATTTTCAACTTAAATTTACTATTTGCCACTTCCCACAATTACCCACTTATATATACACCCTACTTAATACCATACACATAGCTAGAATTTTTTAATTTTTAGTAGATTTCCTTTTTTATTTCATAGTTTAATAAAAATGGCTATGGATGTTTGCATAGTAGAACTCTGAATAATAGATTTTCAGTTTCTTTAGAACAGTTCCGGGATCTTTCTCATTCGTCTCATTCATCATAAATCAGACTATGTCAGTGGTCTCAAAACCTCCCACCATCTTCCCTTCCTGTGTGGAATTAAATCCTTTAAAGCCCACCGTAAGCTGGCCCTGCCTTCCCCCTGACCTCACCTCCAGGGAGTCCCCCACCTCCCATCCCCCATCACTCAGGGTCTCCTAGCCACAGTGACCTTCTCACTGTGCCAAGACATGCCACGGGCACCCCCATCGAGGATACTTGAACCTGCCCTTCCCTCTGCCAGGAACTCTCTCCAGGCAGATGTGTGCTTGTCCCAGCCCCTCACTTCACTCAGTCCTCTGCTCAAATGCCATCTGCTGAGAGAGACCCTTCCTCACCATCTTCCCCCAGACACCCCGACATTCACCCTCCAACCCTCCCTATCACCCCATCTTGTTTCATTTTCTTCACAGCCCTTATCACTACCTGAGAATATGTACATATTGGTTATTCTTTATGCTCTGCCCCCACTTCTAAGATGTAAGGTCCACAAAACTAGAAATTTAATTTTCTTTATTCCTGTATCTCAATTACCTGGCAGATGTTAGACACTCAAAAATGTGTTGAATTAATAAATAACAGATAAAGCTTGGTGTATGTCAATACTCAGCACAGCTCCTGGCTTTTAGTGAGCTTGAATAAATGATGATTGAATAAATGAATAAATTATTTCATTCAACAAAAAATACATTGCACCCAGAGCAAAACGGCACGACCTATCTACTGTCAGACACCTTAGAAACTTACTGGAGAGAGAAGAACTACATGCACAGAAAAATTTTAAATGCTATGTAACACTGTGCTAAGCTGCATGTAATCAGTTCCACAATAATTGTGTCTAAATCAATGATACAGCTATTAAGTGCATGGCTGCCCAGGAATTAGACTTTGATGAGAGTGGAAGTTCTCAGGCTGGCTTCATCGAGTAGCAATTTGAGATGGATCTTAAAAGATTTGTTTTAGATAGGGAAGTTAGGGAGGCGACCATCACAAATAGGAAGAAAAAAGCCACTCCAGGGCTTCCCTGGTGACACAGTGGTTGAGAATCTGCCTGCCAATGCAGGGGACACGGGTTCGAGCCCTGGTTTGGGAAGATCCCACATGCCGCGGAGCAACTAGGCCCGTGAGCCACAACTACTGAGCCTGCACGTCTGGAGCCTGTGCTCCGCAACAAGAGAGGCCGCGACAGTGAGAGGCCCACGCACCGCGATGAAGAGTAGCCCCCGCTCGCTGCAACTAGAGAAAGCCCTCGCACAGAAATGAAGACCCAACACACCCAAAAATAAATAAATAAATAAATAAATTTATTTTTTTAAAAAAGCCAGTCCATAATGGAGTTGTATTTCCTGTTTTTTTTCTTTTAATTGAAGTATAGTTGTACAATATTATATAAGTTACAAGTGTACAATATAGTGATTCACAGTTTTTTTAAGTTATATTCCATTTATAGTTATTATAAAATATGGGCTATATTCCCCATGTTGTATAATATATCCTTGCAGCTTATTTATTTTATACATAGTAGTTTCTACCTCTTAACCCCTCCCCCTATATTGCCCCTCCCCCCTTCCCTCTCCCCACTGGTAACTACCAGATTGTTCTCTGTATCTGCGAGTCTGCTTCTTTTTTGTCATATTCACTAGTTTGTTGGAGTTGTACTTTCTTAACAATGCATTTTTTCAAGTGGAAGTTTTCCAATTTAAGCACATAATGAATATTAAATTGTATATCCCAGGCAATGCTGAGATTCTCATGATTTGAAGTTTAAAATTATAAAATAAAAATTAGTAGGAGCTAATTATAATATTAATTATAATATTATCAGTAACTGAAATCTCTACTCGTGCTAAGATGCAATTATTTTTGCTTCAACTAATTTAATCAAATATTAGGATGAGTGTTACTGAATTATACCTGTTTTGCAAACAAAAATGCTTTTAGAAGAAAGGGTTTTAAAATATATTGAAGATACGGGAAGGTCCTGGAGTGTCTTAACATGGCCATATCTATAAAGCATGCTTTTTATGATTATAAGTTATTGAAGATATTTTCAGAAATATTCACTGTCTCAGACATGCTCATTGTCTTATCCTGTACTTGAAGAGTAAGTGGCTTAAAACAGATTCGCACTCGGGGCTTCCCTGGTGGTGCAGTGGTTAAGAATCTGCCTGCCAATGCAGGGGACATGGGTTTGAGCCCTGGTCCGGAAAGATCCCACGTGTCGTGAAGCAACTAAGCCCGTCAGCCACAATTACTGAGCCTGCGCTCTAGAGCCCGCGTGCAGTAACTACTGAAGGCTGCACGCCTTGAGTCCGTGCGCTGCAACAAAAGAAGCCACCGCAATGAGAAGCCTGCACACCTCAACGAAGACCGCAACGAAGAGTAAACCCCCGCTTGCCACAACTAGAGAAAGCCCGCGCACAGCAATGAAGACCCAATGCAGCCAAAAATAAATAAATTTTTAAAAAATAGTAAGAGTAGTTGTTTCTGATTTCTTTTTTCCCCTCTTGCAGGTGACTATTTTGAAGCTAGAAAAGTGAAATAAACTATATTAAATAGAAATTCGATGTGTCTTGCCTTAATTTGACATTATAAAAGAACAAATGGAGAAAATGAAGAAAGAAAAAAAAGAAGGAAGGAAGGAAGGAAGAAGGGAGGGAGGGAGGGAGGAAGAAAACCAACTAATACAAATGTGTAACAGACGTGTCGAGTTCCACATTTCCAGAACTGGACTCTTGACTATCCGTCCACATTGGCTTCTCCTCCCACCTCCCCATCTTCGCTGGTGGCCCCTCCTTCCCTTCAGACCCTCAGGCCAAAACACTTGTCTTGATTCTTGATGCCTCTCTTTTCTCACAACCCACATCTAAACCATCAGGAAGTCCTGCTGGCTGTGCTTTCAAAATACAAAAATATATCCAAGTCCTAATACTTCTTACCACCCCCTCTGCTATCCTTCAGTCCCAACACCATCCTCTCTCACTGAGACGAGGCCACCAGCCTTCCAGGTGACCTCTCCTGCCTCCATCTCATCCAATGTCTCTTCTCCATCTAGCAGCCAAAGGAGACTTTTTAAAACTGTTCAAAACACTGGAATGAGTCTCCACTGTACTGAGAGTAAACACTTGTGACAGCAAAAGGGAAAACGGCCTGAGGCTGTCCTCAAACAGCTTCCAGGCCAGTTGTTGGTATTCTCAAGCGGGAAACAACCAGGAAGGAGCTATTTGAACAGCCGTTCAAAGAGAGTGGAATTTTCCTTCCAACCACAGTTCTCTTTTCATTGGACACATTTATAAACAAAAGAAAAGCTCCTGACTATCCCAACACTCTCGAATTTTCCGAGAACAGTAAGAGTCCTAGATGTTCTCTGCTTTGAAATCTTCCACTGGAAACTGTTGTGATTTTTTTTTTTTAATTGGAATTAGTTTCCAGCACCTCTGCCACTTCTCAGCTGCATGACGCTGACGGGTCAGCTGGCTTTTGAGACGCAATTTCTCATCCGAGTTGGGACTTAGCAGGGCCCGCCCAGCCTGACCCACAGGACCACGGCAAGAATTAACTGAGATTCTCATGTTTGGGGAAAATTTTATAACGAAAGTGTATCCTGTACACACGTATATCATTATTTAACACAACTGCTTAGCATCCTTCCTGGTGAAGGAGTAAACTGTTAGCATCCCATCACTCCACCTGCCGCCAGTGGTGACCCTCCCTATAAAATTACAAAGATTTCCAGACCCACCGGTGACCCCGTAGGCTTGGGTGCTCGCTGCTTCCCGTGTGACCATGTAATGAAGAGCAAGTGATGCCTTGTCCATTTTCAGAGCTGTCTTTTTCCTGCAGGGTTTGAAACCAAAGTGGCAAAGGGAATTAGGGCTGCTTGGAAAATGTAGCCTTTCCTTCCTCTTTCCAGGAATCTCCGTGTACAAAGTCAGCTGCTATCATCAGCACGTTTCAGTTCCTGCCTCCTTGCTCTGCCACATCCCTAGCCTTGCTGAGAAAAAAAAAAATGCAAAGCCTCCCCAAGAAAGAGCAGAAAAGGTGACCTTGTAAGAATGCGCTGTAGGACTTCCCTGGTGGTCCAGGGGTTAAGACTCCGAGCTTCCAATGCAGGGTTCGATTCCTGGTCGGGTAACTAAGATCCACATGGCGCGGCCAAAACAGAAAAATAAATAATAATATTCTCTATCTAATTCTAGCATATCTCATGGAAGAAGTGTGTCTTTATATTTTAATAAATAGATCCTCCAAATCTCAGCCTAAGCGCCTCTTCTTCAGACCTTCATTCCCCAACCCACAATCTTTCTCAAAGCATCTTGCTTTTCTTAACTATTGTTCACCACGGTTTGCTGTTAGATGCATTTGTTTGTTTCCACATGTCTGCCTGCGGCCGCCGGACCCTAAACTTTCTGGGAGTAACAACCATACCTGCTGTCCTCAGCGCTATGCTCCCTTCCAAGGCACCCGGCCCACTGTCCAGGCCCAACACACATTTTGAACGAGCAACTGAGTTAAACAAATAGATAAGAGGGAGAAGGCCTTCCAGTTCCTCATGCCAGATACATCTCAACCTCAACACTTAGTCAGCTCGCCCCACCGTCCCGTGTAGGCCTGGATTTTCACCCTCCCTGTTCACTGCCATCCAAGTGCAGTCACTCCATAGCACCTCAACCCTCACTGGTCTTCTCCCTCCTTCTACTCTTACGAGTGAGTGCTGCTTTCCTAAAATAGTCTGTTAAGTTTCCAGAATATAGTCTACAATTTAGATTTCTTTTGTATCCTTCATGATGCATTTTACTTTTTTTAAAGATTTTTTTTTGATGTGGACCATTTCTTTTTTTTTTTAAACTTATTTTTATTTATTTATTTTGGCTGTGTTGGGTGTTCACTACTGTGAGCAGGCTGTCTCTAGTTGTGGCGAGCGGGGTCTACTCTTCGTTGCAGTGCACAGGCTTCTCATTGCGGTGGCTTCTCTTGTTGCAGAGCACGGTCTCTAGGCAGACGGACTTCAGTACTTGCGGCGTGTGGGCTCAGTAGTTGTGGCTCATGGGCTCTAGAGCACAGGCTCAGTAGCTATGGTGCACGGGCTTATTTGGTCCGCGGCATGTGGGATCTTTCTGGACCAGGGATCGAACTCGTGTCCCCTGCATTGGCAGGCAGATTCTTAACCACGGCACCACCAGGGAAACCCCTGATGTGGACCATTTTTAAAGCCTTTATTGAATTCATTACTATATTGCTTCTGTTTTATGCTTTGGTTTTCTGGCTGCGAGGCATGTGAGATCTTAGCTCCCAACCAGGGATCAAATCTGCACCCCCTGCATTGGAAGGCAAAGTCTTAACCACTGGACCACCAGGGAAGCCCCTCATAATGCATTTTAAATAAGATAATCTAAGACAGAGTCTGCCCTCAGCCAAGGGCTCTCTAAAATGGCATGAGAGGTACAGGGCTGACAAAAGGGCTCAAAATAACTTAGAAATAATTCACATAACTTTTGAATACATAGTGTCTGTGACTCATACCTCATTTCAATTATTAGCCCTCAATAGTGCATAATCAAATATCTTTCAGGCCCCAAATCGCACTCCCAGTAATTCAGCCTCATAATTCTTTGCTGAAACAGAAATGCCTCTCACCCAAAAAAATATTCCAACACAGGAAAAAAGATAAAACGCTTTAGTAGTATTCTAGACCTACTTCAGTATTCGAGAATGTCTGCTGTAGATGCAACTGCCCCTTGGGACTTCTCCTGCCCAGGTGGGGATTTCTCCTTCTTTAATTCACATCTGATATTCTCCTTCTGTCCTCCAGTTAGGAAAATATAGATACGGTTTTCAGGTGAACCCAGTCTTCAGTAAAACAGAGAGGAAAAACAGCAAAAAAGTCTGACAGCGTTGTATTCCTAGCCAAAACTTCGGATTCAGCATAACTTAAATTATGTGTTTAATTATCTAATTCTTCCAATGTAACTATATTTTGTGTTGACTTTTTGGAAACCCTTCATTATTTGCATATCTTCTGACCCCCCCCCTGAAAAAATATGAGCAATTAATAATTTTTAGCAGTCAAGCTAAGTTTGGAGTTGATGACAATGCGTGAACTAAAATACCTACCTAAATACAAAGAAACTCTTCTAAAATAGAAATTTGGAGCTTTGAGAATTTATTGAGAACTTTATTACATTCCTCTGTGGTTTATCTCCTTTCAGTTTCCCACAAATGTATACACCTTTGGAGGTGGAGATGATACTGCTTAATCTGCCCCGACTCATGTGGCTTCTTTGAGAAGCTTTTAGAAAGGAATGAAGAGGCTTAAGCACACTTTGGGTTGATGTGTCTTGATCTGTAACATCACAAAAAGCATTTAACTTCTTGTATCCTTATCTAAGTTAGATGCTGTTGAAATACTCAAAGACCAAAAAGTAAAACTGCCCAACCTAAGAAGAAATAAGCTCTAAAAGTCTTTTTGTCTTCCAAAAAGGTTAAAATCTCAAGTTCAACATGTGATCATACGTGGAGGAACAGAATACAAATGTGTGTAAACATGGCGACAAAGAATCTCCAAGGTTGTTCCATCGTGAGACTGATTAAAATTTGACATGTTTGAACTCTCAACACATTTGCTGAACTTCCGGAAAGTTCTACCCTTCATAATTAACCACTAATGAAATTTTACTAGGAAAAAAAATTACAAGCTCTAGTCAGAATCTCTTTAAGTCTGAGGGAGCAAATTCCATGAGAATGATCACCTTCCTATATGAGAGACTGCCACAGAAAGGCTCTGAAACCAATCTGTCCCCAACAGCTAATAATTCACCTATTATCAAACCCTCTAGAATCATAATACCTCAGTCCCAACTGTATGCCTGCAAATTTGTGACAAAACAGTTGATGAATTGCAGTGACTGGCCAAATTGGTGATGTGCCTTGGGGTTTCAGAACTCCACCCACCCTACGTGTGAGAAGAATTTATGAAGATAACATGACACGCTAATATATTTTTACAGCTTAAACAAGATATTCCATGCCATTTTTGAGCACCACACGTAGTTTATCAATATAAATCCTAAGACCTTTATCCCCTTTTGTTTCTTTGCTGCTACACATAATATAATTATCAAAAAGGTTAAGACTGACGAGTGGAAGAATTTCAATCCTGGACAGAAGCTCTCTTTTCCCTTTCTTTTTCTATTTTCATTCATTGGTTCATTTCGATTTTTGTTGTTTTTGTTACAGTTGTCGTAATACAATCTTCAGCCATAGCAAAAACACGTAAAACACTTTGAATGGCTTCAATGTGACCTTTGAAAAACCTTATTCCTCTATCTGCATTTAGATGGGTCAGGTGGTGTGTCAGATCCTAAAGCAGCATTGGCTGGCATTCAGGTATCTTTCAGAGAGAAATCAGGGTCACCACCTCCGTCGGATAAAACTCTTAGTTCGTAGGTAGAAAGACATCAGCACTGTCCTCTGCCCCAGCTGTTGGTGAATGTCAGGTCTGCGTCAGAGGGCTGTTCTCATTCTCTAAGATGGTTTGAGCAGTTAATTATGGAAAAGTACTCCAGGCATCCCTGCTTAATCAAATTTTGTATATAAATATATAATGTATATGAGTAGTCAAGAAAATTCCTGTAAATTGAAAGAGTTAACATGTACCAGGCCTGTCAGTGCTTATGATAAAAAAAAGAACAAGCAGCTAACATTTGGTGAGTCATTAGCCCATGCCTGGCACGGTGTACTTTCCCTGCATTAGCTCACTCAGCCCTAATACAACCCTACGAGATAGGAACTATTACAATGCCCATTTTCTAAAAGAGGAAACAGGCTTCTGGGGTTTAAATAAGGTTTAAAAAATAAAAAACTTCTAAGTGGAAGAGCAGGAATTTGAACTTGAGTCTAGCCTACTTCAAAATCCATGCCCTTGAGAGCTAGGCTTAATGGTTTCTGTAAAATTCATACACACGTCACGTTACTTTGAAATTTCTCAAACAGAAAACATGCACTGGAATAAGATTTAGCCATCTCACGAATCTTTTAAAATCAGATATGGAGGAGCGTCATCACCAGTTGTGAACAAAGTGATCTTGGAAAATTTACTTAAAACCTCCAAGCTTCAGTTGACTCATTTGTATAAAGCTCCCAAGATTATGAAGGGATACATGAGATCGTGTATGAGAGAACAGAGGAAAAAACCACAGGTGGAGCATTTTCCCCGTTAATCCATTTACAGAGTTTCAATATTTAAGATAACTCAATTTGAAAACTGATGAGTTTTCTCTCTTACACATATTTTCTCTCTTAATACCTTGCTTGCAGTGGGCAATGTCATAAATATCTCTTGAAGAGAATGGAATGTTTCCAGTAACCCCTCCTAGGAAAACGTAGCCTGATTGAAACTTTGGTGATGGCTTCCTCCTATTGCATTTTGTCCGTAGGAATCTGTACACCGAACTCCAAGTGTACGCTCTCATGTAAGAGCACATCGCATTCTAAAATTGAAACTGAAAAAAAAACCGAACATACAACAGGTAAAACCTCAGGCATCTGTAGAAGCACTGCCTTAAAAAGATGTGCAAATATAATACACTGCTTTCGGAGAAAGGCGTCTCTGAAATTCTCAGCAGTAGGTCTAGAGCTGTCCCATCCACTAGCCACACTGACTACTGAGCATTTGAAATGTGGTCCAAAATGAGATCTGCTCTTGACACTGAGCCCAAGCTCACTCTGCTCATCAAATGCAGGCCAATAAATCGGGAGAGGAGGTGTTGGGGCAAGGAAGAACGACTTTAATCGAAAAGCCCGCAGACTGAGAAGACGGCAGAATAGTGTGTCAAAGAACCATCTTCCCTCACTCTGAATTCGGGCTCCTTTTATACAGAGGAAGGGGAGGGGGACGGGCTCAGTGCAATGCCAGACCAATGGCTGAGCAAGACCACTAAAGGCTGCTTGCTGACAGCCTACCCTATTACACTCTAAGAGTAAAATCTGAAGAGTTGGTTTTTTTTATGTTTTTGTCCGTGTGAGGGAATTCTGGGTGAGGGAGGAGGTGAGAGAGCTCCCTGAGTGTGAAGACTTAGGATGGAAAAAAAAACGAATGTAAAATGTCTCATTAATAATTTTATTAACGGTGGTGGTGGTGTCATGAATTGGGAGATTGGGATTAACATATATACACTAATATGTATAAAATGGACAACTAATAATAAAATAAAATAAGCACACATTTCTAAAGTTTAAAAAAAAAAATTGACCTTAGCTATAACAGGCAGAAAACAGAAATATTGTGTAGAGATTTGGTGAACGTATTTTTGTGATGCTTTGAAAAAGTTCTGAATAAATTTGAATATTGTATTACTGTTTAAAAAAATAATAATTTTATGCTGACTGCATGTTGAATGGATTCTATTTGGACTATATCATATATAATATTTATATATATATGATATAACATATATGACTATACAGTCATATAAAAATTAACTTCACCTGCCTCTTTTTACTTTTTAATGTGGCTACTAGAAACTTTAATACTGTGAGAGTTAATGGTTCACATTATTTAACTGTTCAGTGCTGGCCTAGAGTGTTTACCAAATCTAATCTCTATAATTAAGCAATAATATAATTTATTACTGGCAAAAATATAAAAGACAAGCAATTACAGAATCTAGGAAGTAGATTAAAAGTCATTCAGGGGACTTCCCTGGTGGTGCAGTGGATAAGAAGCCGCCTGCGCAGGGGACACGGGTTCGAGCCCTGGTCCGGGAATATCCCACATGTCACTGAGCAATTAAGCCCTTGTGCCACAACTACTGAGCCTGTGCTCTAGAGCCCACAAGCCATAACTACTGAAGCCTGTGCTCTGCAACAAAAGAAGCCACTGCAACGAGAAGGCCACACACCGCAACAAAGAGCGGCCCCCACTAGCCACAACTAGAGAAAGCCCATGCGCAGCAACGAAGACCCAATGCAGCCAAAAATAAATAAATTAAATTAAAATCCTAAAAAAAAAAGTAATCCGTATTCCTCGCTCCCATCCCTGGTATCATTGCTGTCATTCATCTCACTTGTATATATAAGCTGGCTATACCTATGATATACACACAAGCATAAATAATTGAATAAATTAAGCTTTAAAAAAAATAGTCATTCAGTACATCCTCAGGGCTGTTGAGAGACGGTAAACTCTAACTTTACCATATTGTTTAGTAAAATGGAAATCATTCTACAATAAAAAAATTTAATCATATTAGCTGTCATAACAAAACACCACAGACTGAGTGGCTTAAACAACAGAAATTTATTTCTCATAGATCTGGAGGCTGGAAGTGCCAGCTCAAGTTATATGCAATTTGACTCTCTCTCCTTGGCTTACACATGGCCACCTTCTCCCTGTGTCCTCACATCGTCTTTTCCACGTGTGTCTGTGTCCTAATCTCTTCTTCGTATAAGGAGGCCAGTCGTATTGGATTAGTGCCCACCATATGACCTCATTCACCTTCATTACCTCTTTAAAGGGCCTATCTCCAAATACAGTCACATTTCGAGGTACTGGGGGATTAGGCTTCTACACAGGAATCCGGAGTGGGGGGGTGGGACACAAGTCAGCCCATAACAATCATTCAGCTAAGTATTTAAAGAAAAATCCATTATGAACATTGTTTCTTTTTTCTGATTATAGAAGCTTTGCAATATATTAATGGATTTCCTGAGTGAATCCTTGCTTAAGAAAAATCTCTCTCCAAATGATGAATATTTGTAATCCTATAGACATATATTTCTCTTTACAGAAGTAACTTGAACTTCCACTTTATAAATCAATGTCTTGCAAGTCTTTTTATTGGTTTCCCAGAGTTTAACTCCAGGGAGATCATACTTTTCTCTCCGGACAAAATGGAGGCGTTTGGGGCATCATTGAACAGTATTGTATAAGGCAGGAGGATTCACCCAACATTCACATAAGCTGAGCTTTGACTTTTCGCATTACACAGGTTCTTTTTATGATCTGTTGAAAATGTTTCTCAATGCTGGTTGGGTTGATGCACGTGGTAGTTAAGACTACAGACAGTCCTCAAAATGGCAACGACCGAAGGTCAAACCCCCGATTTGCTAGTTCCTCAATGTGTGATCCGAGGAACATTGTTTAACCTCTTACACCTCAGTTTCCTGATCTACAATGTAAGAAAAATAAGGGTACCCTTAATCACAGGGCTGTGAGGAGGATGAAATAATTAAATTCCTGCTCCAACAGATGAACAACTAGTTTCTTTCATTGTTCTCTATGTCACCACGTAACACCTAGGGAGACAACAGGTGATGGGTCTCTTAATACAGCAGCTCACTTTAGGTACTTTGTCTCCACACACTGTGTTTGGTTTGTGACTCAGCCACCAATAGCCATTAAGAAATATTATTTTGAGCTATGATTGGGAGAACAGTAGCAAAAAAGATTATTTTTTGGAAAGACGTCTTTGAAAATGGCACAAAAATACATTATAATAGAAGTCGAGGGGACAGAAAACAATGTTTGGGAATATCATCAACAGGTGTAGGAAAAAGGGAAGACTTGTTGAAGAGGTAGATTATTACAAGTTTGCAGTCAGCAACGACAAAAGTGAGGTCAAAGCTTGGTTTTGATTCAAATAAGAATCCAGGAGCAGACATGGGAAAAAGTGACCCTAAAATAACTCACTTAGGGGTGAAACCATAGCCATGAGGTGAGTCCCAGCTTTCCTGACACATTAGGAAAATGTATATGAGCTAAATCTGAAAAAGCAAAAGCAAACTGTCTAACTTAACAGCAGGAAGTAACAGATTTTATGCCCCCACCAATCCCTTTTTTGTTTCTTAGGATCCAGGAAGAATCGGAAAAGTCTTGTCAACAAGACAAGCAATCAGGAATGAAAAAAATTGTTACTGACTGTTCTTTCAGAGGGATTACGGTAACATCTGGTTGGGATTGCTTACTTATTTAAATCTTTCTTCAAAAGTCTTTAACTTGGAAAAAGGAAACATTCAGTTGTTTCAGAAATCGAGACTATTAGTTGACACATAATTATTTTACTTTGTGACATTTTATAAAAAACTTATCCCACTATGTAAATGTTGATTTTTAAAAAATTTTTATTGGAGTAGAGTTGATTTACAATGTTGTGTTAGTTTCAGGTGTACAGCAAAGTAAATCTGTTATACATATGCATAGATGCACTCTTTTTTAGATTCTTTTCCCATATAGGTCATTACAGAGTACTGAGAAGAGTCCCCTGCGCTATACAGTAGGTCCTTATTAGTTATCTATTTTATACATAGCAGTGTGTATATGTCAATCCCAATCTTCCAATTTATCCCTCCCACCGCTCTTTCCCCCATGGTAACCATAAGTTTGTTTTCTACATCTGTGATTTTATTTCTGTTTTGTAAATAAGTTCATTTGTACCTGTAAATGTTGATTCTTAAGCCAATGGTGAAAACAGCTAATTAAATTGCTACAGGCTTATATTTCTTTTCCATGAGACTATTCCTTCTGGGTACTGTTTAAAGTGATCTAACCTGCATTTGATGAAATTTTCAAAAAACCAACACTGATGTTTTGAGCCAGACTTCAAAGAAACAATTTATCTTGGTTTGTCACACAGGGCATTGTCTCATCACTAAGTCTGTGCCAGAAATCTTGAAATTGCTATAGAACAGTAATACATCAGTCCTCTTACCTTACTAGGGTTTTTAAATCTGTGGTCAAAAAAAGATTGAAGGGCTTCCCTGGTAGCGCAGTGGTTGAGAGTCCGCCTGCCAATGCAGGGGACACGGGTTCGTGCCCCGGTCCGGGAGGATCCCGCATGCCGCGGAGCGGCTGGGCCCGTGAGCCATGGCCTCTGAGCCTGCGCTTCCGGAGCCTGGGCTCCGCAACAGGAGACGCCACAACAGTGAGGCCCGCGTACCGCAAAAAAAAAAAAAAAGATTGAAAATGCTATTATTAGCATGTGGCTGTTTGTGATGGCCCTTGAATATAGAAATACTTTCAGTTGGGATCACAATTAAATCAGCTGATGCTCTTCCACATCTTCATGGTCCCTTTCTGTGTTAAGCGGAGTTTTATAAATATTTATGAGACATCGAGGGACCGGATACCTCAAACTTCTCTAGATGATAGATAATGAGCTCTCAGCAAACAGTAAAAATAAAGAAGGCCACTTTGGTCCAAGACAAGAAGAGCAACACCCCCTAAAATTGCGAACAGAGCAGAGAATCTTAAAGACTATGGCACAGGATCCAGCCAAACTTTCTAACAAGTTCTGACATTTGCTTGTGCCCCTGAAAAGAACTAGCCATTCCAGTTGCCAGTACACAAGTATTCCTGTAATTAAAATGGCTTTTCCACCTTTTTTTAAATGGCAAAAAATTTTTCATCCTATGTCAGTCAAATGATCCCCCAGGCATGTTAATTTACCCAAACCACACTTGAGCTCTCTGAGTAATTATTCAATGATTTGGACTGGTATGGAGTTTGTCAAGAAAAAAAAAAAAAAAGATAAAAATAAACTGGGGGCTCAACCTTTCACTTTTGTGAGGCAGACAAGCTTCGCATCAATGGGTATAACATTTTCAGAAGAGTTCTCGGTCAACTTCTAAATGTCTGCAAGCATCCTAGATCTCTCACAGGATCCATACAATGTACAGATATTCCACTCCTACTGAAATCATTCCATCAGAGTCAGAATCGTGCGATAAATACTTTCAACAAGGTGCAGAAGCCATATTTCAAAGGCATATTTTCAGGAAATAAAACATATTTTTTGGTCAGAGCTAAGAAAAGTAAATGGAATCTGTGTAAATATATAATAGTTCCACAGATGCAGGTTTACAGAAATAACAACAAAGCAATGTCCAAAATTCTACAATCAAGGCAGGATGCTCTTTTACAATCAACTGATTGCAAATATTTACTACGCACCTACTGTGTGCTCTACTGATCCTTTGGGAGAAAGTCAAATATGGAAAACAGTGATAAAAAAGAACAGCCAGTTGCTCAAAACCTACTTAGCTCATGAAGTCTTCCTGATGATCTCTGTCTTCGTGAGAAAATAAACATTACTGAATCCTTATGACATGTCAGACACTGATAAGCACCGGGGGTTCGGAAATAAATGAGATGCGGTCACTGCCACAGATGAAATCATAGTCTAATGGGACAGACACTGCAGTGCTCACCGTATAATGTGCTAAGCTCTGTCACAGCGTGGTCATGAGGGACAAGAGGCCAAAGCAACCATTTCACATAATCACGTTAGTTTGGTGGGGGTTTTTTAATTAATTTTTTTAATTGAAGTATAGTTGGTTTACCATGTTGTGTTAGTTTCAGGTGTACAGCAAAGTGATTCAGTTATACATATATATATCTATTCCCTTCAAGATTCTTTTCCCTTATAGATTATTACAAGATACTGAGTAGAGTTCCCTGTGCTATACAATAGGTCCTTTTTGGTTATCTATTTTATATACAGTAGTGTGTATATGTTAACCCCAAACTCCTAATGTATCCCTCTCCCACCCTTTCCCCTGTGGTACCATAAGTCTGTTTTCTATATCTGTGAGTCTATTTCTGTTTCGTAAATAAGTTCATTGGCGTCATTTTTTCAGATTCCACGTATAAGCCATGTCTTATGATATTTGTCTTTCTTTGCCTAGCTTACTTCACTTAGTATGATAATCGGTAAAGTTGTAGGATGCAAAAAACTAGTTCACTCTAGTTTGAAAGTAAAGACAAGTTGATTTTCAGATTAGCTGCAGTAGATTTGGAGTGACAGGGTTTCATTCCATCTGCATCACCCTAAATGGAGCTCTAGCTCTCTAACTCCAGCAGGACTGTTCTCTGCAGACTTGATAGCTGGGGAGAAAGTGGTTTTCTTCACTATACAGACATGTGGTTCTACCACAGCTGCTGTGTTTGCAATTTCCAGCCCACAACAATGGAATTCTCAGTTACCGTGTTCCCCTCATGAAGAAATACACAAATTGCTTCCGGCTGTTTTAAATTTCTCATTTCCACTGGAAGTATTCCATCTCTTACATCTAGAGCACCACATCCCAGTCACAACTTTTCCTCTTTACAGATTCCCGGCTCTCCTACTTTTATCAATACCTGTCATCAATCTCAGAGAACCTGCCTTTTCTTCCTCCCCTTCTCTCCCCATGTAGCCCGAGTCTCACAGTCTATTCAAATATTCAAACATTCTTTGGTTAACATCTACTGGCTCTTGAATTTGTCAATCTCTCTTCCGACGCATAAGGACTGGAAACCCTTGGATCAATCTAACCATTGATCTACTCCGCTTCTACATCTAAGTTCTGTGAAGACATTCACACAGCCATGAAATCTGGCATCAGGAAGAAACATGGTTTCCAACTCTGATCAAGCCTTTGGGGTCAAGCAGCAGTCCCTTCTATATCCCTGGTCTGCTCCCTTGCCCGTTATCACATACGATTTTTTTACCACTTACATTTACTCCTTCTCAAACTTCTTCAAACCCATCTTTCTCATTTACAGTAGATTATCTTATCCTTCTCTTAACCTAGAAAACAGAAGCTATTTAGGAAAAACTTTCTTAAAGCACTGTTTTCCTATATGGTGTATCTTCCAGCCTACACCCCTTCTGTCACAGAGAATGAGATGTCCCACCTCCTGCCCAAAGCTAGTGGGGCAATCCACATCTTCCGCCACGAATCAGCTCTGCTTTCCCCTATACTTGAACCTCTTCCTCTGTTTTGGATTTTACCCTCTCCATATGATTCAAGCCTCTCCCATGTGAAAAAACAAGCCCTCTCTCCACCCCGTGTATCTCTTGAGCAGTCTCTCTAGCGTCCCCTGTCTTTTGCAACCAACTTTCTTAACAGTGGTCTTTGCGGCCCACTTAGTTCTTCACTCACTGTAATGTGGTTTCTTTCTCCACCGCTTTACAGAAACCATTCTCGATGAGACCAAATTGCCATTCATGCTGTTCCCAAATTGCTATAGCCCTGGATAATTATCCACCCTATCCTACTCGATTGTTCCGTGACATTTGATGCTATGGACAACGTTTTCAAACTCTTTTCTCAACTGGCTTTTATAATGTCATATCTCTTTGTTTTTCTTCTACATAAAGAATGGATGGAGATGGAGAGTCATCTCCTATATCTCCCACTCCTTAAATATTTGACTCCCTCAAAGGCTGTATCCTCAACCCTCATCAATTGTACCTGCTAACCCAGTGTTACCTCTTCAGGGTTTCAACTTCCCCCTATATGATAACATCCAAGCCCTGATCTCACTGTGGATCCAAGACTACAAATGCATCTGACTGAAGGACAATTCCGTATGGATGTCCCCAGAACACCTCATATTTAGCACATTAAAAACTGAACTTGAATCTTCAGGATACTGTTTAGATATATAGTGTGTAGTCACCAAACCAGAATCACTCTTGACATGTATCAGAATCTTTTGTCTTAACTTTACAGGGAGATTTTAGGAACTAATATACCTTATAGGAAAGAATCATCCACCTAATGTTGAGTAAATCCTGTAATTTATCTACCTAGTAATGAATATTTCTGAGTTCTAAGATTTGGCATATCATCTTTCATTTTTTTGCCTTCTTGTACTGCTCTAATTTTTATAATAAGCTTGTATGATTTTTCAATACAGTTTTTTAAACTAATCTCACCCCTTCCTCTCTTTGTATTTCTTATCCCCAAAATGGCACCATCTCCTAACTGGCTTCGCAGGTTAGACCTCTGGATGTCATCCTTGCCTTATCCTTGCACCCACGCCCTCTGGACTATGCCTTGAATCCATCCACTTCTTTTCCATTCTCACTGCCATGTCTTAAGTTAGGACTTCATCCTCTCCCACTTTAACTTCTGCAATGGCTCTTTACCTCCAGTCTCATCCCCATTCTCCATCCTTGTCAGAAGTTTCTCTCTAAAGCCCAAACCCTGGCATGCCATAGGCTGTTTAAAATCAGCAGTGTTCAGTAGCCTTCAGAATAAAATATAAATTACTTGGAGTGTCCTAAATGACCTACATGATCTGATCCGTGTATTTTCAAAACGGTGACCTGAGACCTTGGGATCTGAACAAGGTTCCAATCCAAATTCTCTATTCGCTCTCTGTGACTCAGACAAGTTAATTAACCACTTCGGGGCTGTTTCTTTGTTGACACATTGGAGCAAATGATGCTTTGCAGAATCAGAATGTTAGGGATAACTGCATTTAAGTAGTGAGCATATTTCAGGTGTCCAATAAATGATGATTATTATTTTGACTACTACTACTATTATTATTTCCATATAGCCCCATTTTAGAGGGGAGAGAGTGTCTTATTTGTCTTTCTATCTCCATCACCTGTGAATGATGGTGAAGGGACTCAAGAAATGCTTGCTGAACAAAGAGTAAGTATAGGTGACATTCTGGTCTTCTTGGTAGGCAGTGGGCTATCGTAGACTGGCTATGGACCTTCTAAAAGTCATCAGTCAAGTCATCTTGCCTTTTCCATCTGAATCCAATCATAAAGTTTTATGTCTACTGGCAGTCAGAGATTACACAAAATTCTTCTAGATGCACCCTCCATTGCTTACTTATAAATATCAGTGCCACAGTGCCTGTCTCAATTTTTACAATTCACACAGTTCTCATTCTGGGCCACACCAAATAAATCTAAGTATGTTTCTGTGTATACTTGACTATATAGCATCATATCCTCTTATTTTGCACTTTAACATTTGTTTTCTCAGATTCCTGAAATTAAATTGAAAATGCCTGTTTCTAACATCAGTCAAGATTTATCAATCCTTTTGTATATCGACCAGCATCTCTTGAGTTAAAAACCACTAACAAATACCAAAGTGCTTCAAAGGGCAAACCAGTTACAACTTGAAGCAGTCATTAAAGTCAATGAAATGCATTGTTTTGACTAAAGAAAAAAAGCATTGTTTCTGTAAATTTTTATGGAGTACCCCAAAGGCAGGGTTTTCTCATCATCCTCTGAATAAACAAAGTCTTAAATTCCACACACCACAGAGTAAAATAAAAACAAAATTAAAAATTGACCACACACACCTGCCTGCTTAATTGTAACATATGTGATTACTATCATGCTTTAAGCCTAGACAATAACAAGGTACACAAGGAAGACTTGGTAAAAGTGAGTAATCCTAAATTTGCAGCAGTTTGATTTTTTTAACTGAAATATTGTTCTAAGTAATAAATAATTCTCCAAATGATAATTTAAATGCCCCATATAGGCATGTTTTTCCTGCTTTAATAGTATAAATTCAATATTCACTAAGGCTAATTGAATAATGAGCTAGTCACACCAATGAGACATACCATATATCTACGAATACAACTTGTAGAATTATTGAAATGAGATGATCAGAGATCATGATCCTTTCACATTAGATCTTGAAATCGCTGTCTGGCCTCCCCAAGGCTCTACCAAACCCCACTGAAACACATTGAATTGCAGTAACCTTGTGGGGAGGGTGAACTTCTAAATGCACAATGTTTGATTCTAGTGGACATGATGTTATAGTCTGAGGGCTTGCATCCCCCCAATATTCATAGGTAGAAATCCTAACCCCCAAAGATGATGGTATTAGGATGACTTAAGCATGACTCTGCTTAAGTCATGAGGGTGGAGCCCTCATGAATGGGATTAATGCCCTTAAGAAAAAGATTCCAGTGAACGCCCTTGACCCTTCCATCATGTGAGGACACAGCAGGAAGATGGCCAGCTATGAACAAGCAACAGTGCTCCCACTAGGACACAACCATGTCGGCACCTTGATCTTGGAATTCCCAGCCGTCAGAACTGTGAGAAATAAACTTCTGTTGTTTATAAGCCACGCAGTCTGTGGTATTTTGCAGCCTGAACAGATTAAGACACACAGAGTGATGGGAAAATCTATTTGGGTAATTTGAGATCATTATAATAGCAAAGAGTGAGAAATTACATATAGAATACATGAGAATCTGAATGGAAAAAGTGAACTGATCGTGAATAAAAATATTACATTTGCTATGACCAATTCCATCATATAATAAAATATATGATGGCAACTTTGCCTTCAAAATTGGAAGGAATAATTCACTCAGGAAAATCCACTTAAATCAACAGTAAATCATGTAACAACCGGTCTTTTAATTTTGTATAGAGGTTGTCTTTCAAATGATCCAGATTAGTTCACACTCGGCCTGGATTGGTCATCAGAATGAAGGAAATTATGTAGCTGTTTAAGGTAAAGAAGGTGACCCCCCCAAAAAACACTCACTACTCTGAAATGTGCTCAAAGTAATAACCTGCTCAAGTTAACATCACCAAAAGCAATATGACCAACTCATAACACAGACACCTCAGCAGCGCAGTCAGCAAGTGTCTTAACTTCTTTCTGTTAATGAAACAAAGGCTCCGTAGTAATTTGCCTGCTCAAGTTCATAGAATCAATACAGAGAGGAATAAAGCCCAGAAGCTACGGAGCATCATTTAATACTTCTTGACCACATTTGGTCATAGAAAATATTCCTTTCTGATAATGTGCAACAGTCCTGGTTTGATACAGTAAAAAGAACCAATTTGGACACCAATAAAGTCTGATTAAATTATAATTGGTTTGGGAATAATGAATTAGGCAACAATGGAGACAGATTCCTTAACAGAGCAGAGTTCCCAAAGAATGCAGGACGTGATGAAGTGTGAGATGGGGTGACCAGAGCCAGCTGAAAGGTGGTGATATATGATGAGGTGCAGCTGAGCATCTCAAGGAACAATCGCGTGAGATGGGCAGTGATCTTAAGGTGGTGGACATCCATCCATGATGTAAAACACTTTATCTGCAAGGTTATTCAAATGACCAGTAGGAAACGTGAAAAATCATTGCTGAATTTTGATGCATGGATGTTATAGATTATGAAGAGCAACAGTTGGTGACTAATTCTTTGAACATAATATAGAGGATGTCCTGTCTTCAGATTACCCCCCACCTTCATGTGACTGTAGTGATATGTTGTCAGGAAGCAGTCCTCAAAGACTGTCATCTTCCATAATTTAACTTTGATGTATGGATTATTTTGAGACTCAATAATGCCATAAATCAATTTTAATTAATCCTTAATCCTTAATCCTTAACCCTGGAGCTCAAGGATTACTAATGTATCCTTACGTCTCAGTGTTGGTTTGTTCTAAAGACAAGAGGGTAACTCCCCACAGACATCTGAAACACTTAGCACAATATCTAGCTTATAGTATGTGATCCAAAAATATTGAGTGAGTGAGTGAGTGGATGGATGGAGTCAATGTGAATCTATGACCAAGCAAAGCGACAACCACACCATAGGTTTTCCACATTGCAGTGGAATCAATCAAAGAGCACGAGGCACTTCCTGGGTTTTCCTGCACCGTTTTTGGTGCTGCTCATAAAGTCACCAGAGGCTGCTTAAGCCAGAGACCACATCTTAGTAACCGTAGTACTTTAACACCCAGCACGGGGCCTCTACATAGCACAAAAGAAGCCAATCCATTGATCGATCCATCCAAGTTCTTATTTGCAACAATGTTAAATGAGAAGACTTCATCTAATACACAGCTCATCATAGACATGGGACTATTCTTAACTGTATTTTTCTTTCCTGAATCATCTTGATCACCTGCTGAACTAAACTGGCCATATTCAGTGTAGACTCAAAGCCAGGTTCTAAACTATGAATGCATCTATTTCACTTTGAGTTGTGTAAGTACGGCCTATAAAAGTATAATTCCCGGTCCAGCCCTGGTCTTCCTTTTTCTCACCTTAGCCTTTCACATCATTCTCTATGCCAAAGTACCTAAGAAATTTTCAGTCCAAGTAAACATTGATTTGATGTTCATAGGGATTAGAAGTTAATAAGATGAAAATGATTCAAACATACATTCTTTAAAATCCAACATTCAACTTGAAGTATTGGTAGGGCCTTCTATTAAAAATAAAAACTTTGGATTAAAATATAAATTTGCTTCTCTTTAAGTGTCTCTGGCTTTAGGTAAGCATAACCCTTCTATCTTATCAACTCTGTATTTAATGATTTCAGATCCTTCACCCCTTTTTGCTGCTGTAAATGTAATCGTAATGTCTCTCCTTTGCACTTATTCACTCTATTTCTCTTTCCTCAAGAAAATTTTACCTTCAAAAGGCTTCTGGTCACCCCTATTCCTTTTCCACTTACACCATAAGTAGTATATACATTGTACTTTTCAAAAACAGGATCCAGTAGAGGGAATGTTAGTAAAGCACATCCACGCTTCCTGGTAATGAAAGAAAGATCCAGAGGGAGGGCATCATCGGGGCAAAACTTTTAACTACTTCTTAAAGAGTTTTAATAAAAATTTAATAATTGTTTTTTGGAATAGCTTATTCTAGCACCATAAAGCAGAGGTGCTTTGGAAGAAAGGTCAGCAGATGGGCCAGAGTTGCAAGAGGGCAGTAAGAAAATCTGTAGTGGACTAGACGCGGAGTAAAAGTTATCAAGGATTTGGAGTTCAAAGAGACCGTATCCTTTTTCTTCATCCCAGTCCTACACTTCACAACAGAAAAGAGAAAGTGAGCTGTCATAGAGATAGCCTTTGACATGTCACAGGCTGGTATGGGGGAGGAGGTAGAGGACACACAGTGTCCCCTCTGGCCTATTTTCTTGTGTCATGTGTCACAGCACACACGGCACAGCAACCAGTGTGACCTGGGTGGAAATGTCACACCACTTCTCAGAACGCTCTTTGGTTAGCAAGCATTCAGATGGCCAAGTAGCTCTGATTTCTGCTCTTTGGCCGAAAACAAAAGAGGAGAAAAAGTCACCGCCATAATCAAAGGACAGGTGGCCGGCTCTGCCTACAGAAAGCAAGGAGTTAAGTTTACAACCTAGGCCGGTGGCCTTCATTATTTACAAAAGGCTGTTTTTGAATTTAAGAATGTGCCGTCTTTTGAGACTCTAGCGAGCAGGTTGTTTATTTGGGAGGGAGTCCTGAGAAGCACGAGGAGAGAAGTCGGGATGAAACAGAAAAGGATGGAGGCCAATCAAGGTTATGTTTTTGAGCAGGTTGCAGCTGTTAGCAACGGGGGCTCCCATCGCCCTGAGGAACCAGAGAGGCAATGCAGACCATCCCTCGGGGACAACCCACACCGGGGATACTTACCCTCCGACTCTCTCAGTCACTGGCCAAGGGCTACTCCCAAGGGACCTTAATGCCTCAGCACTTCTAGCACAGCCTCCCCAGGGGCCAAAGGCACCTCACAGAAGCCAAAGAAAACCTCACACAGAGGCCCGGGCCTGCTGAACCAAGCAGCAGAGAGGATGGGAGTAGGGATGGCGAGAAGGGAGCAGATACGGGCCGGGAATCACCCGCCCTTTGCTACACTTCATTCTCACAGGATTAGACTCCAAACGCCACCATATTTACCATCTGACCCGAAAATGAGGGAAGGGAGGGAAACGATTCTTGTATGCAAGAGACGACTAGAGCAACTCTATTTTAAAAGGGTAACCTCCCTACTCTAAATGTCTTGGGCCTTTTAGAACTTAATATTATATTAGCTTAGAGCAGGGGTGGCATGCTAGGGCCCTCAAGCCAAATCCAGCCTGCCAACTGTTCTTGTATGGCCCCCAAGCTAAGGATGGTATTGATGTTTTTAAATGGTTGGGAAAAAGTCAGAAGAAGACTGTTTCATGACACGTGAAATTAATATGAGATTCAGATTTCATTGCCCGTAAATATTTATTGGAACACAGCTACGCATATCCGTTTACACAATGCCGAAGGTTGTGCTGTGGATGGCAGAGCTGAGTAGCTGTGACAGAGACCATCTGGGCTTTGAGGCTGAAAATTTTCCCTCTCTGGCCCTTTACAGAAAATCTGCCAGCCCGTCATTTAGAACCAGACTCATTCTCATCGAATCTTCACGGTAGTAGTGATCCCCTGGGGTGGGGTCAGGGGGTGGTCTCTTCCCTTCTTTAAGGAGAATCGAAAGCCCTGATTAGGCTCCATCAGGCAGTGTCTGAGCTTCTTGGATAAGGACGACTGTTAGGCTTCCCACCCCATGTGGATCCGAGCAGAACAAACACTGACTGTCTCACATTAGTGCCAACATAAAACGTGTGGTTTCTTGCTGGTAAAGCATGTCATACGGAACGAGATTGTTACAAGCAGGGGTGAAAGTGGCATAAACTTTAAGATTTAGAATCTCTGTCTTCTCCAATACGAAACGTAACACTTTGCAAACACCTGCCCCGTGGAGAGTTTTTCCAGACGTAAATTCACACTGGAAACTCATGTTGGAACCCTTGAAAAGGAGGTGATTTTGAGAAAGGGGATGAAAAGATCCCAGACCAAGAGGTAACTCTGGAAAAAATAGGACAGGTGGGTGGTAGCAGGTGAGAGAGAGCTTCATGAATATTATGTAATCACCGGGCATCAAGCTAATAAATTTTAATGGAGGAATAAAGATTCATATAAACCACTGGACGCAGAGCAAAAGAACTGGTAACTTTAATCAGATCCTAAGGGAATCCAGGGTGCCAAGTTGAAGCCGGCCCCTAGCCACGCGGTTGCTGGTTCAATCGTGGAAGCACGGACTAGATATGTAAACGAGGTCTTTTCCAGACAGTGCTACATTGATCTATGGTGTGCTATAAATCAGCATTCTGTTCCTGAGAATGCCACAGTCCGTTCTCAAGGCCTTGTTTACAGGAGAACATCAGTATTCTCTGGGCAGGCACGTCACTGTGAAGAGAACTTTAAATAGCACAAGAGAAAAGTGTTCTTGGTAGTCACACCGCCTGTGATAAACTTTGAAGTACAAATGAGAAGTGGAAGTGAATGTGAAACGTATGCCTCGTCCTCAAACTTGGTGAAAAATGAAATGTACAAGAAAAGTTGGATCCCTGCCATGACACCCATTACAGTGTAGACGAAGGCTCTGACCTTTCGTGTTATACTTACTGTGTTTTTGACACATTTAGTCAATTAAAACGGGTGAAGTGTAATTTGTTTTTCTTAAGTTTAATACAGCATGTCAATAGAAGTTAACCAAAATTTATAGTTGGAACACTAAAGCTGCCACATGCACTTAAACAAATGAACACAATTCATCATGGTTGAAATAAAGAGAACATCACGGGCATTTGACTTTATACTTCATGTAAGCGCGTAGCCAAATATAGGAAAGCAAGCTCCTTCTCACACTTCCAATGGAAAAGACGTTTTAGTTCACATTAAATATTGGTGTGAAAAACCTGGCAGGTATCCAGTCCTAAGGAGTGTTAGGGTTGGCACTTCCACTGTGTACTCTTAGTATAAATTGTTGTAGCGTTTATTTGACGTGGAATACCCAAAGGATTGATGAGCAAAGGGAGGAAGATTTTTTTTTATTGTGCTGTATTACCTTTTTCAGACATCTATACTAAGCCTTTACATCTTCAAAGTCCAAACAAGCAGCCACCTGTATTCAATTGGTACAAGATATTTTTCATGAAACGATAGCTTGCCTTTTTATAAACCTATAAAAGCACACATTTTCCATTTTTATTAGTCAGCAAAGCAGTGGTGGATTTAATAATAAAACTTACAAATGCAGTTTCTTTATAGACAGTTTAACTTTTTTGCTTGTTTAAAATGTCACAAGAACAACCAAACTGATTTCACAGTTTCTGTCTCGAACACATAGTAACAAGTAGCTACAATTTTGTACAGCTTTATATTTAAAAAATTGACCTAGCACTCAGACCATTTAGATTGCAACCCACAGACTCCTAAAGATTTAAGAGAAACATGATACCACGAGGGGGAAATTATCTACTACAACCTAACACATGTATTAGATTTTGGCATCCATAACATGTATGTCATTTACATACAGCTACAGTAATCATGCACTCTGAATTTCTAAGAGCAGTTGCAGTGCCTATGTAAAAATATGAGTGAGACGTTTGAATAGGCTTTTTTTTTGGCCACACGGCATGGCTTGAGGGATCTTAGTTCCCTGACCAGGGGTCGAACCTGGGCCCTGGCAATGAAAGTGCAGAGTCCTAACCACTGGACCACCAGGAATTCCCTTGAATAGGTTTTAAAAGTTGGGACTGGCATAAGTAAATCAAGCTGTAATATTTGGGCACTAGCATAATGGCATAAAGAAACAGTTTTGTAAGATTTCAGATTTTAAATAGATAGAAGACATATGTAATAAATCCACAAATAATCATATTTGAAAAATACATGGGCTGACCCTACTGTTCTCTTTAAACACCTAACCCAAGACTTTTACACTGGAGAAGACTGGTTTTAATGTTCAGCAAAATCAATTATGTTAAGCATAATCAATGATTTCAATGCTTAAAGTTTATGTCTTCATACTAAGAGACTACCACTAGTCTGAATTATGACAAAATTATTTCTCTTAGTCTTTAGGTAAGTTCACCTATGTCAAACTTACAGAACTAGCATGTTAGCCTCCTGAGATGGGCAATTACATTTACCCTGAAAAGACCCAGCCAGATAGGTCCGGAAGAGCTTGCAGTCGACCCTTTTCTAAATTGATTGCTAAAAAGTTTAAGATTAAAGTAACCCAAGTATTTTTAAACATTGTAAAAATAGACAAATGTTTACTTTTGGAGTAATGGGATGCATAGCAAATATCTACCTGGCAGTAGACGCTTACTAGTTATTTAGTCATCTACTGGGTTTAAATAATAATAAAACAACCAGTTAATTAGGCAATTTAAATTTTGAAACTGCTTCTGAAAAGAAAAAGAGCAGTGAAATGGTTATTTCATATCACAAAAAATGTTGTACGCAGAATTTTTTATCTTTTGAACAGCTGAAATGGCCTTCTGTAGACAAATTTAGAGTGCACTATATGTCACTGAAGTACTAAAATTCATGGGTTTTGTTTTACAATATTTTCAAATAGCCTAAAAAATACCACACACACATACACACACATGCACACAGAACACAGACACACACATAATCTCAATGATTGCAAAATAAAAAGTTAAAGTAGCAATGAGATATCACTTCACATATGATATTGGTAAGATTTAAAAGAGTGATAACACCTATTGCTGATGGAGATATGGGAAAGGATATAGTCATACGTTGCCGAAGGAAGTATGAATTGTTACAGCCTTTTGGAAAAGCAAAATTTAAAGTACACACACTCTTTGCATCAGCATCCCTGTTACTGGCAATCTATTCTATAGAAATAAAGTACTGGTATATAAGAATGGTTAATGCCGTTTTTCAGGGCAGGGGTAAAAAATGTGGGAAAAAAATGCATGTCCATTAATGGGTAAAAATTTGAACAAGTTGTGATAAAAACATATATATACCATGAGATTACATGCAGCAATTACAGAGAATAATTTCATTCTAAAATCAATGATTGAAAAGATTTCTACAACATGCTGTTAAGTAAGACAGTTAAGAGGCAGAGAAATACATGTAATAATATATTGCATTATAATTCAATATGTAGTAATATATAACATTATCCCACTTTTCTAAACCAAATACCCAAATATTTGAATATACATACAATTATACAGGTGTATGAATATATGTAAATATATGTATGAATATACTTATATGATCATCAATTAAAGTAAGCCAAGAAACATACCAAAGTGGTAACATTGATTCCTAGGGTTATTTACTTAGAGGGAAGAGAAAAGACAATGAAAAGAAAACTGCAGTTTTTAAAAGTTTATACAGTAAAGGCAGCATTATTATATGATCACCTTTTGATAAAATCTTTAGAAAATGGAGTGTATGTTTCTAAAAAGGTGTAGGAAAGAATAGTCATCAAAATGTTAATGACAGCGGCTTCCCTGGTGGTGCAGTGGTTGAGAATGTGCCTGCTAATGCAGGGGACACGGGTTCGTGCCCTGGTCTGGGAGGATCCCACATGCCGCGGATCAACTAGGCCCGTGAGCCACAACTACTGAGCCTACGCATCTGGAGCCTGTGCTCTGCAACAGGAGAGGCCGCGATAGTGAGAGGCCCGCGCACACCGCGATGAACAGTGGCCCCCACTTGCCACAACTAGAGAAAGCCCTCGCACAGAAACGAAGACCCAACACAGCAAAAATAAATAAATAAATAAACTCCTACTCCCAACATCTTAAAAAAAAAAAAAAGTTAATGACATTTTTTCTCAATGTGCAGAGATCTGGGATATTTCCCTTCTCTCTCATTGGCTGATTTTTTTAAAACCATGATCATTATTAGCTATAAAATACATGATGGGGCTTCCGGGAAGATGGCGGAAGAGTAAGACGCGGAGATCACCTTCCTCCCCACAGAAACACCAGAAATACATCTACATGTGGAAAAACTCCTAAAGAACAACTACTGGACGCTGGCAGAAGACCTCAGACCTCCCAAAAGGCAAGAAACCCCCCACGTACCTGGGTAGGGCAAGAGAAAAAAGAATAAACTGAGACAAAAGCATAGGGACGGTACCTGCACCAGTGGGAGGAAGCTGTGAGGGAGGAAACGCTTCCACACACTAGGAAGCCCCTTCGCGGGCGGAGACTGTGGGTGGCGGAGAGGGAAAGCTTCGGCACCGCGGAGGAGAGCACAGCAACAGGGGTGCGGGGGGCAAAGCGGAGAGATTCCCGCACAGAGGATCAGGGCCGACCGGCACTCACCAGGCCGAGAGGCTTGTCTCCTCACTCACCGGGGCGGGCGGGGCTGCGAGCTGAGGCTCGGGCTTCGGTCGGAGCGCCGGGAGAGGACTGGGGTTGGCGGCGTGAACACAGCCTGAAGGGGTTAGTGCACCACGGCTGGCCTGGAGGGAGTCCGGGGAAAAGTCTGGAGCTGCCGAAGAGGCAAGAGACTTTTTCTTCCCTCTTTGTTTCCTGGTGCTCGAGGAGAGGGGATTAACAGCGCCGCTTAAAGGAGCTCCAGAGACGGGCGTGAGCCGCGGCTAAAAGCGCGGACCCCAGAGACAGGCATGAGACGCTAAGGCTGCTGTTGCCGCCACCAAGAAGCCTGTGTGCGAGCACAGGTCACTATCCACACCCCACTTTTGGGGAGCCTGTGCAGCCCGCCACTGCTAGACAACTCCACCGGAAGAACGCACGGCGCGCCTCAGGCTGGTGCAACGTCACGCGGGCCTCTGCCGCGGAAGGCCCGCCCCGCACTCCGTGCTCCGCCCTCCCCCCCCCAACCCCGGCCTGAGTGAGCCAGAGCCCCCGAATCAGCGGCTCCTTTAACTCTGTCCTGTCTGAGCGAAGAACAGACGCCCTCCGGCGACCTACACGCAGAGGCGGGGCCAAATCCAAAGCTGAGCGCCTGGGAGCTGTGAGAGCAAAGAAGAGAAAGGGAAATCTCTCCCAGCAGCCTCAGAAGCAGCAGATTAAAGCTCCACAATCAAGTTGATGTACCCTGCATCTGTGGAATACATGAATAGACAACCAATCATCCCAAATTGAGGCGGTGGAAATGGAGAGCAAGATTTAAGATTTTTTCCCCATTTCCTCTTTTTGTGAGTTTGTATGTGTATGCTTCTGTGCGAGATTTTGTCTGTATAGCTTTGCTTCCACCATTTGTCCTAGGATTCTATCCGCCCGTTCTGTGTTTTTTTTTAATTTTTTTCTTTTTTTTCTCTTAAAAATTACTTTTTTATTTTAATAACTATTATATTTTATCTTACTTTATTTTATTTCACTTTATCTTCTTTCTTTCTTTTTTCCTTCCCTCCTTCCTTCCTCCCTCCCTCCCTCCCTCCTTTCTTTCTTTCTATCTTTCTTTCTTTCTTTATACTTCTACTAATTCTTTCTTTCTACTTTATCTCCCTAATTCTGAGCCGAGTGGATGAGAGGCTCTTGGTGCTGCAGCCAGGAGTCAGTGCTGTGCCTCTGAGGTGGGAGAGCCAACTTCAGGACACTGGTCCACAAGAGACCTCCCAGCTCCACATAATATCAAACGGCGAAAATCTCCCAGAGATCTCCATCTCAACACCAGCACCCAGCTTCACTCAACGACCAGCAAGCTACAGTGCTGGACATCCTATGCCAAACAACTAGCAAGACAGGAACACACCCCCACCCATTAGCAGAAAGGCTGCCTAAAATCATAAAAAGTCCACAGACACCCCAAAACACACCACCAGACGTGGACCTGCCCACCAGAAAGACAAGATCCAGCCTCATCCACCAGAACACAGGCACTAGTCCCCTCCACCAGGAAGCCTACACAACCCACTGAACCAACCTTAGCCACTGGGGACAGACACCAAAAACAATGGGAACTACGAACCTGCGGCCTGCAAAAAGGAGACCCCAAACACAGTAAGGTAAGCAAAATGAGAAGACAGAGAAACACACAGCAGATGAAGAAGCAAGATAAAAACCCACCAGACCTAACAAATGAAGAGGAAATAGGCAGTCTACCTGAAAAAGAATTCAGAATAATGATAGTAAAGATGATCCAAAATCTTGGAAATAGAATGGACAAAATGCAAGAAACATTTAACAAGGACCTAGAAGAACTAAAGATGAAACAAACAATGATGAACAACACAATAAATGAAATGAAAAATACTCTAGATGGGATCAATAGCAGAATAACTAAGGCAGAAGAATGGATAAGAGACCTGGAAGATAAAATACTGGAAATAACTACTGCAGAGCAGAATAAAGAAAAAAGAATGAAAAGAACTGAGGACAGTCTCAGAGACCTCTGGGACAACATCAAACGCACCAACATTCGAATTATAGGGGTTCCAGAAGAAGAAGAGAAAAAGAAAGGGACTGAGAAAATATTTGAAGAGATTATAGTTGAAAACTTCCCTAATATGGGAAAGGAAATAGTTAATCAAGTCCAGGAAGCACAGAGAGTCCCATACAGGATAAATCCAAGGAGAAATACGCCAAGACACATATTAATCAAACTGTCAAAAATTAAATACAAAGAAAACATATTAAAAGCAGCAAGGGAAAAACAACAAATAACACACAAGGGAATCCCCATAAGGTTAACAGCTGATCTTTCAGCAGAAACTCTGCAAGCCAGAAGGGAGTGGCAGGACATATTTAAAGTGATGAAGGAGAAAAACCTGCAACCAAGATTACTCTACCCAGCAAGGATCTCATTCAGATTTGATGGAGAAATTAAAACCTTTACAGACAAGCAAAAGCTGGGAGAGTTCAGCTCCACCAAACCAGCTCTACAACAACTGCTAAAGGAACTTCTCTAGGCAAGAAACACAAGAGAAGGAAAAGACCTACAATAACGAACCCAAAACAATTAAGAAAATGGGAATAGGAACATACATATCGATAATTACCTTAAATGTAAATGGACTAAATGCTCCCACCAAAAGACACAGATTGGCTGAATGGATACAAAAACAAGACCCATATATTTGCTATCTACAAGAGACCCACTTCAGACCTAGAGACACATACAGACTGAAAGTGAGGGGATGGAAAAAGATATTTCATGCAAATGGAAACCAAAAGAAAGCTGGAGTAGCCCACATACCACCAAAAAATAATAATAATACATGATGAAAGGGCTATTTTCATTGTAGGAAAAAAAACGTAACAACTATAGAAAGAATAAACTAAATTTCTCTCAATATAAATACTACTTAGTGTAGGGGAAATGATTAAGCATTTAAGTGCAAAGAAATATCCTTAGTTTTAATGGGAAAGAAATAAGAAAACAATCATGAGATAAAGGACATGGCATATGCCAACAGTTGGCCTCATTATACATTCTCCTCTTCTGCCATTATGAGATTATGTCTGTGTTTTAGCTGAACCAATGGCTACTGAGAATAAACACTACATCCAGGCCTCCCTTCCCAGTAGGAGAACAGGAATGTAGGATTTGTCTAAGTTCTGCCCAGCTGGACGTGAGCAGAGGTGACGTGTGCAACCCTCAGGCCTGGAGCACGTAAGGAGCAGAGTGAGCCATGTGCAACCACGCAGACAGAGCAAACCCACCATAGGGCCCAAATCACACGCAGATAGAGACCGTGAGTGAGACTAACTGGGGAAAAAATCAGAATATTTGTGAGACTTGGCTCTTACTTGCCAAGTTTAGCATTCCTGCAAGAGAAATTATAAGGGTGGGGGGAGGGATAAATTGGGGGACTGAGACTGACATATACACACTACTATATATAAAATAGATAACTAATAAGAACCTTCTGTATAGCACAGGAAACTCTACTCAATATTCTGTAATGGCCTATATGGGAAAAGAATCTAAAAAAGAGTGGAATACGTATGTATAACTGATTCACTTTGTTGTACACCTGAAAATAACACAACATTGTAAATCAACTATACTCCAATAAAAATTTTTTTAATTTTTTTAAAAAGAGAATTATAAGAGGCAGATTTAGCAGGAGGTAAGATTGGCCCCGTCTTCTCAAAACCATCACGGAGCTAATGGGGCCAGTCTAGTGGCAAAGATCAGGTAAGATACGGCCTTTAGCCTTCTCATCCAAGACTGCTGATTCAGATTACCTGAAAGTAGCCATAAACAAAAATTATCTATAACTTCATTGAAGAAAAAGAGAGTAAGTACAAATACACAAAATAATAAATAACCAAGGGGAAATAAATAGATAAAACTTTGAAAATTATGACTCCATGTTGTATAATTCTATGAAAATAAATTTGAAAACCCAGCTAAAATAGTCCCTTTCCTATAAAATACATTTATCAAATTTGACCCTGTTTTCTATTGCTGCCATAAAAAGTCACCACAAACTTAGTGTCTTAACACAATTTTTTAAAGCAATAATCTATTTATTTATTTATTCCTTTGGCAAATTTAGTGGCTTGACAAAAATTTATTATTTTATATTTCTGAAGGTCAGAAATCCAATGTTGGTCTCCCTGAACAAAAATCAAGATGTCAGCAGTCTGCTTCCTTTTCTGGAGGTTCTAGAGAATTTCTTTCCTGCTCATTCGTGTGTTGCCAGGATTTGTTTCCTTGTGGCTATTTTCTTACCAGCTGTCAGCTGAGGGTCGTTCCCTGCTCCTAGAAGCCACCACAAGCCTTGGCTGATGGCCCCTCACTCAGTCTTCAAAGCCAGCAACAGTGGGTGCAGGTCAGGTCCCTCTCACAATGTATCTCTCTGATCCAGCATAAAAAGAAAAAAAATGTTATGCATTTTTAAGTCCTCAAAAGATTAAATAGTCTAGGATAATCTTCCCACCTCAAGTCCTTACCCTTAATCAGACTGGCACCCTCCCTTTTCCCATGCAACATAGCATAGTCACTGGTCCCAGGGAATTGGGGCATGGAGACATTTAGGGGCCATTATTCTTTTATTGTAGACCCGTATAAAGATTTCTTAAAAAAAAAAACACAAAAACTTGGATCAGTTTTCATAGAAGAAATGTGGAACTAGCCCTTAAAAATTACCATGTACAGATGGTTTCACAGAGGAATTCAGAGAAACCTTCAAAGACTAGATAATCCAATGCTACTTTAATTTTTCCAAGTATAGACAAGACACTTTAAAAAATTTTACTACAAAGGAAATATGGTATAGATACATAAGCCTGATAAAATAGCATAGTAAAGAAAAAACACAGACCAATCTCACTTTGAAATATTGGGACAAAAAAAAATCTTAAATGAGATATTAGGAAATAGACTCCAATAGCATATTAAAAAAATAATATAGCTTGACCGAGTAAGGCTTACTACACGAAAGCAAGAGTGATTCAATATTAAGAAATCCATTAGTATGACCACCATTTTTAAAAAATCTTTAGAAAATTTGACTATTCACATAGATACTGAAAAAAATTCAACAAAATTCAAAACTCATTTCTGATAAAAACACTTTGTAAAATAGAAAACCATGGATTTTTCTTCAAATTGATAAAAATAAATTTACCTCATTTCTAAAACCAGTCAGTGACTTACTAGGTAAACACCAGAAGCATTTCCACCAAGATCCAGAAGAAGGAAAGAATTCCTACTATTCTATTGAACTATTCAACACAGAATTGGATTTATTAGCTAATGCAATGAAACAAGAGAAAATAATTGAAGAGAGTATTTTCACATGGTATAATACTTTTCTTAGAATATTGGTATCAGTGATAAAACTATCATAAATAAAGTAATTCAGTAAGTTAGAAAGATACAAAATTATACAAAAATCTATAGCCATAATGAATATAAATAATAACCAGTCAGAAGATGTAAGGACAGGAAAAACATCAACAAAAACTAAAAAACATTTTGTATATTAACAGTAATGTACAAAACCTACATGAGGAACATTACAAACACTCCTGAAAGACAAAAGTGAGGTCGAACAAATAGACAGCCCTTGCTTTTCATCAGGATGACTCAACAAAAAGATACCAAGTATCCTTCTAAGTAATAGAAATGTAATGTGATTTTTCCAAAAAACACATATATAAATGAGATTTTTTTTCCTGGAATTAAGTAAGTTGGCTCTAAAACCCATGTATAAATATAAAATAGATGCAAAATTACTGATAAGCCCCTTAGAAAGAATAACCAAGAGAGAAGTGATTAGCAGTTCTCCGAATCAAAACATGGCAGACGAATAAACAGCCAGACTGATACAACAGAAAGGAAAGTGTCAACATAAATCCAACTGCCTATGGAAACATCAATTCTAGTTGAGGTAGCATATCACATATGTGAGGACAAGATGGACTTTTTAATAAATAGTGTCGTGACACCTGGATAATCATTTAGAAAAAGAGCTGATCCCCCAAGTATAAGAACTCTCACAGCAAGAAAGAGCATTTTTAAAAAATTTACTTTTTTCCAGTTTTATTAAGGTATAACTGACAAATAAAATTGTGAGATATTTAAAGTGTACAAGTTCTACACCTGGATTTGGGATTCGGGACGATGTTATGCATGCACATCTCCATTCAACATAAGAAGATCCCCTCCGAGGCCTTTCCCCCTCAGTAGCAACCCCTTCAGCGGCCCAGGCAACTGCAATCCTAATTTCCTGCACGTGTTTTTCATTTTACTATTTGCCTTCTTGAAGATCCTGGAATGCAAAATAAGCCCATGAAAAGACCATAAAAATCCTTTGATATTTTAAGATAAGAAAACTATCCCTATACATCATAATATCTATCTGAAAACTTTTCAAACGCAGTTCCATAAGATATTTTTAGGAGAATATAAGGTCCTAATTTTAAAAGTAAATTTCAGCACCGTCTTTTGTTTGCAACCATTAAAGCAGTCGATTATGTGTCTAATTTAACCCTGATTTTAACTTGAAATATCTAATACAACAGTAATTGCATTATTCTCAATTCAATATTTGGCTCTACTTAGCTGTAACTATAGCTGTCGAAGAATTCTGAGTGTGGAGTTTTCCATTATTTCTCACTCAGACATACAGAGTTCAAGTTTATTTAATATTATGTTTAATAATTTTGTTTAAACAAGACTATTTATTTGCATTGGTAGCAAAATTGTTGCATTTTTCCCCTAATATGTTATTCTTATTGTCATAAAGGGAATCCAGGAGAGAATAAGGGTGTATGTTTCCCATCTGACCAGAGAACTATACCCACTTTTGTATTATTTACACAATAATGATCAAGGCCTGGGGCATTTCCTGAGGATGGAGGGCTGACTGGGAGATTGCCTCAAGGCCATTAACCTGGGGCAGTCATTCATTTTCTTAGAAAACCTGGTTGAAGTCATTATTTCTATTACAAGATCAATAACACACATTCCTCAGCATCACAACCAAAAACCTCTTTGGAAATGAGTTTTCTTCTGGAATTTTTCTTAAGTACATTCAATCTGTAGGTTATATTTTAAAAGAAATATCACTGAAATCCTGAACAACTTAGTAACATGACAGGCCTCATCACCTAGACATAAATGTCATGAACGTTGGTGACTATTTCAAGTCAAGCTAAAGTCAAGTCAAGCTAAAAATAATCTGCCTCTCTCCCTCCTTTGCTCCCCCTCCCACGTGCCTCTCTCTCTCTCTCTCTCTCTCTCTCTCTCTCTCTCTCTCTCTCTCTCGTTCTCTCTCTCGCTCTCTCTCTCTCTCTCTCACTCTCTCTCTCTCTCTCCCTCCCTCCCCTTCTCTCCTTCCCTCCCTCTTTCCTAAGGGCTTCAGCTAGCAAGTTTTCAATGGAGGTGTAAATCTACAAAACCACTAGAGCAGGCTTCTCTGGTGGCGCAGTGGTTAAGAGTCTGCCTGCCAATGCAGGGGACACAGGTTCAAGCCCTGGTCCGGGAAGATACCACAGAGCAAGTAAGCCCGTGTTCCACAACTACTGAGCCTGTGCTGTAGAGCCCGTGCTCCGCAACAGGAGAAGCCACTACAGTGAGAAGCCTGTGCACCGTGACAAAGAGTGGACCCCACCCGCCGCAACTAGAGAAAGCTCGCGCACAGCAATTAAAACCCAATGCAGCCAAAAATAAATAAACAAATAAAGATACATAGAAATAAAAACACGAAAAATAAATAAATAAATAAAAATTAAAAAAAATAAAAATATTGACTCTGTTCTGTCTCCCAGAAGTTCCTACATTCTTTTAGGCTAAGAGTGATGTACTACAAACTTCCTAAACAGTAAATAAAGGAATTAAAGAAATTTCGTCAATCTATTTTCCTAATCTTCAAAATACTGTGAATTACAATATGCTCTTCACGGGCAAGGTGTGATTATGCAACGTAGTAAGGATGACTAATCACCTAGGATGCACCAGAAGGAGCAGAGGAGGCGGGAGTGAAACTAAAGCCCCCACCACCTCCTTTTCCTTGATCTAACATCCATTCCAGTCACTCCTTACCCTTGAAATAAGGAGCAGTGATACTGTCATAGTCTCGCCTGTCAATGTGTTTACATCAATTCCCTGCAGACAATTGACATAGCCCCAGTCACTGGGTACTGCCTGTCCCCCCTCCCTCGTCTCCTCTGCTCCTACCCCACTAAACCGTCTCCACCCGCCACATAGTCAATGCACAGATAGGAGAAAGCCATGAGTCATGGAAAACAAGAGAAGAACAACTTTGAGAAGGAAGGGCACAAGGAATTGGTTGATGCTGGAAAACACCTGAGGTTAATGGACACCCATCCTTTCCTCATACAAGGGCGAAGAAAAGGAAACGACCACGCTGATGAGATATACAAAAATTAAATTTAGAATATTCTTATCTCTAAGAAGCTTACAATCTATTAAGGGAAATAAAACAAGAAGATAAATTATTGTAACATGAGTTGGTAGGTGATAAGAACCGTGGGATATACGCTAATATATGAGTGATTTGTGGAGTGCAGAGTTCCTTCTGGTTGGGAGAATCAAGGAAAACCTCATGAAAGAGGTGACCGAATGGTCAGAGATTGGAGGAGAAAACTTAACAAGCAAAGAGAATGGCTTGCGGTGCTGAGGATAAGAACATGGGGGATAGTCTGAGAAGCATGAACACTTTGGTTTATCTAGACTGTGAGATATAACTAGAGTGGAGGATGAGGTAACATACTAGAGGTCTCCAAAGGCCAGTGTAGAATTACAGGGGGGAGAGGGAAAGATTCTGAACAAGATAATGATGTGAAGAGAGTTGTATTTTAATAAAATCAATCTGGAGACTTCCCTGGTGGTCCAGTGGTTAAGACTCCACACTCCCAATGCAGGGGGCCCCGGGTTCAATCCCTGATCAGGGAACTAGATCCCACATGCCACAACTAAGAGCCCGCATGCCACAACTAAAAGATCCCACGTGCCAAAACGAAGACCTGGTGCAGCCAAATAAATAAATAAATAAAATAATATCAGTCTGTAAGAGATGTTCAGAGAGTGGACTGGAGAAAAGAACATTGGATAGATGCCAATTATGAGGCATTTAAAGAGCCCCAAAGTGAGATATTTAGGCTTTTAAGTAGCAGAGTAGCAGAGGGGATTGAAAGAAGATTGATATGAGAGCTATTGAATAGGTGTAAGTTATTCTCAAGGTCCTCTCTCTCAGGTTGGGAAGGAGATCACATTATTATTATTATTAATTATTATTACATCAAAACAGAAACACCAAACAAAAAAGAAGATGGCCATGAATGAAGCAGCAATGAAAGTGTCTTGAACCAAGGATTATGATTAATCTAAATCTGTGTCCCTGATTCTTAAATATAATCATAACATTTAGGAGGTAAACTCCATAGATAGTACCAGTGTTCCTTGAGAGGGAGAGTTTCCATCACTGGAAAAAATAGGTTTGGGCGACAGATAAACCAGGCCCTGAAATCTGGCTCTTTTGCTTATAAACAGAGTCCCTCATTTAACCTCCTTGAACTTCTGTTTTCTCATTGGGAAAATGGGAATAATAATGATTACTTGACAGGGTATTGTGAGACTTAGATCATATAGGGTTTGGGGCAGATATTAGATGCTCAAAAAGAGGCAGCTAGACTGGGTGATTGGTTAAAAATATTAGAGGGAAAAGAATAACCGATTATTCCAAGACGTTGGGCGTAGGGAGGTGGCGACAAAAATAATCATGCTTTTAATGGAAATGTAAAAGTCAGACAGTATGAGACAGATTTAAGGAATGAGATTTTTCTGTTTCAGCAGTTCTCATTCTATATTGCCTGTTTATAAATCCCACACCATCAGTAGAGCAAATCTATAAGATACTCTCTCCTCGATGTCTGTAAATAAATTTCAAGCTACAGTTTGCTTTGTGATGACATTTTTTTCTTGTCATTGCTTCTGTTGTTTTTTTTTTTTACCTGTTTTTACTGTTTATTTCACAACAGTATGCTATGGGTAAAATGAAATATAGAAACAGATTTAGCCTCAGTGGGTCCTGAAGACCCAGAATAAGGGTGTCTCAGGTGCTCATCACCATCCAGAATCCTAGCCAAAAAGTATGACTGCTTGTCACCTACATGTATACTAAGGTATACAAGAATTTCTTAAAGATGGTCATTTCTGAAGCTCATGTATATTTCACCTGCTTTAGCCAGTTAGCAACCTGTCAGCCAATTGAACTGGATATTTTTAGAAATCTTCTAAGAAAATGCATGAAGCCTTGCTGAGTCAAACTTGTTATTAGGTTGATTTTCAGCATCAAGTTACAATGATAATTGTACCCTTTCGAAAGAAATTGAAGTCAAGATTCAATGAATAAAGTTTTTAAATGTATGGCCCTGCAGTCTTTTGTAAGGGTGTAAAACGTCAAGTTAAAATTTAAATATGAAATCAAATTGATACCTATTTTCTTTCCCACTTAAAATACACTAAATGTGATTTGGTTACGTGACCTTGTGTGACCCATGAAATATGTATAAGTTTGTGTAGGGAAAAATAAGATTACTCATCAACTGTATTATATCCAGCACCATGTAGAACAATGTGTATATGTTAAAAATGTGTGTGTAAATTATTTCTGAAGAATATACAAGAAACAGGTAACAATTTCATCCAGAGAGGAGAGGTGGCAGGCTCTGAGACACAGAGAAAAAGGAGACTTCATTTATGCTGCACACACTTCTGTGCCCTTTGAACTGCATTCCTTATACACATATTACCTGGATTTAAAATCATGCAAGAAATTAAAAATCAGACTTGCCTTCAGTATTATACCTGAGTACAGAGCCAGACTAACAAGAGGAAACAAAGTTTGTATAAGGTTTTGCTTTTGACACCGGAAAAAGTAAGCAACTAAAAACTAGGAAATATATGATTTATCAGCAACCCTCATTAAAAAAAGACATGAAGATTTGGGCCATCAGTTTAATATCTGTAAACAGACTCATGTGGCTGTCACAAAAAAGACCCATGTTTGGTTGAGTTCAACATTTAATAAGAATCTATTGTGTGATGGGAACATAAAAATGAAAGATAAAGACCCTGTTCTGAAGGACACACATACGAGGAGAAAGAGGCATATTAGTGCATAATTAAATAGAATGTAGTAGGAGCAAAGGGAGGTGTATGCAGAGTCCAAGAGAAGCAGGGCAGACAACATCCAGGAAGGACATCTCAAGGTCTTTAGAGCTTTACTAGCAGTACAACATGCCAAGCAAGGAGTTGGGTACCACACCTCTCCATGTGCTCCCCAGAGCATCTCTGGGTCTCAGCAACTAAATTTCTTTGCCTTTCTCAAGGGCCATCACAGAGAAGAAAAGAAGCATTTCTACGGGACTTCCCTGGCGGTGCAGTGGTTAAGGCTCTGTGCTTCCACTGCAGGGGGCACAGGTTCGATCCCTGGTTGGGGAACTAAGATCCCCACAAGCCACAAGGCACGGCCAAAAAGAAAAAAAAAATTTCTTTCTTCGAGGAGCCAGTAGCAGTAGGAGGGCGCTTCAGGAAAAGGTCTAAACCAGCTCCATTAAAACCTCTACATCCTTTACCCATTGGAGACTAGAGAAGGCGTTCCATGCTCAGTGGAAAAACCAGGAGGTGATTCCTCATTTGATTCCTGAAGCTGTGCCTAACCAGAGGGTTCCAGTACCTCATTATCATCTTCTATAAATTTGCAATAAAACAACCTCACTTTCATTGTGCCTTATGGCCCCAAAAACACTTTTGCATACATTATTCCACGTGAATTTCACAATAACCTTGAGAGAAAGGCCAGGCCAGGGTTCCCATCCCCTCTTCCCAGAGGAGCCTCAGAGAAACCCAATAGCTGACCCGGAGTTGGTATCTCACCCCAACCCAGGTCCCTGATGCCAAGACAAAGGCATTTCCAAACCTGTCAATGATTCTCAACACTCTCCTGCTAGATGTCAACCCATGGCAAAGTTGTCACCCAAATGAGAAAAATAAGGAACGACTTCTGCATAAGTTAAATTTACTCAATTTACAGTGCTCTTCTTCATTCATGCTTTATATCTTTCTCAATTTGGGGTGTGAAAATGTACTCTCATTTTTTTAGATGATAAGAGTATTTTTCACGCCCATAATGGGCAAAATCAAAAGTTGACTATCGACATAGGTCTCCCCCCAAAAATTCTGGAGATTTTTCTGGTCTGTGCAAACCACCAAAGGAGGAGAGGATAAGGTAGAGTTTACGGGACTGGCTACAGCAATCGTGAGAAGTGCTAGTATGTGTTCAGTGAAGAAAATACAGTAGATGGCTGTTCCAAGCCCAGAAAAGTGCAGACTGTTCCACAAGGCATCAGACAAAACTCGAATCACAATCCCACATAACACATCCCCACCCTCAGCTGATGGAGTCCATTACCTGAAGCCATGAGGTATCTGAAATCTGCTTCAACTGAAACTTCCTGGGTGAATTTCCAAAGTGGCCTGAAATAACCCTGATTCAGGAACTATCTAGAAGTCAAAAAGCAGAGTCATTGTGGTGAACACGCCACATGGCAGATACTAACATCAAAAACTAATTGCTGTTTATACACAAAACATTAATTTCTGACGGGCTATCCACACACCCTGAAGACATTTAAAGCACTTAAAAAGTAATTAAGCCAAAGTGAGTCATCATGTGCTATCATAGCCACGTGTGGTTTTTATAAAGTAGAAATCATTCATAATTCTGCTTTTACCCAGTTTTCATGAGCTCGAGGGATAATCTGGCAATGTGCAAAATCAACTGATTCCCCTGTTTTCTTTCTAATTTTAAGCCACAAATCCCTGGAGAAACGCTGCATTTACTTCCTCCCCCCCTCCCACATTACCTACAAAACAAACGACCAGAGCACAACTTATTTTTTTTTCTTTTTTGTTTTTCTTACAATTTTTTTTTAACATCTTTATTGGGGTATAATTGCTTTACAATGGTGTGTAAGAGCACAACTTATTTTAACAACGTGGCTTAGGGAATGGTTGTGTCAGTCCCCACAGTGAGAGGGGATCCTCAGGTTTGCTGGAGGGAATCCACCCTGAGCGCCCTCACCTGTGGGTACAGGGACGCTTAAACGCAGCACAGTTAAGCTGCAAGGCGCTGAACGCAATGAAACCAGAGCGCTACCTCTGCACTCCATTCACAAAAGCGAACTGATGGTAATTAATTCATGATTAGTTCATTTCAGCTAATATACGAGCCTAAGCTTTGCTGAATGATGTAATATTTCAAAAGTAGTACTGTGCCATGAAATTTATTGGACTTCCCGAAATCACCAATGTAATTGTTTTTGCTGTTCACATATTAGGCGCAGTCTCCAGGGGAAAAGCTGATTCTTCTCATATAAGACTCTTTCCTCCCGAGTTTGAAAGTCTGTCATCTTTCTCAATGTACTCACTTCGTTAAATAGTTTACAGCTTGCAAGAGGGTCACAAAGTCTGGGTAACAAAATGACTGTCCGGACGGATTTAGACAATAAAACCACCAGATCGTTATATAAATGTTTTTCTCAGAGGCCGTTTCTGAAACACATACTAAATGCAAATATTGAAACACCTGCATGCCAAGCACAATTCTTTTAACAGATGTTAATCCCTGTGCATTTAACCAATGGATTTAGATCACATAAATATAACACACCCCCTTCAGACCATCTTGGAAAACTACCAATTACCTTATTTCACTTTGACAAAGAAACTATTACTCTCTACATCATAATTTTGATTTTATGGTTTATAATGGGACTATCTAAAAAAGCAAGTAAAAAATACAAAAAGTCAACTTGAGACTCAGGCAAAGCCCCTATATGTAAGTTGTCTACTTTTAGCGTGGAAAATTTACAAAGATTGATAGGGTTACAAAATGTAATGCTTTTTCTTTGTGGCCCTGAAGAATGAGATTCTTCATTTAATCCATCAGCAATCAGGATAGTCCACTGAAGGGTAGTCATCTTTTTTCCTCCATTTCGGAGTCCTGGTGGGTAACCTGGCTCATAGTTAAAATCGTCCCGTATCCCTTGGGTCACTCCCTACTTGGGGGATGCTTCTAAGGGCTGATTTTTTTTAAACAGATTTTATTTTTTAGAGCACTTTTAGGTTCACAGCAAAATTGAGTGGAAGGTACAGAGATTTTCCATCTAACCCCCTCCCCCCTGCCACACACAGCCTCCCCCATCATCATCCCCCACCCGAGGGCTACATTTGTTACCACTGATGAACCTACAACACACATCATAACCACCCAGAGTCCATCGTTTACATTAGGGTCCACTCTTGACCTTGTATTATACATTCTATGGGTTTGGATAAACGTACAATGACATGTATCCACCATTATAGTACATACAGAATTGTTTCATTGCCCTAAACATCTGCTGTTCTCTGCCGATTCATCCCTCGGCCAACTCTGCTCTTTTTAATTCTTCTTCAATCACCTCCCCACTTTTCCAGCCTCAAATCTTCCTTATGGCTCAATTGTTTAATCATAATGAAAATCACCCTTTTGGGACCCAACCATATGTACCAGATGTACATCCGCTGGGTGCTTGACATCCATTACATCATTTAATTCTCAAATATTCCAAGAAGTGGGCTTTATTTTCCACATTTACTGATAACTCTGCAAACTCATGTGATTTAACCTGACTCAGTGCTTAAGTGGTGCAGTCCGGATTTCAACCAAGCCCCAAAGCCTATGATGCCCGCCAGGCTAAAGTGCCTCTCGCGCATCTATAAAATCATGTTCTATAGGCAAGACTTCTAATTCCATTTTAAAACATATTTTGCTTTTTTATATATATGCAGAAAAAAAGGAAAAGTATTTACTTCGGTTCCTGACTTAGTTCAAGTACACATGCTGGTCTCATTCTGTGCTTCTGTACCAGAAGCCAGGCTGACAAGACTCGCCCAGTGCAGATACCCAGCTAATTTTCAGCAAACATGGACTTGTTGCTTGATTAATTAGTATCGACATGGGTTGTGCTCACCCACAGGTTTGCCTTCCACCGCGCTGCCACCTGTCTTCTTCACAGTGCTGGCCCTATTTAGGCAAAAAGCTCCTGGATAAAAGTAGAGCCACCCTTGTCTCATGAGAGTCTCTTCCATCCCTTACGTTGAATCAGAGATAAATCAACACGAGTCGCCAACACACCGTGATTAAATTCCAGTAAAGCCAAGATTTGGCTGGAGAATCTTGGCGTGCTACAGCTATGAAATCATAAAAACTTTCAGATTCTTAGGAATTCTGTTTCTTTGCGCATTGCAGCATGACAAATTGGAAAGTATGGGCAATTATTTTTCATTTTGTTACCATGGACAATCTTTCCAACTGTGGCCCTTTCATATATATGAAAGGGCCACATATTTCATCTATACATACCGTCTACAATATTGAGTGCTATAGTAGTACAAAATAAGCTCCAAAAGCGGTTTCGGCCCTCCAATACCCTAGACCCTCCTTGAGAAAAAAATGTTGACTCATATGAAACCCTTAGAAACAGGGAAGTATATATTAGAAGACTAATAACAAAATCTTGGTAGAGGTTACAATGAAAATCCAGAGAGAGGTAAGATTTCTCTAAAATGCAAGGGTACAAATGAACTTGTCTACAAAACAGAAATAGAGTCAGAGATGTAGAAAACAAACTTACAGTTACCAGGGGATAAGGCAGGGGAGGGATAAATTGGGAGATTGGGGTTGACACACACACACTGCTATATATAAAACAGATCACTAATATAAGGACCTACTGTATAGCACAGGGAACTCTAGTCAATACTCTGTACTGGCCTATATGGGAAAAGAATCTAAAAAAGAGTGGATAGATGTATATGTATAACTGATTCACTCTGCTGTACAGCAGAAAGTAACACCATGTTGTAAATTAACTCTACTCCAATAAAAATTTTAAAAAATAAAATATAGTCACCAAGAAGGCTGAAAAAAAAAAAGTAGCTCTGAAAATTTTCATTGTCAGGGACGCATAGTATTTGAGGAGATATAAAGGTGTGACAGCACTGTTGTGGGACAGTAGGTCTGTCACATTTCTGCGTTTCTTAGAAGCAGAGGCGCTAATTGTCACTGTTCCTAACTGAGGGTGTTTGCATAACTAACTACCTTGGAAGACAGAGATAAATGTCTTTCTCTGGGGTGAAGGAGCAGCATGCTCACTGCCCATGATAAAATATTGAACTAGCTGGGCTCCTCAAGCTCAGAGTTCCTCTCCTGTAATGCAACCCGGGAACTGTGCGGGCCTCCGTAGCCCTCTTTATGTGGCCGGGTGGGAACTGGAGCCCGGGATACTCCAGCTGCTGCTGTTGCTGTGAGTCATGAATGAAGTCAGGCTCACTTGTCGGCTTGCCAGTAGGGTAAAATGTCAGACCCTTCCCAATTCCTAACAGGGAGGTCTGAGACCGCGGCCACAGTCCTCGGAACAGGAATACCCAAGAGGAAAGAGAAGAAGATGTGAGTCTGGCTCCCTGGAGTTCTAAACAGCATCACTGGAGTTGACCCTTATAACTGAACTAAGAGTGAATCAGCCAGATTCTAGAAGTGCATTCATTCCAGCCCAGATCTAAACTGACTACACTGTGAGAGGAATTTTTTTTCCAGGTTCCATTTAATGGAATGGAATAATCCATTTAGTTATGTTATCTGTGGCAGGAAAGAATCAATTCACTTCCCTAAAAATGGCTACCAGGACAAGACGGGCCTTAACAAAAGCTTTGACCCTCTGTGACTTTTACTGCTCAAAATAATGGGGAAAAAGGCACCAAAATGTTTGTCTAGTTTCTTCTCGGTGAATTAAATTTAGACTTTACTAGTCATGGTTCCCTTTCCAAGTCAGTCACGGGAAGTTCAGAGCCAAGCACAACTCGGCTTTATTCACTTTGGCCTGAGTTGTTCGGCTCTGATTCTCCCCAGCCTTGATCTCCATGTTATATTTCCTCTGTCTGGACTTCGTATTCATGCATACTTTTAACCTTACTTTACACATTCATGTGCATCACCTCAAATCTTTTCTGGAATGGGGTACACTAAGAACTAGTCAATAATCGTTTATTAATGATTGAAATGATTAGGCAAGCTTTGCTGAATCTATTAACTGCTTGTGAAAAATTTCACCTCCTTTTCTCCACATTCTTCCAAAGGAAGAAGTGGAAATTCAGTCAGATGCACTCAACGTGACTGCACACTTTGACTTCTAGATGCTGCAAAATAATTTTTTGCTCATTCTGCAGACAGTCCAGGAGCCAGGAGAGGGGAAAAGGAGGTCAGCGTGAAACAACCTCGGTTCTTCCCCAAAGTTTCCCATGATTGTGGAGAGACAGCGTGCCCTCCAGACCACGTCTAGATGCCGTAGACATCTAGACATCAACGATTGTCTGTACATGAAAGTGTACAGAGAAGGGGCTTCTCAATTACTTGTCATTATCCGGGCTGATGGCATCACATCAGTAACGTGTCCCGCTAAATTGTACTTTTCACCTTCAAGTCCCTTTAAAGGCATTATCTAAAATTTGTTGACGCAAAGTACCACCTGGTTTAATTAAGTGGAAGTAATTCAGGGCAGGGAATGGTGCCTGGACGATTGGAAGATGCTTTCCAAATGTTGTTCTTCCAATGGAAGTATGTGGAGTCCGTAAAATAACAATAATTATTCCAGCACCATAAATCAAGCTAAAATATTTGTTTCCAGAAATGTCCAGTAGGACGAACACCTTCCAGACCTAAGTCATCTCAACAAAGTCCAGCTGTCTGCCATAACACTGGAATTTCTGTGTTTCTCTTTTTTTTTTTTTTAATGAGAAAGCACCTTTGGAAGCAGGAATGATAGGTGAGATTTACAACATCATAGTTAAGAACCTAGGAAAAGGATAAAGAAGAGAAGGATGACTGTAATGCTTTGAAAAAATCGTTTTTAAATTTTACTTAGAATGATCTCTAAAATGTAATGGAGCATGCAAATATAAGGGATGCAAGGTTGAGGGTGCAGGATGTTGTAGAAGGTAGGAAAGAATTCTGTTTTTAACCATTTTGTACAAGACATAAAAACAGATGTGAAAAGAGAATCCATTTAAGTTTTTTCCCATAATCAAAAAGCTAAGATTACACCTACTGAGGGTAGTAGTACACTGCAGAGGATCCAATCCCATAGACTGAATCAGCCAAAACTGGGTGCCATTACTTCCTCTCTGTGTTCCTGACATGTTACTTAAACTCTCTAAGCCTCAGTTTCCTCATCAGCAAAATAGAGCTGGAAGGATCTTGTAAAGCACACATGACATGATACCCAGAAAGCACACAGAGCCAGCCTGGCACACGTGAGACTCCACAAGTGGTAAATTTTGTTGTTAATACTTTATGATTTAAGGATAAAATGTACTGCAACAATGCAGTGCCAGATACAGTCTCTATTTGTGATTTAATGGCTATACAGTTAAGCCTATGTTATAGGCAGAAGTCTCCTCTGTTTTCCACGGTGCCTACGTAAATCTGACTGTGATACGCTTCCAGAGACCTAACTTTTTCAGACCACTAAAGTTGCATTGAATACTAAAAATGTGACATGGCCTTGTATTTCCCAGTAAATATTGGAAGGCTGGGTTTGTCACTTTGTCTCTATTATACCAACTTCACTAATTTAAACAAATGACAAATCTTCTAAGTAGAGCCTTCCTGGAGATTCCCAAATGCAGATAACACATTCTGAAAGTTTCTCGAATGTTCAACACAGTGCTTAATTTTGATTATTTATCACACATCTCAATAGACATTTCAATATAGTCTATCTTGATATGCTACAAATAAGACACATTAAAGCTATAGGTGCTGTGTTTTAAGAAAACCCAAGAAGCAAGTTGTTTTCATAAAACCTGACTGGATGACCAAATTAACTACAGCATTAATGCTACCTACTTTTCCACCATGAAGTAGTTATGTTTAAAGAGATATGATTTCATCAAAACTAATCACTGCAACAAATTTCAATCATATATTAAAAGATACATATAAAACACAGGTAAATTATAGTGTAATGTGTGTTATAAAAATGCAGTGGTAGGTTTCCCTGGTGGTGCAGTGGTTGAGAGTCCGCCTGCCAATGCAGGGGACACGGGTTTGTACCCCGGTCCAGGAAGATCCCACATGCTGCAGAGCGGCTAGGCCTGAGAGCCATGGCTGCTGTGCCTGCACGTCTGGAGCCTGTGCTCCGCAACGGGAGAGGCCACAACAGTGAGAGGCCCGCGTACCGCAAAAAAAAAAAAAAAAAAAAAAAAAAATGCAGTGGTGCTTATTATACAATAGCACTTGACCTAAAAAGCTGCAAAGGAACTGAAAATTAGTGGCAGAAGTCACCATTACTTGAAAACCAATCCATAATTAAAACGAAATAGTTCTGAATTTCAATATGTCAATGAGAATAAATGGTTCTGTTTAGAAAATTTATATTTACAAATAATGTAACAGGACCAAGCGATGATACAAACTGAGAAAATATGTAATTGCCTATTAATTAATTAAAGACTGTGGCCACTCTGTGGATTATGAAACCTCTGTTTTCTCCTCTTCCATGTGGCTAACTGCCTTTGGGTGGCCTCCCCAACATGAATTGGTTGTAGCCTGATGTCAGGGATCCACACATTTTCTATCCGGGGCCAGAAGTAAATAAGTTAAGCTTCACAAGCCATACAGCCACTGTTACAAGGACTCAGTTCTTCTGTCCTGCATGAACGCAGGTGTAGACAATATTCACGGACAACACATAACCAAGAGGATGTGGCTGTGTTCCAACAAAATGTTATAGAAACAGGTATCTGACAGATCAGTGACTCCCCGTCTTCCTTCTGCAGAGAAGATGCTGTTCTGACTCTCTGATTAAGTCAAGGAAGGAAAAGGAAATACATATGCAGCATAGACCTGACCCAGATGTTCTCTCAAATATCTGAAGATCAAGATGAAGAACTGGCTTAGACCAACTGAGGTCTCATTGAGGTGACCATCCACCTCAGAGGTAAAAGTAGTCCTAATCTCATGATAAGTCTTGCTGCTGAAGGATTTCTTTGCTCTTTGGATGTGTAGATCCCACAAAGATATATTTAAAAGCTATTTCTGAGGCCTTTCCTCAAAGAGAATATTTCTGGAAAGCATGAAGATTGTTCACTTTCTAACTCAAGGGGCTCCCTTCTACAAGTGACAGTCAGAAAGCATTAAACTTGCACTCAATCTGTTATTCTTTTAAGCTTGGAAAAGACAACATTCAAACAGTGGCACATAGAAAGGAAACACCACAGGCAAATGTTTTTTACTTAATGAGAACTAAGTGTCGCTCTAACTAAAATTTGGATTGGAACTAGAGTATTCTCATAAAAGCAATATAAGGTAGGAGTATGCCCGTGTTTTCACACACCCGTTCACTTATTTTCTCCACAAATACGTACATCAAGTGTTTACGCTGTGCCAGCACCATTCGGGCACTGGGAACACAGTCACGTGAAAACAGACCTTACATTCCAGTTGGAGGAGACGGAAGAAAGACAAAGTGAAAATGTGTAATGTATGATGTATGAGATGATGATAAGTACCTAGAAAAAAACAAAGTAGGGAAGGAGAGTAGGAAATACAGCGTCTGGGAGCTACAATTTCACAGAAAACAGCCGGGGAAATCCTCATAGAGAATGTAATATTGGAGTCCAGACCTGAAGACAGTGCGGGAATAAGCCAGGGACAGGAAAAAGAGTGGTCCAGGCAGAGGGAACAGCAAGTACAAACACCCTGAGGTGAGAGGGTCCCCGATCTGTTGGAGAAACAGCAAGGAGGCCAGTGCAGGGAACGTACAGCGAGAAAGGAGGGTGGAGGGAGACTCAGTGAGAGAGATGATGGGACAGAACGGGGAAGGAGAGTAGGCAGACTGCCTTACAGGATTTTAACAAAGGATGACCTTTTCATGGATCATTCTGGCCACTGTGTTGAGAACAGACTGAAAGAGAGTCAAGGACAGAAGTGGGAAAACCAGTTAGGAGAATATTGCAGTAACCAGGTGAACTACGTGGTAGCTTGGACCAAGATGCTAGCAGTAGAGATATTCCTATATGTTTCCCAGAATAAATACATTCCTAGAGTGGACCTGGAAAGAAACAGGGAGATGGTCTAAAACACAATCTTGGTGCAGTTCAGCATCCTTCGCTTAGTGAGGGATCCGAGAGGGGCTTTAGGGATGGCGAAGGGAGCGGGTCTGAGAGCCACATGTAGTATCTCGTAGGGTTTTTCTCTGCACAATCAGAAATTCTATGCTGATAACATTCAGCCTGAGCACGCGAGGAAAAGGCCCCTTACATTCACTACCAGTTTCTGGAGTGAAGTGCAGACTCCGGCATTTGTAACTCAATCTGCCTGGGTCCATCACCACTTCACTTCTTCACCACCTGCCCTGGATTAATTACAGGGCTGATGAGCTTTACGTGGATTTCCTCTTCAGCAGAGTCAAATTATAGAAAGCTTGCTTTTGGAAGTTGGCGGTAAGGAAAGGGGTGGGAAGTTCTCCATTCTCTGATTCTTCAGTAGACTTGATAGAGTCGTGTTACCCTAGAGCTGCCAAGGGCAGAGGCATTGCTTCGTGGAACGACCATGATCACCACCATTGTGACAGTGTCCTCCACGATGCCTAGAAGAGGGACCAGTAATTACTTGCTGAATCAGATTTGAGTTGCACAGCCTGTTCTATTCATTTCTAGATAACAGATCTATTTGCTTCCTACAGTTTCGATGCTTTCTTATTTACGGTTGATGGTTCCCAAAGTTAACATTTTTTTAAACTATGATACATATTTGCTTTGGTAAGATATGATTCCTGTACCCTATTTATACTTTATCCAAACAAGAAAAAGCAGCAAAGTACGATAAAACCGTACCTTGTATATGGCCCTTGAATAGTTGGTTTCTAAACACTTACGATAGAATTATAAAATTTAAGATAAATATAAACAAATATGTATATTATAGGTGCACTCTATAAGCAAGATCAAATTATTTTCCAGTAGATTAATAATATGGCATAACGGTCATACAGTATCCTGATCACAATAACTATTCAAACATCTGACAAGTGATGGATTGGTGTTCTGTTCTCATAGACTTCTATATATGGACTTTCAGAGACAGTCCATCCACATTCATAGGAACTTGGATGTTTCTGGAACTGTATAATTCGACTGCAAGAGTAAAGAGAAATCTGTTTCGGAAATGAAATACTCATTCTCCAGTTAGCAGGTGCTGGTGGTCGTTGTCAGGCTCTCTGTAGAAAAAGGCAGGAAATTGAGTTAAGGGGGCCTGATGCAGCTCTCTATTTTTATACATGAGAAAACTATGATGCAGAGGGTCATTTAAGGAAAATAAAGTGAAAAGCATGGCAGTGGAGAGTGGGCTGAGGCCAAGAGCAAAGATGCCACGTGCCAGTCTGGAGAGGCGTGGGCCTATTTCAAATAGGTGGGTGACATGGTCGGATTTTAGAGCCATCGCTAGGTGACGTGGGACAGATACCACACGCAGGCCATGAGTATCAGCTGTTCCCTGAGTCCACGCTCTCATGTCCCGGTGCCTCGGTAAACGTCCTTCCCGCGGATGGGACGGCCTCCCTTCCTTGTCCCACAGACCCATCCTTCTTTCAAGTCTCTGCATAGGCAAGGCCTCTTCACGGAAGCCCCTCGGCGGTCAGCCCTTGTCCCTTTGCTCTCTCAGTAGCCTTCTAGAACACGGTACAAAGATTGTTAGTGTATCCGATTCCTCTGTTAGACTGAGGGTCCTCTAAAAGCAGGGGCTGAGTCTTAGTTATGTTTGGAATTGAGGATGCCTCGCTCAGAAACTAGTCGTCAGAAAGTGCTTGTCACGACAATGGGCAAATGTATAAAGGGGGCAAAATTTTACCTACCTCCTCTCTCCGTGTCTCCACACCTGGTGTTGCCTCTTCACCCTGTCCTCTGTCTTTGGGAGGCCCAGAGCTCTTCATTTAAATGTCCCACTGAAGCCCGTCCCCAAACATCTCCAGGTCTAGAACTGTCCCTTTCCTCCGCCTCCCAAGACCTGCTCATTGCTTTCCAAGTATCAATACTAAAGCTGATCACTGGCTAAACTAATTCACGTTGGCTTGTAAATGACACAGTTTTCCTTTGGGGAGTTGGTGCCTAAAATCCCAAGGAAAGAATAGCTAATGGCTGAATCTCAGGCAGAGTGGCTGCCCAGCAAGGGCAAGAAAGGCAGGTATTTCTCTGCTCTGGTGTACAGCCAGGGATCCCCCAAATCACATTCTGTAGGCAGCTATCAACAGCGTCAACATGTGGACATATAAGAACTGGAAAAACAATGTTTTTATTTCACAGACTCATGGTTATTTCAGGACTTCCCTGGTGGTCCAGTGGTTAGGACTCCGAGCTTCCACTGCAGGGGGCACAGGTTCGATCCCTGGTCAGGAAACTAAGATCCCACATGCTGCACAGAGCAGCCAAAAAAAAAAAAAAAGAAAGAAAGAAAGAAAAGAAAAAAAAAAGTATGTATCTGATGATATCCTGGGATCAAATCTCCCAGGCAAAAAAAAAACACAGTTACTTCCACATTCCTCCAGCACATATATTTCTTAAAAATAAATATGAGGTTTTCCTTTTCAAAATAACTATAACTTCCTTGATGTTTTGGTGAGGAAAGGATATTTTCCACTCACAAAGGAAAAATTAACTGCACACATCAACATGAATGAATCTCAAAAACATACAGAGCTAAAAAAAAAGGAAAGTCCCAGAAGAATATACCCAGTATGATTTTATTTATTTGAAGTTCAAAACAATCAAAAATAAAACCAATTTTTGGCTTCAGGAGGCATTCACAGGTGGCTAAACCATACAGAAAAACAAAGAAATGATCAGCATAAGATTCAGGCAAGCAATGACCTCCATGGAAGAGGCGGGGAGAGAAGGAAGGCTTGGCTTCTAAGAGGAAGCAATATTCTGTTTTCTCAGCCAGGCAGGGCCTATTCATTACGCTATTATTCTCTAAACTGGACATATGTCCTCCCTCAAATGTATGGCACGTTTCATAATAACAAAAGAAAATGGAGCACTCTAAAAACTGTACAAAGAAAACAATAATCACCCACCACCCACCACCCAGGGTTCAGTATTAACAACCTTCAAGTCATCTTCCTTTTTATACACAAGCACCCACGTGCACATGCATAACATTTTATGTGTATGTAAAATCATATACCGTAAATACAGTTTGCAGCTGGCTCTTTATCCCACAACACCCATATACATTGTTGCAGAATGAACTCTATGATGCATAATTGAGTGAGAAGAAACATTGTGAGCTTACTAAGAACTCACACAAAAAGGGATATTCTCACCCAATGTGATTAAACACATTTTCCTCAGATCTCCAGCATTCCCATGACAGGAGAACTTTCTAAGTTCCAAACCAGGGATGCCACACCAAACCGATCTTCCCTAAGACAGTGAATTTACATCTACAACATCTCTTTAATCCACAGTCAAAGCCAGACATTTTTAGCTTCTAAACTAGTTTTTTACTATGGAACAAACGTGCCAAAAACGATATTCATCATTTTCAACACAGAAAAAAATAACCGTATTACATCAGAGCCCATAAAATATGGAAAATGGAGGAGTGATTTTCTCACTTCTGACACACACATCATGTGTAAGACCCAGACATTCGGCATTTCAATTCTGTTCCGTTAATGACAGAACTGTTTCCATCTAAGACCCCAAATTATGTCTCAATCACGGCAACGTTTATGAATGTTAATTGCCTGCTACTAGCATGTTAGTAAACGATTGTTTTAAACTGACATGCCTCCTGGACCAAATTATTCCCATGATCGAACTTTTTGCTGGCCAGAGCCTCAGTAAGTATTTCCTAGGAGCTTGAATTTTTCAATACGGCAATCCACAACTGGTAACCATACACTTCACACTCATGGCTTTCTATAAATGTTTTAGTTTGAAATAATAAATGCTTTTAAAAATACCTCCACTTTGATAGGAAAACCCTATTCACCTCACAGCTCATTTCCACTTTTTAGTAATTTTTCTCTCATCAGGTTGACTCAAATAGAAAACATATCACCAAGAACTGAGCCACAGAACAGCCTGACACAGGTTCCAGAATTGGGAGTGAGGGGCTGACAAGTGGGCCCTGAGAACTTTCGGAGAAAGAGATTTTTCTTATCAAAACATGATCGTGTGTTTGGAAATGTGCTCACAAAAATAATTTTGGCTGCAGCAATTCCATGCTCTTCCAATCATCCCCCAAAGCATGCTTTTACCAGTCAGAACAATTGTTAAGACTCCACACCTACAATGCAAGTTTCTCATTTCCTCCTAAATAAACTAAATTGAATTTCTATAGCTGGAGCTGTTTGAAAAGGTTTTCCCTTTTTAAGTGAATGCAGTGTGCACAGATAGTCCCAATGCACCAAACCTCATAGCTCACAAAGCAGGAGACTTTCAGAGCAGCAAGAACACGCTGGGCTATATGAGATTTGAGGCAAACGCTGTGATCAGGGTAAGAAAAATACCTCCATGGAATTAAGAAAACCCGGTTGAGGCATTAGAAATGGAACAGGTTCACGTCTGGATTCAGGTGAGGACTGTAAAGTTTAGAAGGCCTTCTCGGCTCTGTGCTGTTCACCAAGAGTCTCTGCATCTGCCCTCAATAAACCCATCAATCCAAGGACACATCACCTGGGAAAATGCAAGACAGCTCACTGAATCCATTTTTTAAAATCGTCATACCTATAGATGGCCTACAGGCACATGAAAAGATGCTCAACATCACTAATTATTAGAAAAGTGTAAATCAAAACCACAGTGAGGTGGGCTTCCCTGGTGGTGCACTGGTTGAGAGTCTGCCTGCCGATGCAGGGGACACGGGTTCGTGCCCCGGTCCGGGAAGATCCCACGTGCCGCGGAGCGGCTGGGCCCGTGAGCCATGGCCGCTGAGCCTGCGCGTCTGGAGCCTGTGCTCCGCAGCGGGAGAGGCCACAACAGTGACCCCAAATTATGTCTATGGCTCATCTATGAGCCCGCGTACCGCAAAAAAAAAAAAAAAAAACTACAATGAGGTATCACCTCACACCAGTCAGAATGGCCGTCATTAAAAAGTCTACAAATAACAAATGATGGAGAGGGTGTGGAGAAAAGGGAACCCTCCTACGCTGTTGGTGGGAATGTAAATTGGTGCAGCCACTATGGAGAACAGCATGGAGGTTCCTTAAAAAACTAAAAGTAGAGCTACCATATGATCCAGCAATCCCACTCCTGGGCATATATCCAGACAAAACCATAATTTTAAAAGATACATGCACCCTATGTTCACAGCAGCACTATTTACAGTAGCCAAGATATGGAAACAACCTAAACACCCATCAACAGATGAATGGATAAAGAAGATGTAAGATATATATACATATATATATATATATATGTACACATACAATGGAATATTACTCAGCCATAAAAAAGAATGAAATAATGCCATTTTCAGCAACATGGATGCACCTAGAGATTATCCTACTAAGTGAAGTAAGTCAGAAAGAGAAAGACAAATATCATATGATATCACTTATATGTGGAATCTAAAAAATAGTACAAATGAACCTATTTACAAAACAGAAACAAACTCACAGACATAGAAAACAAACTTATGGTTACCAAAGGGGGTGGGGGGGACAAATTAGGAGTTTGGGATTAACAGACACACACTACTATATATAACACAAGTAAACAACAAGAACCTACTGTATAGCACAGGGAAATATATTCAATATCTTGTAATAACCTATAATGGCAAAGAATTTGAAAAAGAATGTATGTATATGTATAAATGAAGCACTCTGCTGTACACTTGAAACTAACACAACATTGTAAATTAACTATACTTCAATTTTTAAAAAATTGTCCTGCTTACAAATGAAAGATACTCATGGGTGGACCCAAAGCAGGTGAATTATAGCACAAACTAAAGAGCAGGTAAACGTCATATTTCTGTTGAGTAACAGATAGCCACCCTTACTGTCAACCTGCATCCCAGTTCCTGTGTGTGGTCAAGGTCCCTCATGCTGAAGTTGTATAGATTTACACATAACGATGGCAGATGACAAGAAGTCTATGAGTTTTCTGTGTCTTAGCTACTTCTCCTCTACTCCCTGACTTCGCAGGATACACACCACAATGAGCTGAAGGACAGTTATGGATCTGCAGACAAAGGAACAGGCTGCATGTAAGTCAGAATATATGTACAAAGAGAAGGGACAAAGAAGGACATCCACAAGTCATGGCGGGTGGCTCTGTTTCCCTGGCCACGGAAAACATTTTTTTATCCTTGTCACATCAATTGCTTTTACCTTAAACTTGTTTCTCCGTTCGATTTTTCTCTTTGCGCTCTCGTTCGTAGAGATATGAACTCTACCCTCTTCCAAAGAAATGATTGTTTTTCCTTTGAAACATTTTTAAAGCATGTGCTTGAGAACATGCTGCTTCTAACTGGTTTCTTTCCCACTTTCCACTTCATCCTGACACTGCTGTTGGACAAATATTCCTAAATTTCTCCCTTTCTTCCTGTGCCCCTGAACTCCAAATCTTCAGGGCTTTTCCACAGCCTGTAGAAGAAGGTCAATGTTCTTAATCTGCTATTCAAGGCTTCCATAGTATGGCTCACCTCTTTTTTTTACTTTTGCTCCTACACAAATCCCTGGACTAGACCAAATGAGATTTTTTCACGGCCCCTCACACACGGAGCTTTCTTTCCCCACATGGTTGCTCCAGTTGAATTCCTTCCCTATACTGGTCAGCTGTGCTGCAGTATCAAACAGTCCCCAAACTCCCAATGGATTACAACAACAAATAGTTATTTCTCATTCACATGACATGTAGGTTTTTAGTGATCTTCAGCCAGGATCCTGCTCCAGGATCCAACTATGTGTCACTTCGTGCTGGAACCCACACCCAAGAAGCTACCACTCTCTGGGACACACTGTGCTCCCAGAAGAGGACAGAGGGAAATGTGCAGTCCCATCTAACGCTGCGGCTCTGATGGGGCATATGTCAGGATTCACTCCTATTTCATTGGCCAAAGCAAGTCACTAAGGCAAGCCCAGCCTAAAGGGGCCAAGAAATTATACTTCCCCTGCGAGTAGACATTACAAATCACACTGCAACTAGCAGGACTGTAAAATCCTATTTCAGGGAAGAAATGAGGTTAATAATTGCAAAGAGAAATAAAATCTACCCCACTCCCTAAATCCTCCACCCCACCTCTCTGACAGGTCCGCCATCCATTCCAGCCTTGGTTCAAGTCCCATTGTTTATCAACCTGTCTACCCTCAATCCCACCTGGTCTCCCTGGAGCACTGCTGATCAGTATCGCACATCTGGCCCTTAGCTACTGCTACCATATCTAACGTCATCATATGATCTACCTGTCTTGTACTCCTGACTAGACCATAACCTTCCTGAGGATAAGATTCAATCTTATACCTCTTGGTAACTCCACTGATTGTATAAGGTCCATTCCTGCATAATGGTTTTTGCTGAAGGAGATATTGGTGATAACATTTTTCTGTTACGGGAAACAAGTGTCATCTTCAAAGAACAGACTTAGTCCAAAGGACTATTATTGCCAAATTTTAATGTTTTCTCTCCATTATTTACATTACCAAAGTAAATCAGTGGAGAGAGGGCCTGTTTGCACACATATCTGGGGCTTGATCATTTATCAAATAAAGTATGTGGTGTGAAATAGGGCCATGCCGTGGGTACACAGTGGTTTCACCCTCGTTCTAGCCCCCTGTACAAAAGCAGTGACCTGGACAAACTGCAATGTAATGACCTATGTTAATGAGTTGTTAATAGTGCGCTAAAAAATGATAATTTTTAAAGATATCTTGGTATTTTAAAATAGTTCCCTTTCAATTCTTATTACATTTACAGACCTAGAACCAGATTCACAAGTCACGTAATTCAATGGGACTTTCCCCAAAGGAAATTCTTTGCAACAAGCCAGCAGGAGGCATAGTCCCACTTACTCAGGGCTATTCCTACAAATTTTACTTTTAACGTTTTACTGCCTTTCTCCCAGCTCATCAGTACTCAGTCATTCATCCTGAACATTCCATAGTCACTTCACCATATTGCAAAGCAACGTCTTTCATATTTCTTCGTCAGCTACGTTATTTTTTAAATCCCCACTCAAACACAACTCTCCTGTCAGGAGGTGACCTCTGTCACGAGAGATACAGTATCTCCATTCAACAGGTGATCAGAATCTCCCCGCACCTCCTCAAGCACACCTTCCCCGGGATCTCAGCTCTTCTCACATTCCTGCTGGGTTCTTTTCCCTTATTTGAAGTTACACTCGAGACTCTGAGCAAAGCAGTCATTGCCTCTCCTACCCACAAATAGAATCCATTAAGTGAAAATTCATTCCAAACTCATCTTGGGGAAGTAAGGAAGACTCAGTAAACCCCGAAAGGTCTAGAGGTTGAATTTCATTTGGAAAACTATCCAGAAGTTCAACTGCTTATCCAGTGCTTATCCTAACTCTGAGAGTGGCCTAGAGATGTGCTGACAGGAAGGAATTAGGGTTCCACCAGGCGCCAGGGAAACCAGTTCCGCAGCCCTTCGCTGCACCCTGCTTCTGAGGAGGAGAAGGGCAAGTGGGCGAAGATGCTGAGGGAGGGGTAAGTCAGGAAACCCCACTCCAGCCTTTCCAGAACCTCGGTGAAGGATGCTTCGTGCCATGTTTCCAACGGGGAAGACCTACTCTACCTACTGCAAAAACATTGCTCCTGAGAAATAAAAAACGCTCATCTATGAGCAAAGTGGTGTTGGGATCCCTTTCCTAAAATTAATCTACTTTCCAACTTGAAGACCGAAAAGCTTTGGAAGGTAGCGAGGCACCATGATTGCCTTGGGTTTAAAAGGTGACGTTTGGAAATGAAAGAAAAGTACATTTGGAAAAAGAAATAGGCAAAGGGGGCTTAATTTCAAAGCCCCAAGGATGCCTATCAGATACTTAGGCTCTGAGACTATGGAGCTGAAAATTCATCCATTTAGTTACTCGGTTGAAAACAAAGATTTATTTGATTTTTTTTAATCAATGTGGCTGGAAATCTGAGCTTTAGTGAACAAAAAATTACTCAGATCACTACTTGAGTGAACAGTGAGGATAAGACAGGGAACTGAGGAATTAAGCCTTAGCATAGAGCATAGAAATAGAAAAGTCCATTAAGACGTTTGCCAAACCACCTTTTCCTCCCCCGAGCTTCATTTTAATCATTCAAGAAAAAAGATAACTGTTATATTTTTAAACACATCCATAGCTGGCAGGGGGTGGAGAGGGCACTATATCCTATCTCATTGTTAATCACACTCATCAATGCCAGTAAATTGTTTCTTCCATGTGACCCAAAGGGACAACTTAGATGATGCCCTAGCTCACCCCTCATGATGACTGACAAGCTATCTCTAGGGCCGAATCCAGTTCCCTGACCTCCCCGTGGAGTCCAGACCGGGCGTACGAGCCACTACAGAAAAGCTAAGGCCTTGCACGTGTCCTTCCTCCTAGAAGGGAAAAAAAGCTCTAATTCAACAGGCACATATCTTCCCAAACCTCCCAAAATCTGGATAAGAAGATGCTTTTAAAACCAACATTGGGCTTCCCTGGTGGCGCAGTGGTTGAGAGTCTGCCTGCCGATGCAGGGGGCGCGGGTTCGTGCCCTGGTCCGGGAGGATCCCACATGCTGCGGAGCGGCTGGGCCCGTGAGCCATGGCCGCTGAGCCTGCGCGTCCGTAGCCTGTGCTCCGCAACGGGAGAGGCCACAGCGGTGAGAGGCCCGCGTACCGCAAAAAAAAAAAAAAAAACATTGAGGGGACTTCCCTGGTGGCGCAGTGGTTAGGAATCCCCCTGCCAATGCAGGGGACACGGGTTTGATCCCTGGTCTGGGAAGATCCCACATGCCACGGAGCAACTAAGCCCGTGCGCCACAACTACTGAGCCTGTGCTCTAGAGCCTGCAAGCCACAACAACTGAGCCCACGCGCTGCAACTACTGAGCCCGCATGCCTAGAGCCCGTGCTCTACAACAAGAGAAGCCACCACAATGAGAAGCCCGCACACCGCCACGAAGAGCAGCGCCTGCACGCTTGCAACGAGAGAAAGCCTTTATGCAGCAACGAAGACCCAACACAGCCAAAAATAAATTAATTAAATAAATACATTTATTTTAAAAAAAACCCAACGTTGGCCATTTTGCTGATTAACAGCACTGAGAAAGAACGAAAAAGAGAGGAAGTTTGATGATAAGAAAAAGAAACTTACATTTTTATATGTGGTCTTCCTGGATTTAAGTACACTAAACACATCCATGAATACCCAGATCTCTCAGGAGAAAAGGAAAACATTCCAAAAGAGGAAAAATTCTGAACTTTCTTTGAATGTAATGTAGCAAATAATACAATGCCTACTTAGATTGTATAATTGTCCATGGGAAGTGGGCTAACTAACAAAGAAAGCTATTACATTTCCAGCGTTTTTGTGGTGTGTTGAATAAATGGGGTCTACCTTGCTAAGAGAGCACTTCCCAGGCGTTGGATCTAATTCTGATAGAAAACCAGGTGTCTGGGGAGACGCAATTTCTCCCAGAGCTCCTAGGAAGCAACTTTATGTAGGTGATGCAAAATTAGTTTTCTTCTGAAACTCACATCAAGATTCTTGTCATCCTTTCTCCCCTAGAATTACAGAATCACAAGAACCCAGGAAGTTATCTGGAAGGGGAGGAGAGAAGAACAAGTAGGAACATTACAGAATGACATTTAACAAGGAGGGAAATAAGATAACAATACATGTTTCAGGAATAGGAGCAGCTTCGGTGCAAGTTGTGCCATGTAACCACTCCAAGGAAGGACCAGGATCCTCTCCCATCAGCAGCAGCAACTAAGCAACCACTAAGCTAAGACTCCCTGGTGCATTGCCTCAATCTGCCTGATGGTTCAAAGAGCACGGGCTATAGAGTCACATAGCCTGTGTTCACATACTGGCTCTATCATTGTTCTTTCATGACCCTGAGCAAATTTCTTGACTTCTATGCCTCAGTTTCCCCGTCTATAAAGTGAAAATGAACATAATAGCAACTTCATAAAATTGTTGGGAAGATTAAATTGCATAAAGCATATAAAATGTTTCTCATAGTGTGTGGAGGGTAGTAAGCACCCAATCAACGTAAGCCAGTGTTGCATTTTGTTTCCTCTCTACAACGGCCCTATCAAGGTCATCGGCATCACCTTCATTTATCAGGAAGGATACAGAGTTAAGGAGATGTTACCTGTCCCGTTTCACACTGTTAGTTAGCATTCCAGACAGTACCTGTGCCCCAGAAGCATGTGGTTTTAAATTAACACCCTTTTCTCTGAGCCAAACTCTTTCTCCACTCTCCCAGGACGCCCTGGGAAAATGCTGACTTCATTTAATGCAAACAGTCAATCAATGGCATTTGACTGAATAGCTAGCATTCTAGAGTTCTGGAAGAATGAATAATCTTCCCAGGCTACACAACTTTTAATACTAGAAACAAACATTCTTGGGCTATCTATAGTCAATCCCAGGCATTCAAAGACTCCTTAAAAGACACATGTCTTTACAGTGTGTATATGATCCCACTAAACTAGTAGTTCTTAAGTTTTATTGAGTCTTGGAACTCCTTGGAGGATCAGATCAAAGAAAAGGACACTTTCCCCAGGAAAAAAAAAAAAATGCACATACACATACTCACAAAATATGCCTACATTCAGTGGGTTCAGAGACTTAGGGAAGTCTGTGAAATCCAGGCTAGGAATCCCAGTTCTAAAGTGCCTGGAGGTCTGGAAGGAGAATCCATTTACAAAGATTTTTCTTTCTATCTAGATATACTCTCCCTGCTTGCTTTGCTTTGTTTCTGCTGGATTCCTTCCCCTTCTCTCCCTGCTTTCCTTCCTATCTTTACCTCTCTTATTCTTCCTTTCTCAATACTCCACCCCCTTCCTACCTTGGCGATCAGACAAAGCCACTATCAAAATTCCCTCACCGCCGCCCCCGCCCCCTGCTGTCCCCCCCCCCCCCCCCCCCGTATCCTTCCTGACAAACTGATTCCGGAGAGGAATCCGATAACTTATCAATAGGCATAGGTTGCTCCATAGGAATATTGGCCAGCCTAGGAAACAGCCTTTCTTTGAAGGATAGCAGATCAGAACTTCTGACTCCATCGGGGAGTGTTTTCTCCTAATTCTCCAGTAAATGTGACCACTTTCCATTAAATATACACAGATTCACTGTATCCTGTTTTCAAGGAAACAGATTCACTAACAAGTTAACAATGCTGGCATAGGTATCTGGGTACTCATTTGTCCACCCACGTTTGTGACTTCTTTTTATGGTGCCCATCAACTTATCAGTTAACCAATCAGAAAAAGATATATTGGAAACCGAAATAGCCCTCATTTAAGCAACCCTTGCATTAAAATGTGTCCATCTGCACTGGGTCTCTTGTTTCCCTTCAGCGTGTGAGTGAATTCCGTTTATAGCAGTTTTTTTTTAATTAATCTTTTAAAATTCACAATGCAATCCTTTGGAATCCTTGGTCAACTTTTATAATTTTATATTTAAGTTTTTAGTTACATTCTGCCCATAGAGTTGCCTAATATGAAAATCTGCTTAAGTAATTATAAGAATGGAAAACCTCAAATTGAAAGAAAGTGTAAAATACTGGATTAAAATATTTAAATGAAATATTGTTCAAAGGATTTGTCTTAAGGCTTGCCTTTTGATGCATTTTATACCTCTATAATATTCCATCATCAAAAAAAGCTAAAAAGTTGGTATTTCCACTCCTAAGCAAATAAAAATGCTTTGTGTACACCCAAGAATTTTCCTGAAGGATGCTTTTCAAGAGAATCGTCCTTTGTATTTTCCATGTGGAAGTTTCCACAAAAACCAACTAAGATATGATGACCTTTTTTTTAATAAGTCAGATTTACCACCACAAATGTGCCTCAAATTATAAATGGGACATTTTGTGAACTGCTGGGTATGCGAAATTCAAGGGGAGGGATAAATGCTTTATACGAATATTACACATTTAGTTCCCAGTTTTCTGAATATTTCATAGCAACTTCACTGGCCTTTCTGCTTACGATAATGATTGTTTAAGGTACAATTACTGTGAAGTCCTTCACTGGACGGAAACACTTTTTTTTATTTGGAAAGGGAAGAAAAAACATATAAAATGAATAGCATTGGCAAATGTTTCTAATCATTTCCTTAAAATACCAAACCACCAAACAACCTTTTTATTTACTACGTTTTGCTTTGGTACATAAATCAAAGGACAATAACAAGCCTAATGTCAAAGAAACTTTTTGACACTTCATACATTTGAGCAAGCTTAGCCGATAAACAGTTTAGATGAAGTTATGGTTTGAAATATGTTTCCCAAGGGGACTGTGGTTCATAAATTGCTATCAGGCTACCTCTGTCATTATTGATTCGAGACGTACTCAAGGTACCCACAGCTATTACTAAGTCTAACGTTACTTGACCTGCTTTTTCAGAAAATAATATTTAGTTATACAAGGACATCTGACCATCCATCCTAGAAGAAACACGGAATTTGCTTGTCATCATGTAGAAAAAAGTATCGCATTCTATCTGAAATTTTGATGAGCAATTAAAAGAGGAGGAAATGTAATCCTTTTTCAGAGATTAAATAATGTTCATAATCCTGAGCTGGTGTTAAATGAGTTGTTTTATAACAACTGTACCGCAAGAGCTTAGAAAAATGACTTTTTTAAAAATAGGTCAAACAAAAGAAATTTACATCTCAGCATGTTGTGATTAGATAATTTATTACATCTGTGTCTTCTTGGCCGTTAAGTGTTTTTGATAAGCTTATTAAAATTAAACCCACAGTCACATCGAATATCAGTCGCATAATATGTGCTTATTCCTTTCCCTGCCCACAGAAACCAACTTGCCTGTGAGCATGCAGCAAGGGCCATGAGTATGGAACAGTTTATGTGCTCCAACCTATATCGTGTCCTCAGCCTTGGGGATTTGGGAAATGTCAGAAAAAGATCAGAGCGAGGATCCTGCTACTTTTTATTCCGATCCTCCGGTCTTAACCTCCAGGAAAACACTTAAAGGTTAGTTATGACTTGATCGCTCTGCTTTACATTTATCATCGGTGACCCGGCTTCATGAAAGCACAGAACCAAAGAGTTTTAGAAACGGACCTGATGAGTGTCATCCGCCTCAAGAGATGTGACAAATTTATGAATTTTATCAGCCTTGCTTTTAGATATGCTGGTAAGTTAAACAGTCAGAGGTGGAAGTTCCCTGTGAGCTCTCTTAATCACCTGAGAAGCTGCCTGACTGCACATCAGAGGAGAGGGGGACAAATAAAAAGCTGGACCACGTCACTGCCACACGAAGAAACTTGCCAAATGTAGAGGAAAATGTTTGGCTTTCTTTTTTTTCTTTTTTGCTGGACGCTGTCCTCTCACTGCCGCAGCCTCTCCCGTTGCGGAGCACAGGCTCCGGACGCGCAGGCTCAGCGGCCACGGCTCACGGGCCCAGCCGCTCCGCGGCATGTGGGATCTTCCCGGACCCGGGCACGAACCCGCGTCCCATGCATCGGCAGGCGGACTCTCAACCACTGTGCCACCAGGGAAGCCCTTGGCTTTCTTATTTAAAAAAAATAATAATACATCTATATCTCCCTGGAACTGAGTGATCTGAAGCACTTTGGATAACTCATTCAAGGAAACACCACTTGCCCTGGTCTCCTACACTTGCAGGAAACTTTCCAGAGGATTCCATAGTAACCTTCGCTAATTTTACACAATCACCTATTCAGCTATCTGAAGGAGAAAGTAGGTTTTGCCAAAGCAAACTTGAGTTTACCTTGGTTTTGACCTTTGGCTGGCATCGCTTAGGAACCAGAATGCCTACGGAGAACAAAGATCCCTCTTCTCATTCATAATTTACCTGTTACATGGCACTGAACCTGTAGAAACAGTGAAGACGCTGGGGAGCAATTAAAAGGCTCTGGAAATCACTGTCAGTGGCTTCACTCACCCACCCTTTCACCCAAAATAAAAATCAAACCAGTTTGTTTTGGATCATTTTAAATAGGAAACACCAGGCCTTTCCTAGTGCGTTGTTATTTCCAGTTAAAACAGAGCCTCTAGTTGCAGAATATCTTTCTTTCAGGTTTTAAACGTAGAACTCTTCTTTCACAAAGACCTTGGGAAACTTCCCCAGAACTGGTTTACTTCTCTAAAAAGTATCTAAAAACGCACAGGGCGTTTCACTCTGATGAAGCACTCCTGACACATAACTATTAACCTTTGAACAAAGGGTCTCCATCTCCTTCTCTCTCGACCTCTGGTCCCACAGTCCTGTCCTGTGGTTCTGGCCTCACTTCAAAGACCCGCAGCCCGAGAGGGGCTGCACTTATTCTATGTATTTCCTTTTTCCTCCCCCACTCCTTTCCCGGGGCTCGCTCCCTCTCTCTCTCCCTCTCTCTCTCTCTTTCACTTTCTTCTTACAACTTTCTTGCCTTTGATAGAAAAACATCTAATCTCTCCATCTTCCCACAACTTTACAGCTCTCCTGACGGTGTGCCCTGCTCTTTTATTTCCTTGGTTCCAGGAAAAGTCCAAAATCTTCCTGTTGTAACTGAACGGCCAAGTTAGTCTCGATTTGGGACCTATCTCTACCTTGCAGCTTGGAATGATACTATTTTAGGCAAAATAAAGAAAACTTGACCTCAAATTAGTAGACAGATAGGATCATTACTTGATACCCAAGACAATGCTTTCTTTGAATCAAAGGATATAAGAGCTGGAAAGAATGATGAAGGCCTGTCCTAGCTCCTCTTTTGAAGATAAGAGGCCCACAGAGGCTACATAATTTGTCCAAAGCCACGGGGCCCGTTGTGACAGAGGCAGAAACCGCCCCTGCAGTCCAGCACTGTGGTGACACCAGCATCTTCCTGTGGTGTAAAGAGACGTGGCCTTTGCCCTGGGCGCTGGTCGCTAGTGGAACAGTGCCGGGCCTACCTCTTTTTTTTGGCTGGGAGGACATGAACTAGGGGGACCTGCATCCCGAATCCACTCAGAGGCTCAGCATTTAGGATTAGAACAGTCTGCTTTGACACTGCATTTCTATTTCTTTTCCCCCTCGTCTGAGAGAAGAGAAACATAATCAAACAACTAAAGAAATAATAATAACAAGATTAAACGTATGCTTTTAGGACAGTGGTATTTCAGAGCTGATAGGAAGCTTGTGGTCTCAGAGTCCATGCCCTTTACCTCACATTTGAGGTAACTTGGCCTCAGGTGAGTTAGCTGGTTAGCTGGGAGCAGAGGGCCAGGTTTACGACTTGACTACCACATCTCTGCTCACGTGTCATTGGGAATACGCGTGTTACTGGACGTTACTAGTAATGCCTTTAATTCACTATGTGCATCACCTAATTATTTCTGTATTTCAAGGATCTATGATATATCTCATAAATTCACTCTCAATCATTTCATTGCTCAAAATCTTTTATAAATACAACTCCTTATGCCAGTCCTACAACGGTCTCACATATCAAATATCACATTTATCACTCTTCTGGGCAATGGCCTAGATGTATAAAATTTCTTTTGTGCTGGATTTTTAAGGAAAATGTCCACTTTGGCTATTTCACTTGTTTTTTTTTTTTTCCTGTGATAACCGTAAGGCAATACTGATTTTATTTTAAGAAATGTTCTGATAAATGGTTTCAACCAAAGGTTTAAGGATTTTTAAGGAAAACGACTTGTCGCCTATTCATGTTTCTTTTCACCTTTGAGAAAAAAGTCCCATGAGTCAAAGTTTCTAGTCAATCAAAAAAAGGCACATTACTCTCCCATTTTAATGGTAGAACAGGGACCTTTAACTTTCCTGGAGGCTTTGCTTTGGGGTTTATGTGGAGCAGGACTTCCTTAATGCTGGTAATCAGACCCGCAGGATGCATGTTAATCGTTCCCGACATGTAAAACTATCTACAGTATCTCAGCTAATAACACCGCGGGCAACCCTTCACTTCTGGAAAGCACAGTATTGAAACCAATTATGTGTCTGTTGATTGACCCTCCCCTGCCTCCCCAAAGACATTAGTGTAGCTCATTCCAATAATGTCAAAATTTTATCTCCGAAACAGCAGCAAAGAGGGGGAACTACAGAACCAAGTTAAAACGTACACTCTCGCTGGCTGGTTAGAGATAATACATTTGGGCAAAATCTCATTGTGCAATCCTACAAAAGCATGTAACTGCTACAGTTTCACAACAGCTAATTGTTTCGAAGGAAACATTGCTGAAAGGTAAGTTACCATCAGCTGCATTGATAATTCAGTGTAAAACGTTGACATTTATTTCTACGCAGGCTTTGAATATTGTCAAACCAATGAAAGTTCTTGTTTGCAAGAAATAGAAACCTACTCTGATTATCTTAAGGGAAGACAAAAATGGTGAGGAAACGGGTTGAACGGAAGTACACAGAGGCTTGCAGAATTGGTGCAAAGCTGGAGGGCCAGGCTGGGAAAACGGTCAGGAACCCAGAAGCCCGATAGAGCTGGACATCCAGAACAAGAGCAGGGGGCCGGCCAAGCCGGCTACTCCAGTTCCACGGCCAGAATGCCCTACATCCACCCCCTGCCTGCACACTGCTTGCTCAAGGACCAAAGTCCCAGAAGACAATGTGTGATTCCCGATTCTAAATCACCTGGCTACTCCAGTGTTCATCACGCTATTTACAACAGCCAAAACATGGAAGCAACCTACGAGTCCATCAACAGAGGAATGGATAAAGAAGATGTGTGTGTGTGTGTGTGTGTGTGTGTGTGTGTGTGTGCATGTATAATACACAATGTAATATTACTCAGCCGTAAAAAGGAATGAAATATTGCCATTTGCAGCAACATGGATGGACCTAGAGATGATCATACTAAGTGAAGTACGTCAGACAGAGACAAATATATATCACTTATATGTAAAATCTAAAAAATATTACAAATGAATGTACAAAACAGAAACAGACTCACAGACATAGAAACAAGCTTACGGTTACCAAAGGTGGGGGAGGGATAAATTAGGAGTATAGGATTAACAAACTCCTATACATAAAATAGGTAAGCAACAAGAATTTACTGTAGAGCACAGGAAACTATATTCAATGTCTTGTAGTAACCTATAATGGAAAATAATCTGAAATATGTATATATATAACTGAATCAGTTTGCTGTACACCTGAAACTAACACAATATTGTAAATCAGCTATACTTCAAAACAAAGAATACAGGCTTCATTTTATGACTAGCAAAAAAATTTATTACTAGGATAATTGGAAGAATCTGAATAAAGTCTATGGATTAGAAAAAAATTTTAAATAAAATAAAATAAATCACATGGCTACATCCGGGAGAAGAGAGAGTCTGGCCCCCTTAGCCAGCTGTGCAGCTACCTGGGACTCCACACAGAGAGGCTTCATGGAAAGTGGACAGGGGACTAATAAAAGGGAAGTTGGATGACAGACTCACTCATACGCACACACACACGCACACGCACACACACACACGACAAAGCTTTACTATAAATGTGCTAGTCTCATTTGTTTTTTTTTTAAAGCCTTTGAACTGGGGGAATAATTTTCTATTTCTGGCAAAGTCCACTTTGAGCTTTGGAACTTAAATGCCTCGAAGGGGAAACACAATAGATGTGTCCTCACACCGATGTCTGTGCTGCAGGCAGTACGGTTATCAAATGGTTCCCGGGTTCTGCCTAACTCCGATCAGAAAAACGTGGCTGTAACAGCGAGCAAAATAATCTATCCTAAGTTCTTTGACCCTTATGCTAGAACACAAGATTCAGTCATTTCTCAACTAAAAAGGGTATTTTCAAATTGGGTTCCCATGTTTGGTGAGTCGAAGTCTGACCTTTCTCGGTTTTTTACTTTAGATGATTCTCTCAGCTTATAGTCTAATTTTCTTGGTACAAAGTATGAAATGTACAAGCATTGTTTGCACATACGTATTTCACTAAATGATGGCCAAAATGCAATTCAACATGGAACTTTACTCTTCAGGATATTTTTACCATTTGAATAAAATCAAGATCAACTTTTTAAAAGGTCAAAATAATATTTTATTGCATATTTGCGTACTAAAGTCCAGATGCTGCCCTTTAAATTTTTTTTTAAAAAGTGTTCGTACTAAGAATTTTGCCAGGTATGAGTACATTTTCATCAGATTTTAACTCTTCAAAACCTGACCCTCTCTGCAGGGAATGAAGCAGTGAGAATTTGAAATCAGGTTTATTCCCTTAAAGAATTGTTTCCCTGAGAGGCTGGGGAAATAGGGAGGTGTTGGTCCAAGGGTACAAACTTTCAGTTGTAAGAGGACTAAGTTCTAGGGACCTAATGTACAGCATGGTGATTACAGTTAACAGTACTGTATTATATACTTAAAAGTTGCTAAGAGATTAGTAGATCTTAAATTTTCTTACCATACACACACACAAGTGTGTGAGATCCTAGATATGCTAATTAACTTGATTGTGCTTATCATTTTACAATGTATATGCATATTAAATCATCACGTTGTACATCTTTTTAGAAATCACATTGTACAACCTAAATATATATAATTTTTTTCAATCATACTTCAATCAAGCTGGGAAAAAAATAATAAAATAAATCAGTAAAAAAAAGTTTCCCAGGACTTCCCCAGTGGTCCAGTGGTTAAGACTCCATGCTACTTAACACACCATTGTAAAGCAGTTATACTCCAATAAAGATGTCAAAAAAAAAGACTCCACGCTACCAACGCAGGGGGCGCAGTTTCGATCCCTGGTCAGGGAACTAAGATCCTGCATGCCCCGCATTTAAATTAAAAAAAAAAAAGTTTCCCATAAAAGGTAATGATAATATAGAAAGTTAATGCAGATGAATAAATGCTAAATAATAAAAGCTCTTCATGTGTATTTACTAATTAACTGAATAATAACTACATTTATATAGCACTAACTGTGCCAGGAACTATTCTATTTACTTGTCATATGTTACCTCGTTTAATCCTTACAATGGCCCAATGAACTAAGTATTATTTTTATACCTGTTTTACAGATGAGAACACAGAACAGTTAAGTAACTTGCTGGGGGTTCCTAGCTAATCCAATAAGCCCGGCTCTAGAGTCTGTGTTCTTAATAATTGTTATAACACCTCTTTGGATCAGTTTTTCAACAAAGGTAATGGAAGTTCTCCAATTAATGTAATTTAAAGATAAATATGCAATCGGTTGGGATCGTTGAAATAATCTTCCACCTCTACTAAATTTTAGATCAAGGTGTTACAATTTCATCCTCACATATTAAAGCCTATAAACCTGGAATAGAGGACCACTCTTCCAAAAAGTAGATATATTTAGACCACTCTCCCCAAGGTAATTGGGCATTCCTTATCCCGTAACCAAGTATGTATGCTTTCTCCAATATTACTCTTGTCAAGATATGACCTGGGAAGGTTTTGCTTGGGGTGCAAAGGTAGTGTCTGTTGATGGACACTTAGCTTGCTTCCAGGTCTTGGCAATTGTAAATAGTGCTGCTAGGAACAATGGGGTGCATGTAACTTTTTGAATTCGTGTTTTGGGATCTTTTTGGGAAAAAAAATGAATGAGTGTATTTGAAAGGTGGGCTGAACAGCCTTGAAGAATACAGTGACTACTGAAAAGATCTGCAGACACACTAGACCTAGTGGACCCTGTCACAAACTCTAACTTCCACCCTCAGTTCCTGTGTTCATTGCTTCTACTGAAGCCTCTGCTCAGAGCAACTGGAGCAAAATGATGTTTACATTTTACCAGTGTTTTATTTTCAATTAAACATCTCAGCTGCTATTTACATAGTTAAATGGCATGGCATTTATTCCATGCAATTTGATGTTATTTCTTTGTAAATATTTCTCCAACGAGGGACCTAAGTTCAAATTAGTTGTGAAAATGTCACCCAAAGTAAAACAAACTCTAATTTAACCTTGATCACAAATTATTGTTCAACTAAAGCTGAAAACCTGTAAAAATTAAAAATGGAAGGCCAAAGGAATTAACTGAGATGCACATGGCTCAGGAAGCAACTTGTTTTTGCGCTGCCTGGGCCTTTGAGGACTTAGGTCGAGTTACGTCAGCTAAGGGCACGTTACAGCGGAGAGTGAAGGTTTAGGGGGCTCAGGGCAGTGATGGGGTGCAGTCTGCTCCTGCCCTCACCTCACCCCTCCTGCCTGCAGGTCCATCCTGGAATAAGTCACCACCGGAATGCTTCACGTTTCTCACTAACAGTTGCTGTTACCCGACCAGCGCCTCTGTCCGAGATCATTCATCATGGCTGGAAATCTCCACTCTATCTGCGTCTGAAACTCCCAGCGCCAGGCAGGTCAGCATCAAATTCAGAATGGGAACAGAAGGGTAAGAGGGTCTGCCTGGCTCTCTTTGCGCTGCTACCCCAGAACCTTCTCTTCCTGTTCTCTCTTTAATGCAGGGAGAAGCCTAAGGAGACAGGCAATGTTTCAGACTGGCTTTTTAACATTTACCGGTTGATTTCTTCCAGTTTTCTAGATTCTGACATAGAAATCTGAATATAGAAATATAGGCTTCGGGGTAGGACTTGCCTTATATGCTATGCACACGGTGTAAAAGCTAATCACCACAACTATATAATGTGACTTGAGAGATTCCAATCATGCCATTAGCCAACCCCCCCCCACACACACACACCAAGAAAAAGAAATTCCATTGGCTTGGCAGATACCAGAGATGAGGGTGGGGTTAGCGTTCGTTCTCTTTTAAACTCCCAACAGCTGTAGAGGGATAAGCCATCATACTGGGGCCAGCCATTCCCAATTCCGTGTGGATTCCTTTATTAGATTACTTTCCTCTGAGAATGCTAAATGGAATAAATGCATACGAATTTGACAGGGAAAGGGGAGGGATCAATTTTGGGCAGGGGGGACCTGACGTCAAAGAAATTCAACAATTTACCAATTTTGCCAATTTACCAAAGTTGCCTTGGTTTGGAGAAATAATCCTTCCTCTCTATTTCGTCAGCAAACTCAAAAGCCTTCAGCAGTTAGGCAGGTAACATAAATTACACAAAATCAACTGTGTCAGGCAGTGGAGGGTGCCCGTGATGATCAAAGAAGTACCAAGCTCATCACGAGAACTGCAAATCCAAAAAGAAAATTACGAAACAATGTGGCCGGCCAATTAAGATTAGCTATAGGCAGCTGCTAGTTTTTGATCTGTAATGTAGCCCAACCTGAATGAAGTTCTTATGCAAGAAGGATATCATTCAGGAATTAACTTAAAATGCCGTTCAGTACCTCGTGAATGCTCGTTAAATCAAGAGGACCTAGAGAGACTCTAATCAAGGGGCGGTCCCAAATACTGCTCTCCCTGATTTGTGTACATCTTTCCCGTGACGATGATGGCCATGAGTGTGATGGCTCAAGGAAGCCTCACGTTATGTGGAATGAATTGGCAGCAACGGCCAGAGATGTCAGGGAAAGGCACCAGCTTGGATATCTGGGAGCTCAGAACCAGAAAGCAAAGTGCTCAGCAGCAGCATCACATCAATACCACCCTCAATTCTTTTCTTTTGTTTCCGTATCTGAGAAAAGAACAGCACTTCCAGTGCCTACCTCAGAGTGGTATGATGAATATGAATCATGTAAATGCCTTGCAGGTACTTTGAAGATGAAAAGGACAAGTTGGTATCAAGCCTCAGAGTGGCAGACAAGACATCCATAATTATTAGAGCAAAACAGGAAGGAGGCACTACCGAGAAACTTGGAAGCAAGACAGCAATGTATTTGTTTCTGTGCAAACCTTTTAATAACAAAAGCCTCTGAACTCCTCTTCACATGAAAAGAGGCTCCACTGTGTCTTTAATTAGATCGTTCTATTGGAGCACAATATAGTGATAAAGAAGATTTAATAAAGCATTTTGTCTTTTTACTACTGTGATTTGATGCAACGTATCTGCTCATCCTGGCAAGATGTTTAACTTCAAAAGAAGTTCTGTCCACCCTCCCCTCTGGCCAATAAATAACTCCAAGGGGGAAAAAGCACAATGTATTTCGAGCATCCCATGATGCTGAGTGATGAAAAGATTCATCATTTTTTTCTACTGTGGGTAGAAAAGACGTGGGTCTTTAGTCCTTTAATTTTCTTCCATAACTAGTAGAATGTGTAAGACTTTAAATCTTCCCAGTTATTGATTAAAACACATGGTAATTTTGGGAAAAAAATCTAATTTGTCAACAACCATGGTAAAACTTCCCTATTTAAATGATCTTGGATATGTCCATTAGACTGGATATTTTAGGGATAAACAAAATTAAGTCATAAAACAGTTGGCGTACAATCCTCTGTACTATGACAAACTTATTCTAAACATCTTTTTTATACATAGATCTATAATTTGGTTCAATTCTTGAATTTAAAATTATGACCAGGCTGAAAACATAAACAGAATGTATAAGGGGTCAAAGAATTGACTTTTGGAATTAGTTTGCCTTTTTTTTTTTTAAGTCATCTTAATTATATTAGTAGAGATGATCAGATTAGCCAGACAGCCATCCTGAGTCTATACGTAAGAAAACTTTGTTAACACAACATTGTAAATCAACTATACTTCAATAAAAAAGAAAGAAAACTTTAGACAAAGCCATATAAACGGATAGACATTGATTGGGCAGCCTGGATAAAACTGAGAAGGAAAAGAAGGACAAACAACAGAGGGGAAACTAAAAGCAATATAAGCAAAGGCAGGAGGGAGAGGAAGCACCCAGTCAGTCGTCTTAACGACACACTACGTCTCAAAGCCACTTGGACTTCTTTGCACAAAAATTTGACTGTATTAATGAATGAACTGAATCTCTTGGAAGTAGGCTTAAATCCTCAGGTGAACAAACAAAAGAGGAAAGAAAAAACGAAACGTCTCAGGTGAGTCTGCAGGCCACAATAGTTAAGCAACATAAAAATTTCTTAGTGGCTTCTTAGAACCTAATTTTTTGCATGACACAAACAGATAAAAACAGACATTCCCAACAATTCTCTTCTATAAGAAAACTACTGGGGACTTCCCTGACGGTCCAGTGGTTAAGACTCCGTGCTTCCCACGGAGGGGGCACAGGTTTGATTCCTGGTTGGGGAACTAGGATCCCACATGCCGTGCGGAGAGGCCAAAAAAATAAGAAAACCACTGGTTTCCATATCTCCCAACTAGAGTTCCTTACTACTACCCTCATACCTGAATTCAAACTACCTTCACCATTAACAGGGGCTCCGGTTTTCTTATTTGTAAAAATGGAAATAACAAGACCTACTACATGTGGTTGTCATGAGGATTCAATGAGGAAACACACATAAAGATCTTGGAAAGTAGCAGGTTCACACACTTACACCCACCCACACTCACTCACATGCACACATACTTTGATTCACAACACCACCCGTGTCCTCTGAGCTAGGCTGCTGTACCAGCAGCATCTGAATTCTCGTTTATACATTCTCCTGTCAGTTTTTCTGCAGTGATATGTATTCAAGATTACATCTAATAAACTGTACATGTCCAGGTGAAAATTTGTTTCCTCCTCTGCTCTACAAAAATTTCCCAAATGCAATTATCTATTTATTTGGGGGAGTTTTGTCTGTATCTCTAGAAGCAGGTAGACACAGTTGTAAACTGCAGATTCCTAGAGAAAAAGCACATGACACTGAAGGACAAGGCCTGAATGGTCCTGCTTCTTGCAACTCAAAGGAGGCGGGTCCAACACCAAACCTACCCACTGATGCGGGACAGCTCCTAGGAGTCGATCCCACCTGCAGGTGATCAGGAAGGGTCCTGCTGATGAGCAACTTGTGACAGCGAGCAGCAGGCTCTGTCCACGGCAAGGTGGCAAGTGCACTGGTGAGAACAAGCACAGCTCGGACAAAACTAGAATTCAAAAAGATGCATGCACCCCAGTGTTAACTGCAGCACTATTTACAATAGCGAAGACATGGAAGCAACCTAAATGTCCCTCAACATGGATAAAGAAGGTGTGGTACATATATACAATGGAATACTACTCAGCCGCAAAAAAAGAATGAAATGATGCCAGGTGCAGCAACATGGATGGACCTAGAGGTTATCATACTAAGTAAAGTAAGTCAGAAAGAGAAAGACAAACACCATACGATATCACTTATGTGTGGAATCTAAAATATGACACAAATGAAATTATCTACGAAGCAGAGCAGACTCACAGACATAGAGAACAGACTTGTGGTTGCCAAGGGGGAGGGGGTTGGGGAAGGGCTGGACTGGAAGGCTGGGGTTATTAGACGTAAGCTTTTATACAGGATGGATAAACAACAAGGTCCTACTGTATAGCACAACGAGAATCAGTATCCCACGATAAGCCACAATGGAAAAGAATACGTAAAAAAAAGAATGTATGTATATGTATAACTGAATCACTTTTCTGTACAGCAGTAATTAACACAACATTGTAAATCAGCTATACTTCAACTTTTTAAAAAAAATTTAAATAAAAAATTAAAAAAAGAAGAGCTCCAAGGTTTGAGGCAAGGTACCAAAAGAGGGACTTAAAAGATGGGGTCTTATTGTGGTTATGTGTTATGTGTATAACAGAGACTAACTCAATCCAGCTTAAGCAATCAAAAGAATTTCTTGGAAGGAACTGAGGTAGCTAATGGATCCCAGAGACAGTTGCAGGGCTGGAAAGCCATCGAGAACCCAGGCAGGTCTCTGTCTCTCTCTTGCTTTCTCTCCTACCACCTTTCTTCGTGGTCAAAAATGGCTGTCCCATGGCAGCTCTCGCGTTTACAGCACTGACACTGTACAGAAAGTGATTCCCTGGAAGAGATTCTGAAGGCCTTGCTTGCATCAGATGTACTAAAAACATGACTGCTAGCGGCCCAGGCCTGAGCTGAAGTGAAGCCCTTAGGCAAAGAGGTCACCGTGAGGATGGTCACCGTAAATATTTCAACTGCAGAAAAGATCACCAATTCTGGAACAAACTAGCAACCGAAACAGACTGGTGTTGATCCCACGGCAACCGAGCCACCGCTCAGCATCTGCCTCAAGTACAGGGAAGTTCTTAGAACCAATTCTGAAGGGGGAACCAAGGAAGCGCGGCCATGCAGAGGGAAGGGCGCAAAGTCTTAGAAATCGAATTGGCTCGCCCATCCCTAACTTTTGTGGGACCCAGAGCAAGAAAGCAAACAGAGGTCCTCATGTCGTATGTCTAAATATTTAAAGTGATTCATCAAGCTTACAAACTGTCGAATAAAATATATTTTATCACCTGACCTTGACAGATGTCCCTTCGTAACGACTTGGAAGGCCAAGTTGTAATGGAGGGTCCTCAGCTTCCTGTGAGATCCACATTGGAACGTGAGAGAGCTGGCTTGAGAGCCACTGCCTTCTCGTCCACCCCAGGCATCTGGGGGGGGGGGGGCTCACAGAAGCATGTGGACACCCCATTCCACACACCCAAGGTTTTCCCACATCTCTCTCAAATAGCCACTCGCATGTGACCAGGTGATGAGAAGAACAGACCCTGGAAATGGGCTGTTCGGGAGAGAATGTTAGGGTCCCAGGGACCCAGAGCAGGGTTTCTCAACCTCAGGACCACTGCTCTGGATGGGTGTTTGCTGGGGGGAAGGGAGAGGATTTCCTATGCATTATAGGGTGTCTAGCAGCATGTCTGGGCCTCTCCCAACCAGATGCAAGCAGCATTTCCCCCTAAAATCATAACAACAAAGTCTCCTGACATTTAGTGTGTCTTCTGGACAGAATTGCTCCTGGTTTAGAACCACTGGCCTGGAAGGGAAAGGTTGAGCTGTGACCAGAGGCAGAGCTAAAGCAGGGATGAAGTGGGGTAGGGGCAGTGTAAAGCATGGGGACAAGAACAGGGGCCGCTGTGTGCCAGGCTCTATGTTGTCTATCTTCCCAGAATTATTTTCTCTGATCCTCCCAACAACTCAGCAAGGGAAGTACAATTAGCCCATTTTATGGATGAGGAAACCGAGGCCCGTGAAGTGAAGCATCTTGCTGAATTTCGCACATCTGGAAACTGGCAGGACCAGTCATCCAGGTTGGGTCTCTCAGGGGCCAACCAGGATGGGACTAGCTTTACACAAAACCAAACTAGAATCTCAGGCTTCCAAGTGATCCTAATAGCAAAGTGACCCTGATTCTCCATGAGACGTGGAGCAGATTTGTCACCACTCAGGAAACGGTGTGTGATGAGAAAGAACAAAGCAGAAAGCATTTTCTCTTGTTTAGAAAAATATCCAAGAATGAAGAGAAGGTTATTCCTGATTTTTAAGACCAACACTATCTTTTTAAAAATATCATATCTAAGTGGAAAAGATCCGTATCCCCCAATCTCTAATTCATTAGTTAACGTGATTTTAACTAAATGAGAATCTGCTTTTTGGAAACCAGTCAAGATTTTGTCAGTGCAATTAAGCAAAGACTAAGGTAAGATGCATACAAGTTAAGGTGAAGAACTCCTTGAGCAGGGTCACAAATCACGTAGCTACAGTTCTTTAAAGGCAAGAGGCACATCTTCTTCCTACTAGATCTAACACTCTATGTGATACATAAAAAGCACTTGTGAAATTTTGTTGAATGAAAGGATGCCTTTAGGTTTCTCTAGTTTTAGTTCCAGAAATACACTTTCTTCCACCCACAGGAAGATTTCTGGGTAATTGCCTCAACTTTTATTTAGCTTTAACTCTATAAAAATGATCTAAGAGAGAGCCTTGGAATGTATCACATTTAAAAGTTTGAAAATAAAGTTTGCATTTGGTGTAGCACAGTTCACAGAAGCAACGTAGCCAGCAAAATGAAATAAGCATGTGTCATTGGAAAGCTGAAATGCATTAATAAATACATTTGCATGCACTGGACCAAGGGTAATAGTACACAAGGGCAAAGGTTAAACGGTTGGAGGCCCTGGTTTAATAGCAGACCTGAACTGTTATTTAAATGTCACAAATGTCAGTGTTCGTCTTCAAATGGTATTACAGTAGGATTAGTGTCCTAAGCCTTGTTCCAATTTATGGAGAATCAGGGAGAATGATTCTCATCAACTTGGTCCAAAGCAGGAGAAGATTGATTTTCCTTTACCACTCGGTCAGCTTTTATGAGATTTCCAGACCCTACCTTTCTCAGCCTGCACCATGGATGGAAACCGCCAGGCCTGCTTGGAAGCCATATGTGAGCAGTGAATCTGAAAGAGTTACGGCTCCTTGAGAAACCAACGAAGAAAATCCTGCCACTCTCCACCACTCCCCCCGGCCAGGCTCCCTGCACTTGTTCAAACCAGCAGCGGTTTAAACCCACGGAGCAAGGGTAGGACCCAGCGAGCCCAGAGCAGAGTCACTGGAACCAGGATGGAGGGGCTCAACCTGCATCTCCACCAGCACCGAGGCACCTGTGTGCCACCAGGAGCAGGTACATGATTGTGAAGCTCTTCACATCTGAATCAGGACTTATTTTTGTGACTATCTGAAGTAAAACCCATGTATTGCAGTGCCTACGATGTGCCAAAGGCAATAGACACAGCATCTTAGTTCACTTAACAGTTAGGTACTATTGTTATGCCTACTTTAAATAACAAAAATAAGACTAAAGGTCACAAAACAAGGCAATGGTTACCTGAGTCCAGGCACCTCCCTCTTTTTTTAAAAAAATTTTATTGGAGTCTAGTTGGTTTACAATACTGCGTCGGTTTCAGGTGTACAGCAAAGTGAATCAGTTATACATGTACATCTATCCACTCTTTTTAGATTCTTTTCCCATACAGGCCATTACAGAGTACTGAGTAGAGTTCCCTGTGCTATACAGTAGGTCCTTATTAGTTACCTAGTTTGTATATAGTAGTGTGTATGTGTCAATCCCAATCTCCCAATTCATCCCTCTCCCCACCCCTGTTTTCCCTCTGGTAACCCTAGGTTTATTTTCTACATCTGTGACTCTAGTTCTGTTTTGTAAATAAGTCCCTCTTAGCAATTATGTAAGTGGCGTGGCTTGCAAACAGAGCAAAGGCAAAAAGATCTCCAGGCCACAAAGCTTCATCCCTTCAAGTATCATCCACCATGGACAGAGGGGGGATCCAGCTGCAGGGGCTGTAGCCTGTGAGGCCTCAGCCTCCACTAGGACACCCAGATTGGAGGGCGGGGGAGCAGGCCGTTCAAGACTGACCAATCCCCAAGAGGGAACAGCGCCCGCCCTTAACAGCTCTCTCCTCTTCAGAGCTTGGACGTACTGCAGGACCGATTTTCAAATAAAAGCTGGAGCCTTTCCTGCGACAGAGAGGACACGGCATGTCAGAGGAGGTCGTGGAGCCCATGCTACGGGCCTCTTCAAGCTCTCTGCGGGGACTGGCAGAAAATGCAGGCCAGCTGAACAAAGGGAGGAGCCATGTCTCTCCCCTCAGCACTTCCCATCTCCCGGGTCTGGGAGGGTTACTGTGATTTTAGCAAAGAAATGAGCTTTCTGATTGTGCTGAGGCGTGTGGCTGTGTAGTGGGGGAGGAAGGCTGCATGAGGCCCCAGAGGGTACACAGTAAAAATATCTGAGCACATAACCACTGCAAGGCAAGGAATTCGACGCGCATTAAGCTCTCCAGAAAGAAAACCGCTCAGGGCAGCCAGGCATCTCTCCATCAAGTTTGCAAAGAGGTGCCCTGTCTCTTACTCCTTTCCTCATTTGAGGATGATCAGATGTCACAAATATACAATAACATGGATGCCTGTTGTTGGGATACATTGACTGTTAATGAGGTGACCCCCAAATACTTTGACTGAAGCCACCTTGCAAAAAAATAGCTAAATGTTTAATCAGTAATAAGTAATCCTTCATATTGTGGGAACATGAAACGTACTGAGCAGGGACTATGGATAAGGGACATTATTAGGTACTTTCACGTATCTAATTCTTTCCTCACAACAGCCCTGTAAGGTAGCTATTGTGGACCCCTTTTATAGAGGAAACAATTGTGTCTCAGGGAAGCGTCATGATTTTTGCAAAGTCCTGCAGCTATCAGATTCGTAAGTGGGGTCTTTTGATCCTAAAACTGGTGCTATTTTCCATTCGCCATATTGACAGCTCAGCGAAAGAAACAGTCCCACATGGCCAGTTGCAAAGGAGGAACTTATGTAAAGGTCATTATTAAATACAGATTTTTACTCTGACAAAACCTTGCCGAGGCAGGTTCAGGTTGCTGATACTGCAGTGCACTGTGCCCAAACACTTTAAGTTGAATCTACATTGATGAAGTGAGGACTTACCTTCATACTGTAAAAATTATTATTGAAGGAATTGGAATTTGGTACCAAGATCCACCATCATGTCATTTATTATAGTCCAAATTCACCTGATAATTATTAAATAACCCTCTATTTTGCTTGTATAGACAGTCTTATTCACTATGGTAATTTCTTCCTTTAATTAAAGTCTTGTTTTTAATTGTTCATGCATATACACAAACCCTACACGCACACACACACACCGACAAATTGGATTTGAGTAAGAACAAAGGACAGCAGAATTTAAAACAACTCTTCTGTGTTTTTAAGGTGGGAATTAGTCCATCCTACTTTTGTTTTAAGTCTACCTTTTTGAAAAATTCATCTCCAAGTTTAAACAAACTTTGAACCTACTCTGCTAAAGAATTTTACACAGGAGAAGAAAAAAATACAACCCCAGACATGATTGGGAAAAAATTTTTTCGTAAGCTTTTGTGCTAAATTAGAAAAAAACTTACTACATATTTTATCATCTCAAGTGATTTTTCAGAAAAAATAATATAACAGTCTTTTTGAGCTAGAGTTCAAATTTACATTGTAAAGCAATCAGACTTTTACCCTGGTAGCTATGCCAGAAAAGTTTACACTCTCATCATTTTTCCTCCTTTCCTATCATATTAAACATCTGCATCCCCCCTAGAATGTTTGGGAACCAGCTGGTCCTGAAAAGTGAGTATATACTATCTGACAGAGGAGTCACTTTACTGAGGAGAAGTAGAAATTAAGAAATGGGGGAGCCTCATTTGAGGGCAGAAGGGTGCCGAGGGAGTGGTGGTAGGGAGAATCAGAGCCCAGGAAAAAAATGTTCTTGGGTTACAAAAAGGCTTTTCAGATTGTAACAAAAATCCAATTCAACTTACAAATTAACCTTCTCTTAGTTCACTAATAATCTGAAAATAATGTCTACATTAAGCTAGGAAGGAAAACCATTCAATTAAGGAATCAAAAATATCAATATGAACTAAGAACTTTCTGATGGTAAACGTATAATAGCTCTTTTGTTAGTTTGTAAAATAAGTCCAGGAAATATTTTGATAGATTAGTACTCAAATGAGCAGCAAGTTAAATTTTTCCAGCACAGTAATACAGTCTGCTTTATTGAGCACCAAACAGAAAGTTGCAAATGTACCCAGTGGATAACAATCTCCACACTGTTACATTTTAGCAGGTGGAATTCCAGCTCGCCAAAGACTCAAAATTAGGAAACTGCTCTTCCAGCCATCTCCAGACTGCCAACTCTTTATTTGGTGAACTGAAAACTGTAGGAAGATTGTCCTTAAGTATGTGATCAGATCTTGAACCAATCTTTTGTTTTCTATTACATTCCAAAGAGGTCTTTATGCTCTGCAAATAACTCCATGGTACATTATAAAATGGATAAACAAGGATGATGGGACATCAGTAAATACTGATCATGAGAGTTCTGAAGACTGCATCTTGCTTCTGCATATTCATCTACTTTATCCGGAAAGCAATAATGAGAATTACCAGACACATCAAAGAAAGGAGGCCCCTTTATTGGATAGAATAAAATAAAATAACTAAGCTACATATGGAGGTTTACCACACTATAACATTATCCTCTTCTAAGATGTCTTAAAATGTTTCCATTTAAATATCATATGCCATTTTATAAGGAGTTGTTTTATCCCTCCTGGACACAAAGATATTCCTAAGTGTTATACTAACTCAGTGAGCCATGAAGAGATGAGCTGTAAAACATTTAATACAGGACCACGGTTGGTTATTCACAACTGAGTAATGAACTGCATGTCACACGATGCTTGATAGTTATCTGTGTTGCTAAAGTTATAGCTGAGGAATTATTGGGCTCCCTTATCTGAAAGACCAAATGTAGTGCGAGATCAAAGGAGGCAATAATTGTGCAGGAAACAACATCTTTTTAAAAAAATTCCTCTGAGGATGAGGAACTGATTTATAAAGTTCAAGGTTAGTAAAGTACCGAGTATCATTTTAGGTTCCCCAAGTTGGACCAAACCTTTTTAGCAATATTTCTAATAGGTCATTTGCAGCGAGAACTGACACTAAAAAATTAACAAATTGACAAATCAGGGATCCCTTCCAAGGACTAAAGAAAACAGCATGTGAAGTCATTTACACGGCATAGAAAAAGTCCGCATTATAAATGTAACATGATTACATAAATGTGTTTCATTGGAAAAAGAAGAGGGCTCTCAAAAGTCCACTTTGGAAGCCCCTAGACCAAATCGGATCTCTGAACGCCAAGGAGACAATTGGGACTTTCTGGCCCCTGCCAACTGATGACAGTGTTTTCTGAATTGGCAGCTCTGGGGACCCAAGCACAACAAGTACTTGGTATAGATTGATGGATGGTTCATATCAGCAGCTAGTCAATGAATAAGGTACCAAGCCAGATTATTTTACCCCCTTACCAAGGCACGCCAACAAAGAAAACTTTTGGAAGTCATTAACTACTGATTACAAGACATAATTTATTAACATCCTTAAAGACCTGCAGAAGTGGAAAACACTGCGTGGCTTTCCCAACTGGCCTGGGCTCCCCTAACAAAAGTTCTTCGCTCAAAAAACTTCCCCAGTCAAAACTTAATTAAGGTTAAGTGAAAAATTATGATACACAACTCTCTGCAATATTAAGTAACTAAATATTTAAAGCTAGGTTTTGCAAAGAAGGGAAAAAAAGAAACTAACATGGGCTCTCTCTGAGTGAGATTGAGTGAGTTTTAGTTGCTTTTTTTTGTCTTTTGTTTATTTCCCTAGCTGAATACATTAAGCACACATTACCTTTATGAAATCAGAGAAACAAAAAATGTTAAGAAACATCCACAATGTGGATTTCTACTTTAGATAATAGATGATTTTTCATTCCCCATTTTACTTACATTTGTGTCTCCTTTTCCAAAGACAATCATGTTTCTAATACTTTCCATTTCTCTCTGTTGACTCTTTGGAATGTTCTGTGAGCACTTGGGTCTCATTTGTTTTGCCTACCAATGGAAAAAAAAAAATCTCTGGAAATGGTGTCATGCAATACTAGGTTCAGACTTTAGTAAGCCAAGTGAGGATTTGATTTCCAAGCTATGCCTAAAAGAAAATAGCCAATAATTTTCTCCTGATTTTAATAGACAGCCTTCCATGACTATTTACCCCTCTGTGATCTAACAGCATAGCTTTAATACTAATTAATTCTATATCATCACCATTCTGCAGGAAAACAATCCTGAAGCACACCACTTTCCTTTCACATGTTAAAACTTCAGAAATAGTTCAGCTGGTTGTGGTGATAAATGAGCATGTGTAATTAATACAGGATGCAAGAATGCAAAGTCAACCATGGAGCAGAAGTTTGCTTCATATCAACCACTGTTATGTCTGAATGACATTAATGTCATCTTTTACCTCCTGTGTTAGAGACTTTAATACAGGTCAAGTCCATGGAAATATATATTATACTAGAATATATTCTAATATATCTATTTCAGAAAATGTCCTGTTTTCCCCAACTTGATTGTGGGTTCTTTATGCCATTTTGCACCTCTCTCCTCCAACAAATGCCCTCCTGATCTCAGTACCTGGCACCAAGTCCAGCATGCACCTCTTGGCTGGTTGATTTGAAGGACTAAGCTTGACTTCACTTTTTTAGTCTTCCAATCAACCATCTTCAGCTGGCTGTGGCTACAGCCCTGGGGACGCCACATGGTAGGGTCAAAAGTCCACCAAACTGGGAGTCAGGGCATCAGAAGGCCAGCTTCCAACTCCACTCATCAATACTCATGTTCAAAACCCTTGGATGAGGCATTCCACCTTCTGGGCTTCAGTTTCCCCATTTGTAAAACAAACTCCCTCATTTGTAAAATCAAAATGCCAGACTAGGTAAACTTTAAGGTCTATCCTAGCTCTTAAATGCTATTGTTCTACATGTTCAGAAGTCCCAAGAATTGCTTAGAGCTGGGCTGTCCAATACAGTAGCCACTAGTTAATATGTGACCATTTAAATTCAAATTTAAATTAGCAGAAATGAAACACAATAAAAAATTTCAGTTCCTCATTTGCAGTAACCCCATTCAAGGGCTCAGTAGGCTACATGTTGACAAGTGGCTACTGCATTAGCACAGATATGGAACAATTTTTTGCCACCATTTGTCCTGTTTCTTCCACTCAAAATGATTTCCCTTTCCTCCCATGTCCCATCCTAGGTCCTCAAGATCCTTTCCATAGTTATTCTGTGGCAAAGCTGGGAAAAACTGCTCCAGATGCAGCCAGTGTGGCTTAGCAACTGGGGTAAGGATAAGTAAAGAAGTTGCATAAGGGTAATGCCTAGGAAGCCATGCTGCTTACCTCCACTTGTATCCATCAGATACGCCACAGATACATGGTGAATTTGCTAAGGCTGGGACTTGATGAGAAGATGGTAGCTAAGCTCACACCAAGATACATGCTAAAAATGATGGGATACAATCAACCATAAAAGAAAGAGCCTTTGGGTCTTTGAGCAACAGATGACGCAGTCTGCCCCTCATGTGGGTCTGGAGAAATGCCAAGATCCTCTGCCCAACAGCCCACCCGGACCCAGTGGACCCCATGGAGCCAGGTTATGCAAGTGTGTGAAGTGTCAGGAAAGGGGGGCAGCTGGGAAGTAATCCATTCATCAGTTTCCGACAATTTCTCCTGTCAATGCAGACTTTGAATAAGTCACTGCATTGTCAGTAAAACCTACTACATTGTGTTTTTGTTACTCCAATTGTCACGTACTCCAGGGCAAATGCCACCATCTCTTGCCCATTGAAAGTAATGTCTTCCTCTGTGGAACCACCATAGCACTTTATTTATTTATTTTTTTTTTTTTGCGGTACGCGGGCCTCTCACCGCTGTGGCCTCTCCCGCTGCGGAGCACAGGCTCCAGACGGACAGGCTCAGTGGCCATGGCTCACGGGCCCAGCCGCTCCGCGGTATGTGGGATCCCCCCGGACCGGAGCACAAACCCGCGTCCCCCGCATCGGCAGGCGGACTCTCAACCACTGCGCCACCAGGGAAGCCAGCACTTTATTTTTTATTATTTATTTGTTTGTTTGTTTGTTTTTGGTTGTGTTGGGTCTTCGTTGCTGTGCGCGGGCTTCAGTAGTTGCGGCACATGGGCTCAGTAGTTGTGGCTCGTGGGCTCTAGGAGCGTGGGCTTCAGTAGTTGTGGCTCACGGGCTTAATTGTTCTGTGGCATGCGGGATCTTCCTGGGCCAGGGCTTGAACCTGTGTCCCCTGCATTGGCAGGCAGGTTCTTAACCACTGTGCCACCAGGGAAGCCCTGCCATAGCACTTTATATCATTGTTTTATTTTGTTTTCTTTTCTTTTGTTTTTTTCTTTACCACGCCACTGCCACTCGGCACATGGGATCTTAGTTCCCCGACCAGGGATTGAATCTGCGCCCTTGCACTGGAAGCGCGGAGTCCCAACCCCTGGATTGCCAGGGAAGTCCCTACATCATTCTTGAGGTATTTACCACGAGCCCTTTTATTGTATCCTGTGCATTCCTTAATTCCCTTACAGGACTGTAAGGTATGACCTATACTTTGTACTTCTTATATATTCCAGAGTTTTAGCACAATGATTAGCACACCAGGAGTGAAGTAAATATGGAATCTGACAAGCAATGAATCGATCAATGAATTGAATGAATGGATTTAAGAATGAATGAATACTCTATAGTGAATCCCATTGCTATGGTCCCAAAATAACCCAGGTTTTAATGTGTCCCACCTTAAACCAGTCTTCCATCCATGATTTACTTAAATTCCCTTTCTTTAAAGGGAAGAGTCATATTGATGACAGATAGCAAGAAATGTCCAAGAACAATGTTAACTACAAGGATATATGTAGGTTGACAACTACTGAGGAAAGCGTTCTTTAGCCATATTCTCTAAATTCTACCTTCTTTTCTGCTTCTTGTTTCTTAATCTTAAATAATTGTTAGAATTCATCATATCACACTTAATTAGGCATCAAATAAAATTACCTAAATGTAGTAAATATTTAAAATTGTACATGCCAACATTAATCATTACTAGCACTAACTTTTTTTCTCATAAAATTTTGGGGCTTCCCTGGTGGCGCAGTGGTTGAGAGTCCGCCTGCCAATGCAGGGGACACGGGTTCGTGCCCCGGTCCGGGAAGATCCCACATGCCACGGAGCGGCTGGGCCTGTGAGCCATGGCCGCTGAGCCTACGCGTCCGGAGGCTGTGCTCCGCAACGGGAGAGGCCACAACAGTGAAAGGCCCACGTACCGCAAAATAAATAAATAAATAAATAAAATTTTGGACTCAGTGACAGAAGGGTTTTTCTGCACCTTCCTCAGCTAATAGTATCTGAAAAGTACCCATAACAGAAAAATATTATTCACAATCAAATATTTCACTCATGCAGTTATCATGGGCTCACACTTCTCACGTTAAGTCATTTTCTGTACCCTTAAGTAGGCTACACAGACTTCTCTAATTTCAGACAGTTTATGGCTCTAACACTGCCTAAAGGAAAATAAGTGAAAATATTTAATTGTATAATGTGATGATACATTTTTCATGACTTCTACTCTATTAAAATTTCCATTTTTACTAAAAATCTGACTTCTAGGCATTAATTCTACACATTTACTTGCCCATATATAAGATAATGCACATACAAGGTTATTGATTACAATATGGTCTATAAAAATAAAAGACTGGAAACTCAATGTCCACCAAAAGAGGACTAGATAAATAAATTATGATATATCGTTTCAATAGAATGATATGCAAATATTTAAAAAAGGAATGAGAATGATTTCTAGGTAATGCATCCCCAAGTAATTTATTATATTGCTGTTTGTAATAGGAAATATTAGAAATTCTATCACGATCCATGAATAGGTAACTGGATAAGTAAATTAGAGTACATCCATTCAGTGGAATAGTACACACCTGTAAAAAAAATGAGGCTACTCTGCACATATAGAAAGATATCTGTAATACATTATTAAGTGACAAAAACAAGATTAAGAACAATGTTTATAGTGTGTTAACTTTTGCATTCAAGGAGCGGAGCGTTTCAGATATACCTGCATAAAGAAATTCCAGACAAGACACAAGAAACTAATAAACATGGCTCTATGAGGGAGGTAGCCTTGGGTCCATGCAGGGCAGGAGAAGGAGCAAACTTTTTCACAATCTATCATTTTATATTTTTCATTCTTAATCTTGTGCATGTATTATCTATTCAAAAAAATTTAATATGTATCTCCATTATCATTGGTCTAATGTTTGTTTAATAAATGGATTTTAAAAGAATTCCCAATATGTCACTCTCCAACCTCTATTGCCAAATTTCCCTTTTGTAAACTGTGCTCTCCTCTCTTTTACATCAAATGTCTTTTCAATGCTCACAAAGACCCAACTGAGGGAAAGAGCTAAGGCAGAACACTTTGGAATGGAGTTGATTTGGATCCAGTTTGAAATCTAAGAAGACATGATGCTAAATAGTGAAGCAATTTGGGGAACATATTTGCATAGAAATGAAAGATGGACTGTGTGGTCTGGGTGATGGCCAAAAAGTTGAATAACACAGAATTAATTGTGCTTCCTTCTTGCTAACATTTTAATGGTCTAATTATGAGAATGTTTAATTAAAATGTTTTCATTCGTAAATGAGGGTAATGATTATCAACAACTCTCTGAAGAACTAATTAATGTTTTATTTCACCAGCTTAAACAGATTTTAAGAAAAGAGGAAGATAACTGAACAGCCATACTGAAATTTCTTTTTTCATACTAAACCATCTTTTCAAATATTCAAGTCATTAATCTATATTTGGAAATCTGTAATCATCTGAGGTCTTATATAGCCAGGCTTCCATTTATTAGAGAGATGAATTCACACAAAAAAGCAACAATGTTTAAACGTGGTGTTCAAAAGTCCCTCTCAGCGAGAGGTATTAAAATGTCAGCCTCATTTGAATGAGACATTATTGACCCCCATTAGTAGGACACGTGCTCGCCGTGGCTTTCTCTAATGGTGGTGATGGATTTTCTCTTGTCCATCCACACACTCCTGCCATGTCCTCTTATGACCTGGGGCAGACATATGCTAGACAGCTGGCTGGACCAGGTCTGTGGCCACTGAACAAAGCAAACCTTGCTGGCCCACACAAAGGTTGAACCTGTGACCTTGTTCTCATTAGCTCAATGCCCTAACCACCTGAGTTAAACAGCCACAAAAAAACGTGTAGATTGAATGCTGGGTTGATAGATGTCTGTGCAGAGGGGTGTCAAAGCCGGGTATAAAACAATACACAATACTGGACATAACGCTGGTGTTTAGGTATTAAAAGAGGGTGTCTTGTCCTCCTATAAACTGTGTGTCTTGTAACCCACACCCCAGTGGCATTTTCCAAGCTGAGAACAAAAACATGATCATCTTAAAAAGAATTATATTTTAGTTCTATACCACAACTCAGTATGGTCCCCACCCTGAAATAAAGACAATGGCCATTGAAATAGTAGTTAACTAGGATGGATTAGGAGATCCCAGAAAGTAATAGATTCTACATCTCATTTGATCTGTGTTCTCCTGAGCCTTGGGTTTTAAAAAGGGAAGGAGAGATAAAAATGGTAGTTGACAGAAGCAGAGGTAAGAACAAGAGTCAAGAATTCGTGAATAGAAGACATAGAAGCTGTTCATCCAGGCCAAGCTTCATGAAGAAATGTCTGTGCTCAATCCACAACTTTTGGTTGAGTATCGTGTGTTTGGTGTGTCACGGGGCCTCTGAGATCTACCAACAGGGAGGGGAGTTCGGCTCACAGAACACAGAATCATGGAGAAAGTCACCGACGTCTGCATTCTCACACTGTCCTTCGCCCTGAATAGACAGTGACTCTGGTGCCAACCTCTAAGGGCCATCATGACTGCAGGCCCAACGCAATAATCACCAAGTGTGGAAAATCCCAGGTTAGGTGAGAAGCGTCACCACAAGTGCAATATGAGTAGTTTCAGTGCCAAGATTATATTTCAAGGGGTGAGATGAAGTTCCACCCTTGGCCCTTCCCCGTCTTCCATCTGCATGGACTCTCCATCACAGGACCCTGGGCAATGGGATTGCAGGCTCATCAACCCCCAACCACTAGAAGACAACAATTGAACTTATCATCTTGGGGCTCGAGAAATATATTCCAGGTAACCATCCAAAACTACCACGTTCAAGCACCTCCCCTCTTGAAAGTTCCCCTCGAGATAAAGTTCCAATTGCTTAGGTTGATGCCCAATAGAAATGCATGGCTCAGTCTTTTCTTCTTTACATCCGCATGCTTAGCAGAAGGCTTCCCGCATAAAAGGAGTTCAATCAATGTTGAAGGAGGAGACAAGTGAACATCTCTGATCCTTTTTTTTTTTTTTTTTTTTTTTTTGCGGTACGCAGGCCTCTCACTGCTGCGGCCTCTCCCGTTGCGGAGCACAGGCTCCGGACGCGGCTCACGGGCCCAGCCGCGGCATGTGGGATCCTCCCGGACCAGGGCACGAACCCGCGTCCCCTGCATCGGCAGGCAGACTCTCAACCACTGCACCACCAGGGAAGCCCTCTGATCCTATTTTATCTTTCCACTTTGTCTCACTTTGCTGCTCTTACTTAATCCTCCCCTCCATTTTCATTGTCCATGGGGCGGCGAGAATCCGACTCATTTCTTCCCATTGCCCCGTGGACATGGCCAGCTCTCTCCTCACTCCATGCCTGTTCAGGACGTTCCCTCCAACTAAGGATATTAGCATGTGTTGAGTGCTTACTGTGTATCACTCTGTATATGTTACCTCCTTTAATTCTAAAACAAAATTAAGCAGTCACTACTCTACCCATTTTCTACAAGGTACTCAGAAAAGTAGAGTAACTTGCCGAGACTCTACAGCTGGAGAGCAATGGAACCAACGTTTGTTTTGTTTTGCTTTTGTTTGTTTACTTATTTTGGCTGTGCTGGGTCTTAATTGTGGCACACAGGATCCTCGTTGCCCTGTGTGGGCTCTTAGTTGCAGCATGCGGGATCTAGTTCCCTGACCAGGGATCAAACCTGGGCCCGCTGCGTTGGGAGCGGGGAGTCTTAACCACTGGACCCCCAGGGAAGCCCCTGGAACCAAGATTTGTACTCAGATCTCTCTGTCTCCAAAATGAAACTCTTCTCCCTTCTGGAGTATTCTCTCAACCCCACCCCCATGTACCCAAATTCTGCTTTTCCAAAATAGGTCTGACTCTCAAGGTGGAGAGCAAGCTGTAAGCAGAGGAGCTCTTTCCAGTGCACTCCATCCCGTAATGGTCTCTCATTCTTTTAACTTCGTGTTATTAACAAAATGTCTCAGACAACAATCATGGACTACCTCAGCTCTCCACTTATTATTCCTTTCTATTTGTCCTTTTAACTCTTCTTTAATCCATTTCTTCTCAGCCTCACTAAATTATAGGTTCAAAGAGCATCTTCTACATGCTGTAATGTGCTGTATCCCTTCACAAGCATGGAAGACACTTCCACATGTGGTAAGTACCCAAAAAAATGTAACTGACTAAAAACAATGAATGTCAGCAGCTCCATCCTCCCGCTAAGAATTTTGTGCCAATTTCTATTGTTATGCACTCCTTGGAGTATTGATATTTATCTCTTAAGGTTATTGTAATAAAGAGAAAACAGGAAAACTTGGAAAATGAAACAATGTTTGTAAACTATTTTAAAGTCTTCAATTATTAACTTTCTGGAGCATCTCTGGGATGGCTTCCATACCAGTGTTTGTGAGATCCTCTTGTTAAGATTTTTCTTGTTTCCTTCAAATACCTTCATATTGAAAGGTTAATTACTTGGTTGTAAAAGTGCACTCCAGAATGAAATTTAACCTACGAGTTCTCCATCTTGAGGTGAATATTTTTAGCAGTTTTTTTTTTTCAAAAACAGAAAGTTTAACATCTGTTTAACAAATTTGAACACATTCTTACAGAAGAATAAAAAAATAGAAATACAGAGGTTCATGGATTTTAAGCTCTTTTGAGTATTTGTAAAACACATTATGACTTTTATGCTTAGAAAAAATAGGAAGTGGTGCTTTCAGCTGTAAATCAGCACCAGCAAATAAAGATGGGCTAGAAGTGGAGATATCTTTGGGACAAAAGTTTTTGGATCATCCAAAATGTTGATCATTTGTGGGCTGTAGAAAAGGAGGATTTATTATTTTTGAACGGTTCAATTTTTAGTAAGATAAAGCACATACAATTTGAGAGAACATCAAACAGAATGTGGTTCTTATTAATATCACATAACCTTTCCTACAAAGCTTTTCCTTTCTCCAGCCTCGCTCCCATTAGAAGCAAACTAAACATGTCGACAGCTCCAACTTAGGAAGGCGTTAGGCCAATAGCCTCTCCTTTTGAGAAGCTGGATCATTAATTCAATATCACATTACTAGTTTTCTTCATAAGCTATGCACGGGGACAGACTCTATTCTGTAGGGTTTAATCACACACAAGTGGCAAAACCCACAGAACACAGCTCCTAATCAGTTGGGCCTTCAACCAAAGACTTACTCCATGCACATATGTCACTCCCATTTTCATTAGTGTGACTAAAACCCTAACTTATTTTACACATTTGGAAGAGGCTGGGTTTCAGTGGTAGTGATTATATTATAAAATTATATTGTCTCACTACCAAATGTATTTATACGTATCAGTATGTTTTATAATTGAAGATGCTTCTCCAGAGCAGATGAACCATTGTTTTCGGAACAATCTGCGACTTATTTCCTTTTCATCCTAAATACTCATGTGAATCTAAAGATAGCATTTATGTTTTTAGAATCTTTAAGAAAACCAATGAAGTTTAGGACCTCAAGTTTGATTTATTTTAGGTCTTGTATAAAATAGGGACTCAATTAGACAGCGACTGAAGAATGAATGAATAAATTCCAACCACCTGAACTTGGGAACCCAACCCATAATCACAAAGGCCTATATCCTGGAGCAGATTCCAGATGGAATTCAAGATAAAAGTCTCAAAAACTAGGCTCAGATCTACCTCCTGTAATTGATTCTGCTTAATTCAGAGTTTGAATCATCTTAAGGTTTCCAAAAGATCCAAACAGAATTGTTTAGGCAGAGGTCCAAGAAAATAAATGTGACTATACTTCAGAAGAAGTAGCTTGGACCTTCCTTTGTATAAAAGAGAGCCCTTGGAGTTTCTCGAAACCCCCTCAAGGGGCAATCGCTGAGTGGGGGATCCCAGAGTCACATTCCAGAGCTGTATGGCTAGACATCAAAACAAAGTTTTGAGTTAAGAGTAATGCATTCAGGGAATTCCCTGGCTGTCCAGTGGTTAAGACTCGGTGCTCTCACTGCCGTGGCCCGGGTTCGATCCCTGGTCGGGGAACTAAGATCCCACAAGCCGCGTGACATGGCCAAAAAAAAAAAAAAAAAAAAAGCAATGCATTCAAAGATCACCCTACCGCCACCTCCTACCCCTACTGCCACTGTTACCGGTGCAGTCATATCCAGGCGGGGAGCCTGCCCGCCTAGCCTGAGACACACATCGTGGTCCACGGAAAGGAACCACTCCGGTGAGGAGCAAAAGGAAGAAGACAGCCATGGTGTGTGAGAAGGAGTTGGGCTCCCTGTGTTTATCAAGGAGCTTAGATCAAAATCACCATGCCATACAAACATGGACTAATAACTTCTCACAACACAGTAAGTCATTAGCCTTTATGCCCAATAGGTGATAAGCTAAAAGAAGACAGAGACATCCATCTAGATTCACTAGTTTACCTGCAGAGAACCCAATACCTGTCATACATTAGCTGCTCTTTATTGAGCGCCTGAGTGAACGGCAGTGGATAAGAGTGGGTTTCCCTCCTGCCTGTAGCTCACTAGCTGTGTGACGTGGAACACTTTGGTGCTGCAGCTTCTCAGCTGTAAAATAGGGATAATGACTGTACCTTAGTTGGTAACTATGAAAAATAAATGAGTTAATATGGGAAACGCACTTAGAACAGGACCTGGCACATAGCATTATTATATTTTCTATCATTATTATTATTCTTCTTAATTATTCCGACCTCTAATTCCTGGAGTAGGGTGGCCCTGCCCAACTTCTAGGATTTCATGCTGTCCTGGAGGTGTTCACTGCCCTGTGGGAACAGTCACACCTACAGTAAATCATCCTCCTTTTGTGAAGAGGAAGACAAAGCTTGCCCCTCAATAATATGAACTCTGCAAAAGGTCTAATGTCTTGCAGTGTTTAAAAAGATCCTCTGCTCAATATTCTGTAACAACCTAATTGGGAAAAGAATTTGAAAAAGAATAGATATATGTATAACTGAATCACTTTGCTGTACACCTGAAACTAATGCAACATTGTTAATCAACTATACTCCAATATAAAATTAAAAGTTAAATAAATAAATAAATAAATTTTAAGAATAAAGCGATCCTCCAGAGTGAGAAGCTTATAACCACTTCTGTCCTTAAGTAATTTTTTTTAAGTTGTATCCAAGTTACTACCCAAGGTCCATTGATATTAAACAGAAAAAATAACTTCCTCACACGGGCATAAGTTGCACAAAATACCATCAGTGCAATTTTGACAGGTACCAGGAGATCCCCAATATTGCTAATTGTTTACTGGGCTTGGCCTCAGATGTGCTTCAGTAAACTGCTATATTGGGTTTCCTTGTTTCCACTCACACTGCCCCTGCAGCCATCCTCCGGGGGGTTTCTGTCATCTAGGACAGCCCGGGTGCCTGGGTGTGTGCGCCCAGGTCACTGTGGAGGGCTGTGTGAGTGGGATCAAGAACCGGAGCATCTTAAAATGAAACAGCTGCAGCAGGAGTGGTCCAGGCTTGGGCGCAATACGATAGCTGCTATTAAACTCCACTTTGAGCTTCTTTTGGCTTTGATGATTTCTTTCTTCCTCTCCAAAGTTTATCATTCTTTTCCTGACCTCAAGTCAACCTCATAAAAGCCCAATTTTTTGTTTTGGCTCGAATTAAAGTTTTCGTTGTTTTGTTGTTGCTTTCAGGATTTTGCTTGTTTTCGGTTTTTTTGTTTGTTTTTCCTTTGTCTATTTGATCTGGGAAAACTATGAGGTGAGGCAGCCCAGCCATTCTAAAGTGTCTTGAATAGATGTGGAACTAGGAATTTTTGTTCCCTGGTATTCACCTGTCTCACAGCTTCTTCCCCTTCCACCGTGCCATTTCCTCCCAGTAAGCAGCTGGAAATGCCCTTTTTTTTTTTTTTAGACTGTGTGCTACCAATCGCCTTCCTTGGCATCTCTTATTCCACGGCGAGCTAGTTGAGGTAAAAGGCTTCATTTTAACATCCAACAGTGGCATCCTTGAGTAAAGTTTGTTATTCACCATTGAAGAGAATAAATGTTTTAACGCATTGTCAGAATGAAAAACTCTTTTGCATTCTGACAGTTAAAAATTGAATGCACGTTTAAGTTCCTCAGAAAAGATGTGTTATAGTAACACAAACAGTGATAGAATTGGAAAGATTATAAAGAGGCAGTTCTAGGGCCTTTTAACTTTACCGTGAGGGAAATCATTTAAATGAACTACAAATATCATTCCCTCGATTAACATACCTTAACTCCACCACTGTATTTGCATCATCTTTTCTTAAGGTGATAATTAATAAGGCATCACTTAAAGACTATATAATGATGCTGACACGAAGACAAGACTTAAGTCAGCCAACTCATTGGGACCTTTTCCAGCTCCCAACGACCACCTGGGATTCATCTTAATTCTCTGATTCTGTGTTTCAAATCAGCCTCTCAAAGATACTATTTGCTGTCAGCAAGTCCCCTGATTTATTTAATCCTTCCCCAAAATGTGTCCTGAAATTCTCACAATTTAACCCCTATTTGTCATTGAAGGCAGCTCCTCTGCAGTGACTAAATCACTCTCCGGCATTGTCAGGTGTTAGCAGAGGCCCTGGGGCTGTTCTGGTGGCCTGGGAAAGCAAGACCAGCCCCCTGAAATACTGCTGTTACTTTGTTGTCTCAACAAATCATCAATAGATTTTTTTTTTTTTTTTAGTTACACTTATAATCTCCACTACTCCTCTCCAAAAGAAAGAACACCCAGGCATAGTGCAAATGGTAAGTTACTCTCGGAGATTCAGTATATCTTTATATTTCCCATTTTAGGAAGGACATTACTAATTCCAACATTACTATTCCAATGTGTAATATGCACACATTTTGTCTCAGATTACATAGTACGATATGGGGAAATATGGATTCGAATAGAAGAAGGGAAAAAGAAGAAAAATAAGTAGAAAAGGGGAAAAAGGGTAATAAAAACTCTTCTCTGATTCACTTAAAAATAGATTGAGACAATCAGATCCGATGTGGTCTCATTTCTTCTTCTAATGTGTAAATCCTGATGGATTAAAAAAAACACCACGGTTTATAAAGCAGAAGTCCCATGACAAGAGAGGTGGCATTTTTATGCTTCCCTAAAAAAGCAGTAAGAATGCACTACAATCAGTAATAAAAATCATCGGAGGGAATAGATTTGGAAGGGTTTGTGTGGTATCACATCATCATCCTTAGAGTTCACGCCTCCAACTCATAATCTCAAACTTCCTCAATCTGCAGGTGATCTGGAAGGCATGGGATTGAATTCACTGAAGGGCAGCCCACTTTTTTATTAAGCTTTCTATGTTGAGGTACTTGTAGATTCTCACGCAGTTGTGAGAAATGATAGAGATCCCATGCACGCTTTACCCAGTTTTTCCTAATCTTGCAAAATTATAGTGCCATGTCTCAATCATGATGCTGACATCAATACAGTCAAGACACAGGACTTTTCCATCACCAGGATCCCTCTTGTTGCCCTTTTATAGCCACGCCCACTTTCCCTCCACCCTCTCAGGCTCCTTAACCCGTAGTCACCACTAATCTTTTTCCTATTTCTATAATTTTGCCATTTAAAAATGTTACATAAATGGAACCAGACGGTGTACAACAATTTGGGGTTGGCTTTTCTACCCAGAGATTCATTTGCGTTGTTGAGCTTATCAATAATTGATTCCTTTTTATTGTTGAGTAGTATTCCAGGGTATGGATGTACTATAATTAACAGTACATGCTTAACTGTTAACAAAATGGTGAACAGTTTGAAAGACATCTGAGTTGTGTCCAGTTTGGAGCTATTGTGAATAAGGCTGCTATAAACATTCATGCACAGGTTTCTGTGTGAACTTAAGTCTTCACTGAGCTGGGAGAAATTCTCTGGAGTGCAGCTGCTGAGTCATACGGTAATTACACGTTTACTTTTTAAGAAATTGTCAAACTGTCTTCCAGACTGGCTGTCCAATTTTTCTCCCCACCAGCAGTGTATGAGCGATCCATTTTTTCTGCATCCTCATTAGCATGCAGTGTTGTCATGGTTTATTTTTAGCCAAAGCCAGAAATCCAGTTTAGGACAAAAACTGCTAGCAAGACTTCCAAATTTAACATATTTTGGTATTTTTAACACTACACAGCGATTAAATAAGTATATAATTTATATATTTATATATAAACATTAGCTTGCTTTGGTTTAAACTCTACAACTTAAAAGCTCTGCACTTTAGACAAATTACTTAACAGCTCTGAACCTCAATTTCCTGATATGTAAAAACTACTCCTGCCAGGTAAAGAACTATATTAAAGTAATAATGTGTATATAGAGCATAGGATAAAATAAGTGTTCAATGAATGCTAATTCCTTTCCTCTACATCACTCCGTTTGATCCTCATATATTCTAACCTACATGCTTCCTCTCAATCCGTTCCCAGAACCACTTAGAACCACTGCTTCTGTTCAGTTTTATAGCTCTGTCTCACCTCAATTCAGACGAATATGAAAATTGTTTAAAACTCAGTTAAGATGATGGAACAGAAACAGCATGATACTGCTTTCAGGAAACAAGTTCAAACCCAGATCAACCGCCTACTGACTGTGTGAACTTGGGCCATTATTTCACATCTCCAGTCAACACCACTGATGGTTCATCTCTTCATCTTTAGAATGGACAGAATCAGACCTGCTTTACCTGCCCTCCAGAGGTGCTGAGTTCAAATGAAAAAACTATGTGAAAGCAACTTGTAAACAGTGAAGAGCTACACAACTACATGGCTAGCAGAATAAGGCAAGTTATAGAAAACAAAGTCCAGGGCACCAAAGGGTCTCATTCATTCTGCCATAGAATGTCAAGGTAGAAAAATGGCGGCAACCACAATGACTTCTGAGTCTAGGATGGTGACGCCCCAGAGGATGGGGTGCAAGAAGACCAGAGTACAAATTCTCTTTTGTTTTTATATAAATAATTAGAAATGAGTTCACCAACACCCTTACTTGATCTTCATCAACAGGTTACCCAGGCACCCAGGGGTGGGGGAGATCTGAAGGGCAGAGGGGCTAACAGTGCCCCCAACTGTAATAGGGAAGAACAAATCTGACTCCATACTGGATCTGTTTCTTTTACTTTAACCTTTGTATTCTGTTGCTTTTGCTACAAGTTAATCACAAGAGAATGTTGCCTGTTGCCTGAAATATACAGGATAGCCCATTCTCAAGGCTCTGACCTTTAAAGGTATAACATTTTCCTATTCATATAGAGATAAAAAGTTGCAGAACAGAGAATAGCATTTGTCTTGTTGGAGGTTTATTGAAACATTGTGACCAGACCTAACTGGACAGCTGCAAGAACAAAGGATTCCAGGCACCAAGAAGTCTGCAACAACCAGCCACACCCCCCTTCCCTTTTAGTAAAAGAAGCCTGAAATCTAACTCGGGGTAAGATGGCTCTTTGGGACACTAGTCCACCATCTTCTTGGGCTGCTGGCTTTCCAAATAAAGTCACTATTCTTTGCCCCAACACCTCGTCTCTTGATTTATCGGCCTGTTGCACAGTAAGCAATATCAGCTTGGACTCAGTAACACCACCACGAGCTCACAGAGATGAGCTTGACTGAGACGTGTTATGGTTTATCTGGCTCCATTAGGTGGAAGCAGATTGTACAATCCAGTGGCAACTAAACTAACCTTCACCAAATGGACAAAGGGCTTTAAAAGATTCCTGCAAAGAACCTTATATTGAAGATAATTGAAAGAATACAGGCAGAAACCATCAAAAAGAAAATGACAGAATTGATACTCTTCCTGCTCCACGTTAAGCACTTTAGTCCTAAAGCCATGAAAAAAGGCAGAATCACAGACAACATGAATCCAACAGTAAGTCAACTAAAGTATTTTTAAGTGACCGAGGCTATTTAAAGTGTGGATTTGCATCCACACCTGATAAGGCTGAATCTCACCTTTAAATATTTAAACCTATTATTTAATTTTTCTTTATCTTGCCCTTTTGTAGTTTCGCTTTTGCATAGGTATATAATGTACATAATATATCAGTAAAGTAGTGCAGGTATATAATTTGCCAATAAATATCCTTTAAATGTTTTACTCTTGGGGTGCACAATTAAAACAATGAGGAGACCACTGACCTAGGGTATCCTATTTCTTTCAGATGTCATTTCTCCTAGTTTAGACCTTTGTGTTAGACACCAACAGACCACCACACATGGCCAAGATGGCATGCAGGTAGATTTCCTCTGCCAGTTTAGCAGGTTGCTCTCACTAAGACCACCTCCCCATACCTTTCTAGAGCCTCTAAAGACAGACAGGAGACTCTTCCTTCACCCTGTCAACATTGAGGTCTGGAAGTCAATCTCCTCATACAAATCTCTATGAAGTCCATGGGCTATCAACATCCCCACATTCCGCAGCTTTCAGGAATGTACCTGGCATGCCAGTCTTTAACATTGTACAGCTATGCCAAAGAGAAGAGCTAGTGTTTATTAAGCACTTACTGTATGCCAGACCCTCAATTAAGAGCCTCATGTGAATCATCTCACCACAGGTTCATCATGACATTGTGATAGACGATTATTATCCACCTCGTACAGAAGTGTAACTGAAGCCAAGGATGGTTAAGTAATTCTCCCAAGATCACATGCTGATAGCTGCTCTAGTCAAGATTCAAAATTGTGCCTCCGACTCCAGAGACGTGCTCTTAATCACTGTGTTATGCTACTCGCCATGCGTAATAATAGCTTTATTTGTATGTACTAAGATTTCTTTAGAATGTACTCAAAATTAATTTCTCAAATTTGTCTCATTCCAAATGTGATGTTGCTTCATCTTGGGATCAAATATTTACCAGAGCACATCACTGATCTTGTAATAAACAAAATAAATTACAATTATATTTACAGGAATTGTTCTTACAAACAGATTTTTTTAAATTTATCTTACCAATCCTTGAAAAAAAACTGCTGTAGATTATTTCTAACATGAAGCAGGGTATAAACAATAATACAATAAAATGTATCTGGCTTACTATTTGTTCAGATGTATCTGAGGTTATAATTTAAAACTCCTAGCATCCAAGGCAATGAGAAAAATTCAGTGTGTGATCTAGTTATTTCCTCATATTCAGATGTTCTTGCCTGTGTACACTGAGGACACTTGAGTTCTCTTCTCAGATGTTCTCATTACAAATACCTAGGTCGTGATTTTAAAAGCACTATAATTTACAAAGCACAGCCCACACCAAGTGGACTCAAATGCCACTTTTTTGACATAGCTATTTTAACCTTGATGAACGATCATATTTATCCTTATGAACACTTCTTTAAATATCACTGTATCTGAAAAAGGAAAAATTCAGCTTTCAAAGAAAAAGCACTTCAACAGCCCACATATAATTCGTATTTGTAATAAAGCAAAAGTAGCCGCTTGATTAGATTATGTAATTTTATTGCTAACATCATCTTGACTTGACTAGCACAAGATTCAGAGAACTTAACAATGTTTGGAAAAGCGGAAAGAATTACTAGGAATGTAAGGAGGCAGTTTCTCACTTTATTTATCCCAGATTAATAACAGTTAAAGTTGCCTGATTTCTTCCTGAAAAAGTTTTTCCACCGTTTTCTCCACAAGTTGGAGTTTATGGAAATCCTCTCATGGATATACTTTATTACTCCAGTTCAACACCAATTTGAAAAAAAAATCAATGCTTTTTGACACCAGTTATGACAACATGCATTCATTTAGAAAGAACAGTGGTATAGTAGGTTAAAGGTCCTTATATTTTAACCCAATATGAAAAGTCAAGGTAGCTAGTATTTTCTATATACAAGAATTTGTATATATTTCCTTGATGGGAATTCTTCACGCAGTGAAAAATCTATTTTAAAAATCACTGAATTGAAACAAACAAACTCAATCTATTTGGTTTTGCAGATCCAACCCATGCCTCTCCTGTTATACACAAAGAGCCAGATGCTGCCTAAGGAAACTTTCTTTTTTAGATTTTATGTTTCTGCATTCCTCCTGTGTCATATTTTGCATCCCTCTTTAAGCCATCATTTCATAACTGTCATGAGAAAAAGCATTCACTCATTTTCTCTGATTTTTACATCTTCACAGAATTTTTTTTAGTTGGACCACAGCAATCTTATAGGAAAACTCCATTTTCTGGTAGGTTCTACAAAGGGTAGAATCTGAATGTCCAGTGCACTGTCTGTTTGTCACCCAGCACAAGTAGGGACTCCTATTACCTACAAAGGTATTAGGAAAGTGCTCCCAGCTGAAAGTATTTATCCAATTCCAATTGTCGTTTGAAAGTCTAAAATACTAAGGGTGGTACTGTTCCAGGAGCTACTGTTTAAAACAATGCAATGCCTGTTTAGAGGGAAAAAATCAGTACTTGAAAATCTGAGTTGGTTTAAAAAATAATAACTATGCATCCAAAAAAGAATTCTTAGAGAAACATTTATATGCCAGGCACATGTTTTTAATTTTAATATCATTAGCTTACTGAAATAAATATGTAGAGTCTAATAATTGTTTTCTATATTTTGATATTTTGATATTATTCTATTATAGTGAGTTTGCAAAGAAGCTAATGAATAACAATGAAGGAAAAATATGTATCTGTCAGGACAAAGTTGCTGTGGTTTGTAGGCACTGCAAAATGCTGTGTTGAAAAAAAATCTGTTAAAAAGTAATTGAAAACTGCTCTGATTTAAAAAGAAATGAATGTGTAGCCCTATACGATAATGTCAGATAAAAAGTAATCGTGTTCCCCGTACAGTTGTGTTTGTTGGCATTTATATAAGCATAATAATGCTTTCAGGGTATTTTCATAGTTGTTCACTTAACGTGGGATTAACATCAAAACCTTTATAATTATTTGAGATCACGCATTTGAAAGTGGCGTGGTAAAACATGTTAATGGTTAAAACACTCTAGCAGTTTTAATACCAAACAGATTAACACACATGAAAGTAATATAATTTGTGCACTGAATAATATGTCAAGCCAATTCTTTTGGTGAAGAGAGAATTCTTTCTAGCTACTGCTTTGTATTTCTTATAGACATACTAAAGCAATCAGCTAGAAAACTGCATGAGAGATACACATAGGTGTGCACGACTCACGGACTTGAAATATTATTCTGTGTCTTTGTCATCGCACAATTTCATGAAACCATCATTTCTGAAGTTCGCTTTAAATAAAATTGAGAACCATAACATGACAATCTAGAAGAATGAAGGTGGGATTATAAAAAAAAAAATCCTAAAAGAGATTGCTAATTGGCAAGAACAGCTATGGATTTCTTTTATAACCACCAGCAAAGAAATGTAGATCCTTAATGCATTAGAAGCATATTTTAATATGCACCCCAGAGTCTCATAAAAATATTTATTTGCCTCAACTTTCCCATCTGGACAGGAGAGGAAAATGGGTAGTCATTTAGAAAATAATATGAAACTGTGGATTAATTACCCGTTTTGCCCATCTTTCTTGAATTCGTATGAAAATGGACCTCACATTTCAGACCTAATTATATTATAGTCCTTGTTGCACTCAGCTACACAGGTCAGGGTGGGGTGGGAAATCTTGGAAACTATACTGAACGTGACAAATGCAGGTGCCTCCCCCCAGACACGGAGACTGTGTATTAAAAGCCGGTATCTGTATAACTTCAGCTCCGCCTGAAGGGGCGGGGGTCGAGGAGTTAAATCATGTGGTTTCCACATATACAGAGAAAATCCATAAAAAGAGATTTATTATCATATTTTCTTTTTGAAAAGTAGTATTTGTTTTTGACTTTAAAAATGCTCCTCGGTATAAAGCAAATATTACAATTTTGTGAAACAGCAGCCAAGATATAATTATCTGTGAAATATAAGGCTTAGGACCTGGTTCGAGTTAACTACTGTTCTGCTGAGACCAACTAGGCTAGCCCGCAGTGGCCGAAGGAGCAGGTTCAAGGAGGACTGGGCGGCCGCGGGAGCCGGGCCAGACGCCTTGGAGCTTTATCCTCCTGCAACCGAGTTAAAGTTACTTTGCACAAAAAGTCAAACAAGAATAAGCAGCCATGGAAAACGGCACGGAGCCGGCTAGTAGGTTTAACAGCGAGAGAGCGGGAAATCCAGGAACCGCCTGGAAGTACTGGAGGAAAATGGGATGGGATGGACGAGAAGGGAACGGAAGAGGGGAGAAAGGAAGCTGGGCAAGGGCACACCCTGGACTCCACGTGCGCGCTGCACGGTGCGTTACCACTAGGTGCGCCCCAGCCGCTCGGCAGGGAAGGAGAAGCCCTTCAACTCGGCTCCGCGCGCCTCAGCACCGGGTGCAGGAAAGGCCCCCGGCCCGGCCCCCTACCCGCCTCCTCTCCGCCCCCCCCCCGCCCCTCCCCGCGCCGGCTCCGCGGGTCCTTCCTCCGCCGCCCGGTGCGGAGAGAAAGCGGGCGGCGGCAGATTTGCCCCGGTGGCACCGAAGCCACAAGCCTGCCCGTAATTGCAAAGCAAACAAGGCTGAAATATTGGATTGGTCTCAATCGTGACAAGATCTACGCTTTTGCCGCCAATTTGTTTGTGCAGCTCTATTTAAAGGCCCTTGATTGAGGAAATGCTGAAAATAGCGGGGAGGGTTCCCTAATGAGACCTCGGGAGGGAAGCTGGGGGGGAGGGGCGCCGTTAACCCCTTCCTGCCCGCCTCGGGCGAAAAGCCCCGGAGCCGAGCGGGGTTAGAAGGGGGAGCAGAGGTCCGTCCCGTCCCGCCCCGCGCTGTGACCTCCCGCCCGCCGCGGCCTAAACTCCGCCCGCGCTCGCATCTCCGCCCCGCGCCCGCGGCCCGCGCGGTTGGGGCCCCGAGGCCCGGTGGCGCCCTCCGGCGCGACCCGGCCCTGGTTGTCGGGCTGGGGGTCGCGGCGGCTGGAAGTCAAGGCGAGACACGCAAGAGGAAGGAAGAGAAAACACATTTATTGCGCGCAGCCTGTGCGTCCGGCGTCCATCCCCACGCGCGCCTTGATCTCATTCATCTTTCATGCGCATCCTCGCGGCCGGCGTAGCTACCCCATTGCTCAGATGCGGAAACCAAGGCTTAGAGAGACCAGTCCGCGGCGTCCGCCCGGCCAGCTGTTGCTCCACAGCTCAGGAGGCGGAGGGGCCAGGGGAGACCAGGCCGGGCTGGGTCCCCGCTCTCCATCCCACGCCGGCGATGCGGAGCCCTCGGAAGCGCGGTCCAGCCGAGGAGCCTTCCCCTGCTTCTCCCGAGGGCTTGGAGATGAAGGTCTGTGCCCTTCGGGACGATGTCCGCCTCCACCGCTGTTTTGGTCGCTTTCAAAACAAAGAAAATTGCAATCCGATTGCAACTGGGATACGCAGAATTCACCAGATTTCTCTGTCATCCTTTATACAAGTTGTTTAAGCACCTACTGGGTACAGTGCCTCGATTGGGCTCTCAGGGAACCCACAGTCACAGGAGGGGAAAGATGTGTGCCCAGAGATCGACCGGAGAGCAGATGGGGGTGGGGGAGAGGGCATCAGAACGAAGTTCAGAAGAAGGGAGACCTGATTTGCGGGAGCAGAGAGAAGGAAAGCCGTACCTGGAAAGGCTTCCTGGAGGAGGTGGCATTTACTCTCGGCCTAGAAGAAACCAAGAAGTGTGGATTCTTTAACATGGGAGAGACATGGGTTGTTTGCCAGCTCCGCTGGCAAGTCGAGGGGTGCCAGACACACAGCTGAGGACAATGTAGGGGTCACACTTTCGTCACCTGCTGATCCCCCAGCTGCCCCTCTGACTTGGAGAACTTGAGTCGATCGAGTCCTGAGCAATAAGTTCCAGTCTCTCTTAGGACTGAAAACCTAGGGCTTGCAGATGACACCAGTGGCTAGACTTTGACCTTTCAGGAGCCCTGGACTTGGGCCAAAAGGGACTGTTAAGGGCAGGCAGGGGCAGGAAAATGGCACTGGGGCGCTCTCCCCAGGGCTCTTATTAGAGCTACACGTTCCCAGGCTTTTCCCAGAGGGATGTGGTCAGAGATGTACCTTGGCCAATCAGAAGTTTGTCTTTCTGGAGTCACAGCCAAAGGTAGACTGGGCAAATGGAGACCCCGTGGGGGGGGGGGAGAACTGGCTTCGTTGGTACTTCCCCAAGAATGATCTGTGCCTTCTGTCAGCAAAACAAAAAAAGCATCAGTCATCCGCGTCTAGTGGAGTCTCTCAATGTGTTTTGAATGGAATTCTGCTTTTTCTGTATGCAACCAATTCCTTCGTTTGAAGTTGGATGCTTTGCAATAAGAATGCAATTCCATTTTTTGTTCCTCGAGGTTTTGGCCTGTGTTAACTTAAGTGGGCACTCACACAAGTATTAAAAGGAAATCCAGTCTCTCCTGGAAAATGAAACAAAGTCTCGCCTGTCCAATCACACTGCAGATATATAATCTGCAACAACAAATTCGCCTCCTAGTGCTGCGCATTTCCAGCAAGCATCCTGCCTTCTCTGTTTATGTTATAACTTTTCTGCCTGCAATTATTTTTATTTTAATTTTCTGTCACTTTAACAGAATCCAGAGCCTTTTCCTTTAATGTTTTGTACACAACATGTTCATTTGGATAAGATGTCCTTTCCTATCCTCTTTTAGCTTGCCTTTCCTTGTGTAGCATTCTGTATCGGGAGTTTCTAATATTTCTCTCTCTCTCTCTTTTAAGAACTTGTCCCTGCCTTGTTTTATTTGTTTGTGTGAAATATAGTTTGAAAGGAGATCAGAGAGAGCAGGAGGGGTTTGTAATAAGAGAATGACCGAATGACCCAAAGGCTGATTATCTGTCATTAACTGGAGACTCGGTGTACCCAAATTACCAGGGAGACCTCAGTCTGCCGGATCCAGAAAGGCAAGCTGGAATGCAGGGCTGAACAGGCTCGTGGCGTTGCAAACGAAGACACTTTGCCAACACATTTTCTTAAGGAGGTTTCCTTCAAAACTCAGCTCAGCTTCAGTGGACAAATGTTTTAGATTCTGACAGGTTGTACACAGGTTAAAAAAAAAAAATCTCTGCTGAAAGACTACCTTCAGCGTTTCTGGAACGAACTTCCCTGTGTTGTTTCGTTAGGAGCAAAATTGCAGTTAATTGTCTAAGCTCCAGAGAATATTGAGAAGTCAAGCCAAGCTGCTTTTGATCTGCTGAACCCAAGCCTTGTAAACATCGAGGTTTGCCATTAATATCGACAATAAAATGGTTTCTTTTTGTTAACCTGAAACCCAGCCATCATGGCGAGCCCTCGTCTAGAAGCAAAGGCCCCGGAAGAAACTAGCAAGGGTTTGGAAGCAACTGCCAGGGCTAGAGAAATCTATCTCTGTGAATTTGCAAAGGAGGCTTCAGAACAGGAATGCGAGCCACACTGCAGTTAGAACTGGGAAGGCACCGGGGCTTCCAGACACAAACAGACCCTTCAGTCACTTGAGTGGTTTGTCCAAAGCCCTGCACTTCAAGCTGCCATTTGCTTTCATATTTTATTCTGAACCGCAGACTGTATTGCAGACTAGTTGAAGTCTATTCCTTACCATTTCCTTAGAGCGTGTATGCAAAATTACAATTACTTCCTCTTCTGCATGTTGAATGCTCTCCTCCCGGCTTGGAAGAAAATATTGCTTGTGTGTGTAGGTGATTTGATTGAAACAAGAATGTGAGTGAGTAGTTGACATAAATCCTGTGAGGTGTATTTTCTTACACCACTTCTGCTCTAAACTCCATCTATATTTTACTACAAAGTAGCGAAGATCAGATTTATCATACCTCTTAGGACCACCATAATTACATTAGTAACACTTCCCATGTATATATACATCATGCCGCCCAGAGTGAGTCCCCTTCATGTGCATTATCTTTTGTTCCCTTCAGTCTGAGTAAGGATTTTAGCTTTACAGACACATGTGGATACCTGGCAAAGGTTTCCCCTTATCAATAAAGACCTTCCAGAGCAGCAGCACATTTGCCAGTTAATATGAAGATCTAGTCATTGATTATTTGGAGAAAATGCAAATTCCCACCACCCATCATAGTGGACATTAAGATGTTTCTTGTACAGTGTACACCTTAATTATTGTACACAATGTTATATGTCCGTCATATTTCAATTTTTAAAAATATTTTTCTAAAGGACTTTATTTAAGGATGAGCCAGTGTCTTATTCACCACTTTCAGGTTCTATGACACCAAAACCCCTATAATTCCAAACATTGCTGGAAGGCAAATTAGAAGCAAGGGAAGGAGAGAAAGGGGAAGGAGGTAGAGAGGGAAAGGAAGGTAGAAAGGGAGGAGAGAAGAGAGAAAGAGAGAGGGGCTAAATTTGGGGGGGGGTGTTACAAGCACCCAGCAAGTTCCAATTTTCTCCACTGACTTAACTGTTTCCTGATCAACACGGAGCAATCAGCCCCTCCAGAGTCATCACTGCAACTGGATCAGCCCCTCCCCACCCTGTCGCCACAGATCTGTTCAGATGTGGAGGGACAAGGGCTCGCTCACCAAATACCCCAGGCCCACCCCAAAATCCAACAAGAAAATGCTCACGAGAAATGAAACCTCCGAAGAGCCAAGGGCAGCTCTTCCTGCCCTTCGTTTCTGAAACAGACATGAGTCCGATCAAACTTGATTCTGCTTTGTAGTGTGTACTTCGAGCACCCCCACGTTTCTGGGGCCACTGTCACTCGCCAAAAGGTACACGAGAAAGGGAGGGGCTACAAAACCCCAGTTAGGGGAGACTCTTGCTGCCACTTCAGACAATATGTCTGGTTCTAGATTGTCCTAGAGGTTCTGGGGCTAAGTGGCCCGCAGGTACAAGGACTCAACCCCACCCTCTGACAGACAGAAATGCAGAGCAATTAGGGCGTCACAAGAAGCACATCCTTGGAGCAGGTGAGGCTGGGGTGACATCTTCAAGAACACACTGCTTTTGCTGCCACTCTCTGGGTTTCATGTTCTTTCTGGGCCTCTTAGCACGTTCTGGGGTTCACCTCACAGAAGAGCATTATAGATATTTAAAGGAATGCCCAGAGTCACTTCCACTACGTGGGTTAAGAAAATAAGGGAAAACGAGATTTGAAAGATGCTGAAGGGAATTGAGCCATAATTCCCGTAAACATAAAATGTGTGTTTATGGCCCTCTGGCCTGGTTATTTTCAGGTCCAGTTTATTTTGAGTTCTCATGAGCAAAACACAAGATACAAACTGCCCTTGCCTTTGAAATAATAAATACCTCGAAAAGATCTGTATTTTCCCTAAAAACAGACTGAAGTTTTTAAGAAAATATATAGTTTAAACCAGATTTATTTTAAAAGTAATATCTCACAAGACCAGAACGTTTGCAAGGGAGTGTGCAGCCATTCCCGTGCCCTTTGACTCCCTTTCAGGGGAAGGGGTAGGATTGAGGGAAAAGAGACAGGAGACACGGGCCCAGAATAAATGTTGGACCCCAGTTCTGTCTGCTTAGCTGAAAAAGGCAGATGTAATGTGCAGCACAGTGGGTACACCATCAGCTACCAGGATCGCAAACATCATCCCCAGCCCCCCTCCTGTGAAGCAGTCTCCCCGCCTAGGTAAGACTGGTTGCAGCTCAGCTCAGGGCCTCAGAAAAGGGCAAGATGTTAGCACGCCCTCACCCTTGCAGGATTCCTCCTGCAGGCACCCCAGGTGGCCCCCAGCCCGCATCTTCTCAGCTGCTCAGTGGTCCTCAGCCTGAATCGTGTCACCTCCCCCTGGAGTACTCGGAATGCATGCCCTTTGGGGAGCAGCACACCAGAGGCCACACTATTGCAGACCAGGATGGGGTCCCTGGGCTGATAACTAAGCCAGGAACTTCCCCCTCCTTTACTTTTCCCACTTTCCCCTCCATCACCACCACTACCACCAGCTCCATCAGTAGCCCCTCAGAAGGCACAGGCCACCTAAACTGGGGGCAAACCTGAGATGGCATCTTTGCCTCACAGCTTTCCAAGGTAGCAGACTAATCCAGCATCCCACTAGACCCAGAGCAAAATGTCCCAAAGACAGCACTAACAGAAAAAGGTGGACTCGGTTGTGCATTCAGAGTGGAACTCAGCCAGTTAGGGATCCTAGAATTCTCCCATTTGTTCCCTGCCTCCAAGCCCCCTTTCTAGGGCTGTAGCCTCTGCATTTTGGCCTTCGGAGATTCATGAAGCCCTAGACCCTCGGATCACATTAATTAACTGATAATGACACTGTCAATGAGAATGGATGTTCAGATTAGCATCTTTTATGACTTTTTTCTGTCCCATGTTGTCCATCTCTTCTATCACTTGCCAGGCTCTCTGGGACCACGAAGGGGTTTGTCCATTTTTTGTTTCAATGAAAAGAGCATGGGAAAGGCTGAAAGTGGCAAGTTCTGATGCCTTTCCCATGGAGGCTCCTCGCCTCTGGTGGACACTGCATCCCAGTCCCCCGCTCAGCCCTCTGCCTGGCCTCTTCCTCCTCCTTTCAATTCCCCAAACTCCCCCTGGCCTGAAAGCAGCTTGCATCTACTTTCCCTGCATTTTTATCCGTTCCCAGCCAGGGTGCAATCATCTTACTTTGTCTACCTGCTCCCAAGGCCTAGATGTGTTTTTATAAACAGACTTTTTAAAAATGTATCAAATGTCAGAGGATTGAACTACCAGTATTTACACATTTAGGGTTGGCCTCCCCTGGTGATAATGTAAACAGAACCCTGACCACACTACCTATATTCTTTCCTTGAAGAACAACGTCTTTAAAAGACTCTCCTTGTGCTCAAAACTGCAGACCTACCCAAGGTGGGGGTTCAAAGCTATAGGTGGCTATTTTGTTCTCAGCCCAAAGGGCACTTACCAACCAGTCTGGTTTCAGCCACTCCCCACCTCCTGTCCTCTGCCTTAACACCTCTGCTGAGGGCATCCAGGGAAACTGACCCCTTGCTGAAGGGACTGAATGGGCCGTCATGAGGACTTCCAGACTGGATTTCTACTATCCTCCCTGGGTTCCTTTCCCTCTCCTGCAGCCCGGCCACCGAAAACCTAAAACATGTTTCCCAAAGCTGTTGCCCAGGGCTCTGGGGTTAGTGGCTGGCGGCTGCCCCAATCCCTGGCAGCTCAGGAGTTGGGTACCCCCCAACCCCGCCCTCTATTCGTGCTGACCTGGCCTTCCATCCCCAACCGTGTACCCCGCAAAACGCACGCAGCAGGCAAGAAAAGGACTGTGCTCACTGAGTCCTTTGGATGGGACTCCCTTTGCGGCCTGGGGCCTGACTCCGCCTGCCTGCCAGAGACGACGCCCAAGGTAGCGTAGTTGGTTTCCCCTGGGCGACCCTCGCCAGGCCCAGCGGCAAGTCCCAGGCTCAGCGCGGGCTCCTGCACACTCCGCGTGGGCTCTCTCTAATTTACGGCCCGCGGGCTCCTGTAGACACCCTTTTCCACACCGACCCTTTGGGCGGAATTCTCAGCTACACATCAGCCTCCCCTTGCGGCTCCTGGCCAAGCCCCGGGGATCATTTCAGTTCCTGCCACCGTCCACCACCACCACCACCACCCCCAACCTCCTGCGAGCTTTCTGGAGACGCTCACGCCGCTCGGGGCACGGCGGCCCCGGTACCCTGCGGCCGGGTGACTTACAAGTGGAGATCCATTTTCGGTTATAATGCGTTCAAGATCACCAAGGCCAGCAGTCTAAACATCCACGAGCCGTCCTCCCGGCCTGCCTCTTAAACTGGTGTTTAATGGTTCCCCTCCGATAACTAAACCTGCTTTCCACAGATGCCCGCTTTTATGGGAGAGGCAGGAATGTCGAGATGTATTTATATGTTTGTTCATAAAAACTGGAAAATAAGCTCAGAACACGCTGTAAAAAATATTCAGTTACTTACCAGACTGGCTAGTTAAACCAGGGGAACACCGATACCGGCCACACAACAAATTCGGGGAATCGAGGTGTCTGCGCTTTGAAATAGCTCAAGGTCTTCCTTCGCTGGGGCTGGTGTCCCTGAAGAACATGGAAGTAAGAGTATTTATAATCGGCTTGGCCGTCGGTCCCGGGGTCTCCACCATGATCTCCAAAAGCAGCCACAATAACATGAGCTACCCAAGACGGCCCTGGCCTGGGTAACGTGATGGTGGGTAAGTCCAGCGACGCTGTGGCGGGCGTTTCCAGACCGTGCCCAGGTCAAAGCCGCAGCCGTGCCCCGCCGCGCCCCGTGCCCCGGGCCCCGGGCCCCGCGCCCGCCTGGGCTGGAGACGCGCCTCCGTGGGGACCGCCCGCCGCCTCAGCTCCCGGCCCCGCACGGAACTGCGCCCGCTGCCTTCTGGTTTTCTTGCCTCGGTTACCTACAAAACACTTCGAAAAGCAATATCTGCTTCCTTTTTTTTTTTTTTTTTTTTTTAACCAGAAAAGAAAGCGGAGTGATACCGTACCTGGTTTAAGATTCTTCGATATTTGAGACTTGGGGGGAAAATATTTTAATAGTGAAGCATCTGTTAAACACTTGCATTAACCTCCGGCTGATAAAAAAGTTTTTTTAACCCTCCCCCCCTCGTTTTAATTATCTTCTGGTTATGAAGGGGCAGCCAATCCTGGATGAGGACCTCGGCAATTAGCAAGGAGAACATCAAAAAGTTTTATTGCAGAGAGCGCGAGGCGCCGCCCCCGCCGCCCCGGGATTGGCGTGAGGAGCCTCTGACGACATATATTAACCCGAGCGGCCCTAAAGATGTAGCTGTACATGGAGATCTCGCTGGGAAAATCCTCTTGCTCCCCTCACGGTGTCCAGTCCCGGAGAACCGCCGCAGCCGCCGCCCGGGAGCTCCCAAGGCCGCCGCGCAGACCCCTCCGAGCCCCAGCCGCCGCCTTCGCGCTCCAGGGCGCCTGCAGGGCCCAGATCCTTTCCCCCGAAAGAAGGAGAGGATCTGAGAAAATGGATGCACTGAGACCTCTCTGAAAACCCTCCGAGGGAGCCCGAGAGGAGCGCGGGACACGTTACTCGCAGCTAAAATCACATTCAAGGACCAAAACAACAACAACCAAAAATTCATTAAAACAATAAGCGCCCAAGAACCCAGATCAGGCTGGTGGGGGGAGGGGAAAGGGCGGGAAGGGGAGGGTCGCATGGAGGTAGCTTCACAGTGAGCAGTCGACCCCGCCGGCTCCTCCAGCCGCGGCTTGGACTCGCCCCGGGACTCCGAGTAGCAGCGGCGCCGGGCGCGCGGCCGGGGCGCGGAGCCCGGCGACTCCTCCGAGCAGCCCAGCCGGAGCCCGGGCACCTTTGCATGAGCACGAGAGGACTGTGCCTGCCCGCAGACGCCCGGGAAGCAGAAGCCCGCGAGCGGGCCGTGGAGCGAGGCGGGAGCCGGCGGCAGCGGCGGCTGCCAGGGGCGCACGGTGCCGGGACCACCTCGCCGCGCCCTATGGGGAGCCGGCGGCCGCGGCGCTGCTGAGGCGGGCCCCGCGGGCCAGGCGGGGGGCCGGGGCCCGGGCTGCAGCAGCCCCCTCTGCGGCTGCCGGGCCGGCCGGGGCGCCCGGGGGCTGGGGGCTGGGGGGTGGGGGAGGCCGCCGAGCGCCGGAGCGGGGGCCCGGGCCGAGGGCGCGGCGGGACTGTGCGCACGCTGGGGCGCGTGGAGGGGCGCGGAGGGCGAGATGAGTCTGGTGGGGGGCTTCCCCCACCACCCAGTGGTGCACCATGAGGGCTATCCGTTCGCCGCCGCCGCCGCCGCCGCTGCCGCCGCCGCCGCCAGCCGCTGCAGCCACGAGGAGAACCCTTACTTCCATGGCTGGCTCATCGGCCACCCCGAGATGTCGCCCCCCGACTACAGCATGGCCCTGTCCTACAGCCCCGAGTACGCCAGCGGCGCCGCCGGTCTGGACCACTCCCATTACGGGGGGGTGCCGCCGGGCGCCGGGCCCCCGGGCCTGGGGGGGCCGCGCCCGGTGAAGCGCCGGGGCACCGCCAACCGCAAGGAGCGGCGCAGGACTCAGAGCATCAACAGCGCCTTCGCTGAACTGCGCGAGTGCATCCCCAACGTGCCCGCCGACACCAAACTCTCCAAGATCAAGACGCTGCGCCTGGCCACCAGCTACATCGCCTACCTCATGGACCTGCTGGCCAAGGACGACCAGAACGGCGAGGCGGAGGCCTTCAAGGCGGAGATCAAGAAGACAGATGTGAAAGAAGAGAAGAGGAAGAAGGAACTGGTCAGTACCAGGGGGCAGCGGGCAGTGGGGTACGGGGGACCGGGAATTCCGGTCTCTTTAAAGTTGGGCTGAGCAACGGCACTCCGCGTTCTTTGGCTGCGTCTTGAGCCAAGGTTGCTTGCACCAGGTTCTGGTCGGGATGGTTTCCCGCAGAAGCGGAGGGGATGGGGGAGGGTGTCAGCACGCGGAGGAGGTTAAGAGGGATGCTTCGCGCTGGTGATCTTACCCGCGGGTTATCGCCGCTCCCCCCGGCACTCAGGGCGGGCCTCGCGGACTCAGGGTCCGGCTTGATCTCCCGATCGCACTGGCCCGGACCCCTCATTCCCTGTCCTGTAGAGCCTTCATTTGGCCTCCAATCCGATCTTGCTTTCAGATATTTCTAAAATAAGTTGCTCAGAAGCGCTTGATGCCAACTATTTCACTAGTGATTGCATTTCCCCCTCTTGAGAATGAGGCAGCCACTGATCCTAAGAATCTTATGCTTGTTCTGATTTCTGTGCCGGGAAGACGTCAAGGTAAACATAAAATAAGTACTTTTAACTTCAAAATGCAGTTTCTCTTTGGCAGTGAGACTAAAATGTGACTTCCCGGATGAGTATACTTCACCGTATTTCTTGTTTAGTTTGCATGAGCCTGTACGTTTTAAGACAAATAGTAAATATTATCTTGGTCACCGTAATTGTTGTTAACAGTAACAGGAAATTATAACTGAAAATTAGTTTTCTCAAGTTCCTACCAGGTGCCCAGAGGGTAGTGGTGTTCAGAGCAGGGCTATTGCCACGAAGGGCCTGGAAAATTGTCCCATTTGTCGAGGTTTTCTTCTTTGGGGCCTATGGCGCTTTAGTCGCTACTCAGTCCCCCGAGTAACCGGGGATTTCAGAGGCCTTGGAAGGAGAGGCACTGCCGAACCGAGCCGGAGGCCGAGCTGCATGCGGACAGGCCCAGGCCAAGGCAGGGGCACCTCACCCCATCTTCCCTAGAGCGCGGAGCTGGGGCTGCGTTGACCCCCGCTCGCGCCCCTACATCTGGATTTAGAGAGAAGGCCCCCGGTTCCTCCATAAACGACATGAAAACGGGTGGTTGTTTATAAACCTGCCGATCGGGAGTTGAGCGCGGCCGGCGTCTGGAGGCCCCGGGCGGGAGCTAGGGCAGCGGCCAGCCTCCGTAGCTCTTCTGCCGGGGCTGGGACTTGAAAGCGTCCCACACGTCATCCCTGGCTGGCTCTCTTACTCTCTCCTCTGGCCGGAAGAAGCGTGGGGGTGGTGTGGAACCGGGTCTCCTCTCTGATTCTCTCTTTCTCTTTTTCTCCCCCTCGCCTCCCCTCTGCCCAGAACGAAATCTTGAAAAGCACAGTAAGCAGCAACGACAAGAAAACCAAAGGCCGGACGGGCTGGCCGCAGCACGTCTGGGCCCTAGAGCTCAAGCAGTGAGAAGGAGGAGGGAGAGGATAGAGGAGGAGGAGAAGAAGAAGGAGAAGAAGAGGAGGAGAGTGCGAGCCGGGCCCAGGAGCCGGATGCAGACCCAGGACTCCGGGCAAGCTCCGCGCGCTCCGCTCTGAGGACTTCCTGCATTTGGATCATCCGGTTTATTTATGTGCAATGTGCCTCCCTCTCTTTGCCCCCCTTCGAGGCATCCGCTCCCCACCTTCCCCTCCAAAAACAAAGTGGATATTTGAAGAAAAGCATTCCATATTTTAATATGAAGAGGACACTCCCGCGTGGTAAGGGATCCCGGCGTCTCGTAGATTCTCTGTTTGTGAATGTTTCCTCCTGGCTGTGTAGACACCAGCGGTGCCCTCTCCCCAACCCCTTCCAGATAAAGACAGCGGACAATAGTGTGTATGTGAAGTGTATCTTTAATACTTGGCCTTCGGATATAAATATTCCTGGGGATTATAAAGTTTTATTTCAAAGCAGAAAACGGGGCCGCTAACATTTCCGTTGGGGTCGGTATCTAGTGCTGCCGTTTCATCTGTGGTGGTTCCCTATGTGAAGATGTTTCCAACAGCTACTTGTTTTGTGCACTTCCGTCCTCTAAAATTAAGTGGAATTTAATTAATATTGAAGGTGTAAACGTTGTAAGTATTCAATAAACCACTGTGTGTTTTTTTTTTTACAAAACCCCAATCTTTTAATGGTGGATACCTCAAAAGAGTTTTGAAAACAAAACTGCTATACTTGTTTTCATTATATTTAAAATATTCAGAAGTAAACTAAATTATCATGATTGCCTCTAACTTTGTTTGATAGAGTCAGTGGTTCGGACCAGTCATCAACGTGAGCTCCCGGCCTCGCAGGGCTGGCGAGGAGGCCCTTTAAAGAGAAGTGTTCTTGGTGAAAATCCTGCCAAAGGGCCTGGGCGCCATCGAGTCCTGCCTCCCTTCCCTCTGCCCCTGGCCCCCAGGAGAGCACTGAGTGGGCTGTGGAAGGAGGGTCTGGCCGGAGAGAGGCCTGGGTGGTTTGCTCAGAAGGTGGAAAGGTGTCCTTCTTTTCCTGAAATCAACCAGATGCCATTGGTGGTGGTGGGGGGGGCTTTTGTTTGAGGAGCCATTTTCGGTTGAAGTCGTTTTGGGGAGAAACCCACGCGTTACTGCAGCCGCAGGAACTAGTCTAGAGTTTTTAATTCAAAATATAGGGCTTTCATCCAAGAAAGGGAAGAAAAGACCAGGAGAAAGGAGGTTTTGGCTGGTCGTCTCGATGGGGGGGTAGGTGGGGAGAGGGGGGACTGGTCTGAGCAGGCCGGGGGAGGGGGAGGCCCTTCCGGGGAAAAAGGTCCGTGATTAGGTAACCAGGAATTCTACGTCAAGTAAGAAATCGCGAACGCGACCGAAGATTTAAAGGGGGAGGGAGGGTGGAGTGGGCGCTAGATTTACAAGGAGCTATAGGGAACTCAATATTAACTGTGCAGTGTCTGAAGTCCTCCCGGCCACAGGCCAGGCCAGCCCGGGGCTCCGTCCCCAGCTCTCAGCCGCCAGGACTCCCCCCCGACCCCCGTCGGAGGTTCGGGCTCCGGGAGCCCAGGCACATCCCGGAAGGAAGTCCCCGAGGCTTCCTTTGCCCGTGGGCTTGGCCAGAGCGGAATCTCTGCTCCAAGAGTCGGAGAAGCTGGAGTGCCGGAAAGGGCTCGGCAGGCCGGGGAGGGGGAGCGGAGGGAGGGATGGGGGGGGTGCGGAGGGGGGAGGAAGAAGGGCGAAACTTATTAAAAAGCGGTTTGCTTCAGGAAACGCCGCGTGTACAGATCTGGGGCTAGGGAGGCTGGCCAGAGGGTTTCCACCTTGGAACCCATCCTCGGGGTGATGTTCTCACCTCGGCCTCGGGCACGGACCCTCCCCCGCCATCCCAGGGGTCCCACTCTGGCGGGTGCCGCCTCTGAGCCCACCGCGGGCAGCCGGCGAATTCGCTAGCGCCGGGCGGGAGGCGGGCGAGCGGCGCTGCGGGGTTCTGCTGCGGGCGGCCGCCGACTCGAGGGCGCGGGGTTAGAACAACTCGGCCAAAGCGATCTGAACTTTCTCCCCTCGGGTCAGCCGGCGCTGGGCCGACATGGTGGGCGCGGGGCTGTGTTTACAGACACTTGCCTTTGTTTATAACGCTGGGGGGCGGAGGGAGGCGCTCCCTGATTTTCTGTGACTCTCGGGATCCCTGTCCGTTTGACCGAGGGGCTCCCTCCCTCTCCCGCCTCCAGCCGCCTTTTACTTTAATCCGTTCGAGAGAAAGATTCCAGATCCTAGGGGCGGAGGGATAGAGTTTACCGAGGTAGTGGCATGCACGGTGGTGGAGGCGGTGAGGTTTTCAAAACAGGAGCCCCAGAGCAGTTATCTTCACGTGCCTGTGTTGGCTGGTGCGGGCCTGGCTTGGCTGTGGTCTTCCTCGCCACCTGGGCCTTAACGCATTGCTGCCGCTTTAACACTTTTTCTGGTTTGTTAAGCACCAGCGAAAGGGAGCCAGAAGACCCTGGCAGCACCGTCGCTACGAGGCCGCCGGCTGCTGCACATGCTTTTAAACCTGCGCTCCAGAAACGCGGGTCTGGCCTCTTTGTCTGGCCTGGGCCCTGCGCTGCTCGCCCGCTCTCCTGCCCGCCCGCCGCGCCGCTTCCTTGGGCTCCGCAGCACCCAGCCCCGACACCTCCACCACCTGGACGTTCCAACCCAGCGGCCACCTCAACGGGCCAGACATCCGGCAGACCCGACACGCCAGGGTGCCGAACCCCCTAACTGGGCGAGCGCACTACCCGGCCGAACGCTTCAGCAGCAAGACACCCCAGATTGTCGGTCACTCCCGCCGCCGCACGTCCCCACCCTCCCAGTGCGCAGTGCCACCCCACCTCCCGCCCCACGTCGTCATGTCCCACCCAGGGCACTGAGTGGTGGGCGAGGCAGGCGTTTCTTCCACGCTTCCATGCTTTTCTCTTCTACACGTTTCTTTCTCTTTTAACTCCCTTTCTTCTTTGCTTTAAAAAAAAAAAAAAAAAGTTTCCAAGCTCCTGCCTTGTGGGACCGGCTAAAAGGCCTCTGTTTTAATTGCTCGGATAATGCAGTTGCTGCCATTTTGTTAAAAGCAATCACTCCTGCAGCGAAATCACAAGCTCTCTAGACAGGCCGGAGCCGACAAAAATGCAGGATTTGACGTTAAAAGCTAAATGGGAAGCTGGGGCGGCGGAAGGTAAATTGATGGTGGATCTGGTTGTCAGGGCCCGGCCCCAGACCGCCGCGCGGGGCGAGAGCCTGATAACCCTGGAGCACCGGAGGGGCGAGGGCTCGCCGCCGTGTGTGTGTGTGTGTGTGTGTGTGTGTGTGTGTGTGTGTGTGTGTGTGTGTGTGTGTGTTCCAACAGACCCATTCTCACCTTCTTGGGAAGTAATTTGGGAAACTCGACAGAGGGAGACCTGAGCACTCCCTTCTCCCAACCCCAATTTTCCAGGACTTTTCGCCCCCCAGGCAGGACTGTGGCTTTCAGAGTTGTTTTGGGGTTTTTTTCTTTTTTCTTTTTTTTTTTTTCAGGTCGACGTGCCAAGGAGATGACAGCAAGATCACTTGGAGTTCTTCTTGCCTTCTAAATCCCGGGGCCACACTCTGGGGGCACGGTGGGAAGCTCCATCCTCCCAGTCGGTTAGCCAGTAGGTGCGGGCATCTAGGAAAGGTGGGCCTCTCACCTAGGCTGCCCTAGTCAGGGGCGGCAGGACCAGGCGTCCTGGTCGTCTCCGCGGTGAGGTGAGTGCAGCAGTGGCGCCAGGGACGACAACCTTCGGGCCCCTTGGAAACCGAGTGTGCAAGAGTCGGGACAGGAGGGTGGCTGCATCCCTGCCCCCTCACCGGGCCTCTGCTGGCCGCCGTCCGGGTCTGGTATCCCACACCCCGTTGTTAAGGTGGCAAGAGGAGTGAGTTGCGTGCACGCGGATTTCGCAGGAAGGGGGGCTGCGCGTGAGAGTGATCTCGAGGCAAAGCCACAGGCAGCCGGAGGAGGCCTGCGAGCTGCTTCCGAGACTAGTTTTGCAGCGAGAGCCCGAGCCGGCTGCGAGGGCCTCAGGTGTGTGTGCGGGGGGCCGTAAACTGGGCACAGGATGCCACAACAGCCGGCACTGCATTTGTACAGCGGCTCTACAGAGCGCAGGAAACGGCTCAGCTCTTCCTGTAGCTTTAAGGAAACTGCGCGTCTCCCGCTGCGCGTGTGGCCGGCGGTTTTCTCCCCCACGGCTGCCCTGCGTGCTCCCTGCCCGCGAGTCCCACCCACGCGCCTGGATTTGGAGACCAGACTGGTGGTAGGTGCCAAGCGGAGACGATGAGGAAAGGAGGCTTGGGGCGTGTGCCCCGGGGAGGGCTGCATCTGGACCCTAGGCGCCGCCTGTCTCTTTCGGATCTGTTGACCTGAGGGGACCCTTTCGTTCGACCGGGCCTGACTCCTCGGGCCTGTGGGAGCCCGCGCATCCCTCGGAGTCAGAGACCCTGGAGCGGCCCCGAGGCCCCAGAAGCCCTCTTCCCCGGAAGCCCACTTGTGCTGTCGGGTTTACTGTCCACGGGGGGATGGGGGACCAAGTGTTGTTTAACACTTTGCCAAGAGAGGAGGGGAGAGGGGCAACTCCAGGAGAGGAACCCATCCCACGTTTGGGGGCGGACGGCTGGAAGCAGGCACTGCCCGCAGCGGGTCCGCGGGTGCCGCCCGGCCAGACTCAGCTCCCCGGCGGCGGCCGGTCGGCTGGTGGCGGTCCAGGGGCGCGGGGCACTGACTCACAGGCGCACCGACGAGCCTCCTCTCCTGTCCCCGCCACCCTGCCCAAGCCAGCTCCCTGCTGGAGCGCGCCCCCCGCCTCTCCCCAGAACCGACCCCCCTACACACGCATTCCCTTCCAATTCTCCCGGCAGTTGGGCCGCTTTGATGATCAGATGGTAGAGCCCTGATTACAAATTTATTCCCGGCCACTCCGTCCGTCTTTATCTCCGCTATTAGGGCCATCTGGGAGTGATTAGCGCCGCGCCCGCGCCCGGCCGCGCTGCCTATCTCGCCGCGGCGGGGCCGGAGCCTGGCTGACGTCAGGGCAGACGGCTCGGAGCCATCCCAGCCGAGCTGGGTGTAATCGGCGACCGCGCGGCCAAGTCCTCCCGGGCCAGGCCGGCAGCTGGAACGCGCCGCCCGCCTGCGCGCGGGGACTTTCTCAATATGTATTTTTAGTCCAGAAGACTTGTTGGAGGTGAGGTGTGGCCGGGGAACGTCTCTACGGGCCCCCTCCCCACTTTAAGTTTTCCAACTCACTGCATCTGGTGAATCCGGCCTGGAAAAGGCTCCTACGTCTGGCCCTGACCAACTGCGGTCCTCTGTTATCCCTGGGCCGGGATACTGCTCTCCTACACCAACAGCTGCGGCCCCTGCAGCCATGCCCATGCTGGCCGGGCTGCCAGGAGGAGGTGGCTCTTAGGGATCCAGGGGGCTCTTAGGGCCGCTCTCCTGGTACTGGCATCCGCTTGGCCCCTACAGCCCTCGAGCCAAAATAGTGGGAGTTTCTGCCTAGCGGGGCGGTGGGCAGACGCTGGTTATGCAACAGGATGTCCCTCCACGCCTCCGTCTTTGCACCTGCTATTACAGCCCAAAGGATCTGAGAAGCAGAGGCTCTGGACCCTCTTCTGCCTCCCCCTCCCCCTCAGGGGTTGTCCTTGACACAAACCCTGACATCCTGCAAGGGCAAGGTTGCCGGGCGGCAGCTTCGTCTCCTACTATGTCTCAGTGCCCAGAGCAGAGGCTGGGTATATTTGTACAATTACTGGGTGGGAGGACGACACTCCTGACCTCCAACTCTTGTGCCCTGGGGCACTGGCCTGGTCTTTGGGATGAATCCAACTCCAGAACCGTTTAGGTTGGAGCTTCCCACACTTACCTAGTGATCCAAAATCCCCGAAGAACCTGATAAAGATATAAATTCAGCCCCCACCTCTACCAGAAATTCTGATTCAGCCAGTCAGGGGTGAGACCTGAAGTCTGCAGTTTTCAAAACTCCCCTACGGGATTCCGGAACCACTTCCTGAGGCCACACACACCCACTGCAGCCAGCCCCTCGACCTTGGCACTCTCTCAAAGGCCCATGTGGAACAATGGATGGGTCCGCATGGAGATGGCTTTCTCCGGGGAGGGTGAGGCCTGCCTTATTTATAGTCTCTACTGGGAGAGAATTGGCCGTATCATGGATCAGTCCCACACCTTGATTTAACCGGGCAACGGCAAGGATTCAAAGCCAAGCCAGAAGCTGCTATTTATTTCGGCACAGGCTGCAAAGGCCGAGCTGATTGTTTACTCAGAAGCTACAGATAATTTAGCTAGAGGGAAAAGAAGTCATAGCCCATGATTTGAGCGTAGTGATAAGATCTATTTGGGCAGCCAAGAGTATCTAAAATAAACAGGGGATCCGGTCGAGAAAACGTCCCAAATGTTCACCCCTCCTCGATTCTTTGAGGCCACTCAATACGGCAACTTCCAAAGTGTCGTCTTGTAATCTAGAAGGGAAGAGAACCATCTCCTCCTAAGTCTGTGAAAGCATCACACTGAGAGAGCTTAGCGCCCCCTATCCCCTCCCACACACCCCTATCCCCAGCAGAGGGGAGAGGAAATATGGGGGCGGGGTGGGGATAGAGAAAGAGGCTTTTAGAGACTGAATCCATAATAACTGGAGGAGGAGGGGCCTATCTGAGCTCCTAGAGGGGGGGATCGCTGCAAGAAGTAGTTTCCCACAGCGCTGGTTAGTGGCTTCTCCAGGTTCTGCCTGAATGGTGGAGACCGCTCACAAACAAACAGACAAAACTGCAAATAGGCAGTTTTCTGAGTCATTCAGACCGCTCACAAACAAACAGACAAAACTAACAACAGCAACAACAACAAAACCACATTGCTTCTTCCCATGCACTTGCACTTAGCATAAATGAACTTTTACTGGAATTAAATGGAATGAATCAATGTGGTCCACAGGCCCAGAGAATCCCTGTGTATATTTCTAAGCAAAGGAGGCAGGCTTGCAGGCAGCTGAATCATTTATATAAAGGATCATAGGGTACTCACCAGACCCCCCCATCCCAACTTACAACCCCGTTTTCTCAAATAGTATATTTAATGCACAACTAATCCTGAACAACCAGACTCAACCTGATATTTCCCTGTGAGCAGATGGAGGGTTTCAAAATGTCATTCCTTGTAGCACCACATCATCTTTCCGTTCAATGGTGAGCAAGGACTAAAGAGTCAGGGAGACCTGCAGATTTTTCTGTAGGACGTGGGGTCATTTGCTGCTTGCTTGTTTGCTGGCTCCCCCCGCTGAAAAGACTCAGAACAAACAGTGCACTTACTCGGGCAAAGAGAGTTTTCAACCTTCCTTAAGTACATTGCCTAGAGAAGAGGCCAAAAAAGGTATCATTCTAAATTAAGATGGCAGTAAATACCTCCTTCTGGAAAGATGGAAGCCAGTGACCACTAGGCCAGTGCATGACTGCCTTCTACTTAAAGTGAGTTGTTGTTGCCTTGAGCTGACATTTTGTCTTTAGGATAAGGCAGAAACGCAGGAAACAAAAACCGTGTGTTTGTTCCTTTTAGCTTTGAAGAAGAAAACGGAGGCTAAGTCTGTAAGTAGAACTTGGCGACGAAGGAAAACTGGTGCGGTTTTACTGGGAGAAAGTGTCCGCCAAGCCGCCTGACCATCGCCCTCCCTTTGCAAATCTGGTTTTCATATTCTCCCTCAGTAATCACCCAAAGCCATAACTGTCTCTGAAATTATTCATTAAAGTCATTTTCAGGGATTCTCACAGGATGACTCTTTTACGTTTATGATCTTCTGAGAGCAATGACATCAGCCTCTGTCTATTTTCCGCTTTTAATTAATGTGCTGGGAAGACAGAGGGGCCGGGGCTCTGTCCGTGGGGAGGGAACGGGCGGGGGGAGGGGGGTGGAATTCGCCGGCCGCTCTGCTCCCGGCGCGGTCAGCTGAGCCTCGGCGCGCAGACATCCTTTGATTAAGGAGGGTATTTCGGGGAGTGCAGGCTATGCAGAAGATCACGGCTGTGCCCTGTGGTGCTGTCAGCAGTGACAGATCCCAGATGGGGCCGCTACTGTATGGCAGATTGAGTTTCTCAGCAGAAAACTCACCCTCCCTGCTAAACGTCTTCAAAAACCTTCTCCAGATACTCCAGGTCGCTTCGTGTGAAACTGAAAAAGTCCAACCCCAAAGTTGGTTTCGCGTGCGTGCCTGTAGGTTAGGCTCCCCCGCCCCTTCTTTTTTCTCTGCACTTCCTTCTCCTCTGAGCATCTTCGACCCGAAGGGCTACCCGGCTGCTAAGAGCGCAGACCTGGCGGGCCTGGTGGTTCCCGTTCGCCCGGCCCAGCGCCGCGCCGTCGACTCAGCACCAAGGGGTCCCGAAGGCAATCCGGTGGGTAGGGGCGCGGCGTCTGAAACTTGGGGGCAACTCGGAGCGCCCCAGGCAGCCGGGGTGGACGGCACGGGGAAAGCTGGGGGGTGGGGGCCGCGAGGATTGAACCTTAGGAGGAAGCAGAGCGCACCCAGCCTGGCCTCCTGCTTCCCTGGCCCGTTTTCCCCGGCGGAGCGCCGTCCCGCCAGCCCCGGCAATTTCAGGGGCCGCGCCAAGCCCGGGAAGGGGGCGGGGGCTGCCTCCGGGACCGGGAAGGGCGTGCAGGCCGCCTCGCGAGCCTCCGGTGCTCCGCGTGATCCGGTGTGGGGAGATGCGGCGGCGGAAGTTGGACTGGGGCATCTCCCAGGTGAGAGGGGGCGCAGCGCGTCCCAGCTTTCCGCGCAATCTACATCCACCCACTTGAGAGCGGCCGGCTGCAGGTCCGGGCCCCAAGTTTCTCATTCCTGGACACACATGGGGTTGGAAACTCCGTTGCAGAAACATTTGGACTTATGTTAAACCTTTATTTAAAAATTAAACAGCCCCGTCGCTACCTCCTCGGAGACGATGGAGATTCCTAGCCCGGTGCCGGCCCCTCCCGAGGGTGCCTAGGCCTGGAGAAGGGGGTGAACGGCGGAGCGGAGCGCGCGCGGCACCCCGGTTCTGCTCGGATTTCTAGACCCCACCCATCCCTACCCCACGATCCTCTTAACTGGGGCACTCGGCGTGTTCCCACGGGCCTGGGCCGGGGGCGAAAGAGAGAAAAGGAAGGAAGAACAGAGACCTGGAGAGAGCGAGTTTTGCTTTAATTTAAAGAGACACTGCTCTCTCCATCAAAATACCCATGCAGCCGCCTCCACGTACTCCCACACCACCCCTCCCAGCTTGGAGAGCCTCAGTTTGGCTTTCAAAAGAGTCTCTATGGAACCGAGAGAGGAGCTAAAAATACCGCAGACGCGAGGCCCAAGGTGCTGGCGGTGGGGGAGAGCTGGCGGCCACCCCCAGCCCCGGCCTGCCCTGGAGGGACCGCCTTCTGCACCTCGAGGGCCCGGCTCGGGCTTAGTTGGGCGCCCGCCCGGCAGCCTCTGGGCGACTTTCGCCTTGTCTTTGCGCCCTGACCCGGGCCTTCTGTAGCCAAGCCTTCGGGTCCAATCTCTGGTAAAATCAGATGCCACGCTTTTCACGCTCTCCATTCTGCCCTCTATGCAGACTCAATCTGAGAAAGCAAAGAGGTAGGACCGCTAGATCCTATTTTATGTCAACAATAGCCCGGTCTCGCAGGGTCCCGCCACACTGTGTATAATGATCCATATGGATGTATGCAGTTGTTTGCAATCCGGGGACACGAGATGATTTGGGAGAAACCTGTGAACCCCTATTACAACCCTCTCCCGGAAAAAAAAAAAACTCTCAGTTATTTCCCCTACCATTCCCCCTGGTTATCAGGTAAAATCACAAAACTCTTTATACAAGAGCAAAACACTGAATTTCAAAACTCCCGCTCGCCCCCTTCAGAAGGCAGCTTTTATTTTCACGGCCCACGCTGGATGAAAGTGGTTTATTTGGGTTTTTTTTTTTTTCTTGTACCCACATGCCCTGTAAAAGTTTTCAGTGCGCGGGCCCGCCCCCCCCCCGCCCCCACGATGACCGCAGGGCCTTGTTTCCAGACTGCAGCCCCAGCCACTTGGTTTTTAAGTCCTCGCCTGGAGCCGAGGTGTAATTGCGACCCCGCCCGATCCGCGAGCCTCCCGGGGGGACGTTTGGCCGGGCCTGCGCTGGGGCCGGGACCTCCCAAGTGGCGGACCTGGGAGCCGGGAGCCGCGCGGCCCTCTCCCTCCCGCCTCCTTCCTCCCTCCCTCTCCTGCGGACTCTGCTCCTTTACTCCGGGTCTCCATCCAGCTTGCCCGTGCCACGGGCGCACAGCATTTTCTCTTCCCCTCCACTTTTTTGGTTTTCTGTTGCCCTCTCTAGCATCTTTTTACCGCTCTCTCCATCGCCTTCACGTTGAAATCCCAGGCCCAGAGAAGCAGAGCGGGGCTTTGTCTGAATCTGGAGAAACCAACTGAGAGCCTCTGGCCCGGCGGGCGCCGCGGCGGAGGCGCAACCGGGCGCGCTTCTGCGTAACGTCAGCGCGCGGGGTAATTTACCTTCCCCGGGCGTCTGTCAATATGACTAATTTCCACAGGGGTCAAAAAGCCTTTCTCCGGCAGTCCATCTTGGAACGCTCTCTTACGCAGCAGACCGGGTTAGTTGTTTTGTTTCCAGCCCTAGAAATAAATACTCTTGGGGGCGTCCCTGCCTGGGGAGCCCGAGAGTAGCAGAGGAATATATACACGGTGTCAATTAAAGGCAGTTTTCCTTGAACTACGAACTGTGATTGGGCTTAAACGACAGCGACCTGCTAGCCTTTTAGTTCACATTACCTAACTCGTCCTTGATACCAATGCTTTCTTTAGAAACAGGAAATCAAAAAAGAGGGAAATAATTATTGCTCCAGTTTCCCTCTGTTGCGTGTAGATCCCGATTGAAACATTTTCTCCGCGTTTCGGGGTGTGATTTAAACATAGAGTATGCGCTCGTGGCTTGCTAATCTGGCCTAGACAGACGATATATATCATCCAGGTGGCATTTTACAATAATTTCAAAACTGGTACCAACTTCTAAGTGTGAGATCAGTGCTGCGGATTCAATTCTCCGGGACTCGATATAGGCGGTGAACTGATGCTGGTTGCGTATAACTCCGACTCACTTAGAGAAATAGGCTGAAAGAAGCCAAAGTGGCTGTCGGTGACGGGCGATTCCCGTCTGCAGAGCCCTCTCCTGTCTGGAGCAGGGCACCTAGTCGCAGTCCTTGGATGCTGGGGGGAGGTAAACCTCTCCAACCCGGTCCAGTGGGAAGTGAAAGTCGCCAGAAAACCCCTTTTCCTCCCTCCTAGGCTCTGGCCCTGAGGCCGCAACAAGTAAACTTCACCGAGTGAAAATTTTAACAAACTCTCTTGAAAAGGCACGTCATTTCCCCCACCCCTCTGTGGCCTGTGGTGAGTAAATGCTTGGACCTTGGGCAGTTAGAAGATTCGGTGGACCCACCGGAAACGTAAGAACTAAGAAAGCGAAGCAGCAGAGAGGAAGCGTCTCCAACGGCTTCTTTCACTCGCGATCCCTGACCTCCGCCCGCAGGAGTGGGTGGCACGGAGCCCCACGCCGGGACGCCGCCTCCCACCAAGACCCCGCTGCTCCGCGCGCGCGCGCGTGCACACCTTCTGCCTCTCTCTCATCTGCTGGTGCATTTAAGACCTAATGAAAGTATATCCTTTAGGGAAAAGACTGTCTATAAAACGTGAAATATAAAGAACCCGTTTGGATATTCCCACTGCCGGCCAGACCTGAGATTGAAGGGGTTTTTTAGCACAGATACCTTGACTCCTTTTGCTGCTTCCATAATCACTCTGCTATTTTTAACTAAATGTTGAGACTTTGTTCCAAGTGACCTCGGCTAATTCCCTGTGGAAGGAGGAAAAGTCTCCAGCCTGAAGATATATCTTCATTTGGGGGAAGGCCTGCCTGGGAGGGGGGAGGGGGGAGAATTATACTTTCTATCCCTTGTCATCTTTGGAAAACCCTGGCTCCATATATTCCAACGGCCACAAACAGAAGGGGAAACCAAGGACTCTTTCAACTCCCTCCCCTTCCTTCCTGCCCTACCGTTTCCCCCAAATACCACCTTTGGGGGGTCTCAAAAACATTGCCCTGCTCTTTCTACTAGTCCCTCTTCAGAAATCTCTCCCATTTTTCGATATAACCGACTTCCTCCTTAGAAATTACATAGTTAACCACCTGTTTTCATGAGGAAAAGAGGGTCCGATTTTGTGTTTGGGGGAGGATTGTTTATTAACACGAGTGGATAGAACGAAAATAATCCCCCTTGTGATTTTCCGTATACCATACCTTTACATAAAAGTTTTCTAAGTCCCTTTCATTTTGCAGTTGACCTTTGCCACAGGAATGGTTTAAGTTGTTTACTAGCGGGAGCTAATGCCACCAGAAAAACTGCAGGTGGTGTAAACTCTAGTGTGAGCTGATGGGATGGGTCCCCAGTGGGCGTGCAGTTATTTGCATATTTAAAATTTTTTATTGAAGTATAGTTGATTTACAATGTTGTGTTAATTTCTGCTGTACAGCAAAGTGAGTCAGTTATACATATATATTCTTTTTCATATTCTTTTCCATTATGGTTTATCACAGGATATTGAATAGCATTCCCTGTGCTATACAGTAGGGGCTTGTTGTTTATCCGTATTTGCATATTTTTTAAAGAGCAAGACAGTCTAACTTAAAGGGTTCTTTGGCATCCAGGGACCATTTAATGATCTGGGGGTGGAGTGGGTTGATTGTTCAACTCACTGCTTAGTTGATCCGTTCGTTTCTGAGTTAACATCACTAAGGGAATTTTTACTCTCTTTTTGATTTAGGCTTCCTGAGTAGAATTTGACTCACAAGAACTTTTGCAGCTGGTTAAAGCCTAGGGAAATGGGCAGATGTCCTAGGGTGAAGTGTTCAGCCCACCCTGAGAGGGGTAAGGCGGGAGTAGGCTGACAGGCAGCCGTTTCTAGGGAAGGGTCTTGTCCTCCGTTACAAGAAATTGTCCATTTTCAAGCATCTATTAGGAAGCATCAATCTTTCCTCTTCAGTTGTGTTCTAGCTCAGCCTTTCCACTTAGGATTGAGGGTTTGGCCAGTCCTGCAAGTCAGTGTTTCTAGTAACCTGGCTTAACTGGAGGGGCAAATGGCTTTCAATTGGTAAATATTCCCATCTGAGAACAGGAGAGGAGTAGTGTACATTCTGCCTCACCTAAAGTTTTATACTTCTGCATTAAAATATTATTTTCTAGTCAGATTTCCAACTTATGACCCATTGAGCAAAACAGAAAGTTTTATTACATGTTTTTCAATCCCATATTCTCCGTAGATGGCCTCTAGATCCTCCTCAAGATGTGATATCATGTCTCAGTGTACTCAACACCTAATGTCTCTCATATATGCCCTGATCAGTTCACTTCTCATGAATTCGCAGTACCATTCTCATGGTTCAAAAATATACAAAATGTCTGTGTGAATAGCCTTTCTCTATCTGTCCAGTTTCTTTCTCATTGTTATTAATTTCTTGCATATTCCTCCAGAGCTTCCTAATGCATAGAAAGCAAATAGGAGTAGAACTGCTATGGATCTGGAAGGCTGCAAGTTACTCCATTTGTATCTGTTCTGCTGATCAGGAGGGATGGGAGGATGGGGGCAGATCCCTGGAAGCTTCGAAGAACTTGAAGAGGCTCAAATCTGGTTAGAGTGTGAGATGCCTCCCAATTGCAATTTTAAAATATCTGGGAAAGGGAAGACAGGGCACATGCAGAACAAATGATCCCTAAGGCTCCAAACTGGATTGTCTTTTCTCTGTTGCTGAATCCGAAGAGTAAGACAAAGGGGAAGAAGGAAAGGAAGAAAAGCAAGCAGAAAGAGTGGCGTTATCAAATTTAGAACTGTAGGAATGTGGCTTCTCCCTTTTTGGTGTGTCCCCAAATGTGACACATACACACACCCAGTCAAATTTAAAAGGACTAAATTGTTATGCACCAAGGAAATCACAAATAAACTTCCTCCTACTTTCAGAGAGGTTTTGCCATGTTCTAGCCTGTAGATATTTTGTATGGGTTATAAATGCAGTGGAGGGTGGCGGGGGAGTGACTGGGAAATGCACCTGTATTTTAAAACAGCTGAGATAAATTCTGCAGTGTAATAAGTTAGTATATGTAGACTTGATAGACCTCAGGCGTTTTGTCCTTTACAATTCAATGAGACAAAAATAAAGCCAGGGTTAATTGCTCCCTATACAGAGCAGATGGCACCTCCAGTTACGTCAGTTTTATCAGGGCAGTTCTCAGAGAGGCCAAGTGGTCTTGCTGTCCAACAGTGACTGACCCTGACCATCGTCTATCTAGGAGGCAGATGCAGATGGAGAAGAAGACATGCCTTGTAGGAAAAGTGCCATGCACAGGGGCCCCTGCCAGAGATGGGGCCAGTTCTGCTATCTGGGGTGTTCTGTGACTTCTTGGTACCTGGCCAGAATTGCAGTTGCTAAATTGGCTCAAGCCCAAACTCCTCCCCACCATGCCTTCCCTTATCCTTGTCAGTGGGATTGAAAGCATCTATAGCTATTACTGTGAGTGCGTGTGTGTGTGTGTGTGTGTGTGTGTGTGTGTGTGTGTGTTTTCAGGGACAGGATTGCTAAGTATCCACGCCTTCCATTAATGCCAAAAACCTCTTCTTTCACTTTGGGATTCTCCCTGCCCCTCTCTCATAGTAATACTAGATGCAATAATAACAATAAAAGCTCACTACTGATTCTCTTTTCCTCCTCTGAACAGATTCCTGCCTGTCCCTCTTAGGGACCCACTGCCAGGTTTTAGCCTTAGTTACTGTGGTTAAGTCACCTTCTGAAGGGGGGTAGCTTTCAGATCACCCACTGAGTTCAAATGATGTCCTGGTAAGACCAAAGGGCATTGGTAGGCAAAAAGGACCCCAAAACCCTGCCCTCTACAGCTCTGGAGCTGTTCATCAGACTGGAATCCTAAGGCTCACAAAACTCTAATTAATGTGTGCATATGTTGGCCAGCCTCTTGACCAGTTTTATGAGGTTTCACTGGCGGTGCTTGAATCGGCAGGTCAGATGAGGATTAAGGGTCCTAATGAGTCATGTGACCATAAGTGGTCTTGGATGGTGGCTGTGATCAGGAGACCTACCCCTGGTGTTCTCCACCCTGAGGGTCTTTTCATGCCTGCAGGGAAGGCTGGTCTGGGAGGGCCAAAGAGGACACTGGCAGAAGTTTAAAATGTCCCCTCTTCTTGACACAGGACATTATTGGAATATGTGTGTATGCATTATATATATATATATATATAAAAATATAATCTTCAATCGTTCAGAAATACAGAAAAAAGTTTTGTCTTAACAGTATAGCATTTAAGAATGGAAATGGGTCTTGGGAGTTCTAACCCCTTCTTTACAGATGAGAAGACTCAGACTCAAAGATGCTGCTGGTTCCTGGCCAGCATGTGCCACTAATGAGTGAAACTGGGGGTGGTGGGTTCCTCTGCTCTCCTTAGATAGTTATTTCCAGGGATCTCTCCTTTAAGAAAGATGAAGGTATAAATAAGGAGGAGGTGGTGGTAGAAAAGTTTTGAAGAAAAAAAAATGATGTAGAGGACCAGGAGGGAAGAAAGGTTGCCAGAGAAATGATAATCTGGGGGTGAGTTACTGGAGGCCTATCTTCATATTTCTTGAAAGTCTTTACTGGACTCCAAGACAGCTGTTAGATGCTGATGTTCTCACAACACAGATACTTTGTCGTGTGTGTGTGTGTGTGTGTGTGTGTCTGTCTGTGTCTGTGTGTCTGTGTTTAAGCCAGTCCAGGAGAAGAAATTCTTCTGTCTTGGGAAAAAAGAGGGAGTGATGTTTCCAAAAGCGAAGCAGCTCTCATCAAAAGCGCTGGTGGATCTGGTGACAACACGGACACGCGATTCCCTTAGAGCCTGGAAGTTGTCAGGAGGGTACCGGGTTCCGGGCGGCTGCACCCCTGGGCCGGAGAGGGGCTGTGGTCGGGCCAGGGGACTAGTAACGATTCGTAGAGAATCCCAGAGGAAGGGAGGCTGGTCGATCACTGCGACAGAGAAAGGCGAGGTGGGGGAGAGCAGAGCGCGGGAGGAGAGACATGGCGCGGTCACGAAACACGAAACCGGGCTGCTGGATTCTACAGGGAAACAGTCCACCCGCACCGCCGCCAGATGCGGTCAGCTGTCCCGCCTGAAGATTCTGTTCGGGCTCCTCTCTGCGTGGCGGAACCAAGAGGTGGCTCTTGGTTCTGCCCACATTCACGCTTTTAAAAATATTCTTTCATTCTCTGGGCGTGGGTCTCGTTGGGGTCTGAGGCTGGAGGCGGTCCAGTCGGATACTGAGAGTTCTTGGGAGCCATGGGCAGTCCTTCCTGAAGCCTCAGAAACAGAACCGGACAAAATGAAAAATCAGCAGAGAAACTAAACAGCGCCCACAAGCCATCCTTCCAGGGCTGGGGAGCAGTGTTCAGGCCTCAGAGCTCAGGTTCGAAATCCGAATAAATGGAGCCCGGTCTTGGATTACGCCCCGGGGACAGCATTTTAATGTCAAGGTAAAATATGCTTGTCATAGTCGCTTGTGGGCCCTGAAGCACCACTAGAATCTCCGTTTAATTAAGGGGGCAGGAGAGGAGAATTACCAGCTAATTAAATCCAAGCCTATCTATAATTCTCCCTCCGCCGCTGCCGACTTTAACATGCGAAATTACTTTTTTAACGTGCCTGTATATGAGTTTTTAAAACACAGGTTAAAACTAAAGGAGAAACTAGGGGACCAGGGGCGGAGGAGAAAGAAGAAAAGAATAAAAAGAAAGCAAGAAGGACGGAGAGAGGCTTCCGGGCCGAGTCAGGGGCAGCGGGCGGCCTCGGCCCGCGCTCTGAGTTGGGCCACGAATGAAGCCGTTTCCTCTCTTTCCAGAAGTTTCGACTTCTCCTCTCCTCCCGGCCGACCCCCCTCGCAGCTTGCGGACTTCAGCCCGAGCAGAGCTCAGGAGCTCGGAGCAGGCCCAGCGGCCCAGGCCCGCGCGCCGGCCGGGAGCGGTTCCGGGAGCCGCCGGGGAGGAAGTGAGCTCACGGGGAAGGCAGGCTCGCGGCGCGGCGCCGGCAGGCTTGGGGATACCGGGGAGGAGGCCGGGGCCGTGGGACTCGCCTCGCTCTCGGCCGCGCACTCGCCGCGGCGTGGGACTCGCGAGGCTCGGGCTTCCAGGACAGAACCCGGAGGCTGGGGCCCGGCGAGCTCCGGGTTCCCAGGGTCGCGGCCCCGGCCCAGCTGCCCCACGCTCCCGCCGCGTGAGCGCGCCCCCGGCCCTCCAGCGCGCGCCCGCGTCCACCTCCCCTCCGCTTGCGTCCGCGCCCCTGCTAACGCCGGGTCCTGGAGCTCGGGTTTACTCTCCGAACGTGGAGCTGTTTGCAGGAGCTAACCAGGGCGACCGCGGCCACCCCCTCGTGAATACGCTAAGTCCTCGTGCTTCAGAATAGTGAGCTGCGGGTCTGTCTCCAAACCTGTACCGTCTGTCACCGCCCGCGCCGTCACGCCGCGGCTCCACTGCAGTCCTGTCTGGGAAAGGTTGATAGAGCGAGGCTGGCTGTCTCGCCCTGCACGAGGCCCCGAAAACAGAAAACGGGAGCGAGCGGTACGAGCGTTTCCAAACTGACGAGGCGCCTGACGACGCAGGGGCACCTGGCCAAAGGGAGCCTTCTGCACCTCGGCCTCCCGGGCCGCGATGCTGCTTCAGCCAGACCGGTCGCGTGGCGTCGGTCCGGAACCCGGCTCGGGGCAGGGGGTGGCGTGGGGAGGGGATGTAGCTCTAGGCCCTGCGGGCAGACCCCAGCCCCGGGCTTTCTCCAGGCCTTGCTGGAGGGCCCTGCCCTCGCCCGAGGAGAAGGTGCCTGGGCGCAGACGCCGCGCGGGGCCTCGGCCCGTGGCCTGGCTCCCGGTGAGGCCGGCCCGTGGTTCGGGCGTCAGACAGTTAGGGATTGGGGAGGCCTGGGAGCTGGGAAAGTCCGAAGGCCTCTGTGGGTCGGGCGTAGGGGTTATGGTCAGACCGTGAGGACGGGTCCTTGTCTGCAGGGCACCGTGTGGGAACGCTGGTCGGGTTTATGTGCTGTAGATCTGGAATCGATTGGAGAAATTTGCATCAGTCAAGTAAGACCTCGCCTTTTCACCTCCATCCACCTCCTGCAGAAAGCACCCGCATACCTCCTGGCATCTCTACCCAGTGGATGGATAGGTTGTCTCATAAAATCAGTAAAATCTTGTTTACTAGCCTAACCTATGGTTATCTATTTTAAAACCCCAGGTCTTCCTCTGTACATTTAGGGCGGAGGTAGTGAAGCTGTCCTGTGTCCTGGGCGGTCACGAGTGGGTGCTTTACCCGGGTTCCCCGGGGTGCTGTCAGCTTGCCCTCCCCCGCCCCTCCCGACGTCTCGATGCGCACCCTACGCCCTCTCCGGTCCCTCCTCCCTCCCCCCAAGTCCCCTTTGCGGTCCCTGCCCGCAGCAGTGCCTCCTGGCGCAACGTGTGGGGCAGCCGAGGCTCTGGGCCTTGCAGGCCAGGCCGCAGAGGGGCCTCGCTGCCTGCTTAGGAAACTCTCCGTTTTCCCACAGTATTTCACATTCATATTACTTTTCACACCCTGTTAGGCAGTGATAGCACTGGACCTGCTAAATACTTCCATGCACCAAGCCAGCCCTCCAAGGACCACGGCCTTCACCGGCCTTCTCTTGGTGATGGGAACGATGCCGGCTCTCTCAGCATGAGGCCTCGTTGGCTTCCTTCTTCTCTCCTCTCCTGGGATCTATCTCCAGACCCCAGGAAGGCGGTGCCGGTGGGGGCTCCTGGGTAGAGGCGCACAGGTGTGGAGGAGGTCTTAACCCTGGCCTTCAAGCAGGGTGGAGGGAGCGGTTGTGGGAACAAAAAGCCTGCGGGGACTGTCCCGACTTTTGGTAAATTATGTGCGACTAGACGGGCGATTTTTCAATGAACAAGGCCTCGCTCCGGGCCTCCAGCAAGACAAGAAGTAGGACCTGGCCTGCATCGTAAGTCCCGCCTTCCCTTCAGGAGCACCGGACCCAAGGCGTAGCATCTGGGCACTGGGGTAGAGGAGTTAGAGCCAAGCACCCAGGCAGGAGCGCCTCAGAGCAGAAGAGAAAGCAAGTCAGGCCGGCGTGGAAGCCACAGCTCCCCGCACCAAGAGTCGCTAGCTCTTTGGCTGTCGAGTGCACCCTGTTGAGTGGCACTCGCTCCCAGACAGAGGGCTGCAGGGGTCTCAGAGTACAGGTACAGTGCACTGGACCCTGATTGGCGCGGTGAAGATCATGGTCCCAGCCCTCTCCTGAGCCTGCGTTCCTATAGGGTGCTGCGGAGCCGGGAGGGGCCTGGTTTGCCACCTGAGCAGGACTGAGGCCAGTGGCCCTGGGGCTTCAATCTGAAAAGTTAAGGGAAGGTAAGAGTGATTCTCTGCCTCTCCTCCAGGACCCCACCTCAGTTCTTCCATCAAGGGGGGTAATGAAATCCGCCTGCCCTCTACCTAGGGAGACGGGGTGGGTGGGGTGAGGGGAGGAACTAACTTCTAAGGAGAGCCTGTTATGTGTGGAGCGTTTTGCAGGCTGCATATTGTTTAATCTTAACAAACTATAAGAGGAGTATTTCCAAACCCTGTGTGACTGCAAGGAAGCTGAAATGCAGAGAGGAGGGACCTGGCCAGAGCCACAAATCTGTGCCTGCAAACAAACTCCAGGTGCCCTCACTACCATGCTGTGCTTCTAGCAATATCCTAGGAGCTGATGACACACTGAGGGGTCCTGCAGCCTGGCCAGGTCTCCCGGTGACCTTGAGAGGGAGTTGGGCTGCCTTCCATGAGCCTCTAACATGCACTCCTAGAGGGTGATTGAGGCCATGGGAACTTCGGGAGCAGGGACTTGAAGCTTTGGGCACTGTACAAGCTGTAGGGCCTTTATACCTATTCCTCCAAAATACCCATGAGAGCCAAAGTTACCAGACTCCCTTACTCAGCCAGGGGAGCCCAGAGTCCACCACACATGTCCCTCAGTGTCACTTTTCTTGCCCCACCACACCGGCATTGAGAAGATTTAAACTCAAATTCACTGGACTTGTTTCTGCTTTACCACTAATATCTCAACTGAATCCAGAGCTCTCCCCTTCAGCCTGGGGAGGCCTGGGAAGGGATTAACACGGTTCCTAACTTCCAAGGGCCACCTCTGCCCTTTCTCCACTTGTCAGGGCCAGAGGTTAGAGTCTGTCCAGTGAGCAAAACGGACCACCCACCCCTAAGCTGGGGGGAGGACTTGACCGTGGGGCTCTGGAAACCCACGTGTCAACTTTTGGCAGTGAAACCCCAGGAGCTCCAGCTCCCAAACATTGTTACTTGCGTCCCTCCACCTCCCAGCACTCATTGCCTCGTGGTGTCCTGGACTCCCCTTCCATCTAGAGAGGCGGTCTGGTGACTGCTTGAGAAAATGCCTAGAGTTTGGATTTGAGGCGTTGTGCGGAAGGTAGGATGAGAGAGTGAGAGAGAAAAGGCAAAGCCAGAAGGCAAGGGAGGAGGGTGTGCGGGCCTGTGGCAGGAGGCAACTGTGGATTGGGAGTTGCTTAGGGAAGCATTTCTTTTTGTTTCCTCTTCTCCTACAAAGACAGTCCCAGCCCAGATCCTCTCCATCCTCTAGTTACTTTCTCCTTTCCCTCTTTCTTTACTCTCCTGATGCTGAGCCTGGGCAGGAAGAATCATGGAGCAGGAACCCACATCCTTCTCCTCAGGGCAGTCTGGTGCACACAGGAGCGACTCCAGGTGCACACAGGACAAATTGTTTTAAAGAGTCCCTGCAGCCATACTCATCCCTGTTGAGCCCTCTCTTCCCTTGGGCACGGTGGGGAAGTTCTGGGGCAGTTCCTGAACTTCGGGTTAATCTAAGAGCTCTGGACCCTCATTTCCCCTGGAGCAGTGTTCCAAGCTTGGAGGCAGCCAAATGAGTGGTCCTTATTTTTTAACCCTGCAGGGTATATTCATTTTACAGTCATGGGGGGAGTGGGAGAGAGGGAGTGACTATGATGATTTCCTAAACGCCAATTAGTAAGTAACCCCTCTATCCCACCATTGCGTTTAATAAACAATGATTGATGATCTGACTCTGGTGACAAACAAGGCTGATAGACAAGTACAAACCAAGTTAGAAAGCCGCAGTGCGCTGGTGTATTTCTCCTCTATCATCCTCTTGTATAGTTTCTGCCCCTACTTGTGGCTGGTGGGCCACACTCAACTTTAGGAACCCCAAGTCCAAGAGGCTGAGCAGAGACTGAGACTAGGTTGCCAATTTGAGTTTAACTTGATCTTCCCGCCTACAAGCAGGATGCCGCGACCCGGAAGTGATATCTCCTCACCTGTCAGGGATTCTGGCAGTCTGGAAACTCTAAAATTCAAGGAGATGAAAAGAACCAGAAACTGTAGTAAGAGAGGGAAAGCAAAAGGAAAACAATTGTGCACAAAAATCGAAGGGCTTTCGGAATTCTGCCTGCGTTTCCAACAACCCGAGTTAAAGCTTGTTTGTCTCCACTTCGCTGGGTTTCTCCACGCGGTTTCTAGCACGCAGTTCCCTTGCTCAGTATCTCTGGGGTTCTTTGCGTGGGAAGGGCGCTTTCCAGCGCGGCTGGCCTCCTGGAGGGCTCTGCCCACGGGCGGTGGTAGGAAAGCTGGGGTCGCGGCCTGGTGGTGGGGGGAAGCCCCGGGGGGGGGTGCGGGCAGGTCCGGGCGAGGCCCTCACCGACCAGGTACCGGAGGGGTGCCCGCGCCGGCCGTCCCAGGGGAGCCTCTGGGCTGCTCACCGTTCCGGACAGCTGGGGCCAGAGTGATCTTATTACAGTTATTCATGGTCAGGATGATTTCTTAAGCCAAGACCAAAAATAAATGGCTCCAAGCGAGCACGCCAGTGCAGCTGCGCTCTGCGCGGTGGCTGTGAGTGGGGCTGGCACCAGCGACAACGTCCCCAGCTGCTGCTTCGGTATCACTCCGTGCCGGCGGAGAGGCGCACGACGGCGGCGGGCTGTGAGCTGCTGAGTGTGCAGTGGTGCGGGGCTGGAAGGCAGTTACGTGAAACAATTCGACCACACCGTGCTTATGGTCGGCGGAAATAGAAGACATCCCTGGCATACTTAAGAAGACTTACTAACCCCCCACACACACACTTCCTCCAAGAGGCAGGTTTAAAGTAAATCTCTCCTTTGCCAAGGATGACACCGCCCCCCGCCCCCCGCCCCCCGCAGCATTCAAGAGTTCGGACAGATCTGCGACTCTTGTAGAATCGGGAATGTAGCGACGATCCAGATTGAGCCCCTTGCCAGAGTCTGAGTGGCAAATGCCTTAATGCATTTCGGGGCCAGGTGCACCTGGGCTGGATCCTGGCTTCTGGACTTACTGGCTTTATGATCTTGAGCCAGCGTCTTGGCCTCGCCGGGGTTGTTTTCGCGTTTGAAAAATGGGGACATATGCCCAATAAGGGTTTGAAAGTTCCTCCCTCCTAGCCCTGGTGATCCTCATCGCTGCGTATTTATTCATCTTCGGGGAAATCACCGCACTTTCTTCCTAGAAACGCGGGAAACTTGACGGAACTGCCATCCCCTCTTCCCACCGCGAGGTGTGGCTTCCTAAGCAACGGCCTCCCTCCCCCGACCCGCGACTCTGGGGTCTCCAGGACCTTCCCTTGGGTCTCACAAGCGCCTTGCCCCGTAATTTACATTCTCCGACCGGCGGGCGAGGTCTGATCCTTGCTTTCTTGCCACTGCTCTCCAGCCTGTTCTATAACCCTCTCGCTGCACGTCTGGAAAGCCCACATTAGAACGCCCCGGAGGATGATCCCTCCAAGCCGGCCGGAACCTGCGCAAAAACCCGGACTCGCGATGCCCGTGGAGCAAGAGCTCCTATCCACCTGCCGGGCGGGCCAGGACCCACGTGCGTGACTAGGGGACCTGGGAGTGGGAACGATGCGAGGGCCAGCTGGCCGCAGGGACCAAGAGGCGACAACTGCATTGGCCCTGGAAGAACCCAGGGATTTGGGCCGTAGGGAGCCGCGTGGGCCTGGGCTCCTCAGCCCCTCCTCCGCCTTCGCCCACGCAGAGAAGGGTTCAGGATTGGCGGGTGCTGCGCCCCGCTAACTGAGCGCTGCTTCCCAGGGAATCCTGCACTGCGGGCCAGGATCCCTTTAAAATTTTTTCACTAAGGAGAGTTAAACACCTTGCATATATTTCCATACTGGTCACGCCCTAATTATGGAAAATCGCGTTCCTCCTGCTGATGGGGCAGGAGGGTGCCGGGGCAGTGGAAGACTCTTGGAACTATACATAAATAGAAAAAAAAATGTTCAGTTTGGACCGTTTGTGGAGTGTCCGGAACCGACAGGTTGGCGGCTGGAAACGGGGGCTTCTATGTCACCTTGCAGTTGAGAGCTGGGTAGGCAACAGGTGAGTGAGATTGGGGCTGCCCCTGTAGGAGGTCAGGACTCCTTCCTGGGCTCGTATTTGGCCAGCACCACCATTCAACTGGGACCCAGTAAAATCTCTTAAGCTTGCAGACTTGGTAAGGGAGGAAGGTAGCCAGGCAACGGAATTGCGGAAACATCCTCTGGGTCACGTGAACTTTATTGCAGATCAGGAAGTTATCTAACAGCTGCCAAAAATCTTGTGACTCCAGAGCTCCAAATGTTGACTGTTTCTCACACCTCACCACCGGAGTCTGCTGCCTTGGGGGTTATTCACATTTCCTATTCCCTTTCTGCTTCAATCTACCCCCACCTGCCTGGTTGTATTTGGCAATGATTTCCTTTTGTCCATTCCCGATACCATGTGGTTCCCATACTTACCTGGGCTGGCTCTTTCCCCACCCACCCTCCACAGGGGGAATTCCAAATCTCCTGAGGAGGGAAAGCCGGGTTGAGAAAGGGTCAGAAAAAGGAAGCCGAGCCTAAGGCCAGGCGTGCAATATTATATTCTTCTCTGGGTGACTTTGACTCATTCCAGAAAAAAAGTGCAGCAGAATAAGTAATCTTAATGGGCCCCCTCCCTTTCTTCCACTAACGCGCTAACTCCCAAGTCCTGAGCCAGGTTCACGGGCAGGAACCTGGCCTTCTGTGGCCTGGTATCCCCAGAAGGGTCTGGTCAAGATCTGAGCACACAGTAGGCCCTGAGACAACTGATCCTGGTTGACAGACGGATGCTCTGAAGGAAAAGGAGCAATTGTTTGAGAGCAACTGTAAGTAAAGGCGCCAGGTGTGTCCAGTTAATTTCAGGCTCACAAAGGAGATCACCTCAGGAGGATCTACTCCCACTTTCAACACATCGACCAAACACGAGGGAGCCCGCTTCAGCTGACCCATTGAACGGACAGGGCATCATTATGACTTCTGCCGACAGTGTTCATCTCCTGACCCTCGAGGCTCGAGGTGAGCTGAGCCCGCCCGACCGAATTCACACTCAGGCCAGACTCACTCCAGACAACCAGGAGCAGAGACCTTCCCGGAGGCGAGAGTGCAGAAAAGCCGTGTCTTCTGCGCCCAGTGAATTTACGCTAGCTAATGGGGCGCCCGGGCCGTGCCCGAGTACTCGCTACCACGGGTCGGGGCGGGGATGCTGAGGTCGCGCCCTGATCCCCCGCTTCCCGGATTCCGCTTCTCTGGGCGGGCGGAGAGCAGACGCTGACTTGCTTGAGCACTGGAGCTTGATCGTGACTAACTGGAAGGGTCCTGCTGTCCCCCACCCGGACGTTACTGTCTGCTAAAGTTGTTACAGCTCTTTTTCAGCGCTAACCTTCCCCTACGCACTTGTAGCTACCCACAGACGCCGACTCCGTCCGCGTGGCGCGAACCCCGGAAGAGCTCGTGGAGACCCGGAAGCGGCGGGAGCTCCGACATCGCTGCTCTTGCGGGCTAGCCCTTCCCGCCCCGCCCACTTGCGAGGCGCCGGGGTTGTCGAAGCCTCGCGTCGCGCGAGACCTGCGACCGCGTCCGCGCCGCCCTCCCGCCCGGCAGCGGGGGCTTTCCCGCTTCTGGGTCCCGGCCGTTGGCGGCTGTTGGCGGCCGTTACCTCCCCGTTCCCGGGAGGAGCCCGAGCGGATTTAGAGTCCTCGGAAGTCCGCCGTGCCGTCCGGCCACGGGTAGAGGGAGGCAAAGGGAAGGAGGACTTGACAGTGGGCCCGTGGGGGGCCATTCGGTAAACTCCAAAGAGCCGAGGGTCCTGAGGTAACTCTTAACTCTTAACCGCCGTGGGCAGGACGCCTCGGGGCCAGCCGGGCCGGTGTCCGCGACGGGAGAGCGCGGGGCCGCGGGCGTCGGGACAGCACCTCGGTCCACGTGGCCGGCCTACTGGGGGCCTGCACCCTGGCCTCGCTGTTTTCCTGTCTGTGGGGCTCAGGCGCGGTTGGAGAAAGAATAATGTCTCTACTTTGAGGAAAAACATCAAAGACCGGGGCTGCGCAATATGGAGCGCACATGGCGGTCTCCGAATGCCGGACCTGCCAAAACATGTTTCGCAGGATTTTCTTCCTTCCCTTTTTGTGCATCCCCGCTCGGCCCTCACCCCAGGCTTTTCTTGTTTTCTCCCCCAGTGGGAGGGAGCCACGGGCTCGCGAGGAGGCTGCGAGGCGATCCACGACCTTTCGGGATGTGATGCTCACCCGGGAAGGGGCTGGGGGACCGCAGAGCCGTGACTCGCCCGGGACCCAGAGCAGAAGCGCCAGGTCGCCTCTGGCATTTTACATGCAAAATTTCCTGCTGGTAAGCGAGCCCTTAATGTCACGTTACACCAGCTGAGTCCTCAGGCCTCAGCGCCTTGCTCTCCTTAGGTCAGGGCTCTTCAGTAGTTAATATTGAATTAAAGGGAAGGCAAAAGCCTGCAAACCTGGCTTCAGTTTACTTTTTACTTCAGTCTAAACAAGATTTAGGTGCAAAGCTTCTCTTCCTCATTAACAGCTATGTTAAAATCATTATTACTGCTAAACAGTAGGAGACCAGTATCACAGTTCTTTAAATAACCTAGCAGAGAGAGGCAAGGGACAGTTGGCTCAAAGTTCAGGCGGTTTGCTTCAGGAATTTCTCAAGGTGAAATCTCAGAATGTGAGGGGTCATTAAAATGATCTAGGTTCAACTTCTGAACTTCCTGGAAGGTGAGCTGGGCCCTAACTAGGTAGTTACTAGCCCAGGGCATAGGTTAGGATGGAGCTGGGGAAGTGCTCTCTCTCCCAGGCTGATGCCTGAGAGCTCACTGCCCCTCACAGTCCTCAGTGGAAGGACAAGCTGGATCATTTCGTCTCTTCTCGCCACTTCTGTTAAATGGATTGCTGTCTCCTCTGAAAAATGATCTCAGGCTCCTTCAGCACATTTACACGTAGGGTTAGTATTAAAGGTAGGAGTAAATTCTTGGGGGCTCCCATTTAACAAAAGATCCATGCTGTCGCCAGAACATGCAGCTTTTTCTAATGTGCTACTGATGATATTGGGGGAAGGAAACACACCGCCGCACATGGAGCTGGTTAAACATGAATCTCATCAAATCTTCCAGTGTCTGGTGACTTATGTGGCTTATATACCCAGACCGGTGGGCAACTTACCTGACAAGCAGTTAGAAAATCTGGATTTTACACCTGGCTTTGCCATCAACCTGCTGCATGTCCCGACCAGTCAATTTCTCTGGATTTATTTCTCTCTATATATACACGTTTTTAATTTTTATTATATGTGTGTATTATATATTTGTGTGTATGCATACGCATGTACTTATGTTATTAATTTTTAATCCTGGTAATCTATTGGTTCAAAAACCCAATTTCTGTTTTTATATTCTCTGATGCTGTTGTATGTATCAACATACAGTGAGTCCCTTACCCCTACCAGATGAAGAAGCAACAGAGCCAACACCGACACCCTGCTTATTCCTGTATTAAGTTAATAAGTTAATCAATGAATGTTAAACCTGCATAGTTCTTTAGAGCTGCTTCTGCCCCTTCTTCTTGCAGATGAGCACACGAGCCCAGAGAGCTGATTTCCCCCGGTCGCACAGCTAGAGAGCCCAGGATGGCTTCTTGCTCAGTGCCATACTCTGTGAAAATTATTGGAGAGACGGGCCAGGTGAGCATGGGTCAAGTCTCTAGGATATTTCCTTCTACCACCCAGCCATCCACATTCCTCACCCCACTTCTCATTCAGAACAGCAATACCCAGACCAGAACATAATAGTCTTGGATTCAGGAGTACAAATTTAAGGCAAAACTCGAAGTCAGCGCCGTGTCACTTGTGCTGCGCTTCTTTAAACATTCCTGCTCTATTGTGTGGACTGTGAGCCCACAAGGAGCTTTGGGCCAAGGTTACAGGTCCTCTAATGAGGATACAGCCACAAGTCTCACATGTCTTTAGAGTCTCTTTAGAGGTAGAAATCCATGATCAAACTTAATAAAGAGGCAAAACAATAATTAACAAATTTATAAAGTAAAGCCAGTGTTCAGACTAATATTTCACTGATCCTTTTCCCTCACACAACACACTCCCAAATTATCAACATTGAGTGCAGGTGGAAGAGCTAACAAAGCAATTATCCAGCATTAATAGTAAGATGGTAAAGCTGCTCTTGCTTTCTTTGGGGAAGCACCTTCTTGATGTGAGATAAGGATGTGGGGAACTGTCTGCCATGTTGGAAGTTAAGTGTGGGTGCTTTCTCCTGTCTTGGTCGACCTTGATGAGCCTGTTGATGCTGCCTGGCTGGAATCCAGAGTGTTTCAGAGGAACAGTTGTAATGTGTTTCCCATGGGTGTGTAGCGCAACAGGCAGTTTCTCTGCACTGAAGCAGCCTCTTCCTCTCTCACCTGCAGGCTGGGGGACCTTGACAACTTGGAGGCTAAAAGAACCCCACATAGCACCAGGGCTGAGGGGGTCTCCCTCAGCAGGGAGCTTAGGCCTGTGGCAATGGGCCACCCAGCCCAGACAGCCACTCCAAGCTGTTGTCCTAGGTAGGACCGGAGCAAGGATACCCACCTTCCACCTTTGAATTTGGGCGATTATGTAAGGTGTTCGTTGCAACTCTAGCTGTGCAGTAGAGTACAAAGAGCTCTCTGCCCATTCCTCCTAAACCTCATCCTCAGGGTCCTGTTCTGGACCATTTCTCTTCCTATATGAAAACCTCTCCCTGGGCTATAGTCAATCCAAATACTTCCTGAGATGGTTATAAGGATTAAATGAGAAAATCTACTAAACGTGCTTTTCACAGTGCTACGTATGTAGTAAGTACTAGATGCATGTTAGCAATGATTATCGTTATTACCGTTATTGTTTTTATTAACCATTCTATGGTTTCACGTGACGTTGATGGCATATTTTTCTACAATTCAGACCTCTTCTAGGAGTGCTAGACCCAAATATCCCACCCCTTGCTGGAGGACATTTTCACGTCCTAAGTAGATGTACTTAGATTTTGAAAACTTGTCACGCTCAGAACGGAATGTGTTTTTAGTCCCTGTTGCACACTCATAGTCTGTTCTCCTAGGCTCTATGAATGGCACCACCATCAGTCAGGAGCTAGGCCGTAACCTGGCAACTCCCCCCAGGTCCTCCTATTATCTTTCAAATCCACCCTCTCTACCTCCTGCCTCAGTGATGACAGGTACTGAGTTTGCGTCATTCCATTATTGCTCCTACTGCCAGTGTGCTCTCCAGTCTGTGCTCCCAGCAGCCGGTGTCATCTTTATATAATGCAGTTTGATCATGTCATGCCCCTACTCTAAATCTTTCATTCACTCTGCATAGACTTAAGGAAAACCCAAATGCGAGCATGTGATGCTCCTCACATAACATCTCCGTTCTCACCACTTTCCCTTCACACACGCTGAGCCCTGGCTCTGCTGAACTGTGCTGAACAGCCCAGTTTCTTTTGCCTTCATGTCTCTGCACGTGTTGTCCCTCTGCCTGCTGCACACCTTCCTCCTCATCCATAAGGTAGAAGGATGTCATTCTCCTTGTCCTTCAAGATTCCACCTGGGTGTCTGCTCTTTTTGGGCTCAGGCTGACTACAGTTTATATTCTACAGGAGTGTCATTTCTCTCTTTTCCACTAGGTGTGAGTTCCCGAAGGCAGTAGAATAGGTCTTTAATCTTTGTGGCCACAATGCTTTACTGGCATACAGTGGGTGTCCATCACGTGTTTGCTGAATATGAGAATGGCCCAGAATTAGAATGAATATCTTTGGTATTATAGCTTCTCATCATCAAGATTTGGGGCAAGTTATTTTTTTCTGAACTGCAGTTTTTTCACCTGTAAAGTAGGGATTAATGACGCCTCCTAATGTTGTGAGGGTTAAATGAAAAGTGAATGGCAAAGTCTCCAGTAAACTGTGTAGCACCGTACCTGAGTCATTATTATAATAAATGCAAACCCACATTTCCCGTGCATGTACACATTTCCATTCACGCACGTAATGTGTGCCTGTTACATGCATCCATGTGTCTGTTGGTGCACCTTCATGGTTACATGGAAAAGCAGCTTCCAAACGTACCTTTCTCTAGATCCTCCCCCCTTTAAAAGGCCAGCTGAAATAGGTGGATAGGTAATTACTTTAGATAACTAGTTCAGGTTAGTAGTAGTGTCCTCCATTGTCCTTCTGTGAGTTCCTCACATCCATGCACACAAACAGTGCAGATTTATAGAGCTCTGAATGGGTGTTAGAGTCCATTACCATTTTTATTACGACTGTGATTGTACTTTTCTACTAAAGCTGTAACGTCGAAAGCACCTCCCGGTGGGCTTTAGTTTTATTTTCACAAAGGTCACTTGTAGCAGTTACTGAACATGTGGTTTTCCCCATTTTGCATGTGAACAAACCCAGGCACAGGGGGTTCCTTTAACAAGCTGCCCCCTTTCCAGTGCTGCAGCTGCGTGGAGATCAGAGCCCCTTCTCCTGTCTCCTTTCTTTTCCCACAGGTCAGTGTAGGAAGTTTGCGCAAAATAGCTGATCGGTAAAACCAGCCAGAGCCCATCAAGGCGTAAATTGACCAGTGCTGATAATGCTTTGAGTTGCCACAGTTATTTCTGTGCTTCGGGCCTGCCCTAAATGTGGAATCTGCTCTTCTAACATCAGTAGCGAGGGAAATTCCTTGGTTTTCGGTTCCCCGGAGGGTAATTGCCTGTCCTTCCGCGGTGCGCGGTTGCCAACTGCCCGGCCGCCCCAGGGCTTTGAAGGGGGGGCGCCTTCCCTCCGCAGTGCCCGTAGCACCTCGCCCACTTACTCGACCTTCCGCCTCTCCTCGAAAAAGCCAGGTGGCGCCAACCCTCAAGCCAGGCCCGAGCCCAGGGCGCAGAGCCGGGAGGAAGGGTGGGCCGGGCTGGCGCTCCCTCCCTGCACCCTCCGCCCTCCCCTGCGCACCCCTGGAGGGATACGAGGTGTCCTGTGTGCCACATGCAGCTTGGGGAATGGAAGCAATTAACGCCATGAGGTTTCCTGGCTCTTTGCGGTGTTTTCGGTGGGTTTTGATTTGGGGAAGGAGGGCGCGGAGCGGGGCAAGCCCGTTCCAATCTGCCAACATCCTGTGTCTGCCTGTCTGCGCTGCAGATGACGCACGGGCCCGCACTGCGGGGACAGGAGAGGCCCCGGTGTCGTGTGCTGGGCCTACCTGAGATGAGGGACAGAGTCGGTGCAGGTCCGAAAGAGACAGAACTGGCCCAGCTGTGAAAGGAGGGCTTCCAGCTGCCCTCATATGACAGCTGAGGGTCTGAATCTATTAGGAAAGGCACACGTTTCAGCTTTCAAACCCCGTTTTTTATCCTTGAAATGTTTCCAGTCTTTGAACTGCTTTTATTTAACAGGGAGAAGAGAGAAACTCGATTATGCGATTATATCCATTTACTTGATTTAAACCAAACTACATTGAACAAAAATGTTTGTTGAAACTTAGAAAATAACTGCTTATCTGGTAATGAGAGTTTAGCCATCCACACGTGCTGCTGTTTCAAATCATCACCAAATTCGAAGTTAAGATGAATCCAGTAAAAGTAATTTTTTTGTATTTGTTGGAATACTAGGAGCATAGAGTTAGAATTATGGCGTGTAGCGATTTTAGGATTTTAATTGAAATGACAGTAACACACATACAAACACATAGAGCTCTCAGCAATGCTGGTCACAATGAGAGTGTGCTATTAATGCTGCCTTCTCTGGGGTGCCGCTGGTGAGTTTATTACAGTGTGGACTTCAGTGTTTTTCATACCACAGGTTGCCAACCATTAGTAACTCAGTAACATGGGATTTGACTAGCATTTTTAAAGTGGAATAGAAAATATTAGAAGGATGTTAAGGATATTCTTTCATAAGTCTTTCTTCTCGTGTATATATACGTGTGTACTGAGGCGCAGTGCAAAATGTATTTCTTATCATGGATTACAGTAAAAAGAAGTTTGAAAGCTATGGTTGTAGAAAAATCCAACAAGGTCCCCATCCATGTTACGCTCTTGAAGTTTGGGGTGCAGGGTTGGGGCTCCTGCCGCCTCCTGGTGCTCTGCAGTGAACTAGAGGGTATATGCCCCCTTGTAGACCTGACACTGAGCATGACCCTCAGGGAAATGAGATCGGGAGGTGGGTATTCAGTTTTAAAAATCTCAGCACAGTGGGTTCTTTCCTGGTTACAAAAGTAATGCTTGATAAGAGATCACATCAGGCCTCAGACCCCGGGAAAAAGATGGGCATGGAAGAATGAGATGGAGCCCCAGGCCTCAGAGAGGAAGGTGGCAACAGGAAGATGGGAACAGAACCTCTGCAGCAAAGTCCAAAGAAGAATTCTGCTTCTTCAACCTGGGTGTGCAGGGGGAGGGGCAGCTGGAGTCAGAAGTCTTGGAACGGGGAGTCTTTGTCTTAGCTTATCTTAGCAGGGGCAGGTAGAATAGTCTTAGACCAATTTAGGAGCTCAGGGATTGACACGGGGCACGAGGAATGCTTCTGTCCATCATCTTCCTCTCTGCCCCAGTGTCTAAGGGGAGCAGATACTACAAGACTTTGACTAAACCGTGTTTACTAGAGGGGTAGGTTTTTTGTTTTAAGAGTCGATGGCTCCCTTTGGCTTTTGCTCCTATTTCCTGGTATAGGAGCCTGTCCTCAGGAATGTCAGCCAGGCCTGTCTTTTTTCCACTCCAGATACTGGGATTGGTTACCTGAGCCAGATCCAGATTGGGTATGGCCTCCCTTCTCTCTCTTCCCCTGCAAACACGCTGGTCATTGCTTTGACCCTGTCCCACGTGGTCAACCAGAGGGAAAGGAGACGTAGATTTGGACTTTGGGGCAATGGACCTAGCCCAGGCTCCATCTTAGCCTGACCAGACCTCTGCTGAGATGTATGCCATGTTCACCCTTAGTAATCAGGTGGGCATTGTTTCCACTTTCTCTTGTTCCAGAAATGTCTAATTCCCAACTGCAGGGGTTCTCAAACTTTGGTGTGCAGCAGAATCAGCCAGAGGGCTTGTTAAGCTACAGATTGCTTGGCTCTACCACCCGCCAGCTTTGATGCACCCAGGCTGGGGTGCGTTTCTAACACATTCCCAAGTGATGCCGGTGCTGCTGGCCCAGGACCAGACCTGGAGAACCAGCGGTCTGTTTTGAGAAGGGTGTTGGGGGAGAAGGTGACTGGCAGGGCAAGAGGAGAGCCCTCCTAAGATCTTGGCCTTAATACCACCTTAATTCCATGAAGGCTGCCTGCCCCTACCCCAAGCCAGTCCCCTGACAGTCAAGGCTGCCAGGGGATCACATCTGGAGGAGGGTGACTCAGTAACAGCGGCTCTGACTGGTTAGTTTGGGGACTCTCCATCTTGAGGGGACTCAGGAGAGGAGGGGTCCAGGGCACCTTACTCTTGGCAGCCACTGAGGACTGTGGTTGCCTGTCCCTGGAGGAGAGCCATGCTCTTGCCGATGGAACTCCTTGTGCTGCAGGGCCTGGGGTACACAAGCTAGAATTCCCAGTAACTTCTGCAGCCAGAGGCAGGATGCAGGGCAGGTTCTGATAATGAAATGCAGTCACATAAGATTTGAAAGGCAGAAAAGAGGAGGACGCTGTCTTTCCTCAGCTGTGTAGGTGCCCAAGAAGGCTCTGGAAGGCATGAGTGTGGGCAGTGGCTGCATCCCATGGCCCACTGCCTGGTCCCCAGCTTAGAGGGTATGGGGGCTCTCACGGCTGCTCCTCCAGCCCTTCCATGTGATAGCTTGTATTAAATCCCTCTGAGCTTGAAAGATCTGGGGTGTTTTCCGTTTCCTGTATTGAGCCCTGACTGACATTGGGAGAGGACGGTCTGGGCATAGAGTATGGCGTAGACCCTGCAGCTGGTGAGGTGACCGTCCTGGGCGGGGGGACCTTTGGGGGTGATGAGCCAGGGCCAGGAGAGCTTGCCTGCTGTCCTGAAACCTGCAGCTTGTTCTGCCTCTCTCACCACAAAGCCTCCCTTCTCCCAGCTTCCCTCTCTGGATTTTGCAGCAAAGCAGGAAAACCAGCAATTTTTTTGAGAGTGTAGGCACACGTTTTCGCTAGGGCTCCATGACTGTCTGCTCTGCCCATTTTGTTAGTTAATTGAATATTGTCCTGTCCTGTGCTCTAATTTCTGGGCATTCACTCCCAGTGAGCCTTTACCCTAGTTAAGGGAAGAGAGCGAGTTTTTGGTTTCCAGCCCGAGACTGAACAGCAAGTGACTTGAGCAAGTCAGCCTGGCTCAGTGTGAACGCAGTGCTGGATGGGCGCTGCCGATCCCGGCCACAGTGGCGGACTGTGGCTAGACTCCGGGGCCACTTCCTCCGTCTGCCTTGCTGCCTGGCCCCACCTTAACGCCCTGAACTGCAGCTCTTATTCCGGAGCTGATTCTCTGGCTCAGCAGTTCTTCCTGAGCAGAGACAAGACTGAATATATGTCCCTTACTGATTGTTGTCCAGGAGGACTTGGTTGCTCTGGTCTCACTGCTCTCGGGCGCGGTACCCCTCCCTGCAGGAGGAGACGTCTGCTGCACTTGGGTGTGATCATGTGAACTTGCTCTGGCCAATGAAGTGGGAGTGGAAATGACTGCCCTTGGTCTGCACTTGGTCTTCAGTCCCTCTTGCTACACGCCAGCAATGATGTAGATAGAGGCAGCGCCGCAGTGATGACTGGCTGCAGGAACCCAGGAGGGACATGGTGCTAAAACTTTCAAAAAGTATTAATTCTGTATTAGTTTATTGATTTCTGTGAAGTGGTTGGGACTTTAGAGGCCTAATACATTGCACCTCTCACCCCAGCCCAGGTTTAGTCCAAAAAGGCTGGTGGTTCTTCCAAATGCACCAACGGGCAAGGTCAGGAAGGGGTGCAGGGAGTTACTCTACAGGCGGTCCTGTCCCCTGAAAACTTCAGGGGAGGGAAATAGGAGAGGTTTCTGAAGGGATTTCATCACTGTAGAATTGTATCACTCTCTGTATCTGAAAGAATTTTCTGGAAATAGAAATATTAGGAGAGGCCATAAAAACGTTAATTCTTGTCTCATTTTCATTCTTCCATATTTGAAAGCCTAAGGAGGCCATTCAAGTGATGGATCAAGGCATTAAATAAAACTTTAAGCAACGGTAATCCTAACCGATAGAGCAGCAGCTCCATAGTAGGTGAACTGTGGCCTGAACATTAACAGGGCAGACTTTCTGCCAAGTCTGCGAGGGCCTGGCTCCTCGTTAACTGATGGTCGGTGCTCCCAGCACAGTGCTCTGCTCTGGCTGCTGATCCTGGGGAAATGGCATTGTTTTGAAACCCAGTGCTCTTAATGAAGCAGTTCCTGGCCCTGAAATGTGCGGAAAAATACTTAAAAGTGCGATGAAAAACTCGTCTGTTGAAAAGCCAATGACTTTCCAGGGTTGATTTTTAAATAATAGATTTGTTTTATTTGACACTTTGGTAAATGCTTTAATAAAACGTAACAAGGTCAAAGAAATTGTACAGTGTGTTTTATGTCCCACAGCCTGGAATATCTGAACTCTGTGCTTGCAAATGAGCATCATTAGTAGTGAAAATTTTGTTGCAAAATTTTTCATGGACTGTTTTGGAGTGTCAGACTTCAAGGCGCTATCACAGAATTGGCAAGGTTCAAGGGATTTTTACTGACTTAATAACATTTTTCTTTATTGTCTCCATAATCACCTGCTTCATGAACTGTGGCTAGAGCAGATGTTGCAACTGGTAATTTTCTTAGAATCCAAGTGCCATTATGTTTTTCCATCTTTTGATTTCCATCATTTCTGGGAATTGTTAGTAGATGGAATAAAAAGAGAATACATTATAAACAATTCAAAACACTGAAAACAAAATTCCTTGGACCTTTTACAGCTACCACACATGCAAATAAATGTGGCTTTGCATTCCAATGGCATTTGAGTGGGGATTACATTTTCCTCATTAACCTCTTTCTTAACCAAACAGTATTGTTTTTCAAGTCTCTTTTATTGAAATCAAGTTTGACATTTTAAATTAATTCACACTCAGTTCAAGTGAAGAAGCAGAATGTCTTCTTTTGATCCCAGTCATTTGTGCAGTCCTGGCTGAACTGTGCCAAAGTAGGAAGGCCTCCTGGTTTACCATGAAATCGGGAGGTTGGTTATATTCCTTGCAAAATCAAAACATTAGGGTACTAAGTATGTTTTTTCCTGTCCTACTAAGGAAAGAGGTGGAAAAATTAATCATGGATACACACCTGAGATCTGAAGTGCTTGCCTCCCAATGGCAAACTATTTATAAAGTGAATGTACATACTTCTAATTGAAGGAACAGCCAATCTGTCTTCCATTGGTCATAACCAGTAATTCCTCTGCTAATATGTGGACCTTAATTTGAAGCAGTGGGAATCTTCTCTTTTCTCCAGGAAAGTCAATAGAGTTGTTTAGAAAGACTGTACAATTTCGGTAGGAGGAGAAATATAACTTAAGAGTTTTTAAAACTTCTGTAAACACTTATGCATGTATCTGCAGTTCTTGCCCTGTTACAGAACAAAAGTATACATCGTTTTCATTGTTGATATTTGGCAGTAGATGGTGAAATATTTGTGTGTATTTGGGTATGTCTAAGTAAAATGAGAGAGATGTTAAAATAACTCTCGGTCTGAGTTACATGCACCAATTTTAGGAAACCCTGTAGCAGTTGCTTTCACTATGCTGTTAGCTCTGTCTTGTTTTGTCAAGATTTCTTTTTCATTCCACCATCTTCTCATGCATTATTTTCACCTCCTGTAATCCTAGCTCAATGTGGCATGAGTTAGAGTTGGAAAGAGAAGCAACACTAGTTTTCTTAGTGTCCACAGTTTCAAAACACACCCTTTCATGTTATTTGACACCATTTTCTACATGTGCTTTCTTTAGAAAGTGGAAATATACATTGTTGAGAGTTTGTCAGATGATACCATATTGCAAAATGTTTGCAAAACTGAAATATTGACAAAATGCATGTGATTCCAAAAGGGCCTGCTTGATTGAAAGCAGTTGCAGTATTTCAGCATGAGAATATTGCTCATCCTTTCTGTTTTTAGATTCTACAGAGCATACCTCTGGACTTCTGTCCGCAGAAAGCAGTTTCTACACAGCTAACTTGGAACAGGTTAGAGCTAGACTCTACAGCTTCTATTCCTGCAGTAAGCATTCAGGAAAACTGCTCTCCCCTGGTCATCTCTAGTTCATAGGAGGCTGAATTCCCCTGCCTGTCTCTAGTGTCTAACACCACCTACTTGGCGTAATCATGCTTGTGCCATCCCAGCGTGTGCTGTGGTCGCCAAGATGCAGCTGTGCCCTCAGTAGGTCCTTTGAAAAGATGCTCCTTCAGAATTGATTTGCTGTTCACGCCTCAGCATCCCAGCTTGGCTGACACTTAGCCTACTTCTGCGAATGACACCAAAATCAGTTCTGCCACTAACTAGAAACAAGGCCGTTTCCATTGTGAAAGAGTAATAGCCTCATGAAAAGTTGCATTTGCATACTTGGTGATAATAACAATTAGAATTTTTTAAAAAAATTTTAAAGCCTAAGTATGTAATATATGTGATGTATGGTGAGAGATTTTTTCAAAAATATAATGTATTTGACATCTCAGTTGCCTTTTGACTAACACAGAATTAGCATCCTGAAAATTGATCAAAGAAGGAGAAAAAAATTTTGCTTTATTTTTTCATTTGCAATACACTTCCTTTGTCAAACTACTCTCTTAACTAATAAGGAAAACCGTCCACAGCAGTGTAGCTCATCTTTATTTGAATTTCAGAAAAGCTACTGTCCCCAACTATTTTCTGAACTTTTCAAAGGACTTTTTGCTGTCTAGCTTCATCTTGTTTAAAGATGTTAGAGCTGTGTTGAGATTAATATCAGCAATCAGAAAGTAATATCATAGTCTGGTTGTCATTGTCCTGTATAGACATGCTAGAACTAGATTGCCTGTGTTAAAAATTAATGGATTAGGGAAGAGAAGCATTCGGACTCTCAATGATGGGGGCTTCAGCTATCCTGGCATCTGCCAGATGTCTCATTTTCTAAACTCAGAACCTCTGATAAATTCATGATTTACCTCATTTAGTGCTCTCAGCCCCGGCTGCACGTTAGAATAATCCCAGACTTCTTTTTTAAAAAATGGATAGGCAGGCTCCACCCATTCTACCCTGAGAGCAGAATCTCTCAGGGTAGGGCCCCAGACTTTAGTTTATTTGTTTGTTAAGTGCCCCCGCCCCCTAGTGATTCCAGCGTGCAGCCAGGTTGAGAATCGCTAACCCACATGATAATTTCATCTTTCAGAAGGGAGAGGAAGTGATGAAGAGGATTAACACCCTGCTTCTAATTCTGGCCACCTCAGAGGCTCTGCACGGAAAATCAGAAGTGACAGGAATCCCGGAAGAGGGCCACCTGGCCATCAGAAAATTCCAGAGAGATGTGGTCACTGCCAGACATACAGTCGGTTAGTTTGAGTTTTTAATTATCTCAGGAAATTATAAAAGCTTGACTTTGACCCCCTGGTCTGAGATTCCAAAAAGAATCAGGGGAGAGTCCTCAAAATGAACTTCTGATGCTACAGTTGTAAATGGTCCAAAGCGAGGGTGGGTCGGGGTGGGGAGGAGAAGAAGAAAAAGGAAGGAGGTAGCCAAGAAAATTTACTCTCTTTGTGCAGGAAGCTGTTTGTTGAGATCAGATATATTTTTAAATGGTGTATGTAAAGTGTGAATGATGATCTGGGAAAACAAGGATGGATATAAAAAAACTGCCAAGAACATGTGAGAAAAGAGTCAGAAAGACTAAATCCAGAAGGAGGCTAACATTCCCAATGATGAAGAGGGCTGTCAGAAACAAAAGCAAGTGTAGAATCCATGCATGGCTGGGATGGCGTTTCATCCATGTTATGTCAGCAGTAAAGATACAAGGTGACCACTCCCTCAGACTCTATGTTACACTTTAGAAAGGATGGGACAAAGTTTGGTAAGAGGGATTGAAGAATAAGATCACTTAGGAGCAAATGCTCGCTGTCCTAAATAAGTTGAAACATTGGTCTGGAAATAACAAACCGAAATATTAATAGAATTTTCAGATGAAATTGCTTTAATCATTAAAAATATGAAGATTGTAAGATGTGCCTGAGGACTGTTCCACATTTTTTTTTAAGAGGGAAGTAGAAAACGTCTTTGAACTGTAGACTCAATGACCTGCTGATTCTTCAGTTCAAAAATTCTAAAATTTACTTTAAAATGCAGTTTGAATGCAAGACTGCCACGTTAAATTATACCTATGACATAGTTAACAAAGAGAGCAGAGACAAGGAAGCATAACCTTTGAAATAATCTAATTCAAATTCAGAAAGTCATAACCCTTGAGAATTCGATAAAAGCTTAACACACTTTTGGAATAGTTAAATAATACAGTGTAACTGACCACTCCAGAACTTAGTGGCTTAAAGCAGCTACTATTAATTTGCTCACAATTCTGCTGTTTTCCTGGGCCCAGCTGGCTGTTTTCATCTGGGATCCCTCAGGCAGCTTCAGTCATCCTTAGCTTAACTGAGACTGGATGGTCCAGGACCTCCTCAGCCACATGCCCAATGGTTGTTGCTGGCTGCCAGCTGGGGTGCCAGGGCTTGTTTACATGGTGGGCAGCCTTCCAGGAGAACGAGGGCAGAAGCAGCAAGGTCAAGGTTTAGAAGTCACATAACATCACTTATCACTTCTGCCTCATCCTGTTGGTCAGGGCAAGTTGCAAGGCCACCACATACCCAGGGACAGGGAATCACATAATACCTTTAGATGAGAATTGTTGCTGCTTGTGTGTCTAATCTACCACACCTCTTCTCAGAGAAAGGCTCTACACTAATACACACGAAATAGTTTAATTTCAGGGGATTCATGGACCCTTTCAACCTAAGTTAAGAGTCTTTATTGTAACCATTGGCATATTTAAGCAAGGAAATTGAGGTCCAAAGACACTAAGGACTGTTTGTTGAGTATACAAGCATAGGAGAGTGGGCTCTCACATAGGTGTCACAGCTCCCAATCCTGTGCTGTTTTCATCATGCCCAATTGATAATCACCTCATTATTATCGGAAGTGGATTTTAACAGTTTCCAAAGTCAACTTTTGACAACCAAATCTGGACAATTTAACTCAGATGTATACAGTAAAATATAAATATTTTATTTGATTTGCATATTCTACACATACATCCAGATAGGAAAGTAGATTGGTTAAAATAAGCAGACTAGTTGCAGCCCCAGCTTGCTGAACTCGCCAGATGCATTTTCCCTTTGTCAATTAGCATGTCATCAGTGGAGCCATGAAAATATCTAGTTCCCTAAAGTTAATCTTTTTTAAAAGCATAACTCACTGTGCTTTTTATTTTAATAAAGAATTATACTTGGTTTTTCAAAGCTTTCATCAAGCTGGTATGTTCAGCCTAAAAGTATGAAAACAAATCAGCGTCTGCAGTCAGCCATTAGGTAATTATTCATTCTCTTGCTCCTGTCTTTGTCATTTGGGGTACTATTCTAGCTTACAGTGGTCGTGCCTACCTGGGCTAGTAAATTGGCGGTCAGTGGGTTCCCAGAGCTATGTGTTGTAGTCCCCTTATCCATTCCTTTTATGGTTACTCCATGCCCGTGTTCAGACCTGGAGCAACATAGAGTGCTGTGGACATGAATGTCATATTGTCCTGAGTAATGAAATGAGATCCAGGCAGCACCCCGTGACCAAGAAGGCGGGCATTACTGTAGGTGTGTGATGGCTGCCGGACTCTGGCCGTAAATGTATTGAGCCACACACCGGAACTGAAACGGGGGGTCCCTTGAAGTAACTTCTTTGTTTCTTTTTTTAAGAAGGTCGAAAGACATGAATGAAGACATACTAGTAACCAAGCATGGTGTATCAAGCCTAATTAGGAATAGAAAATCACTTCTAAAATCTGTGTCTGTTCATTTTCCTTACTTCATTTGTTTTTGTTTCGCCCTCATCTGTGATTCATTTGCCTTTCGTCATCTTCCACAATGGCTTCTGCAAGAATATCCATCTGGAAACCTACAGTGTGGCTTGCACCCACTTCAAACATTGTTTAAAATCTCATTTATTATTTTGTACTGTGGTCTCACTTAAAAGCCAGGTTACTGAGACTGCAGAGCACATACCTTTAATTCCCAGGGTGAGAGGGCGAGGGAGAGGGAGCAAGCCTGAGAGTGTGCCGGGGTGGGCTGAGCTAGCGCTGTGAGACGCCCCACAGCAGACATGCCGGGAGGACAGAATTCAGAAGCCTTACAGGCAACTGAAGTCTCGAGACACAGAAAACTGGAAACTGCCCAAACCTGGGCTCCATAGAGGATCGAAATGTGATGAAGACCAGGACTGGTATTTGTTTTTTCCAACCAGAGGTTAGTTACTTAATGACCACATTCCCAGGATTACAAGGATTTGCCCGAATAGCCAAGGGAACACTTATCTGCAGTAGAATTAGTGAAATGAAGAGATGGGATTCTATGTGAGCTGCCTGTTACAGGAGACTGTATTTAGAACTTGAAATTAACACTGGGAATAATATTAAATTGATATGAGCAGATGAAAGCTATATTAATTAGGAATTATGTTTTGGTAATTATCTTAAATTTTCAGATACTAAAATCCAGGTGTTTGGGGGAGCCACTAGGGTTTAACATCATTCCTTTAAAGAAAAACAAAAGCAAGACCATGTGGGGAGCATCGCAGGCCAGGAGCTTAATCATACTCATTCAGCTCACTTCCTTGCTCCATGCCCAAATAGAAAATAGGCACCTACAGTGGAAAACTGCTTCCGGGCGGGCTGTGCTGCCTTGGACAAGGGCTGGGGGTGCTCTGCTGAAGCACCTCCACCCAACACGGTGCAGAAACATTTTGTGAACAGAGGAAAAGCACAGTGATAGCGATTGAACTCACTAATGGTGGAGGTCCTCATACGAGTGGAAAATTAGGATGTTCTGCTGAAGGCCCCCAGTGGCTCTGTAACCTTTAGAGAGCTGGAGGGAGTGAGGATGGCTTTGCATGTGGGGCTGGAGGTTCAGCTGCAATAAATGTAACCTTGTGGTGCAACTATGGTTCTGTTTCAAACCCTCATTCAGTCACTTCAAGACCTTTCTCGGTTTCTGGTGTCACACGCAGATTCCGGGGAGGCTTACACAGAGCCAAGCACTGGAGGGACTCATCTGATCCTCCATAGTGTCTGTGTGCTCGGGGGACACTGAGTTGCCCATCAGCCTGGGCTGTTCATGGTCATAAATTCAATCCTGTGAGGTCGCTTCAGCTCCCTCTGCCTGCCCTCAGCTCCTGTGCCTCTTTCTGCCACTTCCCCACCACTCTTGGGCACTCAGCAGTTGTTCTTCTGCTCGTACACACTGGGGCCTGGGGATTTTGTGAGGCTAAGACCTGGGGTGGCCAAGACATGGCACAGAGCCATATTTGTCCCTCTTCCAAATTCTTGCCATTCTCAGGACTGTACCAGGAAGCGTGGTCCAAGTTTCCCCTTCTGAGATCTGTGAAGGTTTTGACCATTCCCCAAGAACAGCGAGCAGGGCCTTTCTCAGAAACCCATCACTGCCTGCCTCTCCTGCTGGCCTCCCTTGCCGCTTCTCCCAGCCTAGGAATCTTTTTATGGGCCTCAGGGCAGAAAAGACTTGCTTTCAAGGTCTCCTCTGCCACTGAGTGAGTTTTGTTTTGTTTTAATTGTGGTAAAATACATATAACGTAAAATTTATCATTTTAACCAATTTTAAGTGGCATTAAGTACATTCCGATTGTTGTGTGACCATCACTGCTCTCCATTTCCAGAACTTTTTCATCTTCCCAAACTGAAATTCTGTCCCCGTTAAACACTAACTCCCCATTCCCCACCCCCAGCCCCTGGGAATCGGCATTCTGCTTCGTGTCGCTATGAATTTGACTAAGTACGTCATACAAGTGGAACTGTACAATATGTGTCCTTTTGTGTCTGGCTTATTTCACTCAGCATAATGTCTTCAGTGTTTATCCGTGTCGTAGCCTGTGTCAGAATGTCCTTCCTTTTTAAGGCTGAATAATATTCCATTGTATGGATGGAACACGTTTGTGCGACAATGGACATTTTGGTTGTTTCCGCCTTTTGGCTATCATGAATAATTCTGCTATGAACACTGTTGTACAAGTATCTATTTGGGTCCCTGCTTTCAATTTTTGGAGGGGTCTATACCCAGAGGTAAAATTGCTGGGTCATGTGGTAATTCTAAGTTTAATTTTTGAGGCACTGCTATATTGTTTTCCAGAGTGGCTGAATGCACAGGGTTCCAGTTTCTCCATATCCTTGCCTGTCAGTGAGTTCTAAGAGAGGTGCTCTTGGCACTTGGGGTCAGCCCTTCCTTGTCCTGCAGGATTTTCCCCGCTCTTTAGCATCCCTGGCCTCACCCACTATTTTTAGATGATGGAATAATGTCCCCGGTTGTTGTGAAAAACACCTACCCCCCAACTAGTATACAACGCCTTTCAAATATCCCCTAAGGGGTGAGAAGAAGCTGCATAGTTAGAACCCCTGGTGCGATGCCTGAAAGCTTTGTTTCTGGAAACTCAGAAACCTGGAAGAGGCTCTTTTTTCTGTCTTGCTGTCACATCCCTTCCTTGATTCAATTAGTAAAGAATGAGGTAATTTAATTGAAAGGAAGGGACAAGAGGAGGAGGGAGGAAAGAGAGATTACTATTTCAAAATATTGACTCACTACACAAGGATTTCTCATCTTGTTTACTTTCTTCTCTTTAATAACTACAAATGTTTGTGATCTTTATTTTCTTGTCTGATCAATTTAGATTTTCCAAAAGGCCCTAGACTTGTCATACATGTCCTTCAAAAAAGCATGTGAACTGTATTAACGCAATGAATGCAGTGTCTCCTTACTTTAACATGCTCTGTTATACTACTTCACTTTGACACCAGGCAGGTGGGTTTTCCACCCATCAAGCAATTCTGCAACACCTGCTGGGTTCCTACACTCTAACTCAATTATGATAACTGCCTAGCTGGAGAGAGCATCAGATCCCACAGGTTAAGGGTTCAGTCCTGCTAGACTGCCCCCTCCACTTCAGATGCCAATCATAAGTGCAGGTTGTCACCTGTGCTTTTGACAAACCAGCCATAAATCAGAGGTGCCCACAACCCCCTCCTTGAGTTCAATTAATTTTCTGGAGTGGCTTACAGGACTCAGAGAAGGATTTTACTTAACTAGATTTGGTAATCTAGCATAAAAGGGTATAACTCAGGAGCAGCCAGATGGAAGAGGTGAGTAGGGCAAGGCCTGGGGAGGGCGAGGAGCTTCCGTCCCTCTCAGAGTGACCCCTCTCCCAGCATGTCCACATATCCCTCAACTCAGCAGCTCTCCCAACACCCTCCTTGGGGTGTTTTGGAGGCCCCACCACATAGGCACAATTGATTAAATCACTGACCACTGGTGATTGATTCGACCCCCAGCCCCTCTCTTATTATAAATCACAATATCCCACCGCTCTTTCCTGGGACGTGATACTGGTCTAGTGACTCGTCTCTAGCTGTAGCTTACCCACAGACGAGTGATCTGCAGACAGCTGTGACCTGTCAAGTCTGTTGACACCTCATGACCACAGGTAACTCCAGGGACTTTCAATTAAATGATCATTAAGTGGCATCCCTTAAAAACAGTGTAATTGTAGACCGTGACCAGTAAATAATCATAAGAATTCACATATCATGTGGAGGATCTACTAGATATTCTAAAATGTAAAGAATTTCTGACTCTTGTTCCTCTTCACTTAACCTTTATGTTTTTACCTTAAACTTTGTTTTTATTTTCCTACTTTCTAATGTTCAAGTGACCTGCTTTCTTAAGTGGTTAAGGGCTTTGAAGTCAGAGACCTGGCTGCTTTCAGACCAAGGGATTTACTTTCTGAGTCTGCCTCCTCATCCACAAATCTCTGGATTTACGCAGTGGTTCAGTTCCTTAAAACTGGTAACTTTTTTTAATTAAAAAAAATTTTGTCCTTTATTTTTTAAATTGAGGTATAATTTATATATAGCATATTAGTTTCATGTAGTGATTCAATATTTGTATATATTGCAAAATGATCACCACAGTAAGTTTAGTTAACATCACCACCATACATAGTTACACATTTTTTTATATTTATAGTTTATTTACAATATTGTGTTAGTTTCAGGTGTACAGCTTCAGATTCTTTTCCATTATAGGTTATTACAAGATACTGAATATAGTTCCCTGTGCTATAGAGTAGATCCTTGTTGTTTATGTATTTTATATAGAGTAATGTGTAGAATTCTATATCCAGCAAAAATTATACCTCAAAAGGAGAAATATTTTATCAGACAAACAAAAACAGCTGACTCTGCAAGAAATGTTAAAAGAAGTTCTTCTGGGAGAAGGAATATGATAAGGTACAACTTAGATTTCTATAAAGAAAGGAAGAGCATTAAATAAGGAATTATGTAAGGTAAAATCAAATACTCTTTATTTTTCTTCTCTTTTCTGTTATGGTTTGTCTGTTGAATATAGTTCCCTGTGCTATACAGTAGGACCTCGTTGTTTATCCATCCTGTATCTACTAGTTTGCATCTACCAACCCCAAACTCCCACTGCATCCCTCCATCACCCTCCCTTCCCCTTGGCAGCCACAAGTCTGTTCTCTATGTCTTTGAGTCTGTTTCTGTTTCATAGATAAGTTCATTTGTGTCATATTTTAGATTCCACATATAAGTGATATCATATGGTATTTGTCTTTCTCTTTCTGTCTAACTTAGTATAATCTCTTGGTCCATCTATGTTGCTGCAAATGGCATTATTTCATTCTTTTTTATGGTTGAGTAGTATTCCATTGTATATATGCACCACATCTTCTTTATCCATTCATCTGTTGATGGACATTTAGGTCATTTCCATGTCTTGGCTATTGTGAATAGTGCTGCTGTGAACACTAGGGTGCATGTATCTTTTTGAGTTATAGTTTTGTCCGGATATATGCCCAGGAATGGGATTGCTGGATCATATGGTAATTCTATTTTTAGCTTTCTGAGGAACCTCCATACTGTTCTCCATAGTGGCTGTATCAGCTTACATTCCCACCAACAGTGCAGGAGGGTTCCCTTTTCTCCACACCCTCTCCAGCATTTATTATTTGTAGACTTTTTAATAATGGCCATCCTGACCAGTGTGAGGTGATACCTCATTGTAGTTTTGATTTGCATTTCTCTAATAATTAGTGATGTTGAGCATCTTTTCATGTGTCTGTTGGCCATCTGAATGTAATTAAATAATGCTTAGATTAAAATAATTTTCTTCTAAGGAAAAAAGACAAAGCAAAAGATGCATTCCAGTCGAGAGGAAAAATGTTAGCTATGCCTCCCTACCTTGGGGTATTACATGAACAGTTAGGCAACAGTCTAAGTGAAAATACGTAACAGTTGAGTTTATAAATTTTTTAAAATTTATAAAATAAAAAATTTTGAAGTCACTAACAATGCCAGGTGGAGTCACAGGTGACGTTAGCCCAGCCCCATTATTTTAGAGCTTCCTTACAAGAGTCCTTGCCTGCAAAGTCCCTGCACCAAAACATTCTTTAACTTGGGGGCCTTGCTCTGTATTGTTTACGAGCAGTTACTGAGAGAGGAGCCGGGCATCCCTGTCCAACTGAACCTCCATTTGGCTCCTTTGTTCTTTGCATAAACTTTCACTTCTTTATCTGTGGGATCCTCAGTTATTAAACAATGTTTCTTACTCCTGGTTTCATCTAAAATTACAGAATAAGTAGCTCCTGAGGAAGCACAGGAATCCATAGAGCCTACTCGCAGGCTATCAGGATAACCGTGGTGTCAACAGACAGGTGGCAACCGTCTGTGAAAACCCTGACTCCTGGCCGGGCTTTGGAAGGACTAGTGAGAAAATCAAAACATTTCTGCAAACGTTATTAAATGTGCTAACCTGAAATTACTGCTTATTTATTTTCGAAGGTTGAACATTTCTTGGTGATTCCCCCACTCAGAATTTCGCGTGCATGGGAATCAGATCTAAGGCTAACTTCAAAAGGCTGTTGTGAGGATTAATTGAGGCAGTGTATGTAACCTGCCTTGCCTAATGCCAGAACTAAATAACCATCCAATAAAAAGCTCTAAAATTGTGATGGTGAAGATAATGGTGCCAATAATTCTAACACTGATGTAATTTTTTTTTTGATGTAATTTTTTAAAAGTTGGTTCAAATCGGTAAATACTCAGAAATTCAAGTTTTAACAGACATGTTTGTTTTTCTAAATCACAAATCTAACCTAAACTATCTGCTGTGATGTCATCATTACCAGCAGGATGTGTTCAGACTCCCCAGCCCAGCACACAGAAGCCTTTAGGATTCAGCTACCGTGAACGCCCCTGATTCAGTCAGGAACCCCCTGACTGCCTTCTCCAACCCTCACCCCTCCCCTGCTGCCCAGACATATCAGAATCTTCCGTGGTCCGGTGCCCCTGCTGAACCCTGCCCCTTGGCCATCACACACAGAGCGCCCTTTCCCTTTCTCTGCCCAGTAAACACTCTGCCTCATTCTCAGGATCAATCCCAGGATCTGTTGAGAGCCCTCATGTCCCTGCCTGCAGGTAGCTCAGCCTCTTCCTCATGGGCATCTCTCCTGTATCTTATAGAAACTTGTCTCTCATCTCTTCTAGCTAGGTGGCTGCAAAATTTATTGTCCAAATAAGGACACTTTTGCAAACAATAGGGAGCTTTTAATTAGTTCATTGGGACTACAGGTGTAAAGGGGTCTGCTCTACGCTAGTAGCATGTGTGGTCATCTTACCATTAACACTATTTCATGCATGCGTGTATTGAATCATTATGTTGCACACCTGAAACTAGTACAGTGTTTTAAATTTAATTTTTATTTTATATTGGAGTATAGTTGAGTTACAATGTTGTGTTAGTTTCAGGTGTACAGCAAAGTGACTCAGTTATACATATATCCATTCTTTTTCAGATTCTTATCCCATATAGGTTATTACAGAATATTGAGTAGAGTTCTCTGTGCTATACAGTAGGTCCTTGTTGATTATCTATTTTATATATAATAGTGTGTATATGTTAATCCTAAAATCCTAATTTATCCCTCCCCACCCCCAGCCTTTCCCCTTTGGTAACCATAAGTTACGAAGTTTGTGAGTCCATTTCTGTTTTGTAAATAAGCTCATTTGTATTATTTTTTTTAGATTCCATATATAAGTGATACCATATTTGTCTTTCTCTGTCTGACTTCACTTAGTATGACAATCTCTAGGTCCATGCATGTTGCTGCAAACGGCATTTATTTATTGATTGATTGATTGATTGATTGTGGTACGCGGGCCTCTCACCGCCGCAGCCTCTCCCGTTGTGGAGCACAGGCTCCGGACGCGCAGGCCCAGCGACCATGGCTCACGGGCCCAGCTGCTCCGTGGCATGTGGGATCTTCCCGGACCGGGGCACGAACCTGCGTCCCCTGCATTGGCAGGAGGACTCTCAACCACTGTGCCACCAGGGAAGCCCTGCACATGGCATTTTTTCATTCTTTTTCTATGGCTGAGTAATATTCCATTGTATATATGTACCACATCTTCTTTATCCATTCCTTTGTTGATGGACAGGTAGGTTGCTTCCATATCTTGGCTGTTGTAAATAGAGCTGCTGTGAACACTGGGGTGCATGTATCCTTTCAAATTCTAGGTTTTGCCAGATATATGCCCAGGAGTGGGATTGCTGGATCATATGGTAGTATTTTAAGGAACCTCCATACTGTTCTCCATAGTGGTTGTACCAATTTACATTCCCACCAGCAGTGCAAGACGGTTCCCTTTTCTCCACACCCTCTCCAGCATTTATTGTTTCTAGATTTTTTGATGATGGCCATTCTGACTGGTGTGAGATGATATCTCATTGTAGTTTTGATTTGCATTTCTTTAATGGTAAGTGATGTTGAGCATCCTTTCATATGTTTGTTGGCAATCTGTATATCTTCTTTGGAGAAATGTCTGTTTAGGTCTTCTGCCTATTTTTGGATTGGATTGTTTGTTTTTTTGATATTGAGCTCCATGAGCTGCTTGTATATTTTGGAGATTAATCCTTTGCCAGTTGCTTCGTTTACAAATATTTTCTCCCATTCTGAGGGTTGTCGTTTCATCTTGTTTATGGTTTCCTTTGTTGTGCAAAAGCTTTGAAGTTTCATTAGGTCCCATTTGTTTATTTTTGTTTTTATTTCCATTTCTCTAGGAGGTGTGTCAAAAAGGATCTTGCTGTGATGTATGTCATAGTGTTCTGCCTATGTTTTCCTCTAAGAGTTTGATAGTTTCTGGCCTTACATTTAGGTCTTTAATCCATTTTAAGTTTATTTTTGTGTATGGTGTTAGGAAGTGTTCTAATTTCATTCTTTTACATGTAGCTGTCCAGTTTTCCCAGCAGCACTTATTGAATTGTCTGTCTTTTCTCCATTGTATACTCTTGCCTCCTTTATCAAAGATAAGGTGATAATATGTGCATGGGTTTGTCTCTGGGCTGTCTATCCTGTTCCTTTCATCTGTATTTCTGTTTTTGTGCCAATACCATACTGTCTTGATTACTGTAGCTTTGTAGTATAGTCTGAAGTCAGGGAGCCTGATTCCTCCAGCTCTGTGTTTCTTTCTCAAGATTGCTTTGGCTATTCAGGGTCTTTTGTGCTTCCGTACAAATTATGAAATTTTTTGTTCTAGTTGTGTGAAAAATGCCAGTGGTAGTTTGATAGAGATTGCATTGAATCTGTAGATTGCTTTGGGTAGTAGAGTCATTTTCACAGTGTTGATTCTTCCAGTCCAAGAACATGGTATATCTCTCCATCTGTTTGTATCATCTTTAATTTCTTTCATCAGTGTCTTATAGTTTTCTGCATACAGGTCTTTTGTCTCCTTAGATAGGTTTATTCCTAGGTAATTTATTGTTTTTGTTGCAATGGTAAATGGGGGTGTTTCCTTAATTTCTCTTTCAGATTTTTCACCATTAGTATATATAGGAATGCAAGAGATTTCTGTACATTAATTTTGTATCCTGCTTGCTACTCTACCAAATTCATTGATTAGCTCTTGTAGTTTTCTGGTAGCATCTTTAGGATCCTCTGTGTATAGCGTCATGTCTTCTGCAAACAGTGACAGTTTTACTTCTTTTCCTACTTCGATTCCTTTTATTTCTTTTGCTTCTCTGATTGCTGTGGCTAAAACTTCAAAACTATGTTGAATCATAGTGGTGAGACTTGGTAGCCTTGTGTTGTTCCTGATCTTAGAGAAAATGGTTTCGGTTTTTCACCATTGAGAACGATGTTTGTCATATATGGCCTTACTGTGTTGAGGTAGCTTCCCTCTCTGCCTACTTTCCGGAGGATTTTTTATCATAAATGGGTGTTGAATTTTGTCGAAAGCTTTTTCTGCATCTGTTGAGATGATCATATATTTGTTCTCCTTCAGTTTGTTAATAGGGTGTATCACATTGATTGATTTGCATATATTGAAGAATCCCTGCATTCCTGGGATATACCCCCACTTGATCATTGGGTATGATCCTTTTAATGTGCTGTTGGATTCTGTTTGCTACTATTTTGTTGAGGATTTTTGCATCTATGTTCATCAGTGATACTGGCCTGTAGTTTTCTTTTTTTGTGACATCTTTGTCTGGTTTTGGTATCAGGGTGATGGTGGCCTCATAGAATGAGTATGGAAGTGTTCCTACCTCTGCTGTATTTTGGAAAAGTTTGGGAGGGATAGGTGTTCTCTAAATGCTTGATAGAATTCACCTGTGAAGCCATCTAGTCCTGGGCTTTTGTTTGTTCGAAGATTTTTGTTTTTCACTATAAGAAAATTTTTTATGATAAAGGATAATGTTCTGTATTACAAATATTTGGACATTCTTAACAATTATTGTAGGTTCCTATATATTCATAGGAAAATAAAATCTAGGTCCATTTCTTTTTGTATCCTTATCTTTATGCTGGGAAAAGGTGTGTGGCATATAAAGTTTGCCAATTATTTTTAAAAGAAGAATGAAGAAGATGTAGCAAACTTGAACATGGAATCAAAGAGATAGCTCAACTTAACACTTGAAACAATGCCCAGCCCCTTTGAGAGGCCCTGTGCAGAACACAAAAGATGTATAAAACATGGTTTCTGTTCACACTTATAAAGTTCTATGATATAATATCCAAATATTTTAATTCTTTTTTTTTTTTTTTTTTTTGGCCACACAGTACGGCATGTGGAATCTTAGTCCCCCATCCAGGGATTGAACCTATATCCTGTGCATTGCTAGCATGGAGTCTTAACCACTGGACTACCAGGGAAGTGTCCCCAAATATTTTTTTTTAACATCTTTATTGGGGTATAATTGCTTTACAACAGTGTGTTAGTTTCTGCCCCACAACAAAGTGAATCAGCTATACATACACACACGTTCCGGTATCTCTTTCCTCAAGTGTCTACCTCCCTCCCACCCTCCCTATCCCACCCCTCCAGGCAGTCACAAAGCACCGAGCTGATCTCCCTGTGCTATGCGGCTGCTTCCCACTAGCTATCTACCTTACGTTTGATAGTGTGTGTATGTCCATGCCTCTCTCTTGCTTTGTCACAGCTTACCCTTCCCCCTCCCCATATCCTCAAGTCCGTTCTCTAGTAGGTCTGTGTCTTTATTCCTGTCTTACCCCTGGGCTCTTCATGACATTTTTTTTTCTTAAATTCCATATATATGTGTTAGCATACAGTATTTGTCTCTCTCTTTCTGACTTACTTCACTCTGTATGACAGACTCTAGGTCTATGCACCTCATTACAAATAGCTCAATTTCGTTTCTTTTTATGGCTGAGTACTATTCCATTGTATATATGTGCCACATTTTCTTTATCTATTCATCTGATGATGGACACTTAGGTTGTTTCCATCTCCGGGCTATTGTAAATACAGCTGCAATGAACATTTTGGTACATGACTGTTTTTGAATTATGGTTTTCTCAGTGTATATGCCCACTAGTGGGATTGCTGGGTCATATGGTAGTTCTATTTATAGTTTTTTAAGGAACCTCCATACTGTTCTCCACAGTGGCTGTATCAATTTACATTCCCACCAACAGTGCAAAAAGGTTCCCTTTTCTCCACACCCTCTCCAGCATTTATTGTTTCTGGATATTTTGATGATGGCCATTCTCACTGGTGTGAGATGATATCTCATTGTAGTTTTGATTTGCATTTCTCTAATGATTAGTGATGTTGAGTGTTCTTTCATGTGTTTGTTGGCAGTCTGTATATCTTCTTTGGAGAAATGTCTATTTAGGTCTTCTGCCCATTTTTGGATTGGGTTGTTTGTTTTTTTCTTATTGAGCTGCATGAGCTGTTTATATATTTTGCAGATTAATGTTTTATCAGTTGCTTCATTTGCAAATACTTTCTCCCATTCTGAGGGTTGTCTTTTGGTCTTGTTTATGGTTTCCTCTGCTGTGCAAAAGCTCTGAAGTTTCATTAGGTCCCATTTGTTTATTTTTGGTTTTATTTCCATTTCTCTAGGAGGTGGGTCAAAAAGGATCTTGCTGTGATTTATGTCATAGAGTGTCCTGCCTATGTTTTCCTCTAAGAGTTTGATAGTTTCTGGCCTTACATTTAGGTCTTTAATCCATTTTGAGCTTATTTTTGTGTATGGTGGTAGGGAGTGATCTAATCTCATACTTTTACATGTAGCTGTCCAGTTTTCCCAGCACCACTTATTAAAGAGGCTGTCCTTTCTCCACTGTACATTCCTGCCTCCTTTATCAAAGATAAGGTGACCATATGTGCGTGGGTTTATCTCTGGGCTTTCTATCCTGTTCCATTGATCTATCTTTCTGTTTTTGTGCCAGTACCATACTGTCTTGATTACGGTAGCTTTGTAGTATAGTCTGAAGTCAGGGAGCCTGATTCCTCCAGCTCCGGTTTTCGTTCTCAAGATTGCTTTGGCTATTCGGGGTCTTCTGTGTTTCCATACAAATTGTGAAATTTTTTGTTCTAGTTGTGTGAAAAATGCCAGTGGTAGTTTGATAGGGATTGCACTGAATCTGTAGATTGCTTTGGGTAGTAGAGTCATTTTCACAGTGTTGATTCTTCCAATCCAAGAACTTGGTATATCTCTCCATCTATTTGTATCATCTTTAATTTCTTTCATCCGTGTCTTATAATTTTCTGCATACAGGTCTTTTGTCTCCTTAGGTAGGTTTATTCCTAGATATTTTATTCGTTTTGTTGCAATGGTAAATGGGAGTGTTTTCTTGATTTCACTTTCAGATTTTTCATCATTAGTGCATAGGAATGCCAGAGATTTCTGTGCATTGATTTTGCATCCTGCTTGCTACTCTACCAAATTCATTGATTAGCTCTAGTAGTTTTCTGGTAGCATCTTTAGGATTCTCTATGTATAGTATCATGTCATCTGCAAACAGTGACAGCTTTACTTCTTCTTTTCTGATTTGGATTCCTTTTATTTCCTTTTCTTCTCTGATCGCTGTGGCTAAAACTTCCAAAACTATGTTGAATAAGAGTGGTGAGAGTGGGCAATCTTGTCTTGTTCCTGATCTTAGTGGAAATGCTTTCAGTTTTTCACCATTGAGGATGATGCTGGCTGTGGGTTTGACATATATGGCCTATATTACGTTGAGGGAAGTTCCCTCTATGCCTACTTTCTGCAGGGTTTTTATCATAAATGGGTGTTGAATTTTGTCGAAAGCTTTCTCTGCATCCATTGAGATGATCATATGGTTTTTCTCCTTCAGTTTGTTAATATGGTTTATCACATTGATGGATTTGCGTACATTGAAGAATCCTTGCATTCCTGGAATAAACCCCAGTTGATCATGGTGTATGATCCTTTTAATGTGCTGTTGGATTCTGTTTGCTAGTATTTTGTTGAGGATTTTTGCATCTGTGTTCATCAGTGATGTTGGCCTGTAGTCTTCTTTCTTTGTGACATCCTTGTCTGGCTTTGGTATCAAGGTGATGGTGGTGGCCTCGTAGAATGAATTTGGGAGTGTTCCTCCCTCTGCTATATTTTGGAAGAGTTTGAGAAGGCTAGGTGTTAGCTCTTCTCTAAATGTTTGATAGAATTCGCCTGTGAAGCCATCTGGTCCTGGGCTTTTGTTTGTTGGAAGATTTTTAATCACAGTTTCAGTTTCAGTGCTTGTGATTGGTGTGTTTATATTTTTTATTTCTTCCTGGTTCAGTCCTGGAAGGTTATACTTTCCTAAGAATTTGTCCATTTCTTCCAGGTTGTCCATTTTATTGGCATATAGTTGCTTGTAGTAATCTCTCATGATCCTTTGTATTTCTGCAATGTCAGTTGTTACTTCGTTTTCATTTCTCATCCTGTTGATATGAGTCTTCTCCCTTTTCTTCTTGATGAGTCTGGGTAATGCTTATATGGATTTCGTTTATCTTCTCAAGGAACCAACTTTTAGTTTTATTGATCTTTGCTGTTGTTTCCTTCTTTTCTTTTTCATTTATTTCTGATCTGATCTTTATAATTTCTTTCCTGATTACTTTAGGTGTAAGATTAGGTTGTTTATTTGAGATTTTTCTTGTTTCTTGAGGTAGGATTGTATTGCTATAAACTTGCCTCTTAGAACTGCTTTTGCCGCATCCCATAGGTTTTGGGTCGTCGTATTTTCATTGTCATTTGTTTCTAGGGGTTTTGTTTTGTTTTGTTGTTTTTCTGTTTTTTGTTTTTGTTTTTTTGCGATACGCGGGCCTCTCACTGTTGTGGCCTCTCCCGTTATGGAGCACAGGCTCCAGACGCGCAGGCTCATGGGCCCAGCTGCTCCGTGGCATGTAGGATCTTCCCGGACCGGGGCATGAACCCGTGTCCCCTGCGTCGGCAGGCGGACTCTCAACCACTGCGCCACCGGGGAAACCCTGTGTCTAGGTATGTTTTGATTTCCTCTTTGATTTCTTCAGTGATCTCTTGGTTATTTAGTAGCATATTGTTTAGCCTCCGTGTATTTGTATTTTTTACAGTTTTTTTTTCCTGTAATCGATATCTAGTCTCATAGTGTTGTGGTCGGAAAAGATACTTGATATGATTTCAGTTTTCTTAAATTTACCAAGGCTTGATTTGTGACCCAAGATACGGTCTATCCTGGAGAATGTTCTGTGAGCACTTGAGAAGAAAGTGTATTCTGTTGTTTTTGGATGGAAGGTCGTATAAATATCAATTAGGCCCATCTTGTCTAATGTGTCATTTAAAGCTTGTGTTTCCGTATTTATCTTCATTTTCGATGATCTGTCCATTGGTGAAGGTGGGGAGTTAAAGTCCCCTAGTATGGTTGTGTTACTGTCGATTTCCCCTTTTATGGCAGTTAGCCTTTGCCTTATGTGTTGAGGTGCTCCTATGTTGGGGGCATAAATAGTTACAATTGTTATAGATTCTTCTTGGATCGATCCCTTGATCATTATGTAGTGTCCTTCTCTGTCTCTTGTAATAGTCTTTGTTTTAAAGTCTATTCTGTCTGATACGAGAATTGCTTCGCCAGCTTTCTTTTGATTTCCACTTGCATGGAATATCTCTTTCCATCCCCTCACTTTCCGTCTGTATGTGTCCCTAGGTCGGAAGTGGGTCTCTTGTAGACAGCATGTATACGTGTCTTGTTTTTGTATCCATTCAGCCAGTCTGTGCCTTTTTCTTGGAGCATTTAATCCATTTACATTTAAGGTAGTTATCGATATGTATATTCCTGTTACCATTTTCTTAATTGTCTTGGGTTTGTTTTTGTAGGTCTTTTCCTTCTCTTGTGTTTCCTGCCTAGACAAGTTCCTTTAGCATTTGTTGTAAAGCTGGTGTGGTGTTGCTGAATTCTCTTAACTTTTTCTTGTCTGTAAAGGATTTAATTTCTCTGTCGTATCTGAATGAGATCCTTGCTGGATAGAGTAATCTTGGTTGGAGGTTTTTCCGTTTCACCACTTTAAATATGTCCTGCCAGTCCCTTCTGGCTTGCAGAGTTTCTGGTGAAAGATGAGCTGTTAGCCTTATGTTTTTGTTGATTTTACTTTGCTGCTTTTAATTTTTTTCTTTGTATTTCATTTTTGATAGTTTGTATAATACGTGTCTTGGCATGTTTCTCTTTGGGTTTATCCTTTATGGGAGTCTCTGCACTTCCTGGACTTGATTGACTATCTCCTTTCCCATGTTACGGAAGTTTTTGACTATAATCTTTTGGAATATTTTCTCAGACCCTTTCTTTTTCTCTTCGTCTTTTGGGACCCCTATAATTCGTATGTTGGTGCCTTTAATGTTGTCCCAGAGGTCTCTGAGACTCTCCTCAATTTTTTTCATTCTTTTTTCTTTATTCTACTCCCTGACAGTTATTTGCACCATTTTTTGTTACAGATCACTTATCCATTCTTCTGCCTCAGTTCTTCTGCTATTGATTCCTTCTAGTGTATATTTAATTTCAGTTATTTTATTTTTCATCACTGTTTGTTTGCTCTTTAGTTCTTCTAGTTCGTTGTTAAATATGTCTTGTATTTTCTCCATCCCGTTTCTGATATTTTGGATCATCTTTACTGTCATTACTTTGAATTCTTTTTTAGGTAGGTTGTGTATTTCATGTACATTTATTTGGTCTTGTAGGTTTTTACCTTGCTTCTTTGTCTGTAACATATTTGTTTGTCGTTTCTTTCTTTTCTTTTTGTTTGTTGATGGATGAGGCTGTATGCCTGTCTTACTGGGTGTTTGGCCTGAGGAGTTCAGCACTGGAGTTTGCAGGTAGTTGGATAGAACCAGGTCTTGGTTCTGAGATTAGGACCTTTGGGAGATCTCACTCTGATTAATATTCCCTGTGGTGTGAGGTTCTCTGTTAGCCCAGCTCTTTGGGCTTGGAGCTCCCACCACAGGAGCTCAGGCCCGACCTCTGTCCTGGGAACCAAGATCCTGCAAGCTGCATGGTGTGGCAAAAAAATAAGAAAAAAAGGAGCAGTACAATATCAAGGAATAAAAACAAAATAAAATTAGAAAGATAAAAATTATATTAGGAAAAATAAAAATATAATTGAAACCAGTGCAACAGGGTAAAATAAAACCACAATTGAAAAAAGAAAAAAAAAGGGAGGTGTGTGTGTGGGGAACAAGCCAGACAGAGCAATAAGAAAGTATAAAGAATAAAATAAAATTAGAAAAACAAAAGGTTAGGAAAAATAAAAATATTAAAGAATGAAAGCAGTGAATCAACAGGGTAAAACAGAGCCCCAATCTAAAAGAGAAAAAAAGAAGAAAAAAAAAAAGCCTTGCCTATGGGGGTGGAGTTTAGGCGGGGTTGGAACTTAGGTTCGGGGCTTAAGGTGGGACGGTACCTAGGTTGGTGGGGGGGCAGCGTTCATGCGTGGGGTGGGGCCTGTGCTTAGGACCTGCGTGCAGAAGGAGAGAGACTGCACATTGGAAGGAGGGTCTCTGGAGTGTGACGTTCCGGAGTTTGGAGGTAGGGCCCTGGGTGAGGGTATGTTGGTGGGGTTTAGGCCCAGCGCATTCGAGGGGGTCTCAGAGGGGTCCTCCGAGTGTAGAGGTGTGGCCCTGGGTGGGGGTGTAGGGGTGGTGCTTGGGCTCTGCGCAGCAGGAGGGAGGCTCCGAGGGCAGAGGATTAGGCCTGGGGGCTCAACAAGCTCCCCGGTGCCTAAGTGGACAGGGAAGGCATTGGCCACATTCCCTTCTGTTCCTCTGTGCCCCTCCTCCAGCAGCCCCAGGGTCTCCCCCATTGCTGCTGGATCTCTAACTGTGGGTGGGTCCTGTTGGGTGTAGGAACTCTTCCCCTCCCCCAGCCACTCCCCTCAGGGGTGCCAGTCCCAGAGGTCCAACGTTTACTTTTGCTCCCCCTTCCCTTCATCCCACTCTGTCAGGGCCTGTGTGGCTAGAGGGGGCCTTGGTGGGCAGAGGATCAGGCCCAGAATCTCAGCAGGCTTTCAGGGGCCCAAGTGGGCAAGGGAAACTTGGCCACACTCCCTTTTGATCCTCTGTCCTCCCAGTGGTCCCCCAATTTCCCACTTCGGCATGGATCCTTTCCCCTCCCACAGCCACCCCTCAGGGGCAGCAGTTCGGTCCTGCCTCCACTTCTACTCCCCTTACACTCCCCCCACACCCCACGTCCTACCCGGTCCCTGGGGGTTCCTCCTGTCCCCTTAGGTATCTGTGGTCCCTCACTGGTGCCTGGTAGGTGCCCTAGTTGTGAGGAGACGCGAATTCTGTGTCCTCCTAGTCCGCCATCTTGACTCCACTCCCTGTAGAATTTTTGATGATGGCTATTCTAACTCGTATGAGGTGATACCTCATTGTATTAGTGATGTTAAGCATCTTTTCATGTGCTTTTGGGCCATCTGTTTGTCTTCTTTGGAGAAATGTCTATTTAGATCTTCTGTCCACTTTTTGATTGGGTGGTTTGTTTTTTTGACATTGAGCTGTATGAGCTGTTTGTATATTTTGGAGATTAATCCCTTGTCGGTCACTTCATTGGCAAATATTTTCTGGCAAATATTTTCTCCCATTCTGTTTGTTGACTTTTCATTTTGTTTATGGTTTCTTTTGCTGTGCAAAAGCTTGTAAGTTTAATTAGGTCCCATTTATTTTTGTTTTCATTTTCATTACTGTAGGAGGTGGACCCAAAAAGATATTGCTGCAACTTATGTCCTAGGGTGTTCTGCCTATGTTTTTCTCTAAGAGTTTTATAGTATATGGTCTTACATTTAGGTCTTTAATCCGTTTTGAGTTTTTTTGTGTGTGTTCATGCTGGTCAGAGAGTATTGTAATTTCATTCTTTTACATGTGGCTGTCCAGTTTTCTCAGCAGCACTTACTAAAGAGAGACTGTCTTACATCCATTGTATATTCTTGCCTCCTTTGTCATAGATTAATTGACCATGGTGCTGGGTTTATTTCTGGGCTTACTATCTTGTCCTATTGATGTATGTTTCTGTTTTGGTGCCAGTACTATACTGTTTTGATTACTGTAGCTTTGTAGTATAGTCTGAAGTCAGGGAGTCAGAGTCCTTCAGCTCCATTTTTCTCTGTCAGGATTGCTTTGGCTATTCCGGGTCTTTTCTGTTTCCATACCAATATTAAACGTTTTTGTTCTAGTTCTGTGAAAGTTGTCATTGGTAATTTGATAGGGATTGCATTGAATCTTTAGATTGCCTTGGGTAGTATATTCATTTTGATGGCATTCTTTCAATCACACCATGTGGTATATCTTTCCATCTGTTTATGTCATCTTCAATTTCTTTCATCAGTGTCTTATAGTTTTCCGTGTACAGGTCTGTTGCCTCCTTAGGTATGTTTGTTCTAGGTATTTTTTGCTTTTTGATGCGATGGTAAATGGCATTGTTTCCTTAATTTTCTGATCTTTTATTGTTAGTGTATAGAAATGCAAGAGATTTCTGTGTATTAATTTTCTATCCTGCAACTTCACTGAATTCATTGCTGAGCTCTAGTAGTTTTATGGTAGCGTCATTAAGATTTTCTATGTATGCTATCATGTCATCTGCAAACTGACAGTTTTACTTCTTACTTTCCAGTTTGGATTCTTTTATTTCTTTTTCTTCTCCGATTGCCATGGCTAGGACTTCCAAAACTATGTTCAATAAAAGTGGTGAGAGTGGACATCCTTATCTTGTTCCTGATCTTAGAGGAAATGTTTTCAGCTTTTCATTGTTGAGTATGATGTTTGCTCTGGGTTTGTCATATATGGCCTTTATTATGTTGAGGCATTTTTATCATAAATGGTGTTGAATTTTGTCAAAAGCTTTTTCTGCATCTATTGAGATGATCATAAGTTTCTTATTCTTCATTTTGTTAGTGTGGTATATCACACTGATTGATTTGCAGATATTGAAGAATCCTTGCATCCCTGAGATAAATCCCACTTGGTCATGGTGTATGATCCTTTTAATGTGCTGTTGGATTCTGTTTGCTAGTATTTTGTTGAGGATTTTTGCGTCTATGTTCATCAGTGATATTGGCCTGTAATTTTCTTTTTTTGTGATTTCTTTGTCTGGTTTTGGTATCAGGGTAATGGTGGCCTCGTAGAATGAGCTTGGGAGTGTTCCTTCCTCTTCAATTTTTGGAAGAGTCTTGGAAGGGTAGGTGTTAACTCTTCTCTAAGTGTTTGATAGAATTCGCCTGTGAAGCCATCTGGGCCTGGACTTTCATTTGTTGGGAGTTTCTAATCACAGTTTCAATTTCAGTATTTGTGATTGGTCTGTTCATATATTCCACTTCTTCCTGGTTCAGTCTTAGAAGGTTGTACCTTTCTAAGAATTTGTCCATCTAGGTTGTCCATTTTATTGGAGTATAGGTACTTGTAGTACTCCCTTATGATCCTTTGTATTGCTGTAATGTCTGTTGTAACTTTTCATTTCTAATTTTACTGATTTGAGCCATCTCCCTCTTTTTCTTGATGGGTCTGGCTGAAGGTTTATGAATTTTGTTTATCTTTTCAAAGAACCAGCTTTTAGTTTCATTGATCTTTTCTATTTTGTCTCAATTTCATTTATTTCTGCTCCAATCTTTATCATTTCTTTCCTTCTACTAACTTTGGGCTTTGTTCTTTTTTCTCTGGTGGCTTTAGGTGTAAGATTAGGTTGTTTATTTGAGATTTTTCTTGTTTCCTAAGGTAAGATTGTATTGCTATAAACTTCCCTGAACAGCTTTTGCTGCACACCATAGGTTTTAGATCATCTTTTTTTCATTTTCATTTGACTCTAGATATTGTTTGATTTCCTCTTTGATTTCTTCAGTGATCCATTTGTTGTTTAGTAACATATTGTTTAGCCTCCACGGGTTTGTGTTTTTTTACAGTTTTATTCTTGTAGTTGATTTTGAATCTCATAGTGTTGCTGTTGGAAAAGATGCTTGATATGATTTCAGTTTTCTTAAATTTACTGAGGCTTGATTTGTGGCCCAGCATGTGATCTATTCTGGAGAATGTTCTATGTGCACTTGAGAAGAATGTGTATTCTGCTGCTTTCTAATGGAATGCTCCATAATTAAGTCCATCTGGTCTAATGTGTCATTTAAGGCCCGTGTTTCCTTATTGATTTTCTGTCTGGATGATCTGTCCATTGATGTAAGTGGGCTGTTAAAGTCCCCCAGTATTATTGTGTTACTGTCAATTTCTCCTTTTATGGCTGTTAGTATTTGCCTTATATATTGAGGTGCTCCTATGTTGGATGCATATATATTGACAATTGTTATATCTTCTTGGATTGATCCCTTGATCATTATGAAGTGTCCTTCTTTGTCTCTTGTAATAGTCTTTATTTTAAAGTATATATTGTCTTACATGAATATTGCTATCCCAGATTTCTTTTGATTTCCATTTGCATGGAATACCTTTTCCCATCCTTTCACTTTCACTGTGTATGTATCCCTAGATCTGAAGTGGGTCTCTTGTAGACAGCATATATACATGGGTCTTGTTTTTGTATCCATTTAGCCAGTCTGTGTTTTTTAGTTGGAGCATTTAATCTGTTTACATTTAAGATAATTACCGATATGTATGTTGTTATCGCCATTCTCTTGTTTTGGATTTGTTTTGTAGGTCTCTTTTCTTCCCTTCCTCTTTTCTTCTCTTCATTTGTGATTTGATGAGTATCTTTAGTGTTTGGATCATTTTTTCTTTTTTGTGTGGGTATCTGTTGTAGATTTTTGGTTTGCAGTTACCATGAGGTTTGATATAGCAGTCTTTATATATACAAGATTGTTTTAAGTTACTCGTCTCTTAATTTCAAATGCATTTCCAATATCCTGCGTTTGTACTGCCCTCACGATTGCTGCTTTTGAGATCATATTTGTTTGTGGATGATTTCCTACCTTTACGGTGTGTTTGCCTTTACTGGTGAGCTTTCCCATTCGTAATTTTCTTGTTTCTACTTGTAGCCTTTTCTTTTCCACCTAGAGAAGTTCCTTTAGCATTTACTGTTCCTTAGCTTTTGCTTTTCTGTAAAGCTTTTGATTTCTCCATTGAATCTGAACAAGATCCTTGCTGAATATTCTTCATTGTAGGTTTTTCTCTTTCATCACTTTAAATATATCCTGCTACTCCCTTCTGGCCTGCAGAGTTTCTGCTGAAAAGTCAGCTGATAACCTTATGGGGATTCCCTTGTATGTTATTTGTTGCTTTTCCCTTGTTGATTTTAATATTTTCTCTTTGTCGTTTATTTTGTTATTTTTGATTAATATGTGTGTCGGCATGTTCCTCCTTGGATTTATCCTGTATGGGACTGTCTGTGCTTCCTGGACTTGAGTGTTTCCTTTCTCATGTTAGGGAAGTTTTTGGCTATAATCTCTTCAAATATTTTCTCATGCCCTTTCTCTCTCTTTCCTCCTTCTGGGACCCCTATAATGCAAATGTTGGTGCATTTAATTTTGTCCCAGAGGTCTCTTAGACTGTCCTCATTTCCTTTCATTCTTTTTTCTTTATTCTGTTCCACAGTAGTGATTTCCACCAATCTGTCTTACAGCTCACTTATTCATTCTTCTGCCTCATTAATTCTGCTGTTGATTCCTTCTGGTATATTTTTCATTTCAGATATCGTATTGTTCATCTCTGTTTGTTCTTTATATGTTCTTGCTCTTTGTTAAACATTTCTTGTATCTTCTTGGTCTGTGCCTCCATTCTTTTTTCAAGATCTTGGATCACCTTTACCATCATTATTCTGAATTCTTTTTCAGACAGATTGCCTGTCTCCACTTCATTGTTCTTCTGGCATTTTATCTTGTTCCTTCATGTGGAACATATTTCTCTGCCATCTCCTTTTGTCTAACTTTCTGTGTTTGTGGTCTCCAGTCTGCATGTTTCAGGATTGTAGTTCCTCTTGCTTCTGGTGTATGTCCCCTGGTGGTGAGGTTTGCCCAGGGGCTTTTGTAGGCTTCCTGGTATGAGGGACTGATGCCTGCCCACTAGTGGGTAGAGGTAGGTCTTGTCCTTCTGGTGGGCAGGGCCGTGTCAAGGGTGTGTTTAGGGGTGGCTGTGGGCTCAGGACACGACTTTAGGCATCCTGTCTGTTGATGGGTGGGGCTGTGTCCCCCCACCCCCATTGGTTGTCTGGCCTGAGGCATCCCAGCACTGGAGCGTGCAGGCTGTTGGGTGGGGCCAGGTCTCGGTGCAAAAATGGTGACCTCCAGGAGAGCTCACGCGTATGAATATTCCCTGGGGCCTCCACCACCAGTGTCCTTCCCCCCGCAGTAAGCCACAGCTGATCCCTGCCTCCAGGACCCACAGGTAGGTCTGGCCCAGGCTCCTATGGAGTCACTGCTTTGTCCTGGATCCCAGTGCACGTGAAACCCTGTGTGCGCCCTCCAAGAGAGGAGTCTCTGTTTCCCCCAGTCCTGTGGAGCTCCTGCACTCAAGCCCTGTTGGCCTTCAAAGCCAAATGCTCTAGGGGCTCCTCCCAGGCTGGGGAGCCTGACATGGGGCTCAGAACTCTCCTGTGAGAGAACCTCTGCAATATAATTATTTTCCAGTTTGTGAGTTGCCCACCCAGTGGGTATGGGATTTGGTTATATCGTGAAAGTGCCCCTCCTACCATCTTGTGGCCTCTTCTTTGTCTTTAGGTGTAGAATATCTTTTGGGGTAGATTGCAGTCTTTGTTATCACTGGTTGTGAGCAGTTAGTTGTGATTTTGGAGTTTTCATGAAAGGAGGTGAGCTCAAGTCCTTCCACTCCACTATCTTGTATCTACCTCCAATCTGAAACTAATATAATGTTATATGTCAATTATATCTCAAAAAAAAGCATATTCAGTAACCCACTTTACTTCCTAATTTATTTGGCTGTCTCACCTACTAGACAGTAAGTTCCTGGCTGACAGGAATGGGTTTCTCTCCTTTGGCATCTGAACACCCTGTGTCTGGCACAGTGCCTGGCACAAAATAATACCCAACTGAGGTCTGCTGAACACATGCATGATTGATAGATGAACTAATGAACTAATTAAATAGTGGCTAATATTTGTAGAATTGGTTTTGGTTAAACAATAGTTTCCTGGTAACACTGCAAAGGCTAACTAATTTCCCCTTAAAATCGTTCATTAAATCTTCAAATGTTCTGTAACCAAAACTTGAACTTTTGATAAAAGCATAATTTTTTGCATGTAAACTTATCAGCACTCGTTTAATCGTATAGTTGAGTCTCACCTGGTGTGAAGGTTAATTTGTATGTGTTAACTTGACTGGACCAAGCGGTGCCCAGACATTTGGTCAAACATAATTCTGGGTGTGTGTCTCTGAGGGGGGTTGTGAATGAGATTCATGGGGTTTTTTTTGTTTTTTTTTTTAAATTTATTTATTTATTTTTTTGCAGTACGTGGGCTTCTCACTGTTGTGGCCTCTCCCGTTGCGGAGCACAGGCTCCGGATGCGCAGGCTTAGCGGCCATGGCTCACTGACCCAGCCGCTCCGCGGCATGTGGGATCTTCCTGGACCGGGACATGAACCCGTGTCCTCTGCATCCTTCTCAAACTCTTCCAAAATATAGCAGAGGGAGGAACACTCCCAAACTCATTCTACGAGGCCATCATCACCTTGATACCAAAACCAGACAAGGATGTCACAAAGAAAGAAAACTACAGGCCAATATCACTGATGGACATAGATGCAAAAATCCTCAACAATATACTAGCAAACAGAATCCAACAGCACATTAAAAGGATCATACACCATGATCAACTGGGGTTTATTCCAGGAATGCAAGGATTCTTCAATATACGCAAAACAATTAATGTGATAAACCATATTAACAAATTGAAGGAGAAAAACCATACGATCATCTCAATAGATGCAGAGAAAGCTTTCGACAAAATTCAACACCCATTTATGATAAAAACCATAGAGGGAACTTTCCTCAACATAATATAGACCATATATGACAAACCCACAGCCAACATCATCCTCAATGGTGAAAAACTGAAAGCATTTCCACTAAGATCAGGAACAAGACAAGGTTGCCCACTCTCACCACTCTTATACAACATAGTTTTGGAAGTTTTAGCCACAGCGATCAGAGAAGAAAAGGAAATAAAAGGAATCCAAATCGGAAAAGAAGAAGTAAAGCTGTCACTGTTTGCAGATGACATGATGCTATACATAGAGAATCCTAAAGATGCTACCAGAAAACTACTAGAGCTAATCAATGAATTTGGTAAAGCTGCAGGATACAAAATTAATGCACAGAAATCTCTGGCATTCCTATACACTAATGATGAAAAATCTGAAAGTGAAATCAAGAAATCACTCCCATTTACTATTGCAACAAAACAAATAAAATATCTAGGAATAAACCTACCTAAGGAGACAAAAGACCTGTATGCAGAAAATTATAAGACACTGATGAAAGAAATTAAAGATGATACAAAATAGATGGAGAGATATACCAAGTTCTTGGATTGGAAGAATCAACATTGTGAAAAATGACTCTACTACCCAAAGCAATCTACAGATTCAGTGCAATCTCTATCAAACTACCAGTGGTATTTTTCACAGAACTAGAACAAAAAATTTCACAATTTGTATGGAGACACAGAAGACCCCGAATAGCCAAAGCAATCTTGAGAACGAAAAACGAAGCTGGAGGAATCAGGCTCCCTGACTTCAGACTATACTACAAAGCTACTGTAATCAAGACAGTATGGTACTGGCAGAGAAACAGAAAGATAGGTCAATGGAACAGGATAGAAAGCCCAGAGATAAACCCACGCGCATATGGTCACCTCATCTTTGATAAAGGAGGCAGGAATGTACAGTGGAGAAAGGACAGCCTCTTTAATAAGTGGTGCTGGGAAAACTGGACAGGTACATGTAAAAGCATGAGATTAGATCACTTCCTAACACGATACACAAAAATAAGCTCAAAATGCATTAAAAATTTTTAATTGAATTAAGTACTCATTTGAGTATAAAACTGTGCGTGGACTGTGAATGCCAAGAGGGAGAGAGGGAGTGGGTCCCACTCCTCTCTCATCTCCCTATGCCTGGCTTGGTGGAATGCTTATAAGAGATGCCCAGTGCAGGCTTCTGCACCAATTAAAAGCCTTGTAACCTTCTGCCATAACAGCTTATACCGCCTGGTAAACACATTATGGTGCGTACCAATGATAAACAGGTGAGAGAGAGAGAGAGAGAGAGAGAGAGAGAAGAGATAGGAAAGGGTCAGAACTGTAGCCCTTGTTCCTAACTCTGTCTGGGGTGCGCCAGATGTTCGGCCTCCCAGTGAAGGTAAGACCCCTGGAAAGGCTGTCATTGGTGTACTAGAGAGTCGGGCACACAGGCACAGAGCCTAGGTAGCTACAAAGCAGGATAAGCAACAACAGAGGCCTCTGACAGAGTCAGTGGCCTCGTGTAGACAATAAGGCGGCAGGAACAAGCCTCCCCCAATGTAGCAGGAACTCCAAAGGAGCTGAAGGTCAACTAACTGTTCCCTGTCTAAACCTGGAAGGGGGGATCCACGAGCCCAGGCCAGTTTCTTCCTCTTTCCTGCAGGCTGCTTTGTTGGTGTCTGACGCTGAGAGAGGACTCCACAGGCAAGTATTTATTATTCACTCTCATTTATACAGGGTTTTTCTTCCAGTTTGAAGAAAACTTTTGCTCACATCCAGAAATACCTAATTCCAATAGGGAGTGTATAGCATTTGCTTCCCATCAAAGCAAAATCCTCAATACATGAAATCTGAGATCTTGGCAATTTAACGGATTCCTTATAATTTTTAAATAGCATATATTAGTGCTTTACCCAGTTGGAAGGTTGCTGAGGGATAACTTGGCAGCATCTCTGTTTTCTTTTGAAAAAACAAATTCGTAAAAATGAAGTGTTCTACATTTATTTTATGTTGTTATTTTGGCAGCTTTCTTTTTATGACCGAATTCTGAGTCTGTTATAGTATCTGAATTCTAAAAAGATTTGATTGATTACAGAAAAGTTTATTTAAAAATTGGCTTTGCCATTTTTTTCTCTGGCTAACTCCTGGGTTGTTTTATACAGTACTTAGTATTTAAAGGACCTAATTTATTTTTCATGGCCCATCACCAATATCCAAGATAGCATCCAATTTCTTAATTCTGAACTCCACCTTGAGTGACTTCCAAACTAAATGAAATGAAAATACCTTGGGCAGTCTTGGTTTACACACAGTGGCAAAATTAACTTGAAGTTACATGGATCCCACACTGGGGATACTTCCGAGCTTCTGCTCTGGATGTACCCGCCAGAAGCCTTCTCCTCACTTCACTTCAGGTAAAACAAGAGTTTCTGAGCACCTACTCTGAGCAAAACAGTGCTGAAAATACAAAGGTGGATCAGGCTCAGTGCCCAATTTGATGGACGCGGTTGGAATGGGGTCTTGAACTGTGCTGTCACTGCACACTCTGTCTCTGGGGACAAAAAGTTCTTGCTCTGGCTGTTTGTTAGGAGACAGAGTTTTATTCTTGTCCGATACATCTATTAAACATTTATCTTCATATCAACATGTCTCCTAATCTTTTAAAGTCAAGACAAATGGGAGTATACAGTTTAAATTACATTGAGGAGTTTTGACCTGGAAAGTGCTGTATATTTCCAATGGGTTATTTTATGGTCTCTGTTTCCACACTTGACTAAAGATAGTGTTATGTATATAATTTTTGAGTTCACTTTAAAAAAGTTTTTTTTATTTAAGTATAGTTGACTTACAATGTTGTATTAGTTTCTGTTGTACAGCATAGTGATTCAGATATGTGTGTGCGTGTTTATATTCTTTTTCATTCTTTTCCATTATGGTTTACTACAAGATATTAAATATAGTTCCCTGTGCTATACAGTGGGACCTTGTTGTTTATCTATTTTATATATAGTAGTGTGTACCTGCTAATCCAAAACCCCTAATTTATCCCTCCCCACCCCCTTTTCCCTTTGATAATTATAAGTTTGTTTTCTGTGTCTGTGAGTCTATTTCTGTTTTATAAGTAAGTTCATTTGTGTCATATTTTAGATTGTACATATAAGTGATACGGTATTTGTCTTTGTCTGTCTGGCTTCACTTAGTATGACCATCTCCAGGTCCATCCATGTTGCTGCAAATGGCATTATTTCATTCCTTTTTATGGCTGAGTAATATTCCATTGTGTATATATACCACATCTTTATCCATTTCTCTGTTGATGGACATTAGGTTGCTTCCATGTCTTGGCTTGTGTAAATAGTGCTGCTGTGAACATTGGGGTGCATGTATCTTTTCAAATATACATTTTCTTCTGATATATGCCCAGGAGTGGGATTGCTGGATCGTATGGTAGCTCTATTTGGAGTTTTTTAAGGAACCTCCGTACTATTTTCCATAGTGGCTGCACCAATTTACATTCCCACCAACAGTGCATGAGGGTCCCCTTTTCTTTAAGTTTACTGTGAATGGGCATACAGTACAATTCACTTTTGTGTATGTACATTTCTGTAAACTTTGAGAAATGTACAGAGTCATAGATGTACCACAATCAGGACACAGAACCAGCCACTCCCTCCCACAGAAAGCTCCCTCTGCTGCCCTTGGTAGTCAGCTCCCTCCTCCCCCACTGACCCCTGGCAACCACCTTCTGTTCTCTGCCTCTGTTGTTTTATCTGCAAAAAGTTTGTGTTTATCAGTGGGTTTCAAAACAAGGATGAGTTCACTTAAGCCATGCTTTGTGTCATTAGTGTGCTCAGCTATCCCTTGTCAGGATCTTTCTCTGATGCCTGTCAGTTGAAAAGGGTGGAGCCATGAAATACTTCTAAGGACCTTTTGAGTCACAGACTCCTCCTTTTGGCTTATGTGAGGAAATGTCAGTGGTAGAGAGACTAAGGGCATCAGGCAGCTGTCCTTGTCTGTTTGGAGCTCTGAGAATGGCTCTCCGAGCAGGGCCATCTCCCTTACACATGAGTGTTGTCTAACACCCACCCACGTGCTTGGCAGTGTTTCTCAGAGGAAACACTGAGTAAAGGTCTTCATCAGGGAATGAATAAATCGGTGGATTTTGTTAGGGAGCCACTGTTTGAGTTACCATCTAGACATCACTGTTACTGATATTTTTCAATAACTCCATTTTTGCAAAGCCTTATTTCCATTTGGGTCCAATTATCTGGGGAGAAGTCTCCTCACTCCCCACCCTCTTGTAATTAAAAAGCATGTTCTTTTTAGATGATTTCAAAATGTTCTCCTCCACCAACTTCCAAAGCTTGCTGGCTCGGCCAACTTGATGCAACTCAGCATCGCTGGGATAGAAGAAGAACACATGGAGCTTTTAGAATTGAGGTGAAATGGAATGGGGAGCAGATTAAGGCAGCCTAGAGGTGCTGAACCTTGGAGGACCATTTTAACGTGAGTGTTTTCATGCTAATACTTAGCTCCAGCTGGGAGGGGTTACAGGAATTATAGGCAAATGTCCAAGTTATCATCTTTCCTAAATGTTGGCAGGGTTCTCCCAAAACAAGGCAAAAAATCTGGCCTTGGGTGACTAGCAAATTTTGTCAACAAATTCGCTTTTTTCCACCCTCCCCACATTCACATGAACCCAAAAGGCAACAGCTGGCATGCCAGGGATCAACTGCTGTGCACCTGTGCTTGCTTGTCTCCTGGGTGGATTCACTGACTTTTAATCTAGTGCCTTGAGTAGTCAATTAGGTTAAATTCTAGTGATTTTTTTGTATAATATTGATATAACAATGTCTAGACTGTAGACCAATGCCAAAAACTGGATAATGTGATTCTTTAGTCCAATAGGAAAATATCTTTTGTCGGTAGACTATTTACTCACATCCAAATTAGGAAGAATAGAAGAAATTAACTTGATAAATTATAATTAAGTAAATTTTCTTTTAAAATATTGCTTCAATTCATTGTGTATTCCATGAGAAATTTTTTGTTAGCCCATGTGATCCAGAAAATTCCCAGCTTCCTCCTTTTCATGTATATATACATATGTCCTTTGTACTATTAATATCAGGCCCAAATTTGGAAGAGGGAGAGAACTCATGGCTGACAATAATTCATAAACTAGAGAAACTAGTTTATAGCCCAATTCATTTTTTTTCCTGTGGACATTCATGGTTAAGGTGGCTACATCAGGTCTGTGAGCAAATAGAATATTGGCATTTTTTATCTCAAATGAAGTAAATGAATATAATACTTCAGAATTATAAAAATTTACATTTTAAATCTGTTGTATCCCTCAAATTGATATTCATTTTTACAATTCACAGTGTACAATTTACTACGTTTTTATAGTTTTGCATATTCCATTATTCTGTCAAATATTACATAGATGAATGCTAAAATATCATTAGGCCAACCACTTATTTCAGGTACTTGTGAAAGGAACTGAGTTAAGCATTTGTACTCATATAAGTTTGTGCCAAACTTGTGCCAAACTTGTATGTACCAGGCCCCCCTTATTTTTTCCACCCTCCATAAGTGAATATCTTGTACCAAACCTCTCCTTGCCTTCTGATTGGAATCTTGGTCTCTCCTGACACCAACACCGTGTTGGTTCCAAAACTGTATAATGTATGTTCCAATCCTTATTTTCTCATTTGACTGTATCTCCCCAATTGGAAGATGATGGAAAAATATTGTGAACAGTAATGAAAGGACTTGGAGGTTTTCACTCTGCAGACTGAACAGTTGCTTGCTGGGAATTGTTCCCTTGGATTCCCTTCCTGGGATGGAATGTAACACATTCCAGCTGACGCTATTCAGGGCAAGAAAATAGATCATGATTAACTTGATAGATGACTCTGAACCTAGCACTGCAGCTTGGGAATTTTCCCTTCGAGCACATTGCTTAGGACAAGTTTATGTACCGAGTAAAAAGGAATTTGTTCTGTGTGACCACAAGTATAGTGTGCTGAAGTTCACACGGTTTTCTCCTCCTCCTCCTCTAGCTTCCTCTTTTTAACCTGTCTCCCTCCCCACAACCTCTTTTTGTTTTTTACTTCAGATTGGCCATTTCATCCGTAAATGTTCTTTGAACTAATCGGAAGTGGGCCTGGCTCTAAGCTACTGCCAAGTCTCCCCGTCATTGGTTTTCCTGTGTGTGTAAAGGAAGGTGTGAGGAAAAGAAAAGGACACCCCTGTCACACCTGGGAAGACGGAACACTCATCCCATACAGAGGACAATGTCAGGACATTACGGGTACTGTCTGTGTACAAGCACCACTACCACCACACACACGTACCACGTACACTACACACGGCACAAACCACGCACAGACATCACACACACAAAACACACACCAAAAACACCACACCACACACACCATGCAAAGCACACACACACACAAAACACACACCACACAGACCACACACACGCACAACACAAACCACAGACACACACCATACACAAACACAACATACCACACAGAGACCACACACAAACACCACACATGCCACAAACACACCACACATACATCACACACACAAATACAAGCAAAGACGTACACCACCCACACAAATACCACAACACATTCACATATACACCACACATATACCACATGCCTCACCCGCACACCACACACACAGCACACCACACATACACATAAACATACACCACACACATACCATCCACACCACACATATAGCACATACACAGATCTCACACACAACACATATACCACAGACACCACAAAACCCACATACAGACCACACACACCAGATACACTACACACATACACCACATATTGCCACACCTGCACATACACATATATCAGACACAAACATACACCACACACATACCACACACACAACACATACATCATGGACACCACACCCCCCACACCACAGACACGTTCCCAACACAGATCAGATGCACAAACCACATCACAAACACCACACATACATATATCACACATACACCAAACATGACACACACCACACACCAGACACCACACAAACCAAAGATACACATACCACACACATGCACACCACACAGACACACAGACCACACATACTTCTTATACACACAGACCACACACATACACTATGCACTCCACACATATACCACACACCAAACACACCTGTAAACAAAGCACAGAAGATAGAAACACCACATACACTGTACACACACATACACCAAACACATGACACACACTACACTAACCACAGACATACACACCACGGACACCACATAAATTACAGACACATATACCACACACACACTACATGCACCCCACAGACACAGACCACACACAGATTACATGCAACACACACCACACACATACAACACACCACAGACAGCACACAAACACACAGACCACACACTGGAAATACCCCCCCATACACACAGACCACACACATACATATACCACGCACACTTATCACACACACCCCTCACATACCACACACACCCCTCACATACCACACACACATACACCACACAAACACCACATCATGCATACCACACACACATTCTACACATAACAACATACAGCACACACACATTGTGTGCTCGATGCACAGTGAGGCCAAACAATACTGAAACATCGGAGTTTGGAGCAGAGAAATGTTTATTGCAGGGCCAGGCAAGGAGATGGGTGGCTTATGCCTTAAAAAGCTGCAACTCCTGAAAGGCTTTTAGCAAAGCCCTTTAAAAGCAAGATGAGGGAGGGGCGTGGTTAGTTGTTGCACACTTCTATGTGTTGTATGTAGCTGTCTACCTAGGCCAGGTCAGTAAGGTCCTGATGTTCCTGTTATTCTCTGGTCAGGTCAAGGTTAGGTTATCCTGTATATTTCAGGCTATAGCCAGCATTCTTTTACAAAAGATGCAGAGCCAGCATGACTAAGCACAGGCAATAGAACACAAAGGTTAAATAAGGTTAAAGTAAAAGGAGCAGATCTAATATGGAGTCAGATTTGTTCCTCCATATTACAATTCTTCCCTTTTCTTTCTTTGATACTCCTCAATCTTGAGGAGAAGGTGTTGGACAACAAGAGGGGAATGGTGTTTTGGATAGAGAAGTTAATCATAAACTCAGCAGAGGAACTCCATTTCACAGTGATTTGGTTTCCAACTCCAATCCTGTTTCATCTTTCCCCAATTCTTTCAGGGAATGGGGTGATTACCACTCTGGCTACTTCCTCCTGAAATGGGACATAGTCCTACCTTGATTTGGGGAATGGACACAGAGCTGGAAATATTCTTGAGTTCAAAGTCCTGGATCTGAGTCTTGTATAATAAAAATCTCATTCCCTGAGGAATTCAGGAGTATAAGCCTGAAAACCAGTCTGGACCTGGCACTTTGGGGGAAACTTGTAGCTAGGTAGCCAGTTGTGTACTTTTATCTAAGTAGGTTTTAACTTCTGATGTGGAGTTAACATATATATAACAGGGGCAATTTGACCACTGCATGTCTCCTTTTTCTGCTGACATCTGACTAAAACAATTTTATTGTCTAAAAATGTAATAGTTACAAGAGATCTTGAGGTCATATAGTTGCAGCTGCCATCTGCCAGCAGACACTACTTTGAGAATGGCTGGTGGCATCCCAAGTATGACAGAGCTCAGAAAATTCAAGTTTTCAGCAATATAGGAATGTGCCTGAAATCACATGCACAATAGCCACTAGTTTTACCTTGAATGTCTGAACCACATCTACTCCAGTTTCGACTTTCAAATGTATTCCACTCCTCAATGGCCAAGGCAGATGTACAATGCATGTCCGAAAGGCCACAAAACAACAGGCTGCTCTGGTCAATAAAGTTTAAGTTAAATCATGTATCAGCTAGAATGACTTCCCCAGACCTCAAAATATGTACAGATTTCCCATCATCTCCCTTGTTAACTGCAAATTCTTCAACAGACCAAAACATGTCCCTTGATGCCAGGGTGATTTAGCTTCTTGCCCCAGGTCTAGATCATGTCCTTTGGTGCTAGACCTCCTTTATATTTGCCTAGATACTCATGATGGGGGAAAACTGATCAAATATTGTGAACAGGCTCAGAGGTATGTTAATGGTATACACTTTATAGGCCATACATTTTATCACTTATACCCAATTGCCACACAAGCATTGTACATGTGCTTTTAGCAGTAGACTTATAAGCAGGCAGCGTTCTCCACAAACACGTAAATTAAGTCTGGTCAACTGACTACATAGGCTTTCCCAAACTGGCTGTGGTGGAACTCCTCAGGAGTCTTAGACTGAATTCCCAAAGGCCTCTCAAGGCCAGGAAATCCATGCCAAAGGCCTGCCATCAGATTCTGCCTCGGTGGCATTCTTGGTCCCCAAAATACCAAGATTCCTGTACATGCCAGGAGACAGTCTTGCCCATTCACCTGATAAGGCTGCTCAGAACCCATGGATCTCCAGTTTCTGGAGGGACCAGCCAGAGAGAAAAGAAAAATATTTCAGTTTTACTCAGTAAGGTATAATTTACCAAATTTCTGTAAGTCACGAGTAACTTGAGGGGAAGTGCTTCCCTATATCTGGAAAACACAAATCAGAATCAGTAATATTCCAGACAAAACCCATAAACATTATAACTGTATTTACCAGTTCACTTAGTAACCAATCCTTTTGTTAACGTTTTATGAAGCCATCAGGATTTCCATTAGGGTTTTAAATGTCTTTCTTACCCAGTTCAGCAGTATAATCTGAGGGACTTCCCTGGCGATCCAGTGGTTAAGACTCTGCACTTCCACTGCAGGGGGCATGGGTTCAATCCCCGGTCGGGGAATTAAGATTGCGACTTAATTTTGCCATGTCGTGCAGCAAAAAAAAAAAAGAAAAAAAAGTATTATCTAAAATTTATTAGTCCTTCCTATGAATCTTCTTGAAGATGAAGCAAGTTTGCAAAGCATCAGCTTAACTGTCTATCAAAGACTTAAAAGGCAAGGTTAAAGATCTGATTACAGTGTGTTAACAAAAAAGCTTAGTCAAGTTGCTGCGATATACAACATTTTAAGATAACCAGAATTATGACTGAAAGCATTATACCAGGACATATCTACATTTCAGAAACTTTACATAATTTCTAGAATATATTATAATAACATTTATCTGTACTGTATAATCTGAGGAGGCTTATCACCCACTTGACGATGCTTCCCATGTACTTCAACATACCAAATAATACGAGTTAAATATGCTCTCTAAGATGCATCAAGGGCCCGCTAAAGCATCCCGAAGTTAGCTGGAGGGCAAAAGAATTTTAATTAAAATTTGGTATTTGGGAAGTTTGTCAAAAAGTTTCAAAACACTTGGTCAAATAAGATCACAGGTCACTGTAAGACAATACTTGTTTCTTAACCA